>NC_052164.1:74567855-75207141 GCF_902713615.1 Scyliorhinus canicula | reverse complement strand
TCCCCCGCCCCCACCTACCCCCGCCCCATCTACCCCCGCCCCCATCTCCCCTATCTCCATCTACCCCCGCCCACATCTCCCCCGCCCCCATCTCCCCCGCCCACATCTCCCCCACCTCCCCTGCCCCCATCTCCCCGCCCCCATCTCCGCCGCCCCCATCTCCACCGCCTCGATCCCCCCCGCACCCATCTCCCCCGCCCCCACCTACCCCCGCCCCATCTACCCCTGCCCCCATCTCCCCCACCCCCACCTCCCCGCCCCATCTCCCCCGCCCCCATCTCCACCCGCCCCCATCTCCGCCCGCCCCCATCTACCCCCGCCCCCATCTCCCCCCGCCCCATCTACGCCTGCCCCATCTCCTCCCGCCCCCATCTCCCCCGCCCCCATCTCCCCCCGCCCCATCTACGCCTGCCCCATCTCCTCCCGCCCCCATCTCCACCCGCCCCCATCTCCCCCGCCTCTACCTACCCCTGCCCCCATCTCCCCCACCCCCACCTCCCCGCCCCATCTCCTCCGCCCCCATCTCCCCCGCCTCGATCCCCCCCGCACCGATCTCCCCCGCCCCCACCTACCCCCACCCCCATCTACCCCCGGCCCCATCTCCCCCATCCCCATCTACCCCCCACCCCCATCTACCCCCACCCCATCTCCTCCTGCCCCCATCTACCCCGCCCCATCTCCACCCACCCCCATCTCCCTGCCCCCATCTCCCCCAATCTCCATCTACCCCTGCCCCCATCTACCCCCGCTCCCATCTACCCCCGCCCCATCTCCCCCCACCCCATCTACGCCTGCCCCATCTCCTCCCGCCCCATCTCCACCCGCCCCCATCTCCGCCCGCCCCCATCTCCCCTCGCACCCATCTCCCCACCCCATCTCCTCCGCCCCATCTCCCCCCACCTCCATCTACCCCCGCCCCCATCTCCCCGCCCCAATCTACCCCTGCCCCATCTAGCCCCGCCCCCATCTACCCCGCCCCCATCTCCCCCCACCTCCATCTACCCCCTGCACCCATCTCCGCTCGCCCCCATCTCCCCCCGGCCCCATCTCCCCCCACCCCCATCTCCCCGGCCCCCATCTCCCCCAGCCCCCAT
This sequence comes from Scyliorhinus canicula, assembly GCF_902713615.1. Lineage (NCBI taxonomy): Eukaryota > Metazoa > Chordata > Chondrichthyes > Carcharhiniformes > Scyliorhinidae > Scyliorhinus > Scyliorhinus canicula. Next base: position 75,206,047 of record NC_052164.1, on the reverse strand, counting down.
CTCCGCCCGCCGTCATCTCCCCCTGCCCCCATCTCCGCCCGCCCTATCTCCCCTCACTCCCCATCTCCCCCAGCCCCTATCTTGCACCCCCGCCCTCTCCCCCACCCTCTCCCCCACCTCCATCTCCCCCGCCCCATCTTCCCCACCTCCATCTCCCCTGCCCCATCTTCCCCCACCCCCATCACCCCCCCTCCATCTACCCCCCGCACCCATCTCCGCTCGCCCCATCTCCCCTGGCCCCATCTCCCCCCACCTCCATCTCCCCCGCCCCCATCTCTGCCCGCCTTCCATCTACCCCCGCCCCCATCTCCACCCGCCCCCATCTCCCCAAGTCCCATCTACCCTGCCCCCATCTACCCCCGCCCCCATCTACCCCACACCCCCATCTCCCCCCTGCCCCATCTCCCCACACCCCCATCCCCCCCAGCCCCCATCTCCGCTTGCCCCCATCTCCCCCGGCCCCATCTCCCCACACCCCCATCTCCCCACACCCCCATCTCCCCACACCCCCATCTACCCCCGCCCCCCATCTCCACCCGCCCCCATCTCCCCAAGCCCCCATCTACCCTGCCCCCATCTACCCCCGCCCCCATCTCCGCCCGCCCCATCTCCGCCCGCCCCCATCTACCCCCGCCCCATCTCCACCCACCCCCATCTCCCCAAGCCCCCATCTACCCTGCCCCATCTCCCCCCACCTTCATCTACCCCCGCCCCATCTCCCCCCACCTCCATCTACCCCCCGCACCCATCTCTCTCCCGCCTCCCCATCTCCCTCCCGCCTCCCCATCTCCCTCCCGCCTCCCCCATCTCGCTCCCACCTCCCCTCTGCCTCCCCCATCTCCAAAATTTCTCCAACCAATAAGATTTAAGGATTGAGAAAGTAGAGGAAGGAATGAGAAGGAGGATGTATCAGTTTGCTGAATTCCATACCAAATCAGGTACAGAGAGAGAAATAGAGAGAAGCAAGAGGGGGAATAGAGAAAGAAGACAGGAACACATTAACAAAATGTCATTTATAAGGTATCAGGCAAGAGAGCCTGAGTGGCAGTCATTAACAATTATCATGTTGTTCAAGGAGTACTTAGCCTATTAAATGCTAGATGTAACTTTCTGTGGCAAGTTTAATGGGAAATTAATCCGCAAATGGAGCAACTTCATAAAATCATGAGGGAGTTAAGGGTGAGATTCTATTCTTGCAAAGCTGACAGTGAAGCAGCACAAGTCAGGTAGCAACTTGAAGTGATTTGCAATTCATTAGGCATTTCTGCTTCACCACAAGTTGCTAGCCAATTTTCAAATGTGTGGCATTCAGTCACTGTTATTTTGTTACACTATATTTTACCACTGCTTCCTGCAAGTACAGTTGGAATGATGGCTCGCTGAAAGACCTCAGCTCCAGGAGCGTGGTTGAAATAGATGCAGCGAGCTCCACCTACATGTCTGGACTATAGCTGCTCAATTGATGTAGTAATCGTCATCAGTGCTGCATATTTGGTGCAAGTTAAGAATTATTGTAACCCAAGTTTCGAGGATTTGAAGAGCGTTCCTTTGCAGTTTGACAGGTCTGAAAATGAATTTTCTATTATCATTCTGGAATATGGCTCACACAGAGCACTCTTCGCAGGGTGAGGTCCAGTCAGAGGCAGCATCACACCAGGAGAGCAAAAAAAAACTTTCGCATATTCAGAATGAAAAGTAAATTCATTACTCATTTTAAATGGGTTCCCCAGAATAAGGACAGTGTTTGCAAATGTATCCAAGCATTGAGGGTCCTACTATAGCAATTGCTTACTCTGTGATTGAAGGAGACTGGCCTAGGTTCTAGTAAATATCCACCTCCTCATTTTTTTTCAGGTTTACATTTTTGAAAGCTGTCTGCACCATCGTTCTGTCAACCTAGCCAGCCTGAACTCAGCACCGATAAATCAACATCAACAGAACTGAAATGGAACTAAATCACAAACCTATTTTCCCGCAACTCCTCTCTCCCACATCCTACCTCTACTCCCCTGAAGTTGCTGAGTCATGCTGAGTTAAAGGGGACCTTACTTTTAGGTAAGGCCCTGTTTGTGTCTCAACCAGGCAGAGTTCCAGCAGGCTGTTTGCCTGTGTCGGTCATTGCAACTGCTGTCACTGACATCCACATGTTTTGAGGCAGGAATTATGGGAGAAAACATAGGAATTACAGGACAGTTTGAATCTTAGCTTCTTTTTTTTTACAAAAAGCACAAATGCTTTTTTAATCTATCTGCAGTTGTCACATTCACAGAAAGAAACAGGTTTCATATGTCAAGTAAGTAATTTTTGAATTTTCCATGGAAGAAAATCCGGCCGTCAATTTTCGCACATCGAGATCATTCAAGTAGCCATGAGGTTAATGGCCAGGTAATCTGTTTTGTGTTGTGAGGATGTTTAGATCCACAGACAGGGCTATGTTTGACACACTGCAACAGCACTACTCACTCCTTTGAAGTGTCATCCTTGATTTTGTACTGAGGTTTCTGGAGTAAGGCCTGAACACTTCTGAGTGAGAGTGGAGCGTGCTACATCGCAGCCAAAGCCTTAATTTTAGGCCCAATACCCGAATCCTTTCCTGATTTACCTCAACTTCACCCTCCATTCCTTCTGTAACATGACTATTTCCTCTTTCTCCAGAAATACAACCATCTGTTTCTTGAACAGAGTTGTACTATTTGTTTCAATGGCCTCCCGTGTAACTTATTCAATATGCTTTTGTAGGATGCATTTGTTCAAATTTCCTGTTTACTTCCAAGAACTAAATTATGAAAGGATATTTTTGAAACCTTCTATCAACTGAGCACACAAGGAAACTACAAATGTGATAGAGGCCTTTTAGCCCATCAACTCTTTGCTGGTGTTGGGACTTCAGCTGGAATTATTGACGGTGATCCTGGCATCTTGAATCTCTTTATATTCCCCAGAGAAGTCTCCAATACCTTTTTGAATTGATGTTGCTATATTTAATAGTTGCTCTGGCCCATGTTTTCCTGATGATTGATAACCTTGATCTGTGTCCTCTTACTGCTGGTTAGCCAACCAGTCGATGTGCTACTTCACTATTTGCACAGTTAAAAACATTGCAGAGTTGTTCAGTTCAATCCATGTGAAATCAATTCAGGCAAGGAAGACCTGCCATGCACCAGTCAATGCTGATTGCTTCTGATTAGCCTAGACCTTTCAAATTGTTCACTGCCTTACAGGTTCTGGAAGTTTAGCCACAACTACGATAAAAGTAACTATCCTAGAATCTCCATGAGTTCTGATGGAAGGTCATATCCGTTAACTCTGTTTCTTGCTCCACAGTTGCTGTCTGACCTGCTGAGTACTTCCAGCAATTTGTTTTTATTTCAGCTTTCCAGCCCCTTATTATTTTGTATTTGCTGCTCCATAATCTTCGTAGGTGTGTGTGTTTTCTTTCCTCTGTTGTCACAACTCCTGATTCCAAAGATTTTTTTTCGTTGCAGAATTAGTGCTTCAGTTGTCTCATTCAAACTTCTTTTGGTACTTTGGGGAGGCATTATCTGGGTCTGGTGACTTTTCCACTTTCAGTCTCATGAACCTAAATATTTAATGGAAAAAAGAAGTGCTTGCTCTCTAATTTTAATGGATGGAGAAAAACAAATTGAATGTTTAAATAAGGGCAGCACGATAGCACAAAGGGCAGCACGGTAGCACAAGTGGATAGCACTGTGGATTCACAGTGCCAGGGTCCCAGGTTTGATTCCCCGCTGGATCACTGTCTGCGCAGAGTGCACGTTCTCCCCGTGTCTGTGTGGGTTTCCTCCGGGTGCTCCAGTTTCCTCCCACAGTCCAAAGACATGCAGGTTAGGTGGATTGGCTATGATAAATTGCCCTTCGTGACCAAAAAGGTTAGGAGGGGTTATTGGGTTATGGGGATAGGATGGAAGTAAGGGCTTAAGTGGGTCGGTGCAGACTCGATGGGCCGAATGGCCTCCTTCTGCACTGTATATTCTATGTTCTATGTTAGTGCAGGGATTAAAGGGTGTCATCTTTCAAAGTCTCATCTTGGGGTCTTTCACATTCACGGAAGTGTTACAGCACAGAAGGCGGCCATACGGCGCATTGTATCTGCACCAGTTCTCCAAATAAGCATTATGAATTAGTGTCATTCTCCTGTCTCTTCGCTGTACTCTTGCACATTTGTTTCTATTCAGTTTATCATCTAATGCCCTCTTGAATGCCTCCACTGAACCTGCCTCCAAGCAGTGCATTCCAGACCCCAACTTCCCGTTGTGTGAAAACATTGTTCCCTTGAATTAAATTTGCTTCTTTTGAAAATGACTTTAAACTGTGCTCTCCGTTCACATGGGAGAACAGCGTGTTTTAACATCTCATCTACTACCTCTAACAGTGCGGCACGCTCTCAGTACCGGAGTGCCAGCCTCTATGGGTGTCTTCATGTCCCTGGCGTGGGACTTGAACCTTCTGCCTTAGAGGCAAGAGTGGTACCAGCTGAACAACGGCAGTGTGATTATAACAGGAGGTGTCATCATCAAATGTGAGGTTACGATTGCAGCATCAGAGCTCAGAATGCACATGGCATAGGAGCGAAGAATTCTAATCTCAGGCTTGATTGCAACTAAAACAGGTTCACCCGAAATACGTTTCAAATTGGACTTCAATGGAGCAACCTGGCGCGTTGGAAATTAAATTTTCACAGATTAAGAAAATAAGACAGCAGCTGACACCAGCATCAGATTTAAAAACTCAACTTGTTCAAATCAATGTCAGGGCATTCATTTTTTAAAGAATTAACACCAGATAATTTACATATATCACTTCTAAAAATAGCAAGCAATTCACCAACAAATTTCATGAAGTTCACGGGCGGCAAATGTAATTAATCTTTTTTTGTCATGACACCTCTGATGAATCTAGCAGGCATTCATGTCAGTTAACTGAAGAAATGGTAGCCGAATCATTTAGTTTTTTTAAAATATATGACAAAAGCACAAACATTTTTAAAAAATCATTTGCGGGATGTGGGCGTCACTGGCCAGGCCAACATTTATTGCCCATCTTTAATTGCCCTATTGAGCCATTTTCTTGAACTGTTGTGGTTCAGACTTGAAGATAGCTTTAACACATATATTAAACTGTTAACGATTCTCCTACTTGGATTCGACTCTCCTGTTGTTCCTGCTATGGCTACTCAGACTATCTAACCAGTCTGCTACAATCCACGTGGTGGGTGTGATGTGTTTCAATCAACCCTGTGTACTCACTAAGTGTCTCCACTGGAAAGAGGAAGATCATGTGTGCTGTGTCCTTTTATATAGGTTGGTGTAATGCCCCTGTGGCAGTGTCACCTCTGTGTATCGTGAATGCCCATTGGTCGTGTCCTTTCTTACTGATCTATTGATTGAATGTCTGTGTGTCATGTCTCTGGTGCTCCCTCTAGTGTCTAGCTAGTCTATGTGTATTTACATTAACCCCTTGTGTATTTACAGTGATGCATATCGCCACACACATGATGTGGGTAGACCCACAGTGCTGTTAGGAAGGGAATTCCAGGATTTTAATCCGAGTTTGGGTTTTCACCTTGATCCTTAAAATAACAACTTAAACTCGGTACCTTTGTTGACAGAAATATTAGTTCCAAGGAAACAATCGATCGAACAAGGTCAATCTCTCTGCTAGCTTTTAATCAACTTCATCTCCTTTTACAATTAGTTCATCAGATAAAAAATGATTTGCACAACTAGTTGATAATCCAACAATCACACTATTTCTTTTGAGGGGGTTGGGGTTAGAAGAAGTTTGGCTACTCAAGTAAATTTGGCCATGTTTTCCTATTGGGTATGTTAATACTAAAGTGACGATGTTGACCTGTCCACGTACTAACATTCCAGAATTCATGTTGGTACAATATAAATAGCTTTGTTGTCTCATCATCAATGGATGCAACAAAAATTGAAATGATAACACCAAGCGGGATTCTCCAGCCTCGTCTCGTGGGACCTTTTGCAAGTGAGAGCAGAATATTTGGCATTACAGTCAAAACTCCGTTCACTTTCAGCCCCACCCAGATAATCCCAGCCGTGAACGATGACGGAGAATTGCGGCCAACATTTTCCTTAACAACCGCTCTTAACTCGTGCATCTGCTGAGCAATGCCTGTACCAATCATCCAGCCATGTGCATCTATCACAAAACATTTGTATCATTTGCGTAATCTTGCACTCCCAGTAGGAGCGGGGCTTGTTAAAATGGGGCTTTCCTTTGGGACCTCAGGATTGTGGTATCTTGCCTGGAATTGAATCAAACGCGTCATGTTTTGTATAAAGCATGGGATGGAATATATTGAAGTTACAATTCCTCATGCCTTTCACATCCTCAGGACATCCCCAAGTGCTTCACATTAAATGAATTACCTTTGAAGTGTTGCCACTGTTCTTATGTAGCCAAATGTAGCAGCAAATTATTTGCCCTCAGGACATGATCCTTCATTAGTTGCACAAAAATCGCTGCCTTGCCCAATGGCTCAGCTGTTAAACCAATAGAGCCACACAGACAAAGTTTGGTTTTGAACCTGTTCTGGGTTTGTTGATCTTGGTTAGATTTTGGCAATAGGGATGCCAAAATTAGTGTGGGTGCCATTGGACTTTGTAGGTAAACCTGTCAGCCAGGGTTACAGGTCCTAGCTGCTATCACCCATGTTGTATGCTGGATGGTGGGCAGGGTTTATGTTGCATAGGGAGAGGATCTAACACTGCCGTGATATTCCTCAAGGTAAATAGCCAACCTGCAACATTCCCAAATCTGGAGAATGGCTGGTGGTGCAAAGTACAGAAAGGACTCAGCGAAACATTTCCCAGCAGGGAGTCACCAAGGCAAATAGAGGAGAAACATTTAAACATGTTAAAAAAAGAGTAATTTCTGATTTGGGAAATAGTGTTGGATTTTAATGATGTTGGAACATTCATTTATTTTTTAGATGCAATGCAATATCACATCAGCGTATTTACATTTTGCCAGATGGGACGATCAACAATATTCCTTTCCTACCCTATGCAGGCTGCTTTGCAAATTAATAATGCATAGTTCGCAAAGCTCCCCGCCATCCTCCTAAATTAAACATCAAACAAGCTTGAATCTTGCATAAATGACCCAAAACCTGGCAGTGTCTGGTTTGGACATCAGATGCATTTGATTGATGATAAGCAGTTTGATGATAATACTCCAGCTAAGAGTTCATCTTTCACTTGTCCAATGTTTTAATACCTGCTGTGACTCAAACAACTCTCTATCTTCCTCCCTGAAGGTTAAAGGATACTGCAGTATGTGTGTGTGAGAATGTAGCGAGTGTGAGAGTATGTGTGCGTGTAAATGTGTCAGCGTTTGTGTGAATTGTGAGTGTCTGTTGAAGCGTCTGTGCATATGCATGAGTGTGCATGAGTGCAAGTGTGTGAGTGAGTGTGTATGTGAGTGAATGTGAGTGATGAATATAGGAAAATATGAAATCAATCTGAGGCTTTGAGCGAGCTTGTGTTGTGAATATAGTGTGTGTGAATGAATGTGAATTGTGAAAGTGTGTGTGTGAGTTGTGAATGTGCTGTGTGAGGTGTGTATGTGTGTGTATGTAAATGTGCAAGTGTTGTGCCTGAGTGTGCATGTGTGTGTGTGAATATGTGTGCGTGGGTGAGTGGTGAATATGGGAAAGTATGAAGGCAGTCTGAGACTTTCAGCTAGAGTAGAACTTGATTTGATTAATTCTGAAATATTTGTGAGTAAAGGCACTGGCAGTTATTCAAAGAGTGTGTATACCCCTCAGATGTGACAGAATTGAACGCAAGATTTTAGTTAAAACTGAATCTTTTCTGTTACGAGCATGCTTAATCTAATTGAAAATGTATTCAGTTTTCAAAAATGTAGTTGAGTCACTTTAACGAGCCAGCACTCATTTACTTTTTTACAAAGGGTAGCAGTTTTAATATGAACATGATGAATGATTTGAATGATGCCCACACTGCTCAGTTCCAGTCAAGATGCAAGTCTTCAGATTACTCCAACTTCAATCAATCAATTGGTCGAATGGCTTCATCATGCCCTCAGAATGCGACAGGGCCATTAAATCTCGCAAGATACTTGGGATGTCTTGCGAGATCGATTGAGATCTCGCGAGACGCCGCGATCTGGGTCTCAGCCTCACAGGGTGGGATCCAGATTTGCATATTTAAGTGAACAATTAACCTCACTTAACTATGTCTGCACCTTAGTCTCCTAAGGCTAGGAATCAAACTCCTGTATTTGGGAGACCTCGCTGTGGCGTTGTGGTCCAGACATAACATCAGCTGGGGGGGGGGGGCGGTGCGGCAGGCCATCGGAGAACTCTGGATAGTCAGGCTCTGGGCAGGGTGGTACCCTGGCACTTCCACTGTCACCCAGACAACTTAGCTCTGCCAGCCTGGCACTGCCACCTGTGACCTTGGCAGTGCCTAGCGTTCCACTTCCAGAGTGCCAGGTTGGAGGTGCCAAGGTGTCAGGTTGGCACTGCCAGGGATTAGGCCCTTCTGAAGTGGGGTAAGGGGGGGCTTGAGGACCCCCTAGCAGGTAAGTTGGGGGGTCCAGAGTCCACGGAGGGTCTCATCAGTGCAGGAAATGAAGCTAACTTCCGCCGCCTTGGCAGGGCGCTGCAGGCAACCAGAAACACTCCGGTAAACGCGCCAAAACGGGACATCCTTTGATGAGGGAAGCCAAGACAAGATAATTAGCTTTGCAAATGACTCAACAATAGGTTGGAAATTATGTTGTGAAGAAGACATAAGGAGTTTGCAGACTAGATAGATAGGTTGAGTGAGCGGGCAAATGTCTGGAGTATAATGTGGTAAAATGTGAAGTTGTTCACTTTGGCAGGAAGAATAAAAAGTAGAGTACCATTTGAATGAAGAACAACCACAGAATTCGGAGGTGCAGAGAGATCTAGGTATCAAAAATGAAAAGTTACAGCAAGTAATTGAGAAAGTTAATTGAATGTTGGCCAAAATTCTCCGGCTGTTGCGATTCACTTTTCTGGTCGGCAGTGAACCCCCGCCCCCGGGTTTGCCGATAGTATGGGGTGGCTTCAATGGGAAATCCCATTGACAAGTGCCAGCAAATAGTGCACCGCCAAGAAACCAGCGGCTGGGGAACTAGAGAATCCAGCACACTATCCTTTATTATGAGAGGAATTGAACATAAAAGTAAGGATGTTAAGCTTCACTTATACGCAGCATTGGTGAAACCATGGGCTGGATTTACCAGTCGCTCCAGCTGTGTGTTTCTCTGCAGCGATAGGTGACGTGCCGTTTGTTAGCGGCGGGATTCTCTGTTCCCGCCGCTGTCAATGGATTTCTCATTGAAACTGTCCCACACTGCCGGGAAACCCCGAATGCCCCTGCAGGCATAAACAAAGAATCTCAATATCCAGAGAATTCTGGTCTTAAGTTTCATTTGGGGCGGATAAACCAGTTAGAATCCCATCAGCTGTTCCGGCACGATTCCCATTGCAATTCATCCACATTTCATAATTTTTTTGGAGGGGTGATTCCCACCATAAAAGAGATGTGCAGGACCTAAGGACACCAGCCAGACCGCCTCCTTGAGATGACCCGATCTCCAGAGAACCCTACAGCAGCCCCACCCCCTTATACTCACAGACATCAAGCCCTCCCCCCCTGCAATCGCTGTCACCAGTGCCCCACCCCCTCTGCAAAGTGACCGACGTCCCACTGTGGTGTCATCGAAGGCCCCTCCCCTTTAAAGCCCCCCTTTTCAGGCCTTCACTTTTCAGGACCTCCTCAGGTCCCCCCTTTAGGTGTTCATTCAGGCCAACTCTCTCATTACGCCCCTTTCATGGCCATGCCTCCTCTCAGGCCCTGCCCTTGGCAATGCCCTTTGTCGTGCCCACACTGCCCATTGCACTCTGACAATGCCCCATGGCACCTTGAGCTCTGACAGTGTCCCTTGGCACCCGGCAGGACCAACTTGGCACTGTTGCTGGGTCAAAATCCTGAAACTCCCTCCCTAACAGCACTGACGGTGTATCTGCACCTCAGAAACTGCAGCAGTTGAAGCCGGCAGCTCACCACCACCTTCTTGAGGACAACTAGGGATGGACAATAAATGCTGGCACAACCAGCGACACCCACATCCCATGAAAATTAATCCAACAAAATACTTGCTGACTTAATGGGTAATAGTGGACAGTGAGAGTTATAAGTTTCTAATTGAAGAGAAGCATTCATATCATATCATTACCATGACAGTAAAACTACTCCAGCAAATTAAGATCAGCAACGTGTTCAGGTTGAATTACATCTTTAAATTCAAAGGTGGACATTGATTGTCTATAATACGGTCTGAGTTTCCATTTGTCTTTAAAGTTAAGCACCTGGTATGGATAGAGTCAAATTACATTGGGAGAGGTGGAAGGGACTTAAGGGGGAGAGAGTATCTGGTATTGGATCAGGGTTGGATTACGTGAATTTAGGTAAAGAGGAGACATGGATAATATTGGCACATAATATCAAGGAATATCCAAAGATGATCTATAAATACATAAATAGTATTATAATAATAATAACCTTTGATTGTCACAAGTATGAATTTACTGTGAAAAGACCCTAGTCGCCACATTCCGGCGCCTGTTCGGGTAAGCTGGTACGGGAATTGAACCCGCGCTGCTGGCCTTGTTCTGCATCACAAATCAGCTGTCTAGCCCACTGAACTAAACCAGCCCGAGCAAGAGGATAACTAAGGAAAGAATAGAGCCAGCCAGGACAAAAAAGGCAACTTTTGTGTGGACATAAAATCCATGTTTTTTAAGAACAGTGAAGGTCTGTTTTCACGAATTATGATAGTATAAGCTACCAATTAGTGACATGTGAATTAATCAAGGAAATGGCATGGATTGTTGAAAATAAAGTCTTGTCTGAGTAACTTGATTGAATTTTTTGAACAGGCAAGAAAGAAGGTTGATAAGTGTGTTTGATGTAGTCTATAGAGTTTAGCAAGGCGTTTGTCAAAGTCCTATGTAGCATCCTCATTAGATAATTAAAATACTTTGTGGGATCCAACCACAAGCCACAACTTGGATTCAAAATTAGCTTTGAAAATGAAAAATGAAAATCGCTTATTGTCACGAGTAGGCTTCAATGAAGTTACTGTGAAAAGCCCCTAGTCGCCACATTCCGGTGCCTGTTCGGGGAGGCTGGTACGGAGGCTTTGTGGTGGAAAGCAAAATGTTGTGATGGATGGAAGTCTTTGTGTCTGACAGTTTATTTTGAGTAATGCTCCACAGGACTCTGTACTGTTTCACTTGCTGTTTGTAGCATATATAAATGATTTATACTTTCATACAGAGGTGTGATTAAGAAGTTTTCACCTGCTAGAAAATTGATAATGAGGAAGAAAACTGCAGATTGCAGAAGATCAGAATGGGCTGGTCAGATGGGCAGGAAAGTGGAAAATCACATTTACTTCGGAAAAGTATGAAGTAATACAAAACAAGGCAAGGAAATACATAATACATGATAGATGCAGAGCAACAGAGGGACCTTGTTGTGTTTATCGGCAGATTCCTGAGAGTAGCAGGCCAGGTAGATCAAGATGATCAAGAAGGCACACAGGACACCTTCAGTTATCGGCTAAGGCCTGGCATATAAGTGCAGTAAGGTTATTTTCAAACTGCATAAATCACTAGTTAGACAGCAGCTAGAACACAGCACATACTTCTGATCACTGCATTGCACAGGAAGGGTATGATAAAACTAGAGATTGCACAGAAGATTTCCAAGAATGCTGCCAGGAAGGGCGAATTTTAACAAACAGGAAAGACTGGATAGAACCATACAAGAGAACCAGAGAATTCCTGCAAGGCAGAAGGAGGTTGTTATATTCCTGAGTTGTAATATAAATATTATTCTTTTGCCTTGCCGAGTTGTATTGAATTCCGTTGAGAAATAGTCAAAGTTTTCCAGATGATGACAAACTGTTTATAGAGTAATAAAATAATATACTTGAGTTCTTTCACTTAAATACTTTGACCAGTAAAACAAATAAGCAAATTTAGATTAAATTAACAATTATGATAATACACTATACTCTGATCTGCTCACGTCTTGTCCTACACACAGACTAACTAAAGAAAGAGCGGGAAACTCCTTATATAGCTCCTGTTGGTGTTGCCATCTAGTGATCGTCTGTCTGTACTGACTTCACATTAACTAAACATGTGCTAACACATACAAAGATCACTACAGAGGTTATTCGGCCCATTGAGTCTGCACTGACCCTCTGAAAGAGCACCGTACCCAGGCCCACTCCCCCACCCTATGCCTGTAACCCCACCTAACTTGCAGATCTTTGGGCACTAAGAGGCAATTTAGCATGGCCAATCCACCTAACCTGCACATCCTTGGACTGTGGGAGGAAACCAGAGCACCCAAAGGAAACCCATGCAGACATGGGGAGAAAGTGAAAACTCCACACAGTCACCCAAAGCTGGAATTGAACCTGGATCCTTGGCGCTATGAGGCAGCAGTGCTAACCACTGTACGGCCATGCCTCCCCAGGCTAGGGTTCTTTACTTTTGAATAAAGGAGGTTGGGGGGAAATTTAATTGACATATATAACAAGAAGAATAGTTAGATACAGTGAATATGACCTATTTCTTGTCGCAGAGAGGTCGATAAACAGAAGACAAGGCTATTTAATAATTAGTAGAAGAATTGGAGAGGAATTAAACAATACAGGTGTGATTCAGCGACCGCTTTGCTGGATGGCATTCTGAGAAAAGGTAGGGCAGTCGTGGTAAGGGTGGAGGAGGCTTGGGGGATTTGAGGGTCCTGAGAAGGAAATGGCAACTGTTGCCATTTTTACTTGTACAAACTTTACAAGTGTTCAGAGGGTGCCTTCATCTTGAGTTGCACCCTTTCTCACACTGTCCCTTCACTGCAGTGGCAGGCTGCAGCTCCTTCACTGCTGAATGGCCTCCGATCTGACCTCCAACATTGGGAGTCTGCCCACCTTAATAGGATGGCAGGCATGCCCTCTGATTGCTAATTGCCTAATCCTGCAAAAGGCATGTTGCGTGATTATTCCATCATGGATCTTAAATATCCAGCCCATTAATTCTCTTGGGTGGGGTGGATGTGGGGGGAGGCAGGACGTGTCAGAAGAGATGGCTGCAAAGGGTTAACAATTTCTTGGCTCAGGCCTTTAGAAGCCAGAGACACCTTCAGCCATTCATGTGGTATTAAAATGTTTTCAGTGACACACAAGCACACAGAGAGACAAGCTCTGCATATTAATGCAATCCAGATGGCACAAGAGAAAATAAAGCATTCCAAGACTATCACCTGGGAGTGCTTATCCAACATCATCCTTGCTGCAAAGAAGAGATCTACAACTCAATTATAAACTGCATTTAACACTGCACAGCCGTCATATATCCACCATCGAGATTTCATGGTTCCTTCAAAAGCATGCTAGCCGTAATTAATTTCTTAGGAAGTCTAATTTAAAAAATACCCTTGGTTCACAATACATCAAGCTTTCTCGGTTCCACTATTTGCTTGAAAACATTAATCTTAAATAACTGGGTAACATGTTCTGCTTACACTGGGTCTCCGAGGGTGCAGTAAACAAACAGAGTTCGGGTTTTGTGTGTGGCTCTTGCCCTGAGGGCTTGAGTGTGATTAAAACTTCATGCTTGCCTTTGTGCTTAATGGGTTAGGATCTCAATGGGCTCATTAGATACCTCACTTACTGGCCGGAATTCTGTGGTCGTTGTGATTCACTTTTCCCGCTGGCAGCATACCCACGCCCACATGGGTTTCCCGGCGACAAGGGGTGCTTCAGTGGGAAATGAAAGGGGCGGAAAGAGAGAATCTCGCCGCCAGATAACGGCACCCCTCCGAGAGACACGCGGCTGAGGAACTGAAGAATTCAGCACCAATGTCCTTTCGGAATGCGTCTGCCTTCCAGTGTAAAAGGTTACAGAAATTCTATCTGCTCTTCTGTGTATGCAGTGGAAGAAAATTCAATGAGATTGAACAGTGCACGGTATTTCACACTTCCTTCAATCAAAACATGAGTTATATGAGAGGCACATCAATTTTAAACAAAATAAAGCTTGTAAAAAAAATTTAATTGATCAGCAAATAATCAATTCTTTACTTGCAGGTTCAGAGACTTCAATCGACTTCATATTTTAAAATAGATTCAATTGCTTTGCTTCCCATAAGTGACAAGAATCTGTATCCATCTTGGTAACGGGGAAGCAGAAAAGGAATTTGAGTAGAATTAGAGATTAGTGCTGGATGCCATTATGCACAGCAGATCAGTGTTGCCTCTTTCAAAGAGCAATCTGGTGAGTGGCCCCTCGTTAACTCTTTCCCCTGCAATTTGTCTCCTCCAAATGTTTATCCAATTGCCTTTGAAAGGAACGATTTTGAGTCTGTATCCACTGGTAACAGAAATAGAACTCAGAAACAATAAGAATAATAAGATGGTCAAATCACTCAGGACTGTCCTTCTTCTGGCAGCAACTTATTTAGTGGAAAGCACCGGGGGCAGGCATAGTAGCAGCGAAATTGCTGCCTGTGCATAATCTTGGCTACGGCAAGCAAAATAAAAAAGAAAAGACACCGGACGTCATAAATTGGGTTAGAAAGGCGCGGCACGGTGGCGCACCTGCCTCACGACGCTGAGGATCCAGATTCGATCCTGGTCCCGGGTCACTGTCCGTGTGGAGTTTGCATATTTTCCCCATGTCTGCATGTGTCTCACCCCCCACAAACCCAAAGATGCGCAGTATAGGTGCATTGGCAACCCTAAAGTGGCCCTTCATTGGAAAAAAATAATTGAGTGCTCTAAATTTATTTTAAAAATAAATTGGGTTAAAAAAAATCACTTACATAAAGGTCTCACGCAAATCGCTGAGTGGCCACATTTTCTTCAGCACAATATGAAACCCAGGAGGTACGAAATGTTGACAAGCAGTTTATAGAAACCATTGAAGTACAATGAAAGTAACTTTAGGGAGATATGTCAGCCTCTCTGACCGCCATAGATTTACAGATTTATTTTGGGGGAAAAAAGAAAATATTAAAGGCTGTCTAAACATAAATATTCAATGCAGTTTTGAAAACAACAAAGCGAGCCAGCATTGCAACCACTTAATCCATGACAACTGATGCACATTTTCCATTAATTATGAATGAGGGTAGTTTTGTAAAATGGAGCTAACATTCCAAAGATGGGGGTTAGTTGCAAGAAAGTTAGCCCACAGCAATCACAAGAACAACAAAGTCATGGGAGAGTCCTCGTCCAAGCTATAAGTAATTTGATTGACTTCTATGGTGAGGGTCGAGATTCTCCATTCGGGAGTCATCGGAGAATTGCGACTGGTCTTTGCTGGCACTAGCAGCACGGCCTGCTTTGCAAGTCTCTCTCCTTTAACCATGCTAATTTGTGCGTGTGGGAGAGCTTACCAGATTCTATCGGAATCCTGGTATTTGAGCTCCATTTTGAGTGGCGGCCCAATACTGTATTCCAGCGGAGGCCCCTCCCCCGCATAATGCAAATCCTGCCCCCCTCCCCTCCCCCCCGCTCCCGGTGGCTACTTGGGGATCCTCCCCCCCCCACCTCGCATCATGGGATTAACGGGTCGCCACACTACAGCAAGCACGCATACGGGTGACCGAACTCCCCCATCAGAGAACCCCTCATCAGAGATACTCACATCAGAGACACCCCCATCAGAGACCCTCCTAAAGAGATCCCCATCAGTCACCTCTGCCTGAAAACTGGACAGCATTTCACTTACCCTTCCCTGACATCTGCTGCCTCAGAACAAAGTGATTAAACCAACAGCTGGTAAAGAGTCGGAGGCTTTCTGGCAAGCCAAGTACATGAAAGAGCTTCAAATCCCTTGACAGCCTTTGAAATGCAAATCTTCCACTCTATTTCGCAGAGCAATAAATTTTACTAGCCAATGATTGACAATTTATTTGGTCCAGACATAGCTGCTTCGGGAGTTTGTCTATTTATTTTTCCCTTCACACTTGAAGGCACCTTAAGTGCCCTCCATTGATGCTAACCACACAGCGGGATTCTCCGTTGCCTGATGCCAAAATCGTATTCAGCGATCGGACGGAGAATGGGCTCGTGCCAAAATGGAGGCCATCGCAGGTTTGAGGCCGGTCAGCATACCCCTTCCGAAATAGCGTGCTGCATGCAGTTACAATGCCAATAGCACCTCATAGGCTGGCGAACTGGCGATGCTCCATCCCCAATGGGCCAAGTACCCGCAGTGCACGACACGTGTGCTCACACAAATAGTGAACCCGGCATGGCAGCTGCGGACTGTGTCCAGTGCCGCCACACACGGCTGAGATTCGTGCCGCTGGCCGGCATGGCTTCTGCGTGGGATCAGGGGACTGGTGGGGAGTGGCTAGGGGGTGGGCTGTGGGGTCGCAGATGGTGGATAGGGTCTGCGCATGGCCGGTACCATGTTGTGCGGCATGACTGCTGCAGGTCAGCAGCTATGCTCAATGGAAATCCAGAACCTGGCTATTCTCCGGCCATTTTCGGCATGGAATGCGGGAGTTATGGTCGCCGGCAGTGCTAGCCCCTCACTGGTACCGGAATTGATTAGGGGTCTGCGCCAATTATTTTCACGTAAACCTGCAGCGGATTCTCTGTTCGAGCTGGCACTTAGACGCAGAAATGGAGCATCCAGCCCACAATGTTTATAACATCCTCACCACATTAAAAGGAGCTAAGTGCTTTCATTTCCTCATTTTCGCAGCAGAAAATATCAGTGGATTGGGGGGGGGTCAGAACACCCTCATGCGTATACACTGTGCGGTGGTGAACCCATTACTCCTGTGGTGGGGGAGGATTCGCCTACCTGGGAGGGGGGAAGCGAGGAGGCCTTTCCAATGAAGATTGGCCAGCACCTCAGTTATGTTCTGACTCTCTTGACCCACCTCTGGTTCCACTTCATCAGGGTCATGCTTGGACAATCTTTAACCATCCCCACACAGTGGATTTCCCGTTGTGGGAGTTGGAGCATAGCCGGAGGCAAGGGGGGGAGGGGGGGGACCTGGCTTTGAGCCCGTTAATGACATAAAAATTTAGCTAAATGGTTGATTTGCATCATCCCACCGGCATGGGGCAGGTAACGTGCTGAGGCCTCCGAGGCGGGAATGAGGTGCATACGTGCTTTCCTCTGGGCACGACCAATGTTGCGAGTTTGGCCTTGTCTTTGAACTACAGTGAACCAAATTTCAGTGCTTGTTTCCACATGGGCCAATCAGCTACAATATTTATCCAAGTGAGGTGGTCCGAAATGCAAAGTTTTGCAAGGTTCTTTCACAGAATCTGGGACAGTTTGCCGAGGAAATTGGGCTCCTGAGGATTCTACAGCCATCCATGTGACAGACATGGCCCGCCCATCCAATTTCAATTTTCTGGAGCCAAGAGTGTGGAGAAATATTTCAAAGAGTCTCTAATGACGATCCCCAACCCATCATTTCACAAAAGGCATTAGGAGGGGTAAATTATAAGGGCAGCAAGGTGGCACAGTGGTTAGCACGGCCGCCTCAGGGCGCCGAGGACCCGGGTTCGATCCCGGCCCCAGGTCACTGTCCCTGTGGAATCTGCATATTCTCCCCTTGTCTGCATGGGTCTCACCCCTACAGCCCAAAGATGTGCAGGGTAGGTGGGTTGGCCACACTAAATTACCCCTTAATTTGGAAAAAAAAGAATTGGGTACTCTAAATTTATATAAAAAAGGTATGGTTAAATATGAATATGAGTTGCCTTTCCCACATTACATGGCACATGTACACAGGCCAACTGGAAGGCTCCTCCCATTCCTCGCAAAGCCAAGCCTTGTTACTAATGCTTGTTATTTGCACTGAGGGAAAAAATGCTTTTGGAGAGCACCATTCTCCATCTCAGGATGTCTCAAAGCACCTTACAGCTGATTGAGTACCTTTGGCATGCAGTTATCATTATAAAGCACTCACCCAGCAGCAAACTTGCTGTACAGCAAGGTACAGCACTGAGATCATGACCAAAAAATCTATTTCTAGTGATGTTGTTGAGGGAGAAATATTATACAAGACACTGAGGTGACTGAGTGTGGTGGGATTTGCGACGGGCGGAAGGGGCCTTGGTTTAAATTCTCATCCAAAAGATGGCACCTCCGAGGCTGTGGCACTCCTCGGTACTGCACTTGTGTGTCAGCCTTGATTTATGTATTTAAGCCTCTGCAATGGGGGCTTGGACCTTTAACATTCTGGCTCAGGGATGCGCGAACAATGCCGAGCCATGGCTGACAAGCATTCAAATTAAAATCAGGCTTCAGTTACAATCAGAATTGCGAAGGAAAATCGTGAAGGGTCACTGCCATCCTGCTTGAGGGGGTGAGCATGAAAATTGGACCTGCTTCCAACAATTAAAGTTGTTTCCAGCACCAACAGCATCATTTTGTGTCCAAGAGGAGAAAAGGTGTCTTTTGCTGAGTGTTACAAATAGTCGCAATTGAAGATTTGGCAGACCAAACAGAACAGCCCCCTCGCACTGCGATTGCATTCCTCGCTACAATAAGTTGAATTTACACCTGCTGGGAGAAAATACTGTGTCAACAATTAACTGGTAACCGTGGAGATGATCTTGTTCATCTGTTGATCCGTGCAAACACATTATTCTCAATCTTGTGCTGCTGGATGATCCATGGGTATTTAAGTTGCTGCTCAACACCTCACTCTGTGGTGAGAGGCACAGCTGGCCACGATCAAGGCCAGTGTTTTATTTTTGGAAGGCGGGAATTAATGTTGTAAATTAAACCTGATTTATTCAATCATAGTAGGCCAGTGATTCCTGGCACCCAGAATGTGAAGCGGGATTGCCAAGGTTATTCAAGTTAAGCAATTGAAAGTTTACTTCCTGTCTCAAAATGGTAGGCTGACCAAATGTAACTTGAGAGGCAAATTCCTTGCCCCTCCCTTCAATGGTGTGAGCACTGCATTTGTCTGTCTGTTGTGTTCTTCTCCTTCTGCTATTTTCTCCCCAATTTATCATGTGAAACATTTACTTATAATAATAACCTTTATTGTCACAAGTAGGTTTACATTAACACTGCAATGACGAATCACATTAGGCAAAAGAACATTCTCTGAGAGGAAGCGGCCATGGAAATCCCTCAGCAGACCCACCGCCATTCCCTAAGCATAGAATTAATCACAAATCCAAGGAGAGGTCCACCAGCGTGCTATAAACTCTGGACGGAATTTCCCGCCCCCACCCATGCCGAATGTCAATGGGCTTTTGGTTGGGCCACTAAATCTCCCGCGGTGGGTCCCACCATGACGGGCCAGCGAATCATGCCCTCTGACCCGATGCCACTCCCCTGCACCGCATAAACTGTCCGACGATGAGTCACTAAACACCCTGGTCTCCAGCTACATCCTCCCACTGGCTAGGCTACAGAAAACGTACCGTGGAAAATAGAAGGCAAAGAAAAGCGAAAGAAAGTGATGGGATGAAAGGCAGACAAGGAAACAAAAATGCTGGATCAAACATTGGGGGAACCAATAATAGATGGGAGAAAAGGTGTATGGGATGCGGTGGGGGTGGTGAACAATTCTTGGCTTCACTGATTTCACTTTGGCATCAGGAATAGGGAGAGAGTAAAGAAAAAGTGGTGATTTGGTAAGGTAGCATGGGACACCATGGACAAGAGTTGAAATGGAACCATCTATGACAGAGACGCTGAGCATGGAAGATTCTGATTGGGGTGGCTGAGACACATTGAACATAGAACATTCTGTGCAGAAGGAGGCCATTTGGCCCATTGAGTGTGCACTGACCCACTTAAGCCCTCACTTCCACCCTCTCCCCAGAACCCAATAACCCCTCCTAACCTCTTTGGTTACTAAGGGCAATTTATCATGGCCAATCCACCTAACCTGCACGTCTTTGGACTGTGGGAGGAAACCGGAGCACCCGGAGTAAACCCACGCCGATATGGGGAGAACGTGCAGACTCTGAACAGACAGTGACCCAGCAGGGAATAGAACTTGGGACCCTGGCGTTGTGAAAACACAGTGCTAACCACTGTGCTGCCAGGCTGCCCTTAAAGAAGGTTGAAGAAAAGCAGAAATAAACCCGACTGTATTTCTGGCTCTGCATGGAATGTGAGGAGAATTCTTATTGGCCTGCATATATATGCCTCGTAATGTGGGGAAGGCACCATCACAGATTGACCAGCGCATTGATGCAAATTGATTTTCACACGCATTCTTCTCTTCCCCATATCAAAATAACCCAATAACAATTCAGTTCAAATTGTGTGGCTCCACCACTGGAAGTTGTTATTTATCACTATCCATTATTAAATGAAAGAATTGCATCAAGACGAGATTAGTTTGGACGGTAACTCTCAATTTGAGACTAGTCCTCAACAGATCAATCTCGATTAAGATTCATCTGTTTGGGAGAGTTCAAGTTACTTCGATTCTGGCCCATTTTACCCCAATGTAATGTCCATTTGGGGAGTTTAAACATAACCCGTCGTGGAGAAATATTGCAAAAAAAAAAATCAGGCTGAAAGGTGAATAAATAAAAGGAAGTGTTTTCCGTAATTGGCACTATAATTCTTGCAAATAACTTTGGCTGCTTTTTCTTTTGATCTCTTTAAATCTATGGAATAGACACACACCTCCTGCCACCTTGTGGCTGTGTTTGGGAATTGTAAGGTCAAATTTCACAACATTTTGCTGGGCTTTGAAGCAGGGCCCCAAATTCAGACTCTTGCCTATTTTGATAAAGTCGCTCCAGTTTCTGAATGCCATTATGGATCTTTTCTGACACTTTGGGATTATCATCATCAAATGATTCATGTTGGCAGTCGGAGAGCAGGCCGCCTTGAGTCATCGGAGCACAAGGCCATCAAAGCATTTGAAGTGCACAAATTCCTACATTACGACAGTGACTATACTTCATTGCCCGCAGAGCACCTTGGGATGTTCTAAGATTATGCAAAGTGTTTTATGAATGCCAGGACTTTAATGAATGAATGGTCCCATTAACTTCCTTCTCAACAATGAACCATCCCTTTGCTTGTCCTGGTTTCTTTTTTTAACATTTGCCCATCTAAGTCATCAAAATTGAGGATATCAAGGATTTCGATAGAGTGAATGAGGAGAAATGATTTCTTCTTGCCGGAAGGTTGGCAACCAGAGGAGACAGATTTAAGATAATTAAAATTACCCGTGAGGAGATGAGGAGAAATTTGTTTACACAGTGAACTATTATGATCTGGAAGGCATTGCTTAAAAGGCCACTGAGTGCTGATTCAACAGCATGGTTTCAAAGGGAAATTGGGAATATAATTAAAAAGGGGAAAATAAAAATCAGGATGAGTAAGATAGCTCTTTCAAAGATCGAGTACTGCCATCATGGGCTTCCTTCTCTGCTGTAGGATTCCGTCAGCAGAGGAAATTGTTCGATGGTATTTCTGAGCCTGGTGATACAAGTGAGCTGAGTCAGTGACAGAAAGACAGGGGGACGGACCCTCTGATTCTCTGTCCCCACGCCAGCGTGGGAATGGTGACGTTCACGACCGTAAATTTGGCGTAAAACAGCCACCGATCCTCCGTTTGGCTGGGGGCCAGCAGCCAAGCAGCGTAGAGCACCTGGCTCTAGCTGCCGATATGGCCAGAGAATTGCCGAGTCCTTAGGCATGCGTGCGCCGTGCCACAAATGGCGCCGGCCGCTTGCGGACTTGGCCTGCAAAATAGTGCCCCTCCCTTTGGCCGGCTCGCGAGCCCGAACCACCCCCCAAACAGTGCCCCAGCTCCTGACAAAGTCCCCTCTGCCCACGGATCGGTCCTCCCTCGACTGTGGCGGCGCTGGACTGAGTCCGCAGCCGCCAAGGCGTGTTCCCGACGGATGATAGAACATGCGACCAAAGCCAGCGGGAACTCAGCCGGTTGGGGGTGGAGCATCAGGGGATGGGCCTCAGGCTACATCCTGAGGCCGTCAATATGCCGCTTTGGCGGGAGTGGAGCATCGCGAAAGCGCGCTGCCCCCCCCCCCCCCCCCCCACTCCCCGATTTGGTTGGAAACAGGTATTCTCTGGCCGATTGCCGAACACGATTTTGGTGTGGACGACCGGAGAATCCCACCCCCAATGTGTAGCCATGTGCAGTAATAGTCTGGTCCAGAAACGCCTGGCACTGATTTCACATCGGCCCAGGGATGAGCAGGGAACAACATGTGAGATGCGGTTGGACGCACAAAGCTATTCCTCCCCCTGTTATCTTGAACTTTTCCCAGTTTCTGATTTTTCAATTTTCCCTGACCCTGCTCCTTCAAGGAACTGAGCAGAGCATTGCAATTTAATGGAATCCATCTTTCTTTGCAAAACTGCAGCTATACTTCAAAAATGAATGTACCGTCATTGCTTTTGAACACGATAATCAGGAAAATATTCAAACAAATAAAATTAAATAACAATGAATGCCTCTTTACACTCTAATGTTCGTGTGAACACAGAAAATAGGAGCAGATCATTTGAAGTTTCATCTCCACTCAAATGCGCACTAACCACAGCCACGCACAGTCAAATTTAAAGGCATCTAAATTCCAACAATCAGTACACCATACAAGTAACCATATCAGCAAAGCAAAGTTCAGTGCCAACTCTTCATAAACATTGAGGTAACTAAGTGGACTGTTGCTCTTTTGTTCGTCAAATTTGATTCCTTCAATGCTAATTGCATTGATTTGAATGACATGGCTTGTGACCAGGATAGCTCAGACATTTGGGTTCGAGTTCTCCGGCCATTCACTGGCAGCGAGATTCCCTGGTCCCGCTTGCAGTGCACTCCTGCCCCCGGATTTCCCTCGTGCCGAAGGGAGTACCCATTGATAGCTGCAGGATCAGAGAATCCTGTTGCCAGCAAATGGCATTCCGCCTCCCGCCACCGAGAAACGCGTGGCTGGGAAGTCGGAGAATCCCAACCTTGGTATTGAAGTGGAGAGACAGTTGCGCAGTGCTATTATTACTGGACTAGTAATCCAAAGGCCAGGGAACCCACGTTTAAATCCCACCACAGCAGATGGTGAAATTTGAATTCAATAAAAGTCTGGAATTAAAAGTCTAACGATGACCATGGTAAAAACCCATCTGATTCGCTAATGTTCTTTAAGGAAGGAAATCGGCCATCCTTCCCTGATCTGGCCTATTTGTGTCACCAGACCCCTCAGCAATGTGGTCGACCCTGAAAAGCCCACTGAAATGGCCCACTCAATTTAAGGACAACTAGAGATGGGTAATAAATGCTAGCCCAGCCAATGAAATGAAGTAAAAAACAAACTCCAGTTGGTTAGGCTGCAGAATAGCTGGAGCGGGAAATTAAGATGCTGGAGTTCAGCTGTACTTTTTGGAGGTCATAATCATGCTTTATTAGGATGGAGCATATGAACCTCTACACTGCCATTAACCTGTAAATGTCCTCACAGTCCCAGAGGACGATAGGCTGCTCTCCCGTTTGAGAGCTGACTGGTGGCGTTTTAACCTGAGGGTCACCACATCAGACAAGGGCCGAGGTTGAGAAGATGGAGCCTTCAAGAATGGCCTCACCCGGTACAGGAATTAAACTGGCGCTGTCCGGATCAGGAATCGACTGTCCAGTCAACTGAGCTAACCGACTCCCAGAGTGCCCCAAATATCAATGGAAAAAATGTGCAATAAAAGACTTGGAACAATCATCTTGCCAGGACTGGCACTTTGTTTCCATGAATGCAGAATGTTCTCCTTTTGCAATCCTTTCTTTTCCAGCGTTACAAATCCGTGAGCAGCTTACGCCAATCTTCCACCCGAAGATTCAGCACCTTCAAACTACCAATTTTTGGCTTATCTCATCTTCCCTGTGCAACCTTGCAGTTGCCCTTTCACCCAAATGTCTCCATTTAGGAAATAAATTACGCATTTCACAAATAAACTGTGGTCATGAGTTAGAAAAAAGGTGGCAGTGACAGGTTTGTAGTTGCAGATAACTGAGAGCACAAAAGAGAATGGCACGTTAATAATGTGATGAGCACATCATTTTCCATTCATTCTTAAATCCCTCAAGTTCCTTATAATCAATCCAACTTGTTGCCATGGTTGAGAGTGTTCAGTGCAGCTCAGTCCATTACTGGCAGTTCCTTCATTCTCCTGACACCCTATAAATCAAGGTTTCAATTTAATGCCAGCAGGTGACTTCTAAGGTTGCATTTCTTTGGTTGTTTCACTCACACTCACATTGCTTATGGGGGATCAGGTTACAATGGGTTAGCCCCATCATCTCCCCACTACCAGGAAAAATGCCTCCCCTTTCACAGGTCCGTCCAACCATTGCTGTGATTGTTGGTTTGAACAGAGATAATCCACAATCTATTCTGCTTAATTAAAAATTGCTCAATTTAACTATTCTGATCAGTCAAATATATCAGCACAATATTTTGACAATACTGCATTACGTACATTGGTGCAAATCATTAGATAATTCAATAGCTGAAATTTTACACTGTCCAACCTTGGGAACAGGCTGGCAGATGGTGTGAAATCGAGCTGCGTGGCAGAAAGGGTCTCCATTCATCACTAACCCGCCTCTGCTGAAATTTTATCAGGGAGGTGCCAGTGTCATAACCACCATACCAATTGAAGCTCTGAATTAATGGCCATTTAAGGGTTTCCTCCTACTGGCACTACTTTATAAGTGGCAGGGGCAATCCCACCTGCCCAACAGCGACCCCCCCCCCCCCCGACATGGTAACCACACTTGTTCCCCTCTAACTTGGCCTCCAGATCATGGCCACCACTTTGCCTCGCTAGGGGGCTGCATGACAGACCTTGGCAACGTTGCCTTCACTTTCCGTCCGACCATGGCAATTTCTTTCTGGGAGACAGGTGCAGTTCCAACAGTGGCCATTGCTCCTGGTGGAGTTGCTGGGACTGGAAAACTGCCAGCCCTTTGATTGAAGCCACACCCTCAGGCAACCAACAATGCGACGACCATCAAAATCCAGTCATGCCTTCCTGGCTAATGATTGTGAGTTTTGGCTGTACCTCAGTAAAACATTCTGGCAAATATTGTCAGCCGCAAAAACAACTTTGGAGTAACAATAGACTGTAACAGTGAACTGAGAATAATTTACTCCCCATGTCACAATTTATTTCTTAAGAAACTAATTACACATCCATTACTAATACTCGATTTTTGTCATGTAATAAAGGAAGAGAATTGCCTATTTTGAAATCAGTAAAGAAAAGAAACATTTATTCATCATTTCTTTGAACATCCGAATATTCATTAGAGTCAAGGATTATTTGCTTAGCAGCAGTCCATCACTAAATTTCCGCCATTGTCCCTCCATAATCTCCTACGGAGTGGGCAGCGGCTTTGGTGAACAAATTGGCATGTATCAGGCACATTGGCTTGGATGGGAGCTAATTTCCTCTGCTTAGCACTTTCCCTGAACTGGTGTTCAGTGTTAAAGGGTTGGATTTGGGCAGGAGCCGTAACTCTCCGCTCTGTCACACTGGTAGCCCAGCTGAAAAGGGCCATTTTAACTCAAGTGAATTTTGCTTCTGCTTGGCTAGGTTTCTGGTGATAAATCCGAACATGTTGCCGCCGATTGCCCATCGAAGCAGAGGTGTTGAGGAACAGTTTGGACTTGAAATCGGAAACACAGGAAAGCTGTACATTAAAAAACTGATATGGCTGTACTCTGATCAATTTCTCACAAACTATTAAGGGCAGTAAAATTCAAATCAACATTATCCCACTTGGCAGTCTTGTGTTCTCAGACTTGTGTCTCAGGGAAAAACACATGAGAGACTCTTAGGTTGAGAATTCAAGGCAGATGCGAGGAAAGATGTGAGGTACACAAAAAAGTGAGAAAATAAATTTTGGTCTGCCTACATTTTGAGACAGCCTGCTTTAGTTATGGGTAAAACTGTACTTCATAACAATTCTAGTACAGAGCTCGATTTTAATTTTAATTTGTAAAGTATCCCACGCTATTAATCAATTTTCGACTGTTTGAAAAATAAGCAGCAAACCACTTGGGATTGAACTCTGGTGGTCTCAAACTGGGCCAATCTATTTTATATTAGATCTGGAAAAGTTAACTCTATTTTTTAAACAAAAGGCCTGTGTTCTACCCATTGTCAACAACTGGGAGAATATTTTCATCAGCAGTTGTCGCCATGGCAATTTTAAAATGCTGGCTGTTCCACACTGGCTATCATTTGCAGCCCTCCCTTTCTTTTCAGATGAGATCTTAATTCTTATATTTTTATACATTCTCATAAAACAATCAATAAAATGTGTAGCCGCTCAGAACTATACAACATATAATTTAACAGATATTGAATGAGAGCTAATTTTGTTTTTAAGAAGTTATTATTGTAGTAGTGAGGTCGTACATTAGTTAGTTGAACATTATATCCAGAAGCCAGAATCAGGCCATTTGGTTCAAAGGGTTCATTATTGGTACTTATTCTATACTCCAACTTAATCTGAAGGTGAAGGCAGCAAATCCATTTTGAGTTTCGCTCCTGGGGCTAGATTCTCCCGTTCCCCAACAGTGTGCTTCTCAGCGGTGCGCTGTTCGTTGGATTCTCTACTCTCCCCGCTTGTCAATGGGATTTCCCATTGAAGCCACCGCACACCACCAGGAAACCTGCTGGCGGGGCTGTGCTGCCAGTGGGAACAAAGAATCCCAATGGCTGGAGAATTCCAACCTGAATATGCAGAATATGATGGATGGGGTGGATTTTGAAAAAGAGTGGGATTTGATTTGGCACTCACAGTGAGTTATTTACTTCAGTCCTCTGTCCAAAGGCAATTCCGATGCACAGCACCATGACCTCCACCAAAGGTAGGACAAGGAGGCAGGTCTCGAAGCTGCCATTGCTGAAACGGGTATAGATCCCGGTGCAGTTGGCACCAGTCTGATCCATGTCGGCTCACCGGACTCCTAAAGGGTCTGAGTTGCTGTGGCAACAGGTACTTTCACATGCATGTTACGGTCCAGAGCTATGGATAGTAATGATAGAAGCTCCAATCTTCTATACATCACATACGCAACCAGGAATCTCTCCTGTTCTTACTGTCTGCCATTGGTTGAAACAAGACCTGTTTGGCCATGTTATGAATGCCCCTTCCTTGGTAATCAAGTCCTGGAGTGCAACATGCAACGTGACTCACTACCCACTGTGCCACTTAACCTCCAGGTATTAACAGTAGGGGAAAAAATAAAAATTACAGATTAAATTTTGACAAGCTAATGTATACATTTATCACGGGTTTAAGAAACAGCGCAATTATATCACATTTTAGCACATCTTCAAAAATGTCACAAAGCCTGAAATGCCACATATTGTGTTAAAGTGAGAGATATACATCCAAATAAAACAACCATTTTCACACATGAAGATTTCACAAACATCAGTGAGGGGAATGACAAGTTGGTCTATTTTTGTAATATTGATTGTGGGAGGAATATTGTGCAGGACACTGGGAGAACTCCCTGCTGTTCCTTAAGGAGCCCAAGGCTCTATTCAAAATCCACAGGCAGACAGATGTATCATCTCATCTCTGATAAGAAGTATTCCCTGAGAACTGCACTGAAGTGTTGGCCTTAATTATGTGCTCAAATACAGTGTTCCACAGAACGTGCGACTCGGAGGTTAGCATGCTAATAACTAAACTAACCTGATTTCCAATGGCCATTGTGGTCAGATATGGGATGGCTGCTGGGGCCCACTGGACAGTAACCAGCACTAGCCATTGCCTTAAAACAGAGGTAAAGTAATAGAAGAACATTGTAGTAAAATGCACAAAATTCATTGAGGTAAAGGGAAAAGAAACCAATTCACAGCTACAATCAGAGTAGTAAACCCTTCCAATTAATTTTATTTCCACCAAATTGTTTCCACACTTTCATACGTACATGTTCATGCACAAATCTAACAAACACCGAGTGCACAAATCCTCCCACAGCAAAAGCATCTAAGTTTAATGTAGTTCAAATTCAATACAATTGACTTTTTTAGTCCAGCGCAATTGGAGCGAAATGAATTTCAGATCAGTTTTAATTCCTGCCCTAATATATACTGATTCCTGTTGGCCTGTGTTGCATGAAGACATCCCTGTAATAACCTAGTGATTATTGCTGTGGGCTATTTTACCTCCTCCTGGCTGCCCTGAGGCATTGTCAGTCTACAAAATCTGGAGCATGTGTTCTGTTTTTTTGCAAGTCGTCGGGTCTGGTTTCAAAAAAGTTTTATAACTCTCAAATTTCTGAACCATTCGTCCATCTTTTGTTGATTGCCCAGGTCCTCCGCTTTGTGTTACCTTGGAATATTAGTTCCTATAATACGGCCAACATGAATAGAATTCAGGTGCTCATGTAATTTTCCCACATTTGAAGTTCACACTAAGTAGTGCCAGAAGGCCCTTGGTATTGAGGAGACAAAACACCCACCTCCCACATTACTCTCCCTCTCAGTTGTGATGCGGACTCCAATTTTAAGAGCTTGGCTTACTGCTTTTCCCTTAATCCTTTGTTACCAACATCCTTGAGCTTTGTTGCCTAGTTCTACAGAGGGACCATTCAGATCCAAAACAGTGGGCGGGAATTGGCGGCTGCTCATGCTGGCAGGATCTTACAGTCCCGTCGATGGTGCACCCCCGCCGTAAGTTTTGCGGCGGCTAAGGTTGTATTCACCAGGGAACCCGTTGACAACAGTCAGCAACTAGCATTCTGCCCTCTGCCGCTGCAGGACATGCCACGGAGGGGAAAGAAATTTCCACTGGTTACCTTTGGGAGCGCATTGTGCTTGGCTCAAATCTGGGCGTGCTGGTTAAATAGTGGGAAAGTCCTAAATCCAGATTCCTGCTGGGCGTGAATCAGTTGGCTATCTGACCGGCCCGCTCCCGAAGGCGGGTTCCGGATTACACTCAAATAGGGAGAGCGTATTAATAATAATAATAATCGCTTATTATCACAAGTAGGCTTCAATGAAGTTACTGTGAAAAGCCCATAGTTGCCCCATTCTGGCGCCTGTTCGGGGAGACCGGTACGGGAATAACATTTGCATCTCATTAGCGAGACTGAAGCTCAATGCAACGGCCTTCCGGGAATTAACCGGCTCCCCAGCTGGAAGTCACGTGCGTGTAGTTTAAAACTCCTTTTAAAAAACGTGAAGCTGGCATAATGGCTTTTGAGGGGAACTGATGAGGTGAGCAGCAATTTCCATTTCCCAGCATGTAGCTCAAGGGTCCCAGTGTTCGGGGGGGGGGACCCCTCAGGGTTGTTGGGCTTGCTCAGAATGCTGCAGCATTCCAGGTCAGTGATCGCCCCTGACCCAAGGGGCTGGGGGGGGGGGGGGGGGGGGGGGAGGGGGGGGGGGGGGTGGGTGTATGCGGGTGGTGGGTGAGGGAAGATTTATCTGTGAGACCTTCAAGACATCTTTCAACATTGTGGATACCCATAACAGGTGCAACTGCAGCTGCTGCCTGTCTGTCCTCCCAAACACTTCCAGTACAGAGCCCTGCTCTTGGTTCAATGCTGATGGTCACCTTAGCTCTCTTTGACTGAGCAGTCTCTAGCATCAAGCTGAAGGCTATTGCTAATGAGGAATTGGCCTTGTGTAAGAGTCCTTCCTGTTTAATCCCTTATTTCCCTTTCTTTTATTTTGCCATTATCATTTTTGATTCATGGATGATTAATGGACATGTGTCTTTAAGTCAAGCAGCAGAAAGGAGTGAGGAATTAGAAGTTACAGGAGAGAACATTCTGCTGGTTTGAACAGGAGCTTCAGATGTTTCAGCACCACAGACGGATGGGGCGGGACTCGGTTCGATTGATTGGCCGCTGGCTAATTAATTGGCAGAAATACCATACTCTGCTCAGTAATTGGTACAGTAAGAAGTCTTACAACACCAGGTTAAAGTCCAACAGGTTTGTTTCAAACACGAGCTTTCGGAGCACGGCTCCTTCT
The DNA here is from genome assembly GCF_902713615.1 of Scyliorhinus canicula. NCBI lineage: Eukaryota > Metazoa > Chordata > Chondrichthyes > Carcharhiniformes > Scyliorhinidae > Scyliorhinus > Scyliorhinus canicula. The sequence continues at coordinate 75,175,947 of NC_052164.1, read as the reverse complement.
TCAGGTGAATGGAAAGGCTTGTTGGCCAGTAATTGGTAGTGATTGGATCCTGTCCCAATGGAATGATAATCAGATTATCAGAAAGAAGCTCAGTTTGACTCCTGGAAGCACAGGGACAAGGACCTACTCTCTTTCTCTCCTCCATGTTTTCTCAAGAAGGGCTGTGAGTGCTGTATTTCTGAAACTACAGAGACCTGAATGAATCTACAGTAAAGCCTCATACTGAAATCAAAGTTTGAAGAAGAGTAGGGTCTGAAAACAACCATCTTAAACAGATTCATTTTTTTCCTTTTACTTATGACTTTTTAACCTCCTTTCTCCCCTTGATTTGTGCCTGTCGTGTTAATGTGTAGAGGGTGGGTGCAAATTAAAGTGGGAAATTCTGAATTAGATAAAGGTTATCTATCGTATTTTCCAGTGCCTCCCCGGTGCCCCTCAGTAATCCTCTCACTTCTTGATCTTTCATGGCCTCGTGCTATGTCTAGGTGTGTTCCCAGGATGCCTGCTGCTTTCTGTGCCCTGTGGCCTTTGATGCCCTTGGCAGATGTTCTCTGGAAGGCCTGGATCTGAAAGGTACTTGCTGATTTACTAGTGTCACTGGCATCACCCTGCCACCCTCTTTTGCCCACTGCTCTTGAGATGTGCCGATGTCAGGAGGGGGGTTTCGAAAGAACTGGAGACTACCGTCAACTCCTTGGTGGCTGGCCATGGGTTGGCCTCCAGCACTTCCTCTTCACTGACGCCACCCATAATGGCCTGGTGTCATTAGGACGGAGGGCAGCAGGAGTGAGCTTCAGAGCCCTCTGGGTCATTTGACTCTGCCAGTCCTGGCGGCTCCACATTGTCTCGGCAGCCTCAGCGATCTCCTCAATGACTGGGCCATGCTCTACAGAGCCTCAGAAATACCCACCTGCATCTGGGACATGTCCCTCATTGACTGGGACATGATGTTGAGGCCCTCAGCCATGGTCGTCATAGACTGAGCCATGCCTTGGGCACCACCACTCAAGACACTTTGGTCGTACTCCAGGCTTTCTACTGCGTTAGCCTCGATGCCACACATAGGTGCCATCATCCACTGTGCCGGTAGCCTTTAGGACTTCCCCAATCGGCTATGCGCTTGCTGGAATGTCGCTGACATCCCCTCCTGAATCTCACGGCTGTGTCCTATCATCTGCATCAGCTCTGGGATAACCTTGTCCAGAGGCTTGGCATCTGACTGGGACTCAGCTGTGTCCTGGGATTCAGCAGGCTTCTGACTGCTGTCTCCCTTGGATGTCCTCTAAAACATTCTCCACTAACCGATTGACTTTGATCATTCTCTGATTTTCTCCAAAAGTCATAAAGCCTTTTTTAAAAAAAACATTGTTTCAGCCCCCTTCTCTTTCTCATCTGTGTTCAACAGTTACTTTCCTAGGAAGCACCATGATATGTCCTCATATGTAAAGGGAATTAGGCATTGCACATTTCACGCACAGTCATTGTTTTTGGACAGAAGAGTAGATTTTGGTATTTTGACTATGAAGCATCATCTCAACATTTTACTCTCATTCGTTGAAACTGAAGGACAATTTTACAGGTTATGTTCCCAGCATGCGATCACCTGGCTGGATTGTCCTGCCTATACTTTGTCATTTTTTTCCCCTTTATTCGTTCATGGGATGTGGGAGTCATTGGCTGGGCCACTCCTAATTGGCCTTGAACTGAGTGACTTGCTTCGCCATTTCAATGGCTGTTTATGAATCAACCATAATGCTGTAAGGTTGGAGTCAGATATAGTTCAGACCGGATAAGGACAGCAGATTTAGTTCCCTGAAGGGCGTAACTGAACCAGATGGGTTTTTACAACATTGTCACTATTAGACTTTTAATTCCAGATTTTTATTGAACTCAAATTTCACCATCTGCCAAGGAGGGATTCAAACTGAGGTCCCAAGAGCATCACCCTGGGTCTCTGGAATTATCACCAGTCCAGTGATAATGCCACTATGTCAACGCCTTAATTTATGTTCAATTCCTCTTGTCATAAAGGGTAGAATTCTATTAGTATTCTTAATTACCTGCTGTACCTGCATACTAATGTTTTGTGGCTCATGCACAAGAACGCATAGATCCCTCTGTACCTTTGAATTCTGCAGTCTTTCACTGTTTAAGTAATACTCTGTCTTTTTACTCTTCCTGCTAAAATGAACAACTTCATTTTCTACTCCATTTGTAAGATTTTTGCACACTCCTATTCCTATCCATCTGCAACCTCTTTATGTCCTCTTCAAAACATTCTTTCCTATCTATCTTTATGTCATCTCCAAATCTAGCAGCCATGCCTTCACTCCGCTCATCGAAGACTGACATAAATTGTAAAAGGTTCAGGTCCCAGCACAACCCTGTGGGACTCCACTTGTCACATTGTGCGAATCAGAAAAGTACCCATTTGTGCATACTCTCTGTTTTTTGCCAGCCAGCCAATCTTCTATCCATGCTAATATGTCACCCCCTCCATCACCTGCATCTATTTTCCACAATGACCTGTGATGTGGCACCTGGCAAATTCCTTCTGGTAATCCAAGTACAACACGTCTGCACTTTTCCTTTCATCCACATTGAAATAAGTAAGAATTTCAACTTTTCTGATCCTTCATCACTGTTTGAAACCCCTCAAAAAGTTGCACATTGTTGACTTGGGTTTTAACAGCAATTTGACTGATAAATTGTGATCAACAACAGAATTCCCGTACTAGCCTCCCCGGACAGGCGCCGGAATGTGGCGACTAGGGGCTTTTCACAGTAACTTCATTGAAGCCTACGCGTGACAATAAGCGATTTTCATTTCATTTCATTTCAATTTAGCAAATAAAATTGTGAACATGTGAGGCGGGATTATCTGAGCCCCGCGTCGGGCTGGAGAATCGCTGCAACCGCGCCACGCCTCCGCTTCTCCGAGGAGCGGAGAATCGGCGCATTTGCGCTGGCCGGGCCGCTGATTCTCCGGCCTTGATGGTCCGAGCAGCCACACGGAAACGACAGAGTCCCGCCGGCGCCATCCACACCTGCTCACAGCCGTCGGGAACCCTGCACGCAGGGTCGGGGGGGGGGGGGCTGTTGGGGGTGGGGGAGGAGGGGGGCTCCTTCACTGGGAGGGCCTCCAATGGGGTCTGGCCCGCGATTAGGGCCCAACGATTGGCGGACCGGCCTCTCTAGCCCCGGCCCTATTTTGTTATGTGGCCGGCCCCATAACCCCCGCGCCATGTTGTGTCGGTGCCGGCACGTTGAGGAAGTCCCCCGCCCATGCGTGGGTTGGCGGGGCGCCACTGCACATGAGCGGGTTGGCACCCAGTTGGCGCTGGGAAGTGTGGCTGGAGCGGCGTGAACCACCCCAGCGCCGTGCTGGCTCCCTGCAGGGGGCCAGAATCGGTAGTGCCCGCTCCCGTTCCACTTCGGAGAATCCCACCCGGAGTGTTTAAGTCAATTTTTTAAAAAAGTGTTTTTTGGTCAAATTTGTTCCAGACTATTTGTGCCATAGCTTGGCATGGAGTGATCAGGAACCACAGGGTTTGTTTGGAGGACATACATTAATAACGGAGGGCACAGGGTGGCATTGGGGTTAGGTAAGGGACAATTTTCACATGGCAAGAATGAGAGAGCATGGTGGTTGTTTGGTGATATGCCTTGGCATGGGAAGAGGGGAGAATGAGGAGGACCGTTTGAACTTCTAATGTTCCTTCATGCAGGCTATGGTTTGCAACACCTATGCGGAGCTGTGATCCACAAATTCTTGAACACCTGGCCCTTCGCCATGAAATTTAGAGGGGTCTAGAGCATGCCTATCCTTACCATGGAGTTAGCAGTTAGGAATACAATGTGCAGGTTTGCGACCTGAGCCAGCCCACACTCTTAAAGCACATCCCAAAAACTGGAAGAACTGGGAGTGGGGTCACGAATACTAAAATCCTGACTTGGTGAAAACCCAGCTCATTATGTCCAAGTGTGGTACCACTGAATCTTCGCAACGTCCTTTGGGGGAGGAAGTTTCTTCAATTTTGACCATGTCGCAGTTTCTATGAGACGAGAAATATTATGAACTTACATAACATCGCACAGTATTTATGTGAATTTCTTTCCATTATTAAAAAAATACACCAATTTCAAAAGTGCTTCTCCTCAGTTTTAATCCTCATGAGTAGCCCAGATGCCTGGGCCATGTCCGCATGTGCGATTGTGTGTGAGCCACCCGTGAGAATACTCATCAACAACTGTCCTTTCGGGTTTTTGCACATCTGCGATGGAAACAGATCAATTTTCATTTCCAACACTTGCAAATTCTGGGACTGAAAAAATGGCCTCTGGGGGTAACTTTTAGCCAAGAGAGAGGAAGAGAAAACTTTTTGTTCGGAAAACAAAAGTTCTCCCACTTGCAAAAGGGAGAGATGCAAAGAACCTAAAAAAATTATGTTTTTTTACAGGAATCAATTATGATTAGAAAAGATAGGGTACAGAGTAAACGGGAAGGGGGATGCATGACAAAACTATCGGCGACGGAGGAAATAGAATTGAAACTATTTCTGTAAAGTAAGAGTTGAAACTTTCAGTGCTCATTTTAGTCATGTTTCATGCCATTTAAAAGTGCGTTGGGAGGTTTTCTACATTGTAGGTTCTACATAAATGCAAGTTATGGTTGAGAGTTAATTAATGCCATTCTTAATGTGAGTGGTTTTCATTTCATTTTTTTCCCAGTGTTTGGAATTTGAGTGGGCTTGAGAAGAGGGAGGTGATGCACTCCAGGCAGTGATATTGCAAATTACTCCCAATATGCCTGAGATGTTTTGAACAGAAGCATATCCGGTATCCTTTGTTCACAATGTTAATGTGCATGTAATGTGAAAGTTCCAGACAGGAATCTAAATGGTTCACACCTCCTCAATCTCCAGTGAAGAGTTATGCTCCTAGTGGTCATCGTTAACATTATTAAGCAGCTCCAGTGACACTGTAATGACTTGGTATCTCTACTCTCAGTGCTCATCTTTGTGTTTGAAGCACCTCTAGGCTACAATTATCGATACAGCACTTTTAATACAATGTAAACAAATGTCAACACACTTTCAGGGTGAAGTGGGTAACGTCGTCCCAATGAAAACATAATTGCTGCTCACTGTGCCCGTGGCTTGTCACACATTTTTCCTTTTATTCCAATTTGCTCTCAGTTCCTCCTGTCAGACTTTGGAAGTATTTTTAACTCGAAAAGAAACTTAACTATAATTTAAGGATTCTCAAACTGGTTCTAAGGATGACAACTGTAGAAAATGGAAACATTACATCAGCATATGGAACACGGTGAAAGGGTGAATTTTCTGTGCTTGAACCCAAACAACACTCTTGGGGACACGTAGAGGGAATTGTTTTTCTATTGGTTGTGAGAGAATAACCTGGGTTGAGAGCAAGCTAACACTGATGTCTGAAAGAATGCGATGTAAATGGTTGCAGGCATCACCCGCCACAAAACCTCCACTGATTCAGCACTAAATTGACAATTCACTCAGCACTGGTGCAGGTAACAGAAAATGCATTAGTGTATCACGATGTCCTGAAGTATAAGCTGAGGAATGTTTGTGAGCAAATTAGGAGTTTCAATCTGTAGTTAACGTACACAAGGGCAAGTCATTTGAGATGAGAAGTGGGGCCAATTATTTCATTTTCAAATATATCTCCAATTGCATTTTGAACGTTGATATTGAATCTTCTCCCACTAATCTTTCAGGAAGTGGATTCTCAATCATAACAACTTGCTGCATGAAAATAATGGGCACAATCATTCGGCCTTGTCACACCTGTCTCGGGACGCGATAAGGCCAAAAAATCTCACGAGAGGCCTCTCGCGAGATTTGCGACGCTCGGGATGCCTTGTAAGAACCAGAGCTCGCGAAACGTCATGATCTGGATCTCACCCTCACAGGGCGGGATCCGGATTTTCATATTTAAGTGAGCAGTTAAACCCAGGATCGAAAGCCTGTGCCTGGGAGACCGCGCTGTGGCTTGTTTAGCTCTGGTCCACACAAACTTGGACCAGGCGTGACGGCACCTGGCAGGGTCTGGTCAGGTTGTGACAAATGGTACCCTGCACTCCCTCTGCCACGTGGGCACTTTGGCACTACCACCTGGCACCTTAGTATTGCCACCCAGGAACCCTAGCAGTGCTGCCCAGCACTGTCAGGGCGCCCAGGTGGCACTGCCAGGGTGCCACATTGCCAGTGTCTGAGTGTCAGGGATTGGGCCTGGGCATGCCATGTCCTTATGAGGTGGGGTAAGGGTGGATCGAAGAGCCCCTAAGTTGGGGCATGGGGATGGGGGTCAGCAGGCCGCGCTGGGGGTTTGAGTGATCGGAGCAGCATTTAAAAATGGCGCACCAATCTCTTCCTGTAAAATGAGCTGAACTTGTCAGTGCAGGAAATAAAGGCAAATACTACCTCGACAGTGTGTTCCTCACCAAGGCAAGAAAAATAACAGAATCCCGTTTGATAGCGAGGTCGTTGTGCCAAGAAACACCCCACTAAATGCGCCCAAAATGGGACTCTGTTTTTCCTGTTTAATCACGCCGAACATTTCCTTATCTGACATTACCTGACCCTTTCCACCTTCCTATCCCCAGATACTTCAAATTTATGTCCTCTGAATGCTGATTCCCCACAACAGTGGAAACAGTTTTCCCTATCTATTCGATCAAAACCCCTCAGAATTTTGACCACTCCCATTAAATTTCCCCTTTAACATCTTGGGTTGTTTCAGACTGCGCAAGGTGGATATTACTGAGACATGTGGTGGTACACAATCCCACATGGGATGGAGTGAGGTGTGAATGAGGTGGTACAACATTGGACAGATGGGATGGAGTAAGGTGTAAAACTTTCCATGAATGTTAGACCTATATTAGTCCTAGAATGGGGCATCCAACCCATCTCATTTGTAATTATATTATGTGGACTTGACCTAAATCACGGATAAAAAGGCAGATCTTTAAGGAGAACTACACCTTCAGAAAAACAAGTAAGTATCCTGCAAGAATTACAGAGGGTTGGAAGTAAGAATGTAATTTAAAATGGATGTTTGATGCTCTCTTCAGCCAAGATAAATAGGCAGCTCATGTGATTTGTGGATCTTTTTTTGCATGGTTATCAAAATACGCCATGCTTGCTGCAATCAATGCAGTAAGTTCAATCAAATAAATTAAGAATGAGTTGAAGGAAAATTACACTGAATGTGAAGGGCTACTGTGACCGAGAAACCACAGTGAAAGACCCAGAAAGTGAGACAACACCAAAATTGAAAAGAGATGGAAAAAAGTTGAAACAAATCGTAAAGTTTATTTTAAGTGATGCTAAACCACAGGGCTCCTGTGGCTTCTTCTGCTGCATTACACAAACGTTGGTGGAAGTGCAATTTAATCACCTGGAGGGGATGATGGCATAGTGGTAATGGACCAGTAATCCAGAGGCCCAGATTAATGCTCTGGGGACATGAGTTCAAATCCCGCCATGGTAGCTGGCGTAATTTAAGTTCAGTTAATAGAGCCTGGAATTGGGAGCTGGTCTCAATGATGGTAATCATGACAACTAGCATTAATTGTTGTAAAAACCCTTGCAGTTCACTAATGTCCTTCATGGAAGGAAATCTTGCCTTCCTTACCTGGCCTGGCCTCCATGTGACTCCAGGCCCACAGTGGTGGGGCTGACTCTTTAACTGCCTCTGAAATGGCCGCGCAAGCAATTCAATTCAAAGGCAGCTCGGAATGAGCAACAAATGCTGGCCTTGACAGCGGTGTCCACATTTCATAAAATAATTAAGTGGAGATGTAATGTGAGGAATAACCTTTTTCACAAAACGAGTGCTTCGAGACTGGAATGCACTGCTGGGAAAGGTGCTGGAGGCAGCATCAATTACGACATTCAAGAGGGCATTAGATGATTATTTGAATTGAATAGAAACAATATTCAGTGGGAAGGGGAAAAGGCAGGAGAATGTCACTAGGCCAAGATGCTTGTTTGAAGAGCCAGTGCAGACACGTTAGGCCAAGTAGCCTCCTGCTGCTACAACAGTTCCATGATTCTGTGATCCCACCCAAGTTATGGCAGTGCAGTTGCGCTTCCACACTCATCATAGTTTTAAACACCCTCAGATTGTTGGAGAAAGAGAGGCTGCTTGAGGTGAGAAATAAGGGGCTGGATTCTCCCCTACCCGGAGGGGCGGGGAGTCCCGGCGGGATGGAGTGGCGTGAAACACTCCGGCGTCGGGCTGCCCCAAAGGTGCGGAATCCTCCGCACCTTTAGGGGCTAAGCCCTCACCTTGAGGGGCTAGGCCAGCGCCGGAGTGGTTCCCGTCCCGCCGGCTGGCGTGGAAGGCCTTTGGCGCCATGCCAGTCGGGGCCAAAGGGACTCCGCCGGCCGGCGGAAGTCCGTGCATGCGCGGGAGCATCAGCACCTGCTGACATCATCCCCATGCATGCGCAGGGGAGGGGGTCACTTCCACGTCGGTCATCGCGTAGTCTATGGCCGACGTGGAAGGAAAAGAGTGCCCCCACGGCAGAGGCCCGCCTGTGGACCGGTGGGCCCCGATCGTGGGCCAGGCCACTGTGGGGGCACCCCCCGGGGCCAGATTGCCCCGTGCCCTCCACAGGACCCCAGAACCCACCTGCGCCGCCAGTCCCGCCAGTAAGGGGGGTGGTTTGATTCACGCCGGCGGGACCGGCATTACAGCAGCGGGTCTTTGACCCATTGCGGGCCGGAGAATCGGCGGCCGGTGCCCGCTGACCGGCGCGGCACGATTACCGCCCCTGCCGAATCTCCAGTGCCGGAGACTTCGGGAGACGGCGGGGGCGGGCTTCACGCCAGCCGAAGATTTGAAGAAAGAATGCATTAAAGTAGGAAATCATGTGAATGGACTTCCCTTCAATTGAGTAAAAGTTCAGGGCGAGGAACAATCCAGCAAGAGGCATATTCACAGCTCAGAATGTATAAGAGGATCACTGCATAAAAATGTTTATTGAGTCAAAGGGAGTAATTTTTTAAATTGCATCGATAAAATTCCCACCACATTACTGACGTCATTATGCACTTTACACAGATAATAACTTGGAGGGGCTGACCTACGTGGACATAAATGGAGAATGTTTCAAGATAGGAAAAGAATCACCTATCAAATGAGGAAATTTACTTTTCACTCCATCCAGGAATATGAGAAAGGCAATATTCAAGTGTTTCAAGTGTATTCGAGTCCGATTCACAACAGGGTGCAAGAAGCATTATAACGGAAGAAATTAAGATCTCCGGTATAGATTATGTAATCCACGTACTCAATTGTGCTTTTCTATATTGTTGTGCAAGTGTGTATCATTCCACACACAAAGGGCAGCACCGTGGCACAGTGGTTATCACTGCTACCTCACGGCGCCAAGGACCCGGGTTCGATACCTGTTCCAGGTCACTGTCTGTGTGGAGTTTGCACATTCTCCCAGTGACTGCATGGGTCTCAACCCAAAAAGAGTAGGTGGATTGGCCACACTAAATTGCCCCTTAATTGGGAAACTCCAAGAATTGCGTACTCCAAATTTATATTAAAAATAAACAATTCCATGCACAATAAAATATGTTAATTTGGAAAGTCTCTAAGTTTAGGATATTTGGTTCCTATGTACAAATACAAACTGAAGAGAATAAATCCCCTACTCTTCCCCTAATTCAGCACTGTCCGTTACTCTTGCACACGGAGGTGGTTGGGCTTGCAAATGGAATTGTCACCCTAATGGTATAATTGGCACTTTGAACCTGGCGTCGAGAGCCTTAATACAAATGGTGCAAAGAAATATTAATTCCATCTCTGCCCTGTGCTATCCCTTACCTGGAAATACTTGAAGCTGACAATGGGTGAAAATAAGAGGAAAATTTCCATTCTCTGACACTGACATTATTCCCATCAATAAGCACCAAGTTCCTTCCCTTCACCTAACTCACTATTCTCGCTCGGCCAATTCACAGACAAAAAAGAAAGTTATAGTTATAATGGCTGGCATAGATTTACCATATGGAAACAATTGAGTCTTTCTGAATGCCTTCTTTAAATAGGTCTCTGATTAGGTCATGCAACAAACCTTCGATATAAATGTTGTTACAAACTGTGCAAGATTTTGGGAGGTAGCGCTGTTTGATATTCAGAAAGCCCAAGGCAAAAACTCACAATCCTTGTTTTACAGAGCAATGAATATTATATGAAGAACACCTTTCACCCTCATGAATATTAATGAACTTTGAATGAGGGATATATGATTGTGACAAAGGATGAGGGGAGCAAAACTTGATGACTCACTGACATAATTGAGCTGACAGTCGTTTAGGAAGCAATTCCTGAAAGCTGGATAAGCTCTTTAAAGGACTCCCAATTTCTGATTGCTAAAAATGGGAAGGGATAATCCACAGAATTACTAATTGAAGAAATTCTTAGTCACGACTATAAAGGTTATTCTGCCTTTATTTATCATAGAATCATAGAATCCCTACAGTGCAGAAGGTGGCCACTCGGCCCATCGAGTCTGCATCGACCCTGTGAAAGAGCACCCTACCTAAGCTCAATCGCCCACCCTAGCCCCACCTAGGGGCAATTTAGCACAGCCAATCTACCTAATCTGCACATTTTTGGATTGTGGGAGGAAACTGGGGCACTCGGAGGAAACCCACACAGACACGGGGAGAATGTGCAAACTCCACACGGACAGTCACTCGAGGTTGGAATTGAATCTGGGTCTCTGGCACTGTGAGGCAGCAGTGCTAACCACTGTACCACCACGCCAGCCCAAATTTCATCATCTACTGCGTGCAGTTTGTTTTGCTTATTCTGGTGTCACTATTGTTATGATTCCTGCAGAGACCTTAAGGTAACTCTTAAAAGAGACATGAATTACCCATCGGCCAATGGAAATAATCACACAAGATCTCATATTTAAAGACTTTTGCTGTTACAAACAAAAATCAACATGGACTAAACTACTTACTCAGTAGGCAGCTCATATACCAAACTACAAAAAATGTACTTCACCCATTAATGCAGCCAGAATACCAAAGCCATACATTACGCCACACTCTTGACAGACATATCTGATAAATTCTTAAATTTGTCCCAGCTGTTCAGCAGTTTCGGTTCTTGCTCCTTGGAAGTCCTTTCATTAAATCTCCTGAGTATTATTGAACTGACTTCCAACAGCAAGGTATCCTTTGGTGATTCCTTAGTCTTTAAATCTCCATGTCTCATTTCTTCAAGCAGGATATCCATTTTCAACTGCTTGATGGTTAACCCAAAACAGTTATTCCCTCTGTATGGCATAGATATAGAGAAATACAGCACAGAACAGGCCCTTCGGCCCACAATGTTGTGCTGAACTTTTGTCCTAGGTTAATCATTGAATTTTGGACGCGAAGGGCAATTTATCATGGCCAATCCACCCAACCTGCACATCTTTGGACTGTGGCAGGAATCCGGAGTACCCGGAGGAAACCCACACACACACGGGGAGGATGTGTAGACTCCACACAGACAGTGACCCAAGTCGAAATTGAACTTGGAACCCTGGAACTGTGAAGCAATTGTGCTATCCACAATGCTACCGTGCTGCCCTTAAGAAGAAATGAATCTACACTCCATTATTCTACCCTAATCCATGTACCTATCCAATAGCCGCTTGAAGGTCCCTAACGTTTCCCACTCAACTACTTCCACAGGCAGTGCATTCCATGCCCCCACTACTCTCTGGGTAAAGAACCTACCTCTGACGTCCCCCCTATATCTTCCACCATTTACCTTAAATTTATGTCCCCTTGTAATGGTTTGTTCCACCCAGGGAAAAAGTCTCTGACTGTCTACTCTATCTATTCCCCTGATCATCTTATCTGTGGAACGCCCTGCCTGCAACAGTAGTAGACTCGCCAACGTTAAGGGCATTTAAGTGGTCACTGGATAGACGTATGGATGAAAATGGAATAGTGTAGGTCAGATAGGCTTCAGATGGTTTCACAGGTCGGCGCAACATCGAGGGCCGAAGGGCCCGTACTGCGCTGTAGTATTCTATGTTCTATGTTCTATAAACCTCTATCAAGTCGCCCCTCATTTTACTCTGTTCTAATGAGAAAAGGCCTAGCACCCTCAACCTTTCCTCGTAAGACCTACTCTCCATTCCAGGCAACATCCTGGTAAATCTGCTTTGCACCTTTTCCAAAGCTTCCACATCCTTCCTAAAATGAGGTGACCAGAACTGCACACAGTACTCCAAATGTGGCCTGACCAAGGTTTTGTACAGCTGCATCATCACCTCACGGCTCTTAAATTCAATCCCTCTGCTAATGAAGGCCTTCTTCACAGCTCTATCCACTTGAGTGGCAACTTTCAAAGATCTATGAACATAGACCCCAAGATCTCTCTGCTCCTCTACATTGCCAAGAACCCTACTGTTAACCCTGTATTCCACATTCATATTTGTCCTTCCAAAATGGACAACCTCACACTTGTCAGGGTTAAACTCCATCTGCCACTTCTCAGCCCAGCTCTGCATCCTATCTATGTCTCTTTGAAGCCGACAACAGCCCTCCTCACTATCCACAACTCCACCAATCTTTGTATCATCTGCAAATTTACTGACCCACCCTTCAACTCCGTCATCCAAGTCGTTAATGAAAATCACAAACAGCAGAGGACCCAGATCTGATCCCTGTGGTACGCCACTGGTAAATGGGCTCCAGGCTGAATATTTGCCATCCACCACCACTCTCTGTCTTCTATCGGTTAGCCAGTTCGTTATCCAACTGGCCAAATTTCCCACTATCCCATGCCTCCTTACTTTCTGCATAAGCCTACCATGGGGAACCTTATCAAATGCCTTACTAAAATCCATGTACACTACATCCACTGCTTTACCTTCATCCACATGCTTGGTCACCTCCTCAAAGAAGTCAATAAGACTTGTAAGGCAAGACCTACCCCTCACAAATCCGTGCTGACTATCCCTAATCAAGCAGTGTCTTTCCAGATGCTCAGAAATCCTATCCCTCAGTACCCTTTCCATTACTTTGCCTACCACCGAAGTAAGACTAACTGGCCTGTAATCCCCAGGGTTATCTCTATTCCCTTTTTTGAACAGGGGCACGATATTCGCCACTCTCCAATCCTCTGCTGTCCTGTTGACAGCGAGGACGAAAAGATCATTGCCAACGGCTCTGCAATTTCATTTCTTGCTTCCCATAGAATCCTTGGATATATCCCGTCATGCCCGGGGGACTTGTCTATCCTCAAGTTTTTCAAAATGCCCAACACATCTTCCTTCCTAACAAGTATCTCCTCGAGCTTACCAGTCTGTTTCACACTGTCCTCTCCAACAATATGGCCCCTCGTTTGTAAATACTGAAGAAAAATTCTTGTTCAAGACCTCTCCTATCTCTTCAGACTCAATACACAATCTCCCGCGTCTAGTCATTCTCATATTTCTCACATATGTGTAAAAGGCTTTGGGGTTTTCCTTGATCCTACCTGCCAAAGATTTTTCATGCCCTCTCTTAGCTCTCCTAATCCCTTTCTTCAGTTCCCTCCTGGCTGTCTTGTATCCCTCCAGTGCCCTGTCTGAACCTTGTTTCCTCAGCCTTACTTACATAGAACATAGAACAGTACAGCACAGAACAGGCCCTTCGGCCCTCAATGTTGTGCCGAGCCATGATCACCCCACTCAAACCCACGTATCCACCCCATACCCGTAACCCAACAACCCCCCCCCCCCCTAACCTTACTTTTATTAGGACACTACGGGCAATTTAGCATGGCCAATCCACCTAACGCGCACATCTTTGGACTGTGGGAGGAAACCGGAGCACCCGGAGGAAACCCACGCACACAGGGGGAGGACGTGCAGACTCCACACAGACAGTGACCCAGCCGGGAATCGAACCTGGGACCCTGGAGCTGTGAAGCATTTATGCTAACCACCATGCTACCCTGCTGCCCCCTAAGTCTCCTTCTTCCTCTTAACAAGACATTCAACCTCTCTTATCAACCATGGTTCCCTCACTCGACCATCTCTTCCCTGCCTGACATATCAAAAACACGCAGTACCTGTTCCTTGAACAAGTTTCACATTTCACTTGTGTCCTTCCCTGACAGCCTATGTTCCCAATTTATGCACTTCAATTCTTGTCTGACAGCATTGTATTTACCCTTCCCCCAATTGTAAACCTTGCCCTGTTGCACACACCTATCCCTCTCCATTACTAAAGTGAAAGTCACAGAATTGTGGTCACTACCTCCAAAATGCTCCCCCACTAACAAATCTATCACCTGCCTTGGTTCATTGCCAAGTACCAAATACAATATGGCCTCCCCTCTGGTCGGACAATCTACATACTGTGTTAGAAAAGCTTCCTGGACACACTGCACAAACACTACCCCATCCAAACTATTTGATCTAAAGAGTTTCCACTCAATGTTTGGGAAGTTGAAGTCACCAATGACTACTACCCTGTGACTTCTGCACCTTTCCAAAATCTGTTTCCCAATCTGTTCCTCCACATCTCTGCTGCTATTGGGGGGCCTATAGAAAACTCCCAACAAGATGACTGCTCCTTTCCTATTTCTGACTTCAACCCATATTACCTCAGTAGGCAGATCCCCCTCGAACTGCCTTTCTGCAGTTGTTATACTATCTCTAATTAACAATGCCACCCCCCCACCTCTTTTACCATCCTCCCTAATCTTGTTGAAACATCTATAACCAGGGACCTCCAACAACCATTTCTGCCCCTCTTCTATCCAAGTTTCTGTGATGGCCACCACATCGTAGTCCCAAGTACCGATCCATGCCTTAAGTTCACCCACCTTATTCCTGATGCTTCTTGCATTGAAGTATACACACTTCAACCCATCTCCTTGCCTGCAAGTACTCTCCTTTGTCAGTGTTAAGTTCCCCACTGCATCACTACGTGCTTTGGCGTCCTGAATATCGTATTCCTTAGTTGCTGGACTACAAATCCGTTTCCCATTCCCCTGCCAAATTAGTTTAAACCCTCCCGAAGACTACTAGAAAACCTCCCCCCCAGGATACTGGTGCCCCTCTGGTTCAGATGCAACCCGTCCTGCTTGTACAGGTCCACGTTCCCCAGAATGCGCTCCAATTAGCCAAATACCTGAAGCCCTCCCTCCTACATCATTCCTGCAGCCACATGTTCAACTGCACTCTCTCCCTATTCCTAGCCTCGCTTCACGTGGCACCGGCAACAAACCAGAGATGACAACTCTGTCTGTCCTGGCCTTTAACTTCCAGCCTAACTCCCTAAACTTGTTTATTACCTCCACACCCCTTGCCCTACCTACGTCGTTGGTACCAATGTGCACCACGACATCTGGCAGCTGTTCTTGGATCTCTCCTCCAGGTCTCTCTGAGTTTGACAGTGCAGGATTCCCCATCTGTTCACGGCAGTGGGATTCTCCGTTCCCGCTGCAGTTTTGGTAAGATTTGTCCGAGCACCAAATTCATTGTCCTCGCTCACAACGGGAGCGGGGCAGACTCACAATGGAGAATACCGGTCTAGATCTAGTGTCCATGTATGAAAACTAGCACTTGAACTTCTAAATGTTTTGACTTGGACCTCATCTCCATTGTCGCATGATGCTATACGACCTGATCTACAACCATACTTGGGCCCATAAGCATTATGATATCACTTGTGCCAATGAATAAGAAGCCCATTTCCTCACACTCAACATCCCCTATCCAACAATGACCAGAATCTTAATTGCACCCGCCATGTTCTTACCATAGGTCAGAATTCTGTGGCTGTTTGCTTGCAGTGGGATTCTCTGGTGCCACCAACATCACACTCCAGCCTGCGGGTTCCCGGCGGCCTGGGGAATTCCCATTGACAATGGTGGGAACAGATAATCTCGCCACCAGCGAATGGTGCACTGCCTCCCGCCGCCGAGAAACACGCAGCCAGGAGGCTGGAGAATCCAACCCATGATGACAACAGCGGGATGGAGATGAGGTGCTCTACCATGGATGGTTCATCGCCTCTCCATCATCCACAAGACTTAATTCAATGAGATGGGGCTTTCACCATTTACCTGGATGGTTGCAAGTCTACCAACACTCAAGAAAGTCAACATCATCCAAGACAGAGTAGTGCATTTGATGGGTACCCCTGCAACTGAACCCAATATTCACTCTCTTCACTATTGGTACACTTTGCCTATATGATCTGCAGGATGCACTAAGATAACTTAGTTCTGCAGCAGCTCCCAGCCCCACAATCTCTACCAGTGAAAAAGAACAAGAGCAGCAAAGTCATGGCAGCACCATCAACTCTAAGTTTCCCTCTGAAGTATGCTACACTGTGTTAGACATTTGTTGTAGTTCCTTTGTATGCACGAGACAACAAGACAAAACATTGCCTGGCTGAAATTCTCTTGTCTCGGGATTCACTTTCCCCGCACCCCCGCCAGCAGGTTTCGCAGCCACGTGGGCTGGTTTTAATGGAAAATCCTACTGACAAGCTATTATCCTGCCGCAAATGAATGGCGAGGGGCCGAGCAAAATGCAGCTGGGGGGGGGGGGGGGGGGGGACACGCAGAATCTCGCCCTTATCTGAGGGCATTGGGAGAGCATCATCTCGACAACGGTTACAGTGGTTCGAGAAGACTCACAACCACTTTCCATTGCAATCAGTGATGGGCAATAAGTACAGTCTTGTTAGTTTGGTCCACATCTCAAAGAAATCAAAAAAAATAACTGCTAACACTGAAAAGCAGATTATGTCTGCTTGGCTCAAATAGTTTTATATCTAAGTGCTGAATTCTAATGAAGGAGCATTTGTGTTGAGAAATTTATGAGACAAAAATTTCAGGTTGTGAGATGCAACCACTTGAGAAAGATTTAAATATAGAACCACTTTTGTTCACCAGCTAGGCTATCATTTTTCACTTTTGAGTAGAAGAAGGAAAAATTCAGAATTCAATATTTACAGACTTGCCTTTCAGTAACGTAGGTTTGAATATGAGATAGGTTTAAGGAAACGTAAGATAGAAAATACCTTTGTTTATTTGCATACTCACAATGCAATTGCAGAAAAAATTGTTAAAATACATAGGGTGGTGGGATCCCCCCCCCCCCCCCCCCCCTCAATGGCGTGTCCTGCGGCGGCAGAGGGCAACATGCTAATGGCCAGCGGCAGGATCTCCTGGTCCGGCCGCTGTCAACTGGGTTTCCTGTTTTACGCACCCCTCACCACTGCAAAACCCATGACTGGGATACAGCATGGGTGGGACAGTAAAGTTCCGTCAATGTGAATGGCCAGAAAATCCCACCCAGTACATCAGTACAAAAAGGATGCTGAAGATTGCTCACAAAGCCAGGGCACCCCTTTAAGATAGAATTGCTGATAATTGTTTGAACATTTGCCTATATTGTATTGTTTCTATTTATTCTGTATTGAACCCTCCTGTGTCCATTCCATTCTCTGTCTAAAACTGCCCAGAGAACCAATTCCTTTGTCGTCTGCTAATGATGCACTCAAGGCAACAGTTAGAAGGCTGTAGCTGGTTTAGACTGTCTCTTCTACTGAGTTCTTGTCTGCACCTCGCTCCCCAGACGTCTTGCCAAGAGGGAGTGCCTGATTCTGCCCCTGAACACGATTATCGTCGGTAGATTAACTGGAATGAAATTAAGGGCCTGTATAATGCCTCTCAGTGGGACTGCATGTTGAAGTTTAAATGCACTGAACTACTTTTCATAGAATTTACAGTGCAGAAGGAGTCTTTTTGGTCCATTGAGTCTGCACCGGCCCTTGGAAAGAGCACCCCACTTAAGCCCACACCTCCACCCTATCCCCGTAACTCCATCTAACCTTTGTTTTTGGACACTAAGGGCAATTTAGCATAGCCAATCCACCTAACCTGCACATCTTTGCACCTGGAGCAAACCCACGCAGACAGGGGAGAACATGTAGACTCCACACAGACAGTGACCCAAGCCGGAATCGAACCTGGAACCCTGGAGCTGTGAGGCAACAGTGCTACCCACTGTGCTACCGTACTGCCCACTGTGCTACCGTGCCGCCCATACGGCGCAAAACTTGTGCAAAATCTCTTTCAACGTGTGTCTCCCCCCACCGTCCCCCATCCCCATCCCCGTTCCGCCCCACCTCCCACCTCCCACCAATGATCTTGATATTGGACTGATTCATGTTTCATTGAGGAGGTTTCGGAAGCATTTTAATGATAGCAGGCTCCTTGGGTTTGATTGGAAAGGAGCATCACTCAATTCTGGAATGTTAGCTTTATGAAACCATTTCTCGATGTCAACTCCTCACCTGGCACAGTCTCCAGAGCCCACCTGTATTGCAACACTGGCACTGTAAAAATACTTCTCCGAAAGTCCAAAAAGTAATGACCTTAACGTTTGCAGCAGACTTTCGTTACTAAGATAGCTCAATATAGTACCCCATTTTTCACATTAGAAATGCCTTTTGGGGACTCTTCAAATTGGAAACCATTATAAAAAAAGCAGAGAAATAAGACAAAATGACTTTGCAATACCTGTATACAGAAAAAGTTCCTCCAAGACTCAAAGAGTTGATCATCATCTGTGCCTTATTTTTGCACTGGGCTTCCAGAATGATTAAGAATGATCTGATCGAATCTGATCGAACCTCTTCAGTCACTCAGCTGGTACATTACTGTCAGACTCTTCCTTGTACAAACACAGAGTGACAGTCCTCGGGAGACTTGCACCGGCACATCAATCTAACTTTTATTAAGTTTAAGACTGGTGAGATAAATTGTAAAAGTGGAGCTAAAAGTCTGGTAAAGTTTAATTATAAAAGAAAGACAATAAGCAGAGATACAGCGGCTGTGAGTAATGGAACCCGACGAGGGAAAAGGACTTGACAGCCTGGCTAGTTTGTTTTTATTTGTGCAGTTGTTGTGAGCCAAAGGACAGTGGAAAGACCACATAGCAGATTCTTAACCTTTTTGTTCCATCACAGTGAATTCATCTTTTTTTTTAAACAGACAGACGAAATTCGAAAACGCTAATTGGCAATAACATCAATCAGTGCTCAAAACATCAAAAGGTCCAGGGTGCCCAAGGATCAAATTTTGCTCTCAACGCTTCTGGGTTTGACCCTTTATTTGAGTATGGTACAGGGCACATGAGCAAAAACATATCTTTGCCCTCACTTCTTTCTGCAGGTGACATCAATGTGGCATGACCCAACATAACCTGAGGGTTGGGAATTGATGAGCAACACTACAGATACAGGTTTCACAATGGGTCGAAGAATTTGGTGAGGGAGTTAAAAACATACATGTTCAAACAACAGAATCTATTCACTATGAATCTAAGTAATAGTAATGGCCTTAAAATTGCTTTGTATGAGTAGTATATAGTGCATGAACTCTTAACACTCATATAAAAACACTTTGTTTGCAATTTTAATAACAAAATGAACTCACTTTGCTGGTTTACAGCACTGTAATATGCATGGTACCAAATTAGCAGCACAGAGGTCAATGGTTCAACCTTACTGTGGCAAGCTGCGAATTTTGACTTCAACACATCTGATTGTGTGTGGGCTGGAACCAGAAAATAACACTGAGAGCTGGCAAATTGCTGTAAAAGCTAACAGGTTCATTAGTGCTCTTCAGGGAAGGGAACTTGCCACCGCTGGGCTGATTTACTTGGTACTTACTTGATATCAAACATCAGGAGAAGCTTTACTGTAACTCTCCATCCTAATTATACTACCATCAGGTGATTATCTCGTCCAAGGACTCTTGCTTTTAATTGAAAAGATTGAACGCTGCAGCCAACTGCCGCATGAAGATTTTCTCTTTAATCATAAAACCAGTTCAAATTATTATTGGGAAGTGACCACACGCCTGAAACAAAATTGCGACATTGCAAGGTGTAGCAATGAGTCAGAAGTCTTATAGCTTAAGTAAAGCCGTTGCACCCAACAATGTGGACCGCTGCCATCAAGAGAAATCTGTAAATAAAGCGGCAAAAATTGCCCTGTGCTGTGCTTTATGACAACGTTTGAAAATAAAGGTTACATTCAATTATATTAAAACTTAACCTAAATCCTCACCCTTGCAAATACTGCAGCAGGTTATACAGGGATTGAAATGTGTCTTGAACAATCGTGCAAAACAGATTGGCAACACTTTATACTGATTTTGACTTCCACTACTGTCAACATTATTAAATGTGCACAATGGGTGGTGACTGCTCCAATATCACCGATTCTGCATTGTCCTCTACCCTGTAATGTCGATTGCATTTTGGTCGTATTGAGGGAGCAGCATGCAAAATTTCCCAGAGCATAGTGTTAATGCCCTTTAAAACAATAGTAATACACACTAACTTCACCTTAGTCTCATTGTTTCAGAGGGGAGAACAAAGCTATTCTCATGCAATCACTGCTTCCTGACAAATAACGACTAGCAACTGTCTGGAAAGGGAACTCTGCAATACTTCATCAGTTTTTAAGTCGCAGAATGTCACCAAGGCAGAGTAATAAAATGTGGCCTTGCAATTCTGCTGTCAGGAGCCACCGATGCCAAAAAGAGAATAAAAAGCTACAGAAGGTGAATTGAAAAGTACAAACGTGAATGTATCTCCAAGGCTCCAATCATATTGCAACCTTCACAGTGAAGGATGCCTAGCTAAACCCATGGGATTGCGTGGGGAGTTTTATTCATCGTAAGATATGGTCTGCTCTTTTACTTCACTCCGGCTATACTTTAGAGCTGTCACCAGCAGCAGGGCCTCCACTCAACATATCTCCTTATTAAAATGTTTTAACCTATTGAGAAACAGGGGGTGAAAGAAGTACATACAGTCTTTGTCACACACAGCTTCAGGTTCACTGCATTGTTTCCTCCAAATATCCTCATTAAAAAGTCACTCATCCTCTATGGGATCTGCTTCAATGTGACATTTTCCCCCATTATCAGGGATGATTTGCCTGGAAAATCCCCTGTGGGAGTAACTGTGAAGGTGACCATTTCTTCTTCTACTGTGTCATTTTTCTGGATAGCGTTTCTACTTTAGACTGACCCATCCCTCATAGTAAGAGGAGCAGGAAGGCCTCCCGCCCCTTGGAAAACAAGGCCGAGGCACTGATCCACTATTCTTGAAAAAGTAGAGCAGTCTCATGAGTGTGAGAACCGAAAGAAAAACCTGAAAAAAATGGAAATTATTTTAGCGGAAAAGAAACCTTGAAACACATGTGAGGAAGGGTGAGGGAATGGGCCGAGGTAGGGTGCTCTTTTGGAGGGTTGATGCAGAATCAATGAGCTAAATGGCCTCTTTCTGCAATGTAGGGATTCTAAAGGTCACGAGACTACAGTACCAAGCTGCCTTTAATTTGGCTGGCACACACCTAAGAGGCCAGAGTTACTGTAGAATTGTGAAACAATTATTGGGCAAGTGAGGGCCCTGAGTTGAGGTTAGAACAGTCAAATGGTAATATTACAGGAGAGGGAGTTGTTCATTGTATCTAAATACCCTGACTTGGGAGCGCTGGATTTTGAAATCCAAAGTATTCTGTCCCCAAGTAATCACATCCCTCACTGCATACAAAAAGTATGTCATCACATTTAAGGCATTCCCTACTTGACATTAATATGCTCCACTGAATGATGATGGTGCTGAAAATCAATCAAAAATTCTATGATGTACAGAAATAAACCAGACGCATCGTAAAAGATTTAATGCAGGCATAAAGTATATTTAATGAGGAATGGAATATTTTAGAAATAAGTCAGTTACAGAAAGATACTATTCATTTTATTGCAATTAGTTCTCGGTTTTAGTACATTACTGCTATTCATTGTAGAATAGAGACAACAACTTGCATTTATGCAATGGGGGTCATTACTTCACTCAAAGGGTTGTGAATCTTTGGAATTCTCCACCCCAGAGGGTTGTGCATGCTCCATCGTTGAACACATTTAAGGCTGAGATAGACAGATTCTTCGTCTCACAGGGAAGGGTGTGGGTGGGGAAATCGAGTTGAAGTTCAAGGTCAGCCATGACCATATTCAATGATGGAGCAAGCTCGACAGACCATGTGGTCGACTCAAGCTCCTATTTCTTATGTTCTTGTATTTAGCACACAATATTCATGCTAATTCATGATTATCATGGGTGGGATTCTCCATCCCTCCGCACCGCACGCCCCTGCCGGCAGTGGGATTCTCCGACACGCCAGCCGGCCAATGGGATTTCCCATTGTGGGCAGCCCCATGCCATCGGGAAATCTCTGGGGTGGGTGTGCTGCTGGCGTAACGGAGAATCCCGACAGCGGAGAACCTAGCTCCATGTTTTAAACATGCCTACAGGTTCTGAAACTGGCAACTGCGGGTTTAGCACTCAAGCACTGATTAGACACATTTTTCCTTGATCGAGATGCGTAACCTGCACAAACCCACGTCTTGTGAAAGTGTGGATTAGGCTGGATAACACATGATGGTAGATTTCTGGGCAGTCAGGCACCGCGAAGGCTGGTGGGATCTCAGACTTGGCACTGGATGGTCAGCCAGAGGAGGAAAATATCCTGCATTTCGAAGGGTGAAAGAGTTCGCCTTGCCTTCCTGTCTCTTTCCTGCAGCAGTTGGCAGTTCCCTGCAGATCAAGTGGGATATCCAGCAAGATGTGAATGACAAATTCCTCTGCCTTTCTAGTGGTCATTCCTATAAGCTGTCCAATATTGCAGAGTCTCAGTGTTTACTCTCTTTCTATGAAGTTTTCAGAGAATTTTCAGAATAAATATTGATTGAGTTTTGGTGAATTCTTGACAAATTTTCCTGGAAGGTCATGTGGGATGTTTCAGAGATTCAGAGTAAATTGTATCAACTAAAGTCACCATAGACTCGGGTAACAGCAGGCTGTTTTCATCTTTGAAGGGAAGAGCTGACTGGTGGTGATTTAACCTGAGGATCATCACAACTCAGGCAAGGGGCAACGTTGAGAAGATGGGGCCTTCATGAATAACCTCAGCTGGTATGGGAATTGGACCCACGCTGTTGGCGGAAATGATATATACTTAAGTAGCACTTAAACTCCTCAACAATGACTAGTTTACTCCGAATGAACTGATCACTGCCAGGAGAGGGCATTAGGTCAAGCACTGGCTACAACAATAGTGCAGTATATGGACCACATAAGCCACTGTTCTCTCTGGTCTTATTGCATTATTCTCATGCTAATATTTCCAGGAAACTCACATTGAATACAAGACAGCATGCAGCAAATCATGAATCTCAATTGTGGTACAACCACCGACGTACCCCACAGACTAACACACAGCACTAAGCAAATGCTATAATAATGAAATTTGCTTTTGGAAGTCAAGTGAACTGTCTGTTCTCAAATCAATTTTGAATTTGTGCTGACCTTTGAACCTGGCACAATACAGTAATTAATATTCGTTTATTTCTTTTAAAGGTCTGGAGAAACTAATTCTTTTTAGGAATATTAGAAAATGACATTTATGCATTTGCATCAAATGTAAATGGATCAATTGTAGTTTTCCTGGATCATAAGAAATGCTCTTCCATGTGATCTGGCAACGAGTGACTTGAAAGCAACACCAACAGGAAAGCGGTTAAGACCAGAAGCCTGCATGGCTGGCAGAAACAATACAGAATGGAGACACAAAGGGGAGCTGCAAGCAGAGGAGCTAGAGGGTGAAGGCCCAGGTGCAGACACAAATAGAGAGAATACAGAGACATAAAGAGGAACACAGACAATTCTTGTGGGGAGAAGAAGCAAATCCCTCACGAAGTGGTCGCGATTTGGTCGGGTTTTTTTGTTCATCAGAAAAGGAAACTAGAGCCCTCGGAGGCTATGTGCAAGCTAGCTTAAAAAAAAGGTCAGAAGCCTGGAAAGGGGTGTGAATAGCTTGGAGATACGCAGGAGCAGAGTGTTCACCCACAATTGGCCAAAGCATGAACCCATGTGTTTTTGATTGGTCAGTTGAAAAGGAATTCTGGAAAGATTCATCATCAGTGCTGTTTTGGCCTGTGGGACAGAGGGTTCATAGGAGTGTGTTTGCTGATGATAATTGTATCCGGGAGCCTCAGAAGTGAAATCTACTGTTGGTTTGTACTTACCCACCCTGCATGAATAAAGAACAGCATATTGTGGAATTATGTAGCTACATAATGGCATATATGCTGATGGGTGATGTGTTGGGCAGACTGGGTCTATGTGGACTGCGTTTGATGCAGTGTAGCGAGAGACAGACCTCCAACACTTGATGAGATACAACACGATTTTATTTGACATCTAACTATTTTACATGTTCAACTGTGGGTTGACACTATGCTGACTTGACTGGAGACCTGAGGCTAGCCTGACCAGACTTACTGACTACCACATGGTGTTTGCACTGGCTATGCTCATGAGCTCTGACTGTCTCAGAGGCTGGATCCCGAGAGAGAGGGAAAACTGGTGCCCTCTGGCTTTATAGTGGTCGTGTCCTGCCTGGTGATTGGCTGCTGTGTTCTGTGTGCTTACTGATCATCCTTGTGTCAATCACTGCCTGTCTGCACTCCATTATATACATGGATGTATATTATGACAATGGGGAATGCTTGTGCTTGTATAAGACATATCTTTATTGTATTGACTATTTAAAGTGAAGTTTAACATCATATTTGAAGTGCCATTTGCCAGTTTATTTGTGCCGGTTCCATGCCCTGTTCAAATAAAAGCTGCAGGCAGGATATTCCAGTCCTACCAGTGGTGGGCATTGTTGTGGGCAGGACAGGAAAATTTGGACTTTAAATGCTCTCCAAATTTTCCCATCCCGACCACGATGCACATGGTAGCACAGCGGTTAGCACTGTTGCTTCACAGCGCCAGGTTCACTTCCCAGGCTTGGGTCACTGTCTGTGCGGAGTCTGCACATTCTCCCTCTGTCTGCGTGAATTTCCTCCGGATGCTCCGGTTTCCTCCCACAAGTCCCGAAAGACGGGCTGTTAGGTAATTTGGACATTCTGAATTCTCTCTCTGTGTATCCGAACAGGCGCCGGAATTGGGCGACTCAGGGCTTTTCACAGTAACTTCATTGCAGTGTTCATGCAAGCCTACTCGTGATAATAAAGATTATTATATTATTATGCTACCCGCCACTGACGGAACCAGAAAAGCCCTGCCAACAAAAAGTGAAATCATTGGCAATTGCTCTATTTGGGGGTCATTCAATAAGACGTGGTTAAATGATTTCTGGTTCCACAACAGGGATTGTAAGAATTTAACATTTAAATTTGTGTTAAACATTGCTCAAAAAAATTACTTTCAGCATGTAATCATGCATTTTTGAATATATATATTGCAAAAAGTGGGAGATTATGGTTGGGATTTTCCTTAACCCCCTCCCCCCCAGGGCGCCATGTTTTGTGATGGTGCAGGCAACCCGCTTTAGCCGCCAGCGGGATTTACTGATACTGCTGCTGTCAACAGGGTTTCCCATTCAATACACCCACTATTGGCAGGACTGGAAGATCCAGCCCACCAGAACAGATAGAAAATTCCAGCTCCCTTCGGCGTGTTCACCAGTGGGGGAGGTGGCTCGCCAATGGCTGTCAGTGGATTTCCGATCCAACCGATGTCTATGGCATTTTGCATGGTTTGCCACTGGCAAACGTGCCGCCAGCGGGAAAAGTTAGAAAATCCCACAGTAAATATAATACAATACTGAACACCTGGTAAGCAAACCAACTATGAATCACAAACGCAACAGAATCTGCTCTCTAGCACCTTTGACTGTCTTATGCTTTGGCCAGGTTTTACATCAGAATGGTAAAGCAGCAGTAAATGAGAGGGTGAATGGATGAGCTTGCATGTGCATATTAAGCGAATTATCCTCTCCTCAAGTTTGGTGCCTCCGGTTCCATTGAAGGTAAAATATTGGCAGCTTCCAAGAAGATGCCCAGAGGCTGGAGAACCTTGAGCACAATGAATTAAACATCTGTTGAAGGCACGATAAAGGCAAGCAAATTATCAACTGCAACACAGAGGCTTATTGGTATGACACTAATGCTGCTTTCAGGATTATATTACAAAAATACTTCAGCACACCTAAGGACACATGGATCATTAAAGGCTCAGTGAATTGCACATTGATTAATTCTCCATCTTCAAATGTTTGGGTCAAGTAATGCATCGGCTTCAGGGGCTTCATAAACTGAATTGTCTTTATCGAATCAACCAAAAGAGTTTTCAAAATAACATAAAATGTGATAAGCTAATTCAGGAATGAGCTAACTTTATGACAAAACTGAAATTTTACAAATTCATTTTCATGAGGTTCCATTTTACAGTCATAGAGTTTTACAGCACGTCAACAGTCCCTTCAGCCCATCGTGTCTGTGCCGGCTTTCAGTAGGGGGAAACCCTAGTGAAGGACAAAGCTAATAATGAAGGTGGCATCAAGGTACATTAAAGAGGATCTGGCAACATAAAGGAAGAATTGCTAATTACTTGTGATTTAACAATATTTGCATTGCCCAAGGAAGGATTCATTGAACGGAGGTCCAATTTTAACACAGTGAACTGGAGCAGGAACAGGGGGCCAGATTCTCCGAGTCGGCCGGAGAGCCGCCGCAACCGTGCCACGCCGACCCGACGCCGGCACACAATTCTCCGCTGAGCGGAGAATCGGCACCATTTTCGCTGGCACGTTTGGCGTGACTCCAGTCGCGGGCCGCTGTACGAGGCCGAGCCGCCGATTCTATGGCCTTGATGGGCCGAGGGGCCGCGTGCAAATGGCAAAGTCCCACCGACGCCGTCCACACCTGCTCGCAGCCGGCGTGAACTCTGTGGGAGGGGGACTCCTTCACCGTGGGGGGCCTCCGATGGGGTCTGGCACGCGATCGGAGCCCACCGATTGGCGAGCCGGCCTCTCCAGCCCCAGCCCTATTTCTTAAGTGGCTTGCCCCTGAACTCCCACGCCATGTTGCATCGGGGCCGGCGCGCTGAGGAAGTCCCCCGCGAATGCACGGGTTGGCATGGCGCCACTGCGCATGTGCAGGTTGGCACGGTGCCCAGTTGGTGCCGGGAAAGGAGGTTGGAGCGGCGTGAACCACTCCAGCACCGTGCTGGCCTCCTGTGGACACCAGAATCGGTAGTGCCCACGGCCGTTTTGCGCCGTCGTCAAACGCGATGGCGTTCACGATGGCGCGGGGCACTCTGCCTCCATTTCGGGGAATCCCGTCCAGAAGTTGGATAGAATATTTAGAACAATAGGGATTAAAAGAGAAAAGTTTAAAGGATAGATGAGGTGAGATGTAATAATGGATTGAAGGTTATGATAAGATTTCTTCAACAGCACCTTCCCAACTTGCAACACCTCGGACGTGGAAGGTTAAGGCCAGCAGGCACATGGTAACACGAGAATCTCCAAGTTGCCCTTCAATTCACAGATCATCCTAACTTGGACATATGGACATATTTAAGCATTCCTTCGCGCATTACTGAGTCAGAACCTTGGAAATGATGACATAAGAAGAAAGAGGGAATTCCTTCACGACATGAATGGCCATGGTAAAAAAAGCAGCTAGCCATTACCACTCAAGGACGATTAGACAAGACGGTTGTTAGGTGCAGAGGAATGTGGTTATATCACTGATCTGGTCATTCAGGGCCCTGCGCTATGATCGAGAAACAGGAGATTAAAACCCATCATGTCAGCTCAGGAATTTGAATTGAGCCCATTAAATAAATATGAATAAAGACGTAGTATGGTAGTGATGGAGGCGACTGTGAGCCCGCACTAGCCATGTGTGGGATTAGCAGCGTGGATGGAAAACCCCGGGAGAATTGGGAAACATGATTCTCACCAGGGAAATCGTGTTTTGTGATTTTCTCCGCCCCTTCGCCAGTAACAAAATTCACGCCCTTATTTTAATAGATTTCCATGAATTTAAATATTATTTGTGGGTCTCCCACTACATTATACTTGTGGTGGTATGAATGGGAGCACTGCCATTGGTGCAGAGCATTGGTTTCCCATTGGCTCTGGCTGGTCATGTGCCTCTCGTCTGATTGGCTGGGACTAGTCATGTGGCTGCTCACCAATTGGTCGAGAGGCAAGTAGACCCCGCCTCCGAGGCGTGGTATAAGTACCCAGAGATCCCGGCGGTCGGCCTTTCTCTGTAGTCGACCACCGGGCTAACAACTAGCTGATTAAAGCCTAAGTTTGGACCTTCATTGTGCCTCGCGTCCAATTGATGGTACATCAATACTCCCTCATGTAATAGGTTTGGCTAGAAAAGAAGCAGTTAAGGGATCACTCCGGGAGCGCAGATGTAGGTGTATCCCCTGAGCGGTAGAGGAACATGCCCAGGCAGTGCCAACCTGCGCTGGGGCAGTGTCTACCTGTGCCAGGGGGCAGTGTCAGTGGCGAGCCTTGTGGGAGCCCCATGGGCGTGGGTTCCTTGATGTGTGATGCTGGGGGAGCAGAAACAGAATAGACAGTGGGGATGGAGGGGTGCCGACGATACTTAAGAGGTGGTGGTGGAGGGGTGGAACCCTGGTTCAGGATTATCCGGGGGGAGGGGGGGCATGCCGGCAATGAATGTTGGGAGGGAGACATGGAATACTAGCAAGGATTGTCAGGCATGAGGGGGGAAAGTGTTCCTGATACCTCTGTGACGGGCTGATGGAGCTGGTTGCCAGCTTATGAAGCCCTGCCCCACCAGAGTAATGGCGTAACCCAAGCCCACTCATTTTCTTCTCCCAAAGCAGTTCAATGTTTGGAGAGAAAACCGGTCTGTGCAACTGGAGAGTTACAGCCTGACACTATGCCAAATTCAATTATGATTCCACCCAATAAAACAGTTGCATTATCACAAAATCCCATCTGGTTCCCTCTGGTCGAGGGAAAGAAAACTGCAGTTCCTTTTTCCTGGTCTGTCTTCCAGGTGAATCCAAACTAACAGCAATGAAGTTGACTGTCTTCTGTAGTGGCCAGGAAAGCCATTCAGCTGTATTCAAGGGGCGGGATTCTCCGAGCCTCCATATCTAAATCGCGATCGGCATGGGGGTAGAGAATGGGCGTTGACGTCGAAATCCTGCGCGACGTTGCACCCGCGATCTATGAGGCGCTGTTAGGGGGCCATTGACAGAGGCCCCCACAACGATTCTTCAAGGACAACTGGCCGAGTTCCCGACGGCATGGTCCTAACCATGTTTTGCCTGTTAGTAACGACTGGTGGCGGCTGCGGACTCAGTGGGGGGCGGGGGGACCTTCACCGGAGGTGGGGTGGGCCTCTCAGATTGCCAGGCAAGTGATTGGGTGGCTCAGATCCGTGGGCCACGCGATCTCGGGGAGACCTACATTCCTGGTGCCACTCCGCGGGCTGTGTCTGAGGTGTCGCACAGGCAGCCACTGCCGGCCCCCGCCGTGTGCATGCGCGGACACCCGACCGGAAGTGCAGGGCCCTGTGTCCGCAGCCAAAGCTGCGAGAAGCACTCCGGGGCCTTGTTAGCCCCCTGAAAATTGGAGAATCACTCTGGATTTTCTTAAGTAAAGTCAAGAGTGAAACACCCACGTTTTGATGCTTGCACGGGGACATAGCCCCATTATTGGAGAATCCCGCCCAAGGAGTTTATTCGCTGCCACCTTCAGAGGGAATTAGGGATGGACAAAGTGCTGGCCCCACCAGCAATCTTCACCCATCAAATCCTAACAAATCAACAGTAATAAAAAAAATAAGGTTGAAGCCTCGCGATAAGAGGATCTGCAATCTAACAAACACCTTTGCACTGCAAATGAATTTACCTCAAGGACAAAAATATCAAAATCTGCTATGAATGCAATTAATGATGTATTGAAGGACCAAGGACCTCATTAAGTAAGATTGATGATGACCTCTACCTACTTAGGGGTGGTCATCTTACTTGATAGAACTGGGCACTGCCAAAAACAATGGGCATTCAGACAAGTGGTCGAGGTATGGGGCGTCAGACCAGCGATCGGGTCCGTCGCCAGGACGCGAGCCTCCAGAAAATCACGCGGTCGGCGTGGCGCTGGTCGGGGGCCTTTGAAAGAGGCCCCCGCAGCGATTTTCCACGGTCGACCATGTCGCGTAGGTCTGGTGGAGAAGTGCCCGCCACGCGCATACGTGGACCCACGGCTGGCGGTGCAGGGCCGCGTGTCGGCAGCCAGAGCTGCATGGAGCACTCTGGTGCCGTGCTGGCCCCCTGTGCACCACAAAATTGCTGGGCCACTCCGGTGTTCATGCTGGCGTCAAAACTTCGCCGCCGTTTTGAAGAATCCCGGCCAGAGAATCCTGACGACTGGAGAATTCCATCCCTTTCCACCTTTTAAATTTTCAGTGATTTGGAGTTGAATTTGCACTGTGATTTTATGGAGTATTGCCTTAAAATATGGACAATATGAATAGTCAAAGAAAAGCCCAATAATTTGAACCTCTCTCACTAACTGTACTGCACGAACGATAACTAACAGTGCATCTTTATTCACATGAAAAGGGTGATTCCATACTTCGATCCACTGTCTGAAACCCCATTGATTTCAGCAGTGTCCAGTTCTATCGAGTATGATGTCCACCCCGAGGATCTGTAAATAGGTAGAGATGACAAACCTCGCTTCATAGCATTCTGAGGACAGTACACCATGGCATCACTCATTGCAGCTCAGGTTAAAATTAAGATATAAATGTATGCTTCTCCTCTCCTACATTAGTAACATCTCAGACATAGACAGACTGTTACTCGAGATACTGGGATGCACAGCTGCTCTGAGCAAGCCCTGAGCTGCAATAGCAGTCAGGAGACAGCCTGTCGAAGAAAATTACACAACACATCAGAAAGGAGGGTAAAGATGAGCCATTAAAGATTTTCCTCGCAGTGTGCCCATTTGTGCACGGTTCTTTTTGTGCATAAAATGCAACTCGGTCACTTATAAACATACAATTGGCCGTCACAGCAACAGTCAGAGATGTCCTTTGGTGCCTTGACAAAAGCCTGACAGCAAAGTCATTCTGCTACAGAGAGAGGACTGTCAAGGTCATTGATTCGAAGCAGAGAGAAAAAGGGGGCATTTAAAGTGAAGTATACCATTTATATTGCATTTACAAACACTGGATGAGAAAACTAACCGAGGTTCAGAATTTGAATTGGCTTCAACTGAGCTGACACCAGAACCTTGTCAGACGCAAAGTTAGATTTAAAATCCTGAAAATATTGTCTGTACTGCATCGCTGAGGGGCAAAGATTTCACCAGTGGAAAGTAAGTTGCGTGAAGAATTGTAAAAATGACATTTAACAAGAATTCTGAATTTGTGCTGATGTGCTTAAATGTTATTAAACTAACTTAAATGTCAAAAGTCCAAATGGCCTACTGGCTCCTTACAAACACTAAAATCTAACCAGCATTTGGACACTGGCAAATGGCGTTCCAATTTCTCGCATTGGTCCTCCGAGTTGGAAGGGACAGAGTGAACATGTACTATTCACCGCCATCCAAGGTCTTTTTTCTGGCATGGATTGTTTCAATATTTCCCCATTAACCAAATCGATGTCTTGTCCTGGACACCTTTTCCAAATCTTGATATGGAATTGCACTTCTGTTTTTGCTGATCGCAGTGCATACTGAGCTGACACTTTGAGCGGGACTTTCAGCCAGAGTATTTCTGGGTACTAAATCCACCTGGAGCAGGAAACAGCTGGAATACTGACCTTGGTTCCAACCTTCATTTGTATGGAGACTCGTTCCCTGTCCAGGCAGGATCTCAAAGGTTGAAGGGCCAATAAGGGCCTGCAAGTGAGGGGCACTCAGCTGCAGTAAAAGATATGTAACTGAGCGAGTACTTCAACACAAAGTTTCCCTTTACAACGCAACCTCTGGCTGACCACCAGTCTGCTACAGGGAAGCCTTTCATCGGCACCCACACTCAGGCTGCCTCAGCCTTGGCACCATTGCCCGTTGCTGGGTGCCTGTTTCTGGGTAAACGCCCCTGGTTGCACAGGGAAACTGATGGCCGAATAAAAAATTGGTCTCTAATTCTTGCTCAAAGATTCTCTTAACAACCCCAATTGCCCTTCTGACAGTGGGCCTTGTTGAACCCTGAACTTGCTTCAACCAAAGTCACAAACCAACATGCTGTCTGGCTAGCCTCATAATTCTTGGGGCCTGTTGACTCTATTCCCAATTACATCCAAAAATCATCAGCCTTCTAACTACCATTGACATAGTAACTAATCTCAAACTGTTATCCATGCTATATTTTCACATTAATTGGTTTCCCGGAGAATTAATTACAACATGCAATCTGCATCTTTGACTAGCTGGTAAATTTATATTTCCAATGAATTACAAAGATTTGGGACAGGTTTTTTCCTTCAAGTTTTGGGAACCTGGTATCAGGACCCAATGGGGTCCCAAACTCATGCTTGTGAGGAGTCAGACTAGGGAAGTTATATTCCCAGATACAGCCCCCTAATGGTCCACTGCTGGGCTTGCTGTCTGATAAAGGATGGCAAGCAGACTCCTGATGTTGCCAATCCAATTACAGGGCTGACTGTTCTCGAGCTTCACCTGCCCCATTGAGAGATGAAATGAAAAATGAAAATCGCTTATTGTCACGAGTAGGCTTCAATGAACTTACTGTGAAAAGCCCCTAGTCGCCACATTCCGGCACCTGTTCGGGGAGGCTGGTACAGGAATCGAACCGTGCTGCTGGCCTGCTTGGTCTGCTTTAAAAGCCAGCGATTTAGCTTAGTGAGCTAAACCAGCCCCTGGAGGTGTGAGCACTGTTAATGTATCCAAGGGAACAAGAGATCATTTCAAAATGGAGGGAGAAGAATCAACATTTACTTTTAAAGAGGGTTCAAACAGGCAGGTCCCTCTCCAATCAAAAGGGAAAGGCCTTCGGTGGCAGGTGCAACCTTTGATGCAAGTGGCTCAACTCTTTGTGGGGAATGGAATCTTTGGCTCCAATGGTTCCCAGACTCCTGCAGGCAGACTACCTTTATTAAGCTCACCATGTGGTGGGTTAACAGACTGCCATCGTCAAAATGCCAGTGAGCACTCTAATTAGCCCCTGTTTGGGAGCTTAAATATTCAGGTTGACTGACTTCACATGGGCAGCTGATTTTAAACCAGGGCACCCTCAGGGGGACCTTACGGCAGCGGGAATGCATCGTGGAGTCATCCTGATATGGCTCCTCATGATCTACCCAGGCTCCCAAACCCCACTCCCACCATCCCAACACTGGCAACATTCCACCTTTGTAATTAGCACCATACTGGCTTCATCAACTTCTCAGGAAATGTGTCGTTGCAGTGCACAGTCAAATCCTTTGGTCGTTTTGCAGCAATAATGTCCCTGTTATAACAGATCTGCACAGAAAGATGTGAAGGATTAATTCTGATCCTCCATTTCATGAATGTGTGAATCAATTAATGAGGAGTTCAGCAATTAATTCATTTCACTTTCCCTTTTTTCAGCTCCAGCAATATCAGTAATCAACATTTATCAAACCTCTCAACAATAAAGACACGATGAAGAATAAAGCATTCTCAATTCATCTTGGCTCCAGGACTTAGGTCAAACATGGACAAAGATGCCAAATTTCAGAAGTGAAATCACGGGAGGCGATAGCGTAGTGGTAACGTCACTGAACACGTAACCAGTGACCCAGGGGAATGCTCTGGGGACCCGAGTATGAATCTCACAGCAAATGGTGAAATTTGAATTTGGTAAAACAAATCTGCAATCAAAACTCTAATGATGACTATTGTCAATTTTTTAAAAACCTATCTGGTTCGCTAATGCCCTTTAGGGAAGGAAATCTGCCACCCTTACCTGGTCTGGCCGACAGGTGACTCCAGATCCACAGGTTGACACTGAAAATGCTACTTAGTTCAAGGGCATTTAAGGATGGGTAACAAATGATTTCCTGTGATGCCCACATGCCATGAAAGAATAAAGAGAAAAAAAAGTGACTGCGCTTGACATAAAGGCAGCATTTGACTGAATGTGGCATCATGGAGCCCTAGCAAAACTGTAATCAATGGGAACCTTCTTCTGTATGGTGACCCAATTACAAGGGGTAAACTGGATTGGCTGAACTGGTATCTATCTATCGAATGGCATGTACCTTGGGAGAACCGGAGGAGGAGATTGAGTAACGTTGTTTGGTGTAAAATCTTTCTGACTTGTCTCTGTACTCATGCCTGGCATCTCCAGGGTAAAAGCTGGGAATATGCATGGAACAGGCTCCTCCAGTTAGCTGCTTGGTTATCCAACAACAATCTTGGGCTTTGACAAATAGTCATCCAGGCTCGAAACGTTAGCTCCCTTCTCTCTCCGCAGATGCTGCCAGACCTGCTGCGATTGTCCAGTATGTTCTGTTTTTGTTTCAAATTCCAGCATCTGCAGTAATTCGCTTTCAACAATCTTGAGTGGATGTGGTAAAACTTTATTCTAATTTGTTAACTGTTGCAGTGCAAATCTCTATTTCTAGCTGAATACAGTTGGTGGCCCTGTGCCAGAGGTTCACGAGGTTCACATCTCATTTTAAGATCTGGCTGGTGTTCCTCCTGGCTTTCCCTTTCGCATTCTGCCACTGAACCATGGTTGGTTTGGTCTAATGATCCCTCAAATTAATATAGAATCATAGAATCACTACAGTGCAGAAGGAGACCATTTGGCCCATTGACTGCAATGACCATTCGAAAGACCACTCTACCGAGGCCCAATCCCCCACCCTATCCTTGTAACACCACCAAACCATTAGACCCTCAGGGGCAATTTAACGTGGCCAAACCACTTAACCTGCGTATCTTTAGCCTGTGGGAGGAAACTGGAGCACCCGGAGGAATCCCACGCAGACATGTGGTGAATGTGCAAACTCCACACAGGCAGTCATCCAAGGCCGGAATCGAACCCAGGTGCATTGCTGTGAATCAGCAGTGCTAACCACTGTGCCACTGTGCCATTCCTTGGAGCAGGGAAAACTAAGAAGGGAGCATAAAACTATGAACTCCACATCATCACTTTTCCATTGGGAAAGGTTCTTGAGAGAATTCCTAACTGCAAATTCTTCTAATATTAACACAGTATATAGCACACTGTGTACACATAATTACTGACTTGTACCTGCTGGATTAAAGGTATGCGGCTCATCGTGTCCAGAAATACATTTGTTTGTCAGTGTTCATGAACTGGATTAAGCTTTCTGACATCTCTGTGTTCCATTCAGGGGCCGAGGGTCTATTTTGGAAATTAGGAGAAGCAGAGAATGTCTCACCCCCTACCCTCGGTACATGGTTCCAAAACAGTGTATTATCGGCGTCCCATTTTATCATGAACATTGCAAAGAATCCTGGAGCCAGCTCATTCGTGATTGCACTGATCTTTATTGATTAATCTGTCACCTCATCTGTATGATATAATACTGTGTATAGTTTTACACTTTCAACTTCAGTGGCAGTGCAGTGCAACTGAGCATTGAAGCATCCAAGCACACAGCGAGGGAATGGCGTGTGTCTGATCCCTGCTCTGCTCAGTACACAGACTCTGCCACAACATGTGCTGCAGAAATGAAAAATGGAAGAGTCAGGCAAGGCTCGGTCTCAGACTGCTTGCTGCTCAGCCAGAGTCTGGACATCAACGAATCAAATGGTTTCAAAATTCCAGCAAAACAATGCTATGTGGCTGACGAACATACTCTGGTCTTTTATGATATTGCAGCATGCAGAGTACCTCTGATACCAGTGCACATCTACTGTTCAGGGGAGGTGACAAATATTGCCTGGTGGTCCTCCACAATTAGGGAGAGCAAATCAGTGGCTGGGTAAACTTACGATGCTGGCTCCTCCTTATGCTGGGTAAAGTAGAAAGTGATCAAACTGGAACTCCAATGCAGTGGTTACCCAATCTTCCAAATGTTCTCCACTTGACAGGGATGCACCAATGCACAGAGACATTTCTGGTATCAACAGCAACCTGGACCTCCCCATCCATAGATACGCTCAAGAGCCCCCGTCGTGCACCCCCCCTCCTCAATTCACCACATGACTCCATGAAATGCCCTCAGCACACAAGTTCATCATCTCTAACTCCATAACACTGAGTAAACCTGGAGAAAGCTTGAACAGGAAATAAAAACATTGGCCAAGACGTTGCAGCTATTCACGCCTGTGGGAACTTCCAGTCCCACCAACAGCGCACCCCTGCAGCAGATTTCTGGCAGCGAGGGGTGCATTAAATGGGAAACCTCACTAACAATGGTGGGAGCAGAAGATCCCACTGTTGGATAATAGCAGGGCATCTCCCGCTGTCACAAAACATGTGGCGGGTTGCTCCGTAAATCCTATCAATTGTTTCCAACCCAACATTTCAACAACGAGGCTTCAATCTCCACCGAAGCGTTTGGACAACCCTTGATAAAATGCAGACTGGTCATGGTCAATGTGGCTATCCGATGTGCAAGAAGCACCTCAGAAGGTGAAAACCTCACCAAACCGTGGAGCATATAAATTACATCTTGCCCCCTCATTCAAGTTTCAAGGTGACATCCTAGAGTTTTACTTGCTCCCAGCAGGACATTGGACTGGTTGAAGAAAGAAGAAAAAGAACTGGAAAGAGAGAAATCCAAGAACATGAAAGAATTTGAAAGAAAGTTAGGACAGAAAAATACAGCGGCAAAGAACATCAACTGACAGCATTCCTCATTATAGTATCTTTCGGGTTTTCTTTGTTTCATGGACCAGGGAATCTTTTATTTCTCATTGACGGCTGATAGGGTGATGGATACAGATTCAATAGTAGCGTTCAAAAGGTAATTGGACAAATGTTTACCAGAGAATAAATTCCAAGTATATGAGGGTATAGCAGTGGAGCAACACTGGATTTCTCTTGAAAGAACCAATGAGGACTCGATGCCCAAATGCCCTCCCCCTGTCTTGTACAAACGTACGGAATGATGCGGTTTGAATCACAGTGGACCCCTGGTTTGTGTCGATCTGGGCTAACTGGTTCCTGGAGACATACTTGTTTTATTTTCAGTAATGGCAATGATTAACCATTCCAGTGCCAACCTGAATCCTCCAGACCCTGTTGATGAGTACATTCAATTTCCAAACTCTCCCCATGTCTTATGTGAAAACATATCCAAGACTGACCTGTTCACATTAATGAATGACCCACATTACCCATCAAAGTTTTGGCTTTTAGTTAACTTTGAAACAACTCTACATAGTTCTCTTCAATCCAAGGAAACCTAGTTTTAATCTTATGCTCCCAACTCTCAAACGGACAATGGCACTGTCTGTTCGGTTGATGGATACAGATGCAATAGTAGCTTTCAAGAGGGAATTAGGTAAATTCTTGAAATAGGACAATTTGCAGGCATTTGGGGAAACATCAATGGAGTGGGACCAATTTGATTACTGCTCGAAAGAGCTGCTGGAGTGTCGATGGGCAGAATGGTCTCCTGTGCTGTATTCATCACAGAACCATAGAAAAGTTACAGCACGGAAGGAGGCCATTCAACCCATCTTGCCCATGCCAGCCCGAGGACACCCAGGTGCCCTTTCCAAACCTACCTTCCTGCACCCGGACAATAACCCTGTGGCTTATAGCACTTTAAAGAGCAGATCCAGATACTTTTTAAAAGAGTTGAGCATCTCTGCCTCCACCACCAACATGGACAGTGAATTCCAGACTCCCACTACCCTCTGCGTAAAGACGTTCTTCCTCATGTTCCCTCTACACCTTCTGCCACTCATTTTGAATCCCCTGGTTCTAGAATTCTCCACCAAGGAAAATAATTTTATTCTGCCCACTGTATCTCTTCCCTCATAATTTTGTGCACCTCAATTAAGTCACCCCTCATTGATGGGTCAATTTCTCTGGCCTCCGAGAACCGTCCCGAACCTTGTTAACAGAGCACTTTCCCAGAGAATTGTATGTGTTGACCCTTGTGCACAGACATAATGGAATCAGCACATCAGTAATGTGACCTATGTTTTAAATTGTTGATTAAAGCAGAGATGCAACAAGAGGGAACAGTACAACAGCATGGATCCCGGTAACGCAAAAGGAACCAGTTAACCATGTATAAATCACGCTTTGTTAAAATAAATATTGTGTAAAGCTGTCTGATACATAGCCATAAAGCCATGACATTTGCTTGAGGGCAAAATAATAAATTTGTAACAGCCTTGAAATCATTCTACAAGCATCTATTCTCCTGTCTATGGTGCACCTCAACAACATTGCTTGTAATCTTTCATCTTTACTCTCTAATCTTTGGCAAAAAAGAAAAATGGTAAATGCTGCAAATGGGAAATATAAGTGGAAAGTGCTGGAAATGCAGATCTGTTATTATCCAAAAGGCTGACATTCTGACCAATTGCCCTACTCTAAACATCAGCTTGTCTTTTCTCTGTCAGCTGCCAACTGCTCTGTGCTGTATCTCAAAAAACATTTGCTTCATTTCAAATATGGCGCTCCCAACAATATTTTTCTGTTTGAGCAGAGGAATATACATTTGTTTTAAGTTACAAATTTGTCAAAACGGGGTGAGGAAAGTGAATAGGGTTTAAAAAAATGGGAGAAAGTAAGTTCAAAATCAAACAAGAACAAAAGCAGATTGGACAGACACAGAAGAAATGGTGAGAGATTTTAGTCGGATTGTTAAGGCCGCACTGCAATCATCTCAAAACAACATGACTATCACTGAAAAAATTAATGGAGAGGAACAATGAAACCTCTAAGTATTGTGAGAGTTTTCCTGCATTGTGTCTGTGAATAACGTAACGAACAATAATCTTTGTTGCAATCAAAGATTTCCTCCAGCCCCAGCTTCACTCCACTCTAGTCAATTGAAATCCTGGCTGCAGAATGTCCAGTTTGCTGATCATAAACTTGACACTCATTCTCATGAGTTCCTTTCTAAGCTACTTGGAAAAAGAGAGTGGCATTGCACCAACACTGTTCTTTCTTGAGGAAACGTTGCAACTTATGACTGACAAGCTCTCCCAGGTGTCGGTCTTAACCGACTGAGGATAAACCTTTCAACCTCAACCAGCTGAAGGAAACAACCAAGACACAAATCACTTCTGTGCTAGAACCACAGTAGGTTGACAAGTTGCTGATCACTCTGAAGAACAACAACAAATTATTGATGTATTCACTGAAGCCTATGAGAGCACCGAACCGCACAATCACAGAATTGTTACAGAAGGAGGCCATTTGGCCCTTCATACCCGCACCAGCTCTCCAAACAAGCATCATGACTTTGTGTCATTCCCCTGCCTTTCCCCTATATTTAAATAATCATCCAATGCCCTCTTGAATGCCTCAATTGAACCTGCCCCCACCGCGCTTTCAGACAGTGCGTTCCAGCCCCGAACCACATGCTGTGTGCAAACGTGTTTTGTCACATCACATTTGATTCTTTTCCAGATCTCTTTGAAAGCTGCATCCTCTCGTTCTTGATACTTTTATGAGCAGAAACAACTTCTCCCCATTTACTTTGTCCAGCTCCCTCGTGATTTTGAACATCTCTATCAAATCTCCTCTTAGCCTTCTTCCCGCCAAATAATAACAGTACCACCTGTCCAATCTATCCTGATAACTAAAGATTCTCATCCCTTGAACCATTCTTGTAAACCTCTTCTGCACTCTCTCCAATGTCTTTACATCTTTCACATAGTGTGGCACCCAAGCCTGTACACAGTACTCCAGCTGAGGTCTAACTAGTGTCTTGTATAAGTTCAGTATAACCTCATTGCTCTTGAACTTGATGTCTCTATTAACAAAGTCCGGAATACTATATGCTTTATTAACTGCTCTCCACCTGTCCTGCCACCTTCAATGATCTACGCACATATAACATCCAGGTACCTCTGCTCCTGCACCTCGTTAAGAATTTTACCCCTTATTTTATATTGCCTCTCCATGTTCTTCCGACCAAAATGCATCACCTCACAGGTGATCACCCCAACCTGCTGTGAACACCAGGAAGACCAAAGTCCTTCACCAACCCACACCAAATATATCAAAAATGAACAGAGGGCGTTCAGCCCTTTGAGCCTGCTCCACTATTATTCTAGATCATGATTGAGTGTCTACCTCAAACACCATTTTGCCACACTGTTCCTAGTATCTAAAATATATTGATATTTGTCTTGAAAAATACTCAATAACTGATTTTCCACAGCCCGTAGGGTAGATAATTCCAAAGGTTCACTACTCTTTGAGTGAATAAATTCCTCCTCATCTCAGTCCTAAATTCGGGGCCTCACGGTAGCATGGTGGTTAGCATCAATGCTTCACAGCTCCAGGGTCCCAGGTTCAATTCCCGGCTGGGTCACTGTCTGTGTGGAGTCTGCACGTCCTCCCCGTGTGTGCGTGGGTTTCCTCCGGGTGCTCCGGTTTCCTCCCACAGTCCAAAGATGTGCAGGTTAGGTGGATTGGCCATGCTAAATTGTCCGTAGTGTAAGGTTAATGGGGGGATTGTTGGGTTACGGGTATACGGGTTTAAGTAGGGTGATCATTGCTCGGCACAACATCGAGGGCCGAAGGGCCTGTTCTGTTCTATGTTCTATGTTCTAAATTA
Organism: Scyliorhinus canicula; assembly: GCF_902713615.1. Classification (NCBI taxonomy): domain Eukaryota; kingdom Metazoa; phylum Chordata; class Chondrichthyes; order Carcharhiniformes; family Scyliorhinidae; genus Scyliorhinus; species Scyliorhinus canicula. The sequence goes on along the minus strand of NC_052164.1, from coordinate 75,135,272 downwards.
CCTGTCCCTTATTTTGAGACTGTGTCCCCAGTTCTAGAATCTACCCCCCCCCCCAAATAGCGGATAACTAATTTCTAAATCTACCCTGTTTATTTGCTAAATAATTTTGTAAGTTTCAGTGAAATCACCTCATTCTTCAAAATATTTGTGAATAGAGGCCCATTCTCCTCAACCTCTCCTAACATGATAGTACCACCATCCCAAGATTTAGTCTGGTGAACCTCCACTGAACTCCCTCCTTGACAAGTTTTCCCAACTGAGATTCATTGTGAAGTGCCTTAACAAATTCCCCATATCCCATTTCTTGGAAGCTATCTAACCCAAAAAGCTTACATTCATTAAAATGTGCACCACATAATCTAAAGTGTGAGTTCACTCTCTGGTAAATTAAGTCCAACTTACACGGCCATTTTAAGGTTATAGACCAACATTATCAATGCTGTCTTAACAAAGATCTTGCAAATCAAAGTGGGAGGACAAAAGGACCGACATGATCATCGTCCAAGAAACAGATATGCCAAGTGAGAAGGCCAAGATAATCAACTGATATAGACAGGGTATGTCATCAGAACTCCTAACTCGAGACTGCCCAAAGAAGTGCTCCACTCAGCAAAGGATTCAGTTTCATCTCAAGTCCTCACCTCAGTGAATTTTGGGCTCAGCACGACGCTGGTCTCTTCTTTGGTGCCTCTGTCTCCGTGCTCAGTTCTTTGGAAAGGGCTTCTCATCCCATTCAATGGAACCTTTAACCCATCTCCAGTATTCTCCCTTGACCTGGACCCCACTCTCTGGCCTCCTTCTTTTCACTGAGAACTATCAGGGGCTGGTTTAGCTCACTGGGCTAAATCGCTGGCTTTTAAAGCAGACCAAGCAGGCCAGCAGCACGCTTTGATTCCCGTACCTGCCTCCCCGGACAGGCACCAGAATGTGGCGACTAGGGGCTTTTCACAGCAACTTCATTGAAGCCTACTCGTGACAATAAGCGATTTTTATTTTTTTCATTTCATCATTCTGATGGGTATAACCTCCCAGTTCAGGTATCGACCAGTAAATCTTATTTGAACCTTCTTTATATCCTTTCTATGATATCAAGACCTGCACTGTTCACAGTACTCCAAGTGTAGTCTGAACTAATTTGATAGATTAACTTCTCTGCTTTTGAATACTAACCCTCTAGAAAGGAACCCCTGTGCTTTGTTTGCTCTCTTTATGATTTTATTAACCTCGATGGTAAATTTTAGTCATTTGATCATCTGTATTCACTTGATCCCTCTATTCCTGTACCCAGGTCAGAACATATTTTCCAAGTATTATGTGGGCTATTTGTTCTTCTGACCAAACTGCTTCAGACTCATCTATATGTCAATTACACCTCGAGTAAGTTTATATCTTTATTGTTATTCCTATGAAAATGATGGAGGTCTCATTTTTATTACTTCATGGGACGTGGACATTGCTGGCAAGGCCAGCGTTTGTTCTCCATCCCGAATTGCCCTTAAACTGGGTGTTTTGCTGGCAAATTTCAGAAGGGACTTAAGAGTTCTGCATCTGGAGTCACATGTAGTCCAGACCAGGTAAGGATAGCAGTTTCCTCCCCTAAAGGGACATGAGTGAACCAGATGGGTTTTTATAACAATTGACAATGGTTTCATGGTCATTATCAGGCTTTCAATTCCAGATTTATTTGTTTTGTATCAAATTCAAATTCCAATACCTGCCATGGCGAGATTCTGAGGGGGTGGGGGGGGGGGGGGAAGAGTTTTTGTCTCGTAAAATAAATGAAATAAACATCATGGACTGAAAACACAAGGGCACCACGTCCCAGCAAATAGTGCTGAGAGTTGAGGGGATGTGTTTTCAGGAACACAATCTTTCTCTGACAAAACCGTCTGTGCTCTTCTTCAAAATGATGGTCAGGATAAGGCAGGGCAACTGAAAAGGTCAAGGGTGAGGAAGGGAATATGCGTTTGATCAATGAATGGAGAGAGCAAATGTTGCAATGTTAAAGTTTTACAATTCTGAGTTGGACCCTGAGACTCTCAACACTTGGGGGCCACGTTAACCTATTGACACCTCATTGAGTGGGCTTCATTGGCTCTCAATTAAGCTGCCATGGTTAAACAATCCTTTTCTCCACCAATAGGGAAGGAAGCAGAGGAGAGACAGCACAAACTAGCATATTTAAGGGGCACTGACAACTGTCACTATGTTGAGTCCAACTGAGGGGAACATGCAGAAAATCATGTCAGAGAGAAATCAGGACACAGTAATGGGTGAAATTCTGAACAGAATTCAGATTTTATTAATTGAAACCCTTGTCATTTTCAAACTATTTGGCAAGAGAAGATTCATTACCTATTGGGCAGCACGGTAGCATAGTGGTTAGCATCAATGCTTCACAGCTCCAGGGTCCCAGGTTCGGTTCCCGGCTGGGTCACTGTCTGTGTGGAGTCTGCACGTCCTCCCCGTGTGTGCGTGGGTTTCCTCCGGGTGCTCCGGTTTCCTCCCACAGTCCAAAGATGTGCGGGTTAGGTGGATTGGCCATGCTAAATTGCCCGTAGTGTCCTAAAAAGTAAGGTTAAGGGGGAGTTGTTGGGTTACGGGTATAGGGTGGATACATGAGTTTGAGTAGGGTGATCATTGCTCGGCACAACATCGAGGGCCAAAGGGCCTGTTCTGTGCTGTACTGTTCTATTTCACAATTTTTTTTTTGCGGCACACTCCTTCAGCTGCAGCAATTGAGCCTTGTTACACCCTCAAAAGAAAATGAATACGCAAAGTGTTGGAAGGAATGTAAGACTTGCAGCACATCAAATCTATTCAAGTTAGTTGTCCCTTTCGTTCAGGGTCTAAATCAGTTGTGTCTTGTTGTGCAGGCTTTTTGACACTTGGACCAGTTTTGTTTTCATTCTGAAATGAGTACTATGCGGCTGGTGTCCTACTGTAGCTCATTTGTGTTTTTCAGATGCAAGTTTGGTATCCACAATATCAGAATTGATGAATTTTGCAGAGGGAAGATAGCAGGGAGGTGAAGAAAGATTTTTCATGGCGCACAAAGTCAGTGCTCCAAAGGGTTTTTGTGCTTTTAACTGAAAGAGGCGCTGCAGTGCGAAACCCACCCACTCCTCTTCGCACAATTACACTAATGAGTCCATTGCGATGCTCTCCTATCCAGGCTGCCAGCTCAGTCCTGCCATTCTGCTTGTTGTCAACATGAATTCCTGATTTGTGTTTCATTTGCAAGTGCACAGTGAAAGCCGGCTGAATTGAGCTTATTAATTTTCCAGGAGAAACAGCTCCTTCATTTATCAGCAAGGGACCCGATGCCTGAATAATCAGAGCAAGTAGCTGGCTCAGCTTCTGAGAAGCAGTCTGGAGGACTGGGGATTTCTGAACAGCTTTCATCGTGCTCTTCACTTCCACTTTAAAAAAAATATAAAATGCAGCATCAATTTATAAACAATTCAGATACCGGTAAGAAAAACAAAGGCAATAGTTCACTTCTTACGCAACCTAATTTTTCTTTTAAGTATTGGATTCTTGCTTCCAGAGAAATAAATTTCCAGGGACGGTATGGTGATGTAGCGGTTATCACTGCTGCCTCACACCGCCAGGGACCCCGGTTCAATTCCGGCCTTGGGTATCTGTCTGTGTGGAGTTTGCATTTTCTTCTCGTGTCTGTGTGGGTTTCTTCCGGGTGCTCCGGTTTCCTCCCACAGTCCAAAAATGTAGGGGTTGGGTGGATTGGCCAAGATTAAAAAAAAATTTCCGCTACATGTCCAGAGATGTACAAGTTAGGTGGGGTTCCAGGGATATGGCTGGGGGAGTGGGCCGTTACAGACTCGATGGGCTGCATTGCCTACTTCTGCACTGTAGAGATTTTATTCTATTCTATTTGATTGATTAAGTCTCCAGAACAAAGCCCATCGTAAAACTGTTGGTGCCTGAACAATCAAGAACATCAAGGTTTACTATGAAATTCGTAGTGCCCTGTCATTGGACATATTTGTTCTGGCATACTTCAAGGCACAGAAATCACTGCCAGAGTAACGACAATTTTAAAGCTGCCCACCATAATTAATGTGTTAACCAACCAGCAACTTGAGGCAAGGCAGAGGTACCCTGCGATTTGAGAAATGCCACAAATTGCTGACTGATTTGCCCCACAACGCCATTAGCCGTGCAAAAATAGCAGCTTGCCTTCCTTCTCCCCATGACTTTTATAATGTTGCTGCATTTGCATGACATGCCCATTGAACCCATCACAGATAGTTAAGGCTGGTGATTAACAGTGTTAATACCTTCATAATCGGGTGATTTATGTTCCTGCACATCAACGTCTACAGTCCAGAAAAGGAATAATTTAAAATGTGGAGTCGAGTTTCTATTGGTAGTATTTTTTTGATATTTAACTTTTCTTCTCTGTCCCTTTTATCGCTCTCTTTTTTCTTCCCCTCTCTTTTGTGTGCTTTTGTAGCTGATACGGCTTAAATTCACATACCCAAACTCATTACCTTAGCTGCCACTCCTATGTTTCTTTAATCTTTACATTTCACTGCTGAAGGAAATGAACTGTTGGTCACATCATGGACCCTGATGCCCCAGTGCCCTTGTCGGCTTGCATTTCCAACAGTTTGTAGTGCAAATAATTTTTGCATGGAGGAGTGAGTGAGGAGGTACAACATGAGATTCCTGACCCCAGCAAAATCTAGGCCAATATCATAACATGCAAAATACCCAAAAGGCGCTGGATGATGCTTCAAAACCACATGGAAAATATGGTGCAGGATCTCATTTCTTTTGCCAATGTTTCTTTTAGTAACTGAGATCGGAACCCTTGTGTAAAATAAAGCATTTCAATGGTTTATTCAAAAATTATACCCAGTGCTTTGGATAATTATTAAAATGTTGTCGAATAAATGATAACGAACAGATGTTCTATCAAGGGAAGTGATAGAGTGATTGCTGCAAATGTTGCACCGGGGGGAATAGGGGCGAGTTGCAAATGTTGCAATGGGGCATAAAGAGGATGTTGCAAATGTTACAGTGGGGAATAGAAAAGATGTTGCAAATGTTGCAATGGGGCATAAAGAGGATGTTGCAAATGTTACAATGGGGAATAGAAAAGATGTTGCAAATGTTGCAATGGAGAATAGGGAGGACGTTGCAAATGTTGCAATGGAGAATAAGGAGGATGTTGCAAATGTTGCAATAGGGAATAGGGGTGACGTTGCAAATGTTGCAATGGGGAATAGGGATAATGTTGCATCCGGGTATTTAAATCAGCAATTATGCTCATTTAAATATTCAGATCTGGATCCCGCCCATCAACGGCAAGATCCAGATGGCAATGGGCGGGGTGGGTCGGGTGACTCATTTAAAAAAAAAGTATTTTATTACAAACATGCATCAAAACAGTTTACAGCAAATAAACACCCTGGGAAACATATTTCCCAGCAATCAGCTATATAGTCTGTACATATATTCCCCCTTTTTCACCCCCCTCCCCCTTGGGACGAACAGCTCCTCAAACATGGTCACAAAGACCCTCCACCTTTTATCAAATCCCCCTGCAGAGCCCGTTAACTCATACTTTATCTTCTCCAATCGCAAGAAGTCGTACAGGCCACCCAACCAAGACACTATCCCCGGTGGTGATGCCGTCTGCCGCTCCAGTAAAATTTGTGCAATCAGAGAGGCGAAGCTGACGACATCTGACTTCCTCCTCTCCATGAGCTCCGTCTTCTCTGAAACTCCAAATATCGCCACAAAAGTGTCTGGGTCCACCTCCTCCTCACTATCCTGGCTAAGACTGTGAACACTCCCGCCCAGAATCTTCCAAATTTTTAGCAAATCCAAAAACATGTGCGTGCGATTCGCTGGCCCCCGTCCACACCTCCCACAGTCATCTGCGACCTCCTGAAACAACACACTCATTTTCGTCCGAGTCATATGCATCCTGTGCACCACCACTGTATCAGGCTCATCCTTGCACAAGAGGAGGTCCTGTTTACCCTACGCCGTGCCTCACTCTATACTCCCAAATTTATCTCCCCTCCTAACTCCGCTTCCCATTTCTCCTTGATCTTCACCACCCGCTCAACTTCCTGCTCCCTCAGCCACTTGTAAATATTTCCAATTATTCCCTCCCCTCCCACATCCGGAAACAATAATTGCTCCAGCAGGGTGTATCCCGGCAACCTTGGGAAACCCCTCCAGACCTTTCACGCAAAGTCCCTAAACTGCTGATATCTGAATTCACTCCCCCATGGCAGGGTCAGGTGACTCATGCAAGGTTTCCCGCCCGGAAGTGGAGCCTGATTTGGGAATTGCGCATGATTCACCTGCTGCGCCCAGATCCGCACCGGGCACAACAGGGTCGCTGAATTGCGCCCTATGTTTCCCATCAATGTTTGCTCTTCTTTTCCTGGTGGCACTAGCTTATTCTGACCAAGGCTAATTTGGTCTTTCACTGGCTACACACCAAGTGCCCATTCATCATATGTGAGCCTTGTACTGGCAGATCATACCATTATGGGCACAAGTTGAACCTCCAAGCTTTTCCTTATTCAATAGCTAATATTCCCTTCTCCCCAGGATCAGGGGAATGAATTTGTTTACCCTCTCCATTGATTTTAGTGAAACATATTGAGGCAAGACTTTTGTGAAACAAAGTCTAGAATAGCACCATTAGCTGCGTCTGCATGAATAGGTTTGTGTACAACATAGAGTCTGAGGGATAAAATTCCTTGGTCCTCCTTCATTGCTCCCAAACTGTTTTACGCATCCACTCTTTGGATTTCTTCATGAATTTATAACCATTCTAAATATTTTACATAGATGCAGGATGCCAGAAAACAGCAGTAAAGCAGTAAAATATCAGCATGACTGCTCCCTACAGTGCACGATGACATTGAGGCCTGTACGTTAAATGTGACTCACTATCAATAATACCATAAGCATTTCATTTGCTTCTGTTCAGTACGCAGTGCCAATAAAACTTGAAACAATGAGAATCTCGAAACAGAAGAACTAATGGATTGGAAAAAAGAAACCCTGTAAAAAAACTTGTCTCAATCAGCTTAATACCTTTTCTCCTTGGCTGTGTCCTTTAATGTACAAAGAGGCCTCGGTCTTGCCAATGCCACATAAATCAACATTCTGCTTTGGAATAAATACACGGAAGTAAATAAGAGACATCTGGTGCTTAATGTTTTACAACGATCTTGCTTGGTGGCATGGAGTTTACTGCAGTTTCTTTGCAACACAAACTGATGTATATCTGCATATTAATTATATTAGCTTGAATAATCAGGTCTTGCTTGCAAACTGTATCTGCCATGTCAGCACTTTCCCTTTCAAACACTGCGTCTCACCAAAGATAAATCACAATGTCGAAACATTGCACTAAGAAGGAAAAACCTCCAAGCACTGATTTGCACACAGACTACTAACCTCCCTGTACTTATCACTGTGTAAGTCATAAGGATGCATTGCAGAGGTATGTTGCCAGTCTGTAATTCAATTTGAATTCAAATGTGAAAGCCATCAGCGGACAAAAATTCTGATCGCTTAGACAAATATCATGATCCATTGAAACAATAGGCACTTTCTACTGGACCTGGGAATCAATTTCATATCAATTTCAAAAGCCGAGGTTCAAGCAATGAGCAATTTGCAAAAACGCTGGACTGACTGCTTGTCGGCTCCATCAGTCTCTGAGATAAATGGATTTCATACAAGAGAAGTAAATAACTTGTCTGATGTCCTCTCCTAATGAGAAAAAGAGAAGTAATTGAGGAAATTCATCGAGAATGTAATAGACAGGGGTTTACATTTTTGAGCTGCTGTCAAGAGAATCGAAGGCAGATTCCTGTGGTTAAAGTTGCACAACAAATGTTCACACTGCAATGCAACTGGACCTTTAATTACAGATAAAAGTTTCTCCCTCTCACTTCAATTAAATAAACACATTGTAGCAAATTATTAGCTGCATTAATGAAGTTGCTATTTTCTTCTCTCTTCCTCTCCTGTGGCAAAGACTTCTTGTTAAGTCCTTCAGGCAATCGCAGCTCCCTAACTACTTGTCCAATGAGCCATTCTTTTTTTTTAAAAAGTATTTTTTTATTGGTTTTGCATTTATTTGCAACAACATTGCCGGGGAAAAAAAGAGAAAAGGGAAGAAATAAACAGGTATGAATACATAGGAAACATATTTAAAGATACAAGGTATATTACCATGGGACTCCCAGTAATTGGTTACCACAACCGTACTGTTTAACTATCGACATGTTGCCCCATAGTATTAAACCATACCAGGGGCATGATTGAAGCCACCAAGGCGTACCCTGATGTTTTTTGCCGTGGCTGTGCCCCTGGATTTTCATGACTTCAGTGCCTTTTGGTTCCTCTGCCCTACTTTCCTTGTACTCCAGCTCGTATTTCCAATCCCCACTTTTCCTATTTACACCCTCCTTTTCTTCTTTTTGGTACCCCTCCCCGCTCCCTGCTTCCCCCCGCTCTATTCGACTCTGTCAAAAGCCTTCTCTGCGTCTCGGGAGATGATCACTTCTGGTGTCCCCTCCCTGGGAGGTGTCATGATCACTTTCTGCAAGCGCCAAATGTTCGCCATTAGCTTAGCAAAGCCCACCTAATCTTCCACAACTACCTCCACATGTAACTCTCCAGTCGCCTCTCCAGCGTCTTCGCCAGGACTTTGTTGTCAGTGTTCAGGAGTGAGATGGGTCTGTGTGAGCCGCACTCCATTGTTTTTTTGTCTTTTTTCGGGATCAGTGATATTGAGGCCTGTGTCACCGTGGGCTGGAGGATCCCTCTCAACAACAAGTCATTAAACATCTCCCGCAGGTGTGGGGCCAATGCTGCCGCAAATTGTTTTTAGAAGTCCACCTGGAATCCGTCTGGACCCGTTGCCTACCCCGACTGCATGGAGATGATGCTCTCCATGACTTCCCCCAGTTCTACAATCATGGAATCAGAGAATCATTGAGTGCAGAAGGAGGCCATTCAGCCAATCGAGTCTGTACCGACCCTTCGAAAGATCACCTTACTGAGGCCCAAACCCCTGTCCTATTCCTGTAACCCCACCCGAAAGGGCAGTTTAGCATGGCCAATCCACCTAACTGCTTTGGACTGTGGGAGGAAACCGGAGCACCCGGAGGAAATCCATGCAGACATGGGGAGAATGTACAAACTCCGCACAATCACCCGAGGTTGGAACATCGGGTCCCTGGCAATGTGAGATCACAGTGTGAACCAATGTGCCACTGTGCTCAGCATTGTGCCACTGTGCTCGGCACTGTGGGGCAGCACGGTAGCATGGTGGTTAGCATAAATGCTTCACAGCTCCAGGGTCCCAGGTTCGATTCCCGGCTGGATCACTGTCTGTGCGGAGTCTGCACGTCCTCCCCGTGCATGCGTGGGTTTCCTCCGGGTGCTCCGGTTTCCTCCCACAGTCCAAAGATGTGCGGGTTAGGTAGATTGGCCATGCTAAATTGCCCGTAGTGTCCTAAAAAGTAAGGTTAAGGGGGGTTGGGTTACGGGTATAGGGTGGATACGTGGGTTTGAGTAGGGTGATCATTGCTCGGCACAACATCGAGGGCTGAAGGGCCTGTTCTGTGCTGTACTGTTCTATGTTCTATGTTCTATGTGCTGCCCATTAGTGGTGCTTCCGGATCGTGTCTCTTTTTCTTTCCCATAACTGGCATGTTCAGCCCGTTAAGAAACCATTTAATCTTCGAGCATCCCTCCAGGGGCTCGGAGGTGTACAGTTCTTGGTAGAAAGCCGCAAAGGCCTCATTGATCTTGTCTGATGTTGTGACGAGCTTACTGTTCCTGTCCTTCACCTGTGCTATCATCCTCGTGGCTGCTTGCTTTCTCAGCTGGTGAGCCAGTAGGTGGCTGACCTTGTCTCCAAGTTCATTAAAGGTCATCCTGTCTGACTGAGTTGCCGCACTGCTTTCCCATGAAAAACAGGTCTAATTCCATTTGTAACTTTCCGGTAATAGTGCCAGGGGCAGGGCCATGGAGCACCTTCGATCCACATTCAATATGGAGTCGATCAGCCATTGCTTCGCCACGCTCTCTTTATTGTCCCTGCATTAAACTAATTCAGCAGGGGCATGGGAACCTGGATTGTAGTTTTGGGGTACGGGAGATTGAGAGTATAGAGGTCAGGAGCACAGATTTGACTTCGCAGGAGGGTGCCAGTGTTCAGGTAGGTGGTTTGAAGTGTGTCTACTTCAATGCCAGGAGTATACGAAATAAGGTAGGGGAACTGGCAGCATGGGTTGGTACCTGGGACTTCGATGTTGTGGCCATTTCAGAGACATGGATAGAGCAGGGACAGGAATGGTTGTTGCAGGTTCCGGGGTTTAGGTGTTTTAGTAAGCTCAGAGAAGGGGGCAAAAGAGGGGGAGGTGTGGCGCTGCTAGTCAAGGACAGTATTACGGTGGTGGAAAGGATGCTAGATGGGGACTCTTCTTCTGAGGTAGTATGGGCTGAGGTTAGAAACAGGAAAGGAGAGGTCACCCTGTTGGGAGTTTTCTATAGGCCACCTAATAGTTCGAGGGATGTAGAGGAAAGGATGGCGAAGATGATTCTGGAAAAGAGCGAAAGTAACAGGGTAGTTGTTATGGGAGACTTTAACTTTCCAAATATTGACTGGAAAAGATATAGTTCGAGTACATTAGATGGGTCATTCTTTGTACAATGTGTGCAGGAGGGTTTCCTGACACAATATGTTGACAGGCCAACAAGAGGCGAGGCCACATTGGATTTGGTTTTGGGTAATGAACCAGGCCAGGTTGGAGAAGTAGGCTGCAAGGGTTGGGCACACTGGATATGTGGAGCTTGTTCAAGGAACAGCTATTGCATGTTCTTGATAAGTACGTACCAGTCAGGCAGGGAGGAAGGGGTCGAGCGAGTGAACCGTGGTTTACCAAAGAAGTGGAATCTCTTGATAAGAGGAAGAAGGAAGCCTATGTGAAGATGAGGCGTGAAGTTTCAGTTGGGGCGCTTGATATTTACAAGGAAGCGGGGAAGGATCTAAAGAGAGAGCTGAGACTAGCAAGGAGGGGACATGAGAAGTCTTTGGCAGGTAGGATCAAGGAAAACCCAAAAGCTTTCTATAGGTATGTCAGGAATAAAAGAATGACTAGGGTAAGAGTAGGGCCAGTCAAGGACAGTGGTGGGAAGTTGTGTGTGGAGGCTGAGGAAATAAGCGAGATACTAAATGAATACTTTTTGTCAGTATTCACTCAAGAAAAAGATAATATTGTGGAGGAGAATGCTGAGACCCAGGCTATTAGAATAGATGGCATTGAGGTGCGTAGGGAAGAAGTGTTGGCAATTCTGGACAAGGTGAAAATAGATAAGTCCCCGGGGCCGGATGGGATTTATCCTAGGATTCTCTGGGAAGCCAGGGAAGAGATTGCTGAGCCTTTGGCTTTGATTTTTATGTCATCATTGGCTACAGGAATAGTGCCAGAGGACTGGAGGATAGCAAATGTGGTCCCTTTGTTCAAGAAGGGGAGTAGAGATAACCCCGGTAACTATAGGCCGGTGAGTCTAACGTCTGTGGTGGGTAAAGTCTTGGAGAGGATTATAAAAGATACGATTTATAATCATCTAGATAGGAATAATATGATTAGGGACAGTCAGCATGGTTTTGTGAAGGGTAGGTCATGCCTCACAAACCTTATCGAGTTCTTTGAGAAGGTGACTGAACAGGTAGACGAGGGTAGAGCAGTTGATGTGGTGTATATGGATTTCAGTAAAGCGTTTGATAAGGTTCCCCATGGTCGTCTATTGCAGAAAATACGGAGGCTGGGGATTGAGGGTGATTTAGAGATGTGGATCAGAAATTGGCTAGTTGAAAGAAGACAGAGAGTGGTAGTTGATGGGAAATGTTCAGAATGGAGTTCAGTTACGAGTGGCGTACCACAAGGATCTGTTCTGGGGCCGTTGCTGTTTGTCATTTTTATAAATGACCTAGAGGAGGGCGCAGAAGGATGGGTGAGTAAATTTGCAGACGACACTAAAGTCGGTGGAGTTGTAGACAGTGCGGAAGGATGTTGCAGGTTACAGAGGGACATAGATAAGCTGCAGAGCTGGGCTGAGAGGTGGCAAATGGAGTTTAATGTGGAGAAGTGTGAGGTGATTCACTTTGGAAAGAATAACAGAAATGCGGAATATTTGGCTAATGGTAAAATTCTTGGTAGTGTGGATGAGCAGAGGGATCTCGGTGTCCATGTACATAGATCCCTGAAAGTTGCCACCCAGGTTGATAGGGTTGTGAAGAAGGCCTATGGTGTGTTGGCCTTTATTGGTAGAGGGATTGAGTTCCGGAGCCATGAGGTCATGTTGCAGTTGTACAAAACTCTAGTACGGCCGCATTTGGAGTATTGCGTACAGTTCTGGTCGCCTCATTATAGGAAGGACGTGGAAGCTTTGGAACGGGTGCAGAGGAGATTTACCAGGATGTTGCCTGGTATGGAGGGAAAATCTTATGAGGAAAGGCTGATGGACTTGAGGTTGTTTTCGTTAGAGGGAAGAAGGTTAAGAGGTGACTTAATAGAGGCATACAAAATGATCAGAGGGTTAGATAAGGTGGACAGCGAAAGCCTTCTCCCGCGGATGGAGGTGGCTAGCACGAGGGGACATAGCCTTAAATTGAGGGGTAATAGATATAGGACAGAGGTTAGAGGTGGGTTTTTTACGCAAAGAGTGGTGAGGCCGTGGAATGCCCTACCTCCAACAGTAGTGAACACGCCAACATTGAGGGCATTTAAAAATTTATTGGATAAGCATATGGATGATAAGGGCATAGTGTAGGTTAGATGGCCTTTAGATTTTTTCCATGTCGGTGCAACATCGAGGGCCGAAGGGCCTGTACTGCGCTGTATCGTTCTATGTTCTATGTTCTATGTCCTGTATTCTATTATTTCCCCCATTATCATCTCCTTCGGTGCCTCCCAGAATGTAGAGGGTGAGGCATCCCCATTCTGCTTGCAGGTTATATATCCATCGATGGCCTGTGACATTCCTTCGCAGAATGCCTTGTCAGTGAAGAGGGCTGTGTGCAGCCTCCATGTAGTTGAGGGGGGGGTCTCAAAAATTACATCCTCACAGTGTGGTGCATGGTGGAAGATTGCTATTGTGGGGTATTCTGCCTCTACCTCCCTGGAAGCACCAAATCACTAACTACAAATAAATTGATGCTGGTATCTATTTCGTGAATTTGGAAGAAGAAGGAGAACTCCTTCTCCCTGGGATGGTTGAGCTTCCATGGGTCCACCCCTCACCATCTGCTCCATAAAGGTGTTCAATTCCTTTGCCATTGCTGATTGTTTTGGGTTGTATTTGTCCATCATTGGGTCCTGTACACAGTTTAAGTCTCCCCCCCATGATAAATTGGTGGGAGTCCAGGTCAGGGATCTCTGCCATGGTTTTTTTTATGAAGTCCACTTCGTCCCAATTAGGGGTGTATTTATTTACAAGTACTACCTTTGCCCCTTCCAGAACATGCCTCACGGTAGCATGGTGGTTAGCATCAATGCTTCACAGCTCCAGGGTCCCAGGTTCGATTCCCGGCTGGGTCACCGTCTGTGTGGAGTCTGCACGTCCTCCCTGTGTGTGCGTGGGTTTCCTCCGGGTGCTCCGGTTTCCTCCCACAGTCCAAAGATGTGCGGGTTAGGTGGATTGGCCATGCTAAATTGCCCGTAGTGTAAGGTTAATGGGGGGATTGTTGGGTTACGGGTATACGGGTTACGTGGGTTTAAGTAGGGTGATCATTGCTCGGCGTAACATCGAGGGCTGAAGGGCCTGTTCTGTGCTGTACTGTTCTATGTTCTATGTTCTAACACTGCTGACCATTACGTATCATCCCCCCATGTCATTCGTTGAGTTTGTCGCTGTGAAGGTCACCCTTTTACTAAACAGTATGGCCACCATCCTCACCCTCATAACACACTTAGTACATCGATGCTATCCAGCTCTTCCTTATCCTCAGTCGGTTTTTCTCCCTCAGGTGTGTCTCTTGAAGAAAGACTATGGCTTCCGGCCTTTTAGATAGGCGAAAACTCTAAATTTTTTCACCGGACAGTTTGAGTCCCCGATGTTCCAGGTGACTATTCTGATGGGTGGGGGGGGGGTTCTGTCCTCTCCCTCCTGCAGGATCAGTCATACTTATCACATATACGTGCCCCTACATGCCAGCGTTTCCCTTTGCTTGTGGGCCATCCAAGTTGGCCACCGTTGTCTTCTTTGCTCCAGCTGTCCCCATGTATGACCTATTGTGACCAGAATTCTATCCTCCCCCCACCTAAGAGCTGACACCCCACCCCCTTGGCCTGTCTACCCTTGCCATCCCTTCTTCTCTTTTCGCATACCCCTATTGCCTCCTCCCCACCTTCCTCCCAATGAGCCATTCTTCATGTGAGGCGAGAGAATAAGATTCTACAGATGACTCCAATCCAATTGGTCTGCCACACCAACTCATGCTTTCTCACAATCGTCACTGAATTAGAATCAAGAGCTGGAGCTCTTTCTGATTGTCTCCCCTTTTCCCTGTCTAGCTCCAAGATGCTGAGGCCAATTATGATGCCACCAGCCACTGCCTCGACTCAGCTCACTCTCTGCAGTCCATGGATAGAATCTGGGAAATTCCCAGAAGGCTTGGTTCATTAGGTTCAATAAGCCTTTAAACGAACCCTGGTGAAATGATTTCTAAAATTATCTGAAATCTTAAAAACGGTACGACCATTCTCTGGGAGGGGGGGGGGGGGGGGGGTGGAGGGGGTGGAATTGGCCAATCAGGCACTTAACTGAACATCAAGGGCTGTGGGGGTAGAAATCCCAATCTCCGGGGGAAGCCAGCGAGAGAAGAGCAGCTGTGCACTGCCCAGCACCTAGAACCTGACTCCCAATTCATAATTCAGCTGGTATATTTCATGCAACACCTTTAAAACTGTCAGACATTAAATTCCCAGCAGCTATTGCATTTAATCTTCATTGGCGGAAGGATAATATGCTGATAACACTTTGCCACCTGTTCACCGAAGTCTTAACGTTTCAAAATAGCTTCACTCAGTACCATACAACTTCTCATGCATCATGATGAATATTTAATATTAAATCCAGAAGTAGTGGGCGGGATTCTCTGTTCCCCAGCCGCATCTTTCTAGGCTGCACGCCATTTGCAAGATTCTATCTTTCCGTTGCTTGTTGATGGGATTTTCCATGGAAGCATACCCACCCCCTTGGCGTTGTGCGCTGCCAGCGGGAATAGTGAATTGCAACAATTGGAGAACTCCAGCCCTTAATGTATCAGAGACTTCACTACAAAGGTACCTAACTGGCTGTAAAGTGCCTTGGAATGTTCCATGATCATGAAAGTTACAAAATAAATGCAAGTTCCTACTTTTCTCTTTTGATTAAAGTGCCAGGATATCCAGATCAAATGATCAGAATCTTCATAGGTGTTGACAAAATAGTGTACTTATGGGTGATAGCTTGGACAAGATTTACTCAGCCTATGCCGGGTCGGAGAATCGGCGGGCCAGGCGCAAATCGCGCCTCACCGCCCCAACGCCAGTTCGCCGATTCTCCGGTGAGCCCAGAATCGGTGCCATTGGTATTCGCGTGATCGGCGCCGGTCGAAAGCGGCCCCCCCGGCGAATCTCCACCCGGGATGGGCCAAGTGGCCGCATAAAAAATCCAAGTCCCGTGTGGTCTTACCCGGCGGGACCTCGGCGTGCATCCTTTCGGGGGCGGCCTGGTTGGGGGTGGGGGGGGGGAGCTTCCGCTGTGACCTGGCCCGCGATTGGGTCCTACCAATCAGCGGGCCGGCCTCTCGGGCTGACGGCCTCTTTTGCTCCGCGCCTGCGCCATAGCCCTACGCCATGTTGCGTCGGGGCCGGCGCGGAAAAGGAAGCCACCGTGCATGTACGCAAACGCACCGATCCCATGGTTGCAGCGCGCATGCGCAGACCCGTGGTGCCCATTAGAGGCTGGTATTGGTAGCTGGAGCGGCGTGGGTCACTCCAGTGCCATGCTGGCCTCCTGTAGGGCTCAGAGTCGCTGCTCTTGGGGGTCTGTTGACGGCGTTGTAAAATGCGACGCCGTTAACAATTAGCCTCAGGATCAGAGTATCCTCACTGGTGTCCAGGTATCAATTTGCTACAGTATCTTTGAGTGATATGACTTGTGTTACTTCCTCCCATGTAAAGTTTGATCCCAAAGTCAAGAAATAAAATTGGAAAAAAATACAATTTTCTACAAGAATTGAACTTAATATTCTTTTCCTTCTGTCTCTCCTGTTTGACTCTCGTGTGAAAGCCTGCTACTCTTGGCTACAGAATATCTGCTCTTACTGCCGCAAATATATGGTTTCCCAACTTTCGCTGCAATGTACGTTTGTTCTGTTTGAAGTGGGAAGCAGTTAGAAATGCAAGACCGCGAGGATTGGAAACCAATAAACCTTATGAGGAATTCATCAGCGGACCCTGTGAGTCCATCATTGAATTGAATATTTAATTCTTCAAAAAACCATCTGGAAATTTTCTCTCCATATCTAATGAATGATGAAATGCCTAAAACTGGTTTCCTTGAACCATTTTAGATCAGCTCATCCTAATTGTAGGAACATTCATGCTATTGATCGTTTACTAGGATAATGAGAATTACTGAATGCATGAGTTTATCAATTGTCATAATAGTCAAACAGGAAGTCTCAGTATAAAATCATTAATTATCATTTCATTGTTAACAATTAACAGCCAATAACAAATGACAGTAAGAACACTCAAATTTTTCAGCAGATATTATTGACTGACAGACTTAATATCAAAGATGATAAAGTGCAGTTCAGGTTGATGAGAATAACTGAACATAGGCTGAGGTTTACTTATTACAAGGTTAGCACAACAAGGTTAGTTTAGATTAGGTCATTTGACAAGATAAATAGGTTTGAACAGCTAGAATATTAGACATATCAAAAGGCCAGTTAGTTCAGTTCGTTGCTGAGGAGATTTCCAGAGCTTTTCCAATCTTGTTCTTCCCAGTGGTGGCTCTGGCTCCCTGTGGGTAACTCAGATCTGCCCAGATGATGAATCTTGGCTGCTGTCATATTGGGGCTTTCTTTTCTAACGAATGTTCTCTTTCAGAAAAAATGCACTGAATTATTTGCTTTTCTCTTTTCAGCACAGTTCGTATGTTTGAATTCTTTTCTAACCGCTGCAACTCCCTATCACAAACCTTCTAAAATTTGATTTTGTTGTTGTCTCTGATCTTGTTCTCCAATTAATCCGTGCAATGCTTCTTGTTTCAAAGATTCCCTCATTTGCTGACACTATATTAAATAGGGAAATGCACAGTACTTTTAATTGAGCAAATTTTAATTACCTGATGAAAGACAGACCCGCACATTGGTTGCAAAGTATTTATATTTATGATTAAATGGGTAGTAAGACAACACAGATAATGATTAGGTTGCAAAAAAAGCTTTAACTTTGTCTGTCCTTAAATAATTGTATGAGGCGGTATGCATTATTTGCTTTTCAAGTGAGTGCAGTTTTTTGTCTTGATCAACATAATTTTCCATTAGCTTGTAAGCTGGTCTCCCACTTGGGTCCTCTGCAAACCTCAATTGAGCTCAAGCTCTGCGCTGATATCATAACTTGTCCCATTCTGCCTATGTTTTTGAGTTTCAAATTATTTCACAGTTTTAGCAGGATTACATTGTTTAATTAACTTGTTTAAGCACAGAGTAGCTGCCAGCTGCTGCAGCATGTATTAGATTAGATTTGGGGATTTGAAACAATCTGCTGTTGATATCTCAACCAGTAAATCAAAAGCAACAAATAGCAATATGTCCTAAGGGTGTCCTTCAAAAGAGAATAGCGAACACCAAACAAGCATTTGGAAGGAGGGTTAAGCTAGTTGTCCAAAGATGTGGTTGGGAGATGGTTTTGGGGACAATTTTGAAAGTGAGGGAAACAGAAGTGAACAAAGTAGGCCCGGGGGGAGAGGCCAGGCCGCCGATCGGTGGGCCCAGATCGCGGGCCAGACCACATTGGAGGCCTCCCCCGGGGACGGAGCCCCCTCCCCGCCCCCACAGGCTGCCTCCCAACCCTTCGCGCAGAGTTCCCGCCGGCAGCAGCCGGGTCTGGATGGCGCCGGTGGGACTCTGCTTTTTACACGCGGCCGCTCGGCCCATCCGAGCCGGAGAATCGGCCCGCGACCCACGCTGCGCCAAACCTGTTGGCGCAAATGCCGCCGATTCTCTGCACTTCGGAGAATCGCGTGCTGGCATTGGGGCAGTGTGACGCGGTTGTGGCGATTCTCCAGCCCAGCGCGGGGCTGGGAGAATCGCACACTGAAAGTCCAGAAGTGCATATGCTGGCTGATAACCTTGGAGGTTACAGCAGGACAATTAGAAAATCGTGATGCAGTCAGATGGAGTCAAGCTGGTCTCGTTAAAGGGAATGCATGCTTGTCTAATTATAGTTCTTTGAGGAAGTTAAGAGCAATGTGGGTAAAAGGGGTAACCTCTAGATGTCCTGTTCTTGAATTACCTCAAGGCATTTGACAAGGTGCTACATCAAAGGCAAAATGCCACATCAAAGGATACTACGCATAAGAGCTGATGTTATAAGGGGTAACATATTACCCTGTACATCAGTACCATTGAGGAATGCAGCAAAGGTTCATCAGACCTTATCCGCGGATGGCAGGACTGTATTATCAAGAGAGATTGGACAAACTGGGCATGTATTCTCTACGGTATGGAAGAATGAAAGGTGATCTCATTGAAACTATAAAATACTTAAAGGAATAGACATGGTAGATGCAAGTAAGATGTTTCCCTTAAATGGGCAGTCTAAAACCATGAGGCACTATTTAAAATAAAAAGAGGATGCCACTTAGTGCCTAGATGAGATGAAATTTATTTACACATAAGGTTCTGAATTTTTGGAATTCTCTACCATCAAAGGGCTGTGGAAGCTCAGTCATTGTGTATGTTTAAAGCAGAGATTGATAGATTTCTGATTAACAATAACATAAAAGGTTATGGGAATAGTGGGTGTAAAAGGTATTGAAATGTCCAGTCAGCCATGATCACAATAAATGGCTCGATGAGCTAAATGGCCTTCTCCAGTTCCTATGATTAGTTAGCCAACAGGAAACATAGAATAGGGATGAGTAGGTCATTTTCAGGCTGGCAAGATCCAATCGAGTGCCACATGGATCAATGCTGGCGTCTCAACTATTTACAATTATATCAATGACTTGGATGAAAGAACTGAATTAGAAGCAGAACTCTATGTCGGGGGGGGGGGGGGGGGGGGGGGGTAAATTCCTTGGATGGCCTTTCCATTGGACTCTCACCCAGGCCTCACCGCAATTTTCTTTTGGAAATATATAAATTTAGAGTGTGAAATTATTTATCTTTTCAATTAAAGGGCAATTTAGTGTGGCCAATCCACCTAACCAGCACATCTTTGGGTTGTGGGGGTGAAACCCACGCCGACATGGGGAGAATGTGCAAACTCCACACGGACAGTGACCCAGTGGCCAGGATTCGAACCCGGGTCCTCCGTTCACCGCAATTTTATGATGGGATGGGCACGGTGGCTTGCTCACTCGTGTCCCCATTGAGGCCCGTAATTTTGGCCAATTCATGACTAAATAAGGGCCATATCCTGCCAAGCCACAATTTTTGTGCTGGCAGGGAGGGAGAAGGGAGGGAGGGCGGGGAAGGGGGGAGGGAGGGAGGGGAGAGGGGGAGGGAGGGAGCGGGGAGGGGGGAGGGAGGAGGAGTGGGAGGGAGGGGGGAGGGAGGGGAGGGAGGGGGAGGGAGGGAGGGGGATGGGGAGGGAGTGGGGGGTGGGGAGGGAGGGGGCAGAGAGGGAAGGGGGTAGGGGGAGGGGGAGAGGGGGAGTTCAGTATATGTCCTATACTTGACATTTAACCAATCGTGCCTTTTGCCCGATCTGACTTCCCCTTTTGTTCTTCCCTTCCCACCCACCCCCCCCCCCCCCCCAAACTCCTTTCCCTGCCTCAGTTATTGCTTACAACTAACCTTATCCAGTACCAGAGGTCATCAATCCAGAATGTTAAATCTGTTTCGCTCTCTATTGATGCTGCCTGACCTGCTGAGTATTTCCAGCAAATTGTTTTTGGAAATATGGTTAATTCTCATGTGATGGTTGTTAAAAAACATCCAGTGCCAAAATGTATTCATGAATGCATTAATGATGTGGGCAGCACAGTAGCATAGTGATTAGCACAGTTGCTTCACAGATCCAGGGTCCCAGGTTCGATTCCCGGCTTGGGTCACTGTCTGTGCGGAGTATGCACGTTCTCCCCGTGTCTGCGTGGGTTTCCTCCGGGTGCTCCGGTTTCCTCCCACAGTCCAAAGATGTGCAGGTTAGGTGGATTGGCCATGCTAAATTGCCCTTAGTGTCCAAAAAGTTTGGGTGGGGTTACTGTGTTACAGGGATCGGGTGAAGGTGTGGGCTTGGATAGGGTGCTCTTTCCAAGGGCTGGTGCAGACTCGATGGGCCGAATGGGCTCCTTCTGCACTGTAAATTCTATGATTCCAATGTAAGAAATGGTCTGCAAAAAAGGTTTTGACCGAAAACATTCTGACTTCATTGTGGATGTTGCACTATTTGGTCCGACATCTCATATCTGCACAAAGATTCTTCCAAAATGCTGCCTTTGAAAAAAAACTAATTTCCCAAATAAATTTAAAAATTGAATTCATGTCGATGTCTCAAGCGGCGTTAAAATCTAAGAGCTGTGAGGTCTGGTAACTATAGCACTGATACACTGGAGGGCAGCATATCCACAGTTTCAACACACAGCTTTGTCTTAGTCAATCCATCCTCCAGCTGCAACACAATTGCAAAGGCTTGCTTTAACAAAAATATCCACTGTGTGTACATTTAGCTATCATGTGGACTGCACGGACATATCTATGTGCAGGTATCATAAATATTGTGTAAACATTCCATACTCTTTCAATAAGTGTTTTGTCACTTGAATTTATGGACACTGACAGTTCTCTTTCCACCAATCATCCTTCTGCCGTGAGCAAGAAAGAAAGACATTTATGCAGTTCTGGATGTCTCAAAGCACTTTCGAGCTGTAGTAAAGTATTTTGTGCACAGCAAGATCCCACTCACACATCCAGCAATGAAATATCAGCCAAAACTCAAGAGGAACAGGGAAGGAACAGAGGAAGAGGGCCATTTTCTGGGAGGCAGCACAGGCCTCCCCTGCATGGGGAGAAACTGGGATAATAAGCAGACCCACCAAAAATTCTTTTTGAATTTGAATTTGATTTATTGTCACGTGTACCGAGGTACAGTGAAAAGTATTGTTCTGTGTACAGTCCAGACAGATCGTTCCATACATGAAAAAACATAGGACATGCACAAATACACAATGTAAATACGTAGGCACAAGCATCGGGTGAAGCATATGGAGTGTAATGCTTCTCAGTAGAGAAGATGTGCGAATAGATCAGGTCAGTCCATAAGAGGGTCATTCAGGAGTTTGGTAACAGCGGGGAAGAAGCTGTTTCTGAACCCGTTAGTTCGATGGAAGAAGTTGGAAGAAAGAATAACCCAGGTGGGAGGGGTGTTTGATAATCTGCCCGCTTTCCCAAAGCAATGGGAGGTGGAGACAGAGTCAATGACTGTAGAGTCACAAGTGACTGCATGGCAAAATTTGGCTCCAACTCCATCTACAAGTTTGCTGATGACATGACCATAGTTGATCGGATCGTGAACAAAGATGAGTCAGAGTACAGTCATGTGCAGCCTTGTGGTGCCCCAGAACTGAGGACAATCGTGGAGGAGGCGTTGCTGTTTATCCTTACTGATTGTGGACGATGGGTCAGGGAGTCGAGGATCCAGTTGCAGAGAGAGGAGCCAAGTCCTCGGTTTTGGAGTTTTGATATGAGCTTGGCTGGGATTATGGTGTTGAAGGGGAAGCTGTAGTCAATGAATAGGAGTCTGATGTAGGAGTCCTTGTTGTCAAGATGCTCCAGGAATGAGTGGAGGGCTAGGGAGCTGGCATCTGCTGTGGACCGGTTGTGGTGGTATGCGAATTACCGTTGATCAAGGCATTCTGGGAGTATGGAGTTGATGTGTCTCATGACCAACCCTAGAAGCACTTCATAATGATCGATGTCAAGGCCACCGGACGGTAGTTTTTGAGGCATGGTGCATGGTTTTTCTTTGGCACCGGTATGACGGTGGTCATCTTGAAGTAGGTGGGAACTTCGGAACAGAGTAGGGAGAGGTTGAAGATGTTGTTGTGTAATTGTATGTTTTGGTCTTTGTATAATACTCTAAGCGAGAAACACAACTCTTTCTTTTCTATTCTGTAACTGTTACTTGAAACACCAATAAAAACATTAAAAAATGTAATATCAACCAAGTAACTGATTTTACAGCACAGTAGCATGGTGGTTAGCACAGTTGCTTCACAGCTCCAGGGTCCCATGTTCAATTCCCGGCTTGGGGTACTGTATGTGCGGAGTCTGCAAGTTCTCCTCGTGTCTGTGTGTGTTTCCTCCAGGGGCTCCGGTTTCCTCCCACAGTCCAAAGATGTACAGGTCAGGTGGATTGGCCATGCTAAACTGCCCTTAGTGTCCAAAAAGGTTAGGTGGGGTTACTGGGTTACGGGAATAGGTTGGAATAGGTTGGGTTTAATTGGGGCCCTCTTTCCAAGGGCCGGTGCAGACTCGATGGGCCGAATGGCCTCCTTCTGCGCTGTAAATTCTATGATTCTATGATAATGATGGTGATTCAGGAATAATGCCCCTGCTCTTCTATAAACTAGTGCCATGGGGTCTTCTACATCCACTTCAGAGAGTAAATGGGAACTCATTTTTATTCTTCATCTGAAAGAAGGCACCCCAACAGTACAGTACTCCCACAGTACTGCACTGAAATGTCAACTTCCATTTTTGTGTTGCAATCCTTGAATACAGAGGTGAGAGCGTTATTACTGAGCCATGACTTGAATTCATTCACCACAACAAGCATCAAAGCCAATCCTGATCCTGTCCTGACCAGATATTCACACAAAGTTTTGCAGCATCGAAAGGCAGGAAAGCTGCATTATTCCCCTCCACCTATCCCACCTGAAGGACTATTGGAAATGTCCAGAACACTACCCTCGTAAAGATAAGCTGTATAATAAAGACAACATCATGGAATAAGGGTAAAATTTGGAAACTCAAGAGAACATGGGCGGGATTCTGCCGTAATCGGCAGGACGGGCAACTCCGGCGGGACGGAGTGGCGTGAACAACTCCGGCGTCGGGCCGCCCCAAAGGTGTGGAATCCTCCGCACCTTCAGGGGCTAGGCCCGCCCCGGAGTGGTTTGCGCCCCACCCGTGCGTCATCCCCGTGCATGCGCAGAGGGGTTCGTTTCCGCACCGGCAATGGCGGACTGCTACAGCCGCCGGTGCGGAACAATAGAGTGCCCCCACGGCACAGGCCCGCCGGCGGTTCAGTGGACCCCGATTGCGGGCCAGGCCAACGTGGGGCACTTCCCAGGGCCAGATGCCTCCGCGCCCCCCCCCCAAGAACCCCGGAGGCCGCCTGCGCCGCCATATCCAGCCAGTAAGGCACCTACTCCAATTTACGCCGGCAGGACTGGCAAAAAACGTGTGGGACTTCGGCCCATAGTGGGCTGGAAAATGTGGGCAGGCCGGGGTCCATTGAGTCGCGCTGGTCCCCCCCATTCTCTGAGGCGGGCAGCGCGATTCACGCCGGGCCGATTTTTGGGGGACCGGAGAATTTGGAGGACGGTGGGGGTGGGATTCACGCTGACCGTCGGCGATTCTCCGACCTGGCGGGTGGGTCGGAGAATCCTGCGCCAGATCTCTGTTTATCCTTACTGATTGTGGACGATGGGTCAGGGAGTCGAGGATCCAGTTGCAGAGAGAGGAGCCAAGTCCTCGGTTTTGGAGTTTTGATATGAGCTTGGCTGGGATTATGGTGTTGAAGGGGGAGCTGTAGTCAATGAATAGGAGTCTGATGTAGGAGTCCTTGTTGTCAAGATGCTCCAGGAATGAGTGGAGGGCTAGGGAGCTGGCATCTGCTGTGGACCGGTTGTGGTGGTATGCGAATTACCGTTGATCAAGGCATTCTGGGAGTATGGAGTTGATGTGTCTCATGACCAACCCTAGAAGCACTTCATAATGATCGATGTCAAGGCCACCGGACGGTAGTTTTTGAGGCACGGTGCATGGTTTTTCTTTGGCACCGGTATGATGGTGGTCATCTTGAAGTAGGTGGGAACTTCGGAACAGAGTAGGGAGAGATTGAAGATGTTGTTGTGTAATTGTATGTTTTGGTCTTTGTATAATACTCTAAGCAAGAAACACAACTCTTTCTTTTCTATTCTGTAACTGTTACTTGAAACACCAATAAAAACATTAAAAAATGTAATATCAACCAAGTAACTGATTTTACAGCGCAGTAGCATGGTGGTTAGCACAGTTGCTTCACAGCTCCAAGGTCCCATGTTCAATTCCCGGCTTGGGGTACTGTATGTGCGGAGTCTGCAAGTTCTCCTCGTGTCTGCGTGTGTTTCCTCCAGGGGCTCCGGTTTCCTCCCACAGTCCAAAGATGTACAGGTCAGGTGGATTGGCCATGCTAAACTGCCCTTAGTGTCCAAAAAGGTTAGGTGGGGTTACTGGGTTACGGGAATAGGTTGGAATAGGTTGGGCTTAATTGGGGCCCTCTTTCCAAGGGCCGGTGCAGACTCGATGGGCCGAATGGCCTCCTTCTGCACTGTAAATTCTATGATTCTATGATAATGATGGTGATTCAGGAATAATGCCCCTGCTCTTCTATAAACTAGTGCCATGGGGTCTTCTACATCCACTTCAGAGAGTAAATGGGAACTCATTTTTATTCTTCATCTGAAAGAAGGCACCCCAACAGTACAGTACTCCCACAGTACTGCACTGAAATGTCAACTTCCATTTTTGTGTTGCAATCCTTGAATACAGAGGTGAGAGCGTTATTACTGAGCCATGACTTGAATTAATTCACCACAACAAGAATCAAAGCCAATCCTGATCCTGTCCTGACCATATATTCACACAAAGTTTTGCAGCATCGAAAGGCAGGAAAGCTGCATTATTCCCCTCCACCTACCCCGCCTGAAGGACTATTGGAAATGTCCAGAACACTACCCTCGTAAAGATAAGCTGTATAATAAAGACAACATCATGGAATAAGGGTAAAATTTGGAAACTCAAGAGAACATGGGCGGGATTCTGCCGTAATCGGCAGGACGGGCAACTCCGGCGGGACGGAGTGGCGTGAACAACTCCGGCGTCGGGCCGCCCCAAAGGTGTGGAATCCTCCGCACCTTCAGGGGCTAGGCCCGCCCCGGAGTGGTTTGCGCCCCACCCGTGCGTCATCCCCGTGCATGCGCAGAGGGGTTCGTTTCCGCACCGGCAATGGCGGACTGCTACAGCCGCCGGTGCGGAACAATAGAGTGCCCCCACGGCACAGGCCCGCCGGCGGATCAGTGGACCCCGATTGCGGGCCAGGCCACCGTGGGGCACTTCCCAGGGCCAGATGCCTCCGCGCCCCCCCCCCCCAAGAACCCCGGAGGCCGCCTGCGCCGCCATATCCAGCCAGTAAGGCACCTACTCCAATTTACGCCGGCAGGACTGGCAAAAAATGTGTGGGACTTCGGCCCATAGTGGGCTGGAAAATGTGGGCAGGCCGGGGTCCATTGAGTCGCGCTGGTCCCCCCCATTCTCTGAGGCGGGCAGCGTGATTCACGCCGGGCCGAATTTTGGGGGACCGGAGAATTTGGAGGACGGTGGGGTTGGGATTCACGCTGACCGCCGGCGATTCTCCGACCTGGCGGGTGGGTCGGAGAATCCTGCGCCAGATCTCTGTTTATCAAACAGCTAAAACAGGACAATATAAAATACAATTAATCACTCAGGCTTGAGAAGAGTTGGTTTTATATTACTATGAATGAATGGGTTAGAAGAACCTATTCAAATTTACAAATGTGTTTATCAACGGTGCCTGAGTTGGTAGTGTTCTCACGTTTGATTCCAAGGTTTGTGGCTTCTAGTCGCACCCCGAAAACCTGTGCACAGAAATCTAGGCAGGCACTCCAGTGCAATGCTGAGGGAATGATATGGTGGCAGAGGTTCAATATTTCAGATGAAATTAAACCCGAGGCTCGGACCACCCACTGAGGTGGATATTGAAGATACCATGGCACAATTTCAAAAAAAAGCAGGGAGATCTCCCTGATGTCCTGGCCAATTTCTCTCCCACAATCAACCTCATTAAAGCAGACTATCTGGTTATTGTTTGGGTGAGCATTGCAATGTCTTTCCTGCCTTCAACATTGACTGTACAGCAAAGGTAATTCAATAACTGTGAAGTGCTTTGGGACATCCTGTGGTCTTTTCAAAACCATAAATGAACGTAAGAAATAATAATAATAATAAGCTTTTATTGTCACAAGTATGAAGTTACTGTGAAAAGACCCGGAGCAGGATTAGGTTATTCTCAGTAGGTCAGTTGTACAGTTACCCAAGAGTTAGACTTGGGCAAGATTTCCAGCTGATCGTGCTGACGGGATCATCTGGTCCTGCCAACCGAGCACCCCCGCGGCAGGTTTCCTGGCTGCATGTGTTGGATTCCCACCACCAGTCAATGGCGGGCCACCTCCCATGGCTTAGAAACATGCTGCGGGGAGGCCAGAGAATCTTGCCCAATGAGTTTCCTCTCTAATATTTTCTGGGTAACTATTCAGGTCAGTACATCAGAACCATCCAAACTCTTCAACTCTAACTGAGAGTTGAGGACATTTTCCCTGTATTATCGAGGTGAAATGGTGGCATGACGGCACAGTGGTTAGCACTGCTGCCTCACAGTGCCCGGGACCTGGGTTCAATTCCAGCCTCGGTTGTCACATTACGGTAATGTTCAGAATACAAAGGGTTAATATCATATCATAATTAACCACTAGATGGAGCTAGGTGCAGAACTATATAAAGCAGTGACTCACAGACTTCAGGGAGAGAGCTGGAGGAGAGCTAGAGAGAGCAGTGATGGAGAGTTCAGTACAGTTATAGATAGAGTGTAGAGACTAGTGTTAGTTGAGTGGAGATTGTAGATCACTAGACTATTGTTTATCATAGGAGTAAGTGGTCGAGCTTAATTAAGTAGTGTAAATAAATGTTAGCTTTGTTAATGAACTTCGATTCTGTGGTCTTTGTGAACACCACAACATCCATCCTGAGAACAAGAATCACAAAGAACATAACATCGGTGTCAGTCTGTGTGGAGTTTCAATGTTCTCCAACAGTCCAAAAGAGATGCAGGTTAGGTGGATTGGCCATGCTAAATTGCCCCTTCATGTTCAAAGGTTAGGTGGGGTTACAGGGAAAGGGCGGGCTAGTGAGCCTGGGTGGGGTGCTCCTTCAGAGGGTCTGTGCAGACACGATGGGCCGAATGTCTTCCTTCTACACTGTAGAGATTCTATGATTATATGGCATCTGTCAATTTTTATACCCACTCACTTAACCTATTAATATCCCTTTGCAGACTTTCTGTATCCACTACGTAACTTGCACACTCTTTGTATTCTCCACACAACAAATGACAAAGGGCTCAGCTTTTGAAGACCCACTATTTCATTGAGTATGACACATTGACAAATGAACAGGGTTATAGCCGAGAAAAGTCCGCAAATTCTGTCTGCTGACCATGCTAAGGTCACTTTATCAACCTTCCTTTTCCTTTGAGCTATGGAGAGCTACATGACAATATTCTAGAGCACTATCATTAGTGGCTAAAGGTGGCAAATTGAAAGTGACTGATGGAATTTGAAAGGAAAAACTCATGGGAAAAGATAACATTGGAATGCGCATGTACCATGAATAATCAGGGGTGGGAGGGTTATGCCATGTCTCAGTGCTTCTAAATGATTCATAAATTGTACAGGTTCAAGATATTATCCAAATTATTTCAAGCCTTGAAAAACACCCAAGTAGCTTATTATTCCAAACAAAGAAGGTATTTTATTCGGCATTTCTAAGTGGTATTTGTCTTGTCTGAATTTACTAAACTGCAATTTCTTGCCAACATCCTAATTTTACAGATTTCAATTACTATGAGGAGCATTGCTTTATTGGATCTGAAAAACCTTATTCAGAGTATTAACACTTTAATGGGATTGATTCTTGTCACAGAAACATAGAACAAAGGAGCAGGAGTCGGTCAATCGGTCCTTCGGCCTGCTCCACTATTCAGCACGGCTGATCCTCTACCTCAACGCCCATGCCCTTTGATGCCTTTAGAATCTATAAATCTATTTCCTTGTTAAATATATTCAATGATTTGGCCTCCACAACCTTCTGCAGCAGAGAATTCCATAGGTTCACCACACTCTGAGTGAAGAGATTTGTCCTCATCTGAATCCTAAATGGCCTGCTCAATATCCTGAGACTGTGACCCCTTTTTCTGGACCACCCACCCCCACCCCATCCAGAGGAAAAAGCACCACTCCATCCAATGTATCCAGCCCTGTCAGGATTGCATACGTTTCAATGAGATCCCTCTCAAATTCCAGTGAATACAGACCTAATTGGCCCAATCTCTTCTTATATGACAAACCTGCCACCCAGGAATCAGTCTCGTGACCCTTCACTGCACACCCTCCATGACAAGTACAATGGGCTGGATTCTCTGTTATTGGGTCTATGTCCCCACGCCAGCGTCAAAACTGTGGAGTTTCACGCCAGAAAAACTGGCGTGAACTGCCGTGAAAGGGCCATGAATTCCTAGTCCTCAGGCGGCTAGCAGGGACCCGGCGTAGATCTAGCAGGTTTTGCTGCAGATACAGGCACCCGCACTTCCGGCTTGGAGAAAGCACATGTGCACAGCGGCAGGTTCCAGCGGTTGTGCTGTGTTCCATAGCGGACTTGGACCGCGGAGCTGGATGCTAAAAAGAAACCCACTGATAGGCCGCGTGCCAGACCCTGTCCGCCCGCACAAACATTTCCAGGCTGTATATAAGGCACCTCTGCCCCCCAATCGGCCCGCCCCAGACCAGGGCGGCCGCTGACTGAGTCCACAGCCACCACGCGAGTATCCCGACTGGCTGGACCAAATTAGATCCACACCGTCGGGACTTTGGCCAGTCGGGGGCGGAGAACGGTGGAGCGGGTCTCTGGCAATGGCCCCAGGTAGGTCCCAGATGGCGCGCCGTACTCAGCTTTTCGGGGCCCGCAGAATCGAAAAACCGGCGCCGGTCCTGATTCCGTGTGGGCAAATGGATTCTCCACCCCCGCGCGGCGGTGATTTCGGCATCGGGGTGCGGAGACTCCATCCCAACGTTTTGCAGATAAATAGAGCAATAATACACACAATACTCCAGGTGTGGTCTCATCAAGGCCCCGTACAGTTGCAGTGAAACATCCTTGCTACCGTACTCTTGCAATGAAGGCCAACATACCATTTGCCTTCCTAACTGTGTACTGCATTCTTCCTTTCAGTGATTATATAAACTGCACTCATCGCACTCTGATATTCTTTTTCTGGTCACACTGCCTGTCGACATACAAGTCCTACTGCTCAATATATCCAAAGATAAATAATCTTTTGACTCAACTAGCGGGGAAGGTAGGGACAGATCAATGGGATTGGCTGCCCCGGCCAGATGCTGGTTCTGGGAAGCTTTGATTGTGTAAATTGGTTATCAGTACAGTATAAGGGTCTGACACATAGAGGTATAATGTGGGACTGAGCACAGTACCACCCATACAGTAATGCAAGAGAACACATGCCCCATACTTAGGGGTCAGTCTAGTGTTGAGCAGAGATGTGTGTACAAGCAAGCATGGTGGTAGCTGCTAGCTAAACCTTTTACTGTATACGTACATATTTCTTGTGATTAATAAACACTCACATTAAACCTACTTAAAACTACAAAAACTTCAGCAAGACCTCCAAACAGTATCCAGCAGCCTACAACACGGCGGTAGCAAATGGAAAAACAGAAAACCTGACAGAGAAAAAAACAAAATTCCATAAGACTAAATAAAAATTTAAAGAAGCATTCTGACCTGAGGAAAAGTTCAAGAAGCAGACATGTGGGTGAAAATCACCAGGGAAACGTACCAAAGAAAGGCTTGGAATGAAGGGAGTTGTTAAAATTTTCTCACTTCAGCAGATGACTCCATAGGATTTCTTGGGAGGCTAGCTTTAATTCCCAGAGTGCAGAGTCACCAGACCGAGGAGGGATGACCTAAAGCTTTTAAATTCCAGCATAGAGCAAGTCCTGAGAAACTTAAATAGTTCAGTGGTCAGAGACTGCCATTTAAAAACTCTGTCGGAAAACCAGGGCCGGGATTCTCCCCTACCCGGCGGGGCGGGGGGTCCCGGCGTGTTGGACTGGCGTGAACCACACCGGCGTCGGGCCGCCTCAAAAGGTGCGTAAATCTCCGCACCTTTAGGAGTCAAGCCCTCACATTGAGGGGCTAGGCCCGCGCCAGAGTGGTTTCCGCTCCGCCGGCTGGCGTGAATGGCCTTTTGTGCCACGCTAGCCGGGGCCGAAAGGACTTCGCTGGCCGGCGTAAGTCCGCGCATGTGCCGGAGCGTCAGCGACTGCTGACGTCATACCCGCGCATGTGCAGGGGAGGAGGTCTCTTCCGCCTCCGCCATGGTAAAGACCATGGCGAAGGCAGAAGAAAAAGAATGCCCCCACGGCACAGGCTCGTCCGGCGATCGGTGGGCCCCGATCATGGGCCAGGCCATCGGGGGGGCACCCTGAACCTGCACTTTAAGAATTTTTAACCATGGATCAGAAATCCATTCATCCAGATCAATTTGGACTTATCCAAGGCCCAAATAAATCACATAATTCGGGTCTTTGGAGAAAACAATTCTTAGATATATGATTGCTTCATGTCTGGATAAAAAGACAGAAGCTGAACAAGTTAACACTGCTTTATTCAACAGACCTGATAATTGCTGACATTATTGTGAGACAAGGTATGAACAAATCATCTGCTAAATCTGAAGAAGTACAAAAACCAGTTAATGATATTTTAACCTAAGAAGTAACAAAATCGTGAAAGGGCTAAATTTAATAAGCGTGTTCAGCAGCCAAGAGAATGTGTCGACTCATTTATTCATGATCTGAACAGGATGCCTGAAGGCTGAAAATATGGAAACCTAAGGTCTGAACTTAGCAGGGATAGAATAGGTGTCGGAGTAGCGGATGATGTACTCTCAGGTACTCTCAGACATGTTGCAAGCAAAGGAGGATCTAAACCTCAAGAAAGCTGTCCAGTTTGTTAGGTAATCTGAACTCCATGTACAGCACAGGTTAATTTTAAAAGTAGAAAGTAAACCATGGTACAAAAGAAACCCCGCAGTCCAATTAGTTAAACAGCACACAAGCAGGGACACTCCAGGCCAAGGGATGCAATACCATAACCATTCAGTGGAGCGAACAGGCCAGCGCTGTAGAGCGAAGCGAGATCAATGGGCTGGTTTACCACAGGGCTAAATCGTTGGCTTTGAAAGCAGACCAAGGCAGGCCAGCAGCATGGTTCAATTCCCATACCAGCCTCCCCGAACAGGCGCCGGAATGTGGCGACTAGGGGCTTTTCACAGTAACTTCATTTGAAGCTCACTTGTGACAATAAGCAATTTTCTTTTCATTTCATTTCATTTTCAATGTCCTGCAATTTCAGCCAAATGCTTTCAATATAACAGAATTGGACACGTCATCGAACTCTGCAAGGCCAAAATATGTAATTGCGCAGAAGACCCAAAGATGATTTATGAGGTCAAGACTGGACACCAAGAGGAAACACAGCCACTGTTCAAGGAATGGGAAAAGAGGATAAAAAGATATCCAGATGTCAAAGATCCTGGATTTTCATGCCAGAATGCTGAAATTTCAGTTAGTGGCCATCTCTCAACGTTTAAATTCGACACTGGAGCCCAGGTTACGGTCCTAACAGACAAAGAACTTTGGCTGAGAGTCTTCTGGCTCCAAGCAACAAATACACCTGTCTATGGGTCCAAGGAGCCCAGTTTCTGGTCATAGGCATGTTTCTGAAACAACTAAGCTATAGCGGCAAAAAAATCTTTGAGCTCATGTATGTCATCTGTAGCCAGTCCTTTTCTCTCTTGCACAGAGACGCTTGTGTAGCCCTAAATCTCCTCAAAATGACAGAAATGTCAAGACAACCAGTGTCATAATTTATACAGAACGACAAGTTTCTGAGAGAACAAACAAGAAAGGGTATCCTGACTGGAACTTCAGCTCTGAATTGCCTTCTCTCTCCACAGAGCAGGTTGGTCCATTTTCATTACAGGTGCCGGAATGCCTTCATTAGTAAAACAGGCCAATTACTCAGATGGTTACTATGACATCTCCAGTGAAAGCTAGACAACCAACAACCAGAGGAGCCTCAACCTCTGGCTCTGCCGACTCTTGATGAAGTCAACACTGTGGCAACAGAGCAAACACTGCAACTCCCAATCATCATGACAGTGTCACAGGCAGTGCTGGAACTAAATAGCAGCTGTCCATTGTCAACAGCAAACAACACACCCAAACGTGAAGGTGAGCCTAATAAAATGAAAACATCTCGTCAAAATAGGAATGGCCACCTTCTGTCAGAAAGGTGTCATGCTGAGCCACACGACAAAAGAAAAAGAGGGAAAAGCAGCACGCCGATGAGCATAATGTTCATCCACTCCGCAAGAAATGGATTGGAACAAAAAATACCTACCACCACAACTGCTGAACCGACAAAGAGCAGTTCAATACCAAGGAATGGGAAAAGAGGATAAAAAGATATCCAGATGTCAGGACAACCTCCAAATCAACAAGAGGAGACTTACAATGACAGACCCTATCACTCCTCCGACAGGAGGGCAAACAAGATATGGAAGTACTATAAGAACCCCCCAGCCCGCCTGAAGCTATGAACTCAGAGACTTAAAGGGGGCAGATGGAGTAGTAATAATGGTGTACCTACATGGAGTGAACCAGAATAACTTGACATATATTGGATAAAGACTTGGGGGAGGTGGGGGGTGGGGGGGGGAGGAGTTGCATAAGGGTCTAGCGCATGTAGGGTTAACATAGGACTGAGTAGTGTACTGCCCCCCATCGTGATGTAAGAGAACATATGACCCACACCTAGGGGCCAGTGTCATGTTGAACAGAGCTGTGTGCATGCGCAAGCATGGAGCCAGCTCCTCCCTTGAACCCTTTACTCTATATATGTACATTGTTCCTGTAGTTGACAAATACATACATTTAACCAATTTAAGACTACAAAGACTTCATTAAGACCTACCGAACCGTTAATCAACACCTTACAACAATTGGGACTCTGTAATAACTTTCACATGAAGAAAACAACCTCTTCTTCAGGCAATTCCCTCAAGACTGCATTGGGATGATGATACATAAAAGCCTGTCTCTCCAGATGCAAATGGAGCCAATGACGTTATCCTCCAGTGGTGAGAGTAGTCTGTATCTCCATTTTACAGCATACAAAGCATGAGGCACAAAAACAATCAGAGGTCTGAGAGAATGGATATAAGAACAACACAGGAAAATCTACAACATTGGAACAAACTGCTGGCTTGCTGTGGTTAAAGCATTTCATCTTTTAAATAACTTTCCCCTCTTTCTCCTCCAAGCCAACAAATAAAAGTTGATTAGTAGGTTAAAAGAAAATAGCTCCTCTTTGAGTCGACCCTGGACACCTTATGCACCCTTGAGGCTGACCTTTGCTTTATTGTTCGATGTGAGGAACATAACTTTCACGATGTAGCACACCCTCAGTGATGAAATGTCTTCCTGTATCAAGTGATTCTTATTACTGAAGTGGGGCTTCAACTGAAACCTTCTGACTCAGAGTTGATTGCTACCAACTGAGCCAAATCCATACACAACAAACAGTGTGATGCCACATCACAATCTATTAGCCATGATAGTTGTACGTTGCTGAATTTACAATTGGGTT
This sequence comes from Scyliorhinus canicula, assembly GCF_902713615.1. NCBI lineage: Eukaryota > Metazoa > Chordata > Chondrichthyes > Carcharhiniformes > Scyliorhinidae > Scyliorhinus > Scyliorhinus canicula. The sequence continues at coordinate 75,101,179 of NC_052164.1, read as the reverse complement.
TTAAACTTGGGTCGCTAATAGCATCTGAAAAGGACAAATTGAAGTTGGTTGAAATTCTATATGTAGTTCAAATGCTACCATGTGAATAAACACGCACCACCTGTTTTTTATCACACATTGTTGAGATCTTATAATACAGATAATGGCAGTTTGTAAATCTGTGACTGCATCATATTTTGTCTGCAAGGGAATATACCTTTCCTTCGAATTTTGAGGAAAGTCTTTCGCTTTATGCCCTTTTTTGGAAAGGTACATTGTTATGGTCATATTACCAGCAATGGATGTGGATAGCTCACTCTCGTAATAATTAGTCCTCAAGTGCTGTCTCATCTCTGTTTAGTTTCTATCCTATTCAAAATGAATATGAAGTAGTTCTTATTTTCACACTGCAGGATTGAGCGCAGACTTACAAAATGACTGATACCCTTCTTGCTGTTCACAATTATAAACTCATTAGCTTTAATTAGCTCCATTTGCCAGCTCAGAAGCAATCTATGTATTTTGTACAGCAAGTTATTTTATGTAATTGCTTTTATACAGATGAAAAGAACGAACACCAACATTCAAATCCATGCATATATTCTCTTCCCTTATTTGGAACACAATTCCTTAACACTGGATTATGAAGTCCAACATGAGAAACAGACAGAGTGGAGGTGGGCGGGATTCTCCTCGAACCGGCGGGGCGGGCCACTCCGGCGCCGAAGAGCGGCGTGAGCCACTCCAGCGTCGGGCGGCCCCGAAAGTGCGGAATCCTCTGCACCTTCAGGGGCTAGGCCGGCGCTGGAGTGGTTTGTGCCGTGCCGGCCGGCGTGGAAACGACTTGGTGCCACGCCAACCAGTGCCGAAGGGCCTCCGCCGGCCGGCGCGCGTTGGTGCATGCGTGGGAGCGCCAACGCATGCGTAGGGGGGGTTCATCTCCGCACCAGCCATCATGGACTGTTACAGCGGCTGGCGTGGATGAACAGAATGCCCCCAAGGCACAGGCCCGCCCGCGGACCGGTGGGCCCTGATTGCGGGCCAGGCCACCATGGGGGCACCACCCGGGGCCAGATTCCCACCGCGCCCTCCCGAGGACCCCGGAGGTCGCCCTCAGAGCCTGGTCCCGCCGGTAAGTACCTGTTTTAATTTACGCCGGCGGGACCGGCAGAAAACGGGCGGCCACTCGGGCCATCGTGGGCCGGAGAATCGCCGGGGGGGGCACTGCCAACGGCTCCCAACCGGCGCGGCGTGATTCCTGCCCCTACCAAATCCCCGGTGGCGCAGAATTCGGCAGCCAGCGGGGGCGGGATTCACGCCGCCCCCCCCCCCCCCCCCCGGCGATTCTCCGATCGGCGGGGAGTTGGAGAATCCCACCCGGTGACTCTTGTCACGAGCAATACTTCATTAAGTTTCTTGCTTGTCAGAATCTATTTTACTGATGAGTCAACATCTCCAAACTGGAAAACTAACTATGACCAAAGCAGAATAAAGGTGCCCAGAAAATAATAAAAGAGATATTCAACTGTCAACTTGGCTCGGTCATGGAAGCATAAGGTTTTATGCACAAGTTCAATTGCAAAACTGGAGGGCATAAACTAGGCTGACATTCCTGTGCTGTATTTGAGGCAGCTGAGTGGGGATTAATGGGTGTTTCTCTGGTTGGCAATCAGTAGCTAGTGGTGTCCCTCAGGGACCCGTGTTGGGCCCACAATTGTTTACAATTTACATAGATGATTTGGAGTTGGGGACCAAGGGCAATGTGTCCAAGTTTGCAGATGACACTAAGATGAGTGGTAAAGCGAAAAGTGCAGAGGATACTGGAAGTCTGCAGAGGGATTTGGATAGGTTAAGTGAATGGGCTAGGGTCTGGCAGATGGAATACAATGTTGACAAATGTGAGGTTATCCATTTTGGTAGGAATAACAGCAAATGGGATTATTATTTAAACAATAAAATATTAAAGCATGCCACTGTGCAGAGAGACCTGGGTGTGCTAGTGCATGAGTCATAGAAAGTTGGTTTACAGGTGCAACAGGTGATCAAGAAGGCAAATGGAATTTTGTCCTTCATTGCTAGAGGGATGGAGTTTAAGACTAGGGAGGTTATGTTGCAATTGTATAAGGTGTTAGTGAGGCCACACCTGGAGTATTGTGTTCAGTTTTGGTCTCCTTACTTGAGAAAGGACATACTGGCACTGGAGGGTGTGCAGAGGAGATTCACTAGGTTAATCCCCGAGCTGAAGGGGTTGGATTATGAGGAGAGGTTGAGTAGACTGGGACAGTACTTGTTGAAATTTAGAAGGATGAGGGGGGATCTTATAGAAACATTTAAAATTATGAAGGGAATAGATAGGATAGATGCGGGCAGGTTGTTTCCACTGGCGTGTGAAAGCATAACTAGGGGACATAGCCTCAAAATAAGGGGAAGTAGATTTAGGACTGAGTTTAGGAGGAACTTCTTCACCCAAAGGGTTGTGAATCTATGGAATTCCTTTGCCCAGTGAAGCAGTTGAGGCTCCTTCATTAAATGTTTTTAAGGTAAAGATAGATAGTTTTTTGAAGAATAAAAGGATTAATGGTTATGGTGTTCGGGCCGGAAAGTGGAGCTGAGTCCACAAAAGATCAGCTATGATCTCATTGAATGGCAGAGCAGGCTCGAGGGGCCAGATGGCCTACTCCTGCTCCTAGTTCTTATGTTCTTATGTTCTTGGTGTTATAACCCCCATGAAAGTCATGAGAAAACAATCACTGATCTCCCAATGGAGCTCATTGAATACAAGCGCCCCAGGTAGGGGGTGGAGACCCATCACCTGGGGCTCGCTAAACCATGAGATAAACACAGGCCCAAGTCTGGGCTTGGTAAGACCTCTCCTCCCAGTAGGGTCTACACTGGGAGTGAAATGCTATGTAAAGTTTAGCTTGTATACAAGCAAATAAATTCACTTATGTTTATGGCAGTTCGCTCAGGAGTTATTCTACTTGGACTTTGAAAAAATTATACTACTCAAAGGAGAATGGAAGAGGAGGAGCATCAGAAAGTTCTTCAGTTTCCAAACCAGCAATCGCCTTGAAGCTGACACCATCACAATAGATCCTGTTAATTCATCTCATGACTGTTTACAAGCCCTTAATGTCCTAAATGTGGCTGGTTGCTGCGGCAACAACAATCACTTCACTTCCAACGGTGGGTCAGTGAGCTTGGACACTGTGATGATCGGAATACCTTGCCCCTTTAAGAGGCTTGTGATGATCGGAATACATTGCCCCTTTAAGAGGCTTGGAACCCTGGGGGACTCCGCCTCTGGCTACGCCCCCTGGGAAACAGACTCCATTTTGCGAGCACACTTCTCATGGAGGCTGCCATTGTTCACTGCTTATTAAAGCCTTTGATTACTGACCTAACTTTCGTGTCGTAATTGAGAGTGCCTCAGACACCTTTTCAATATGACACCTGGACATGAGGGTGGTCTATGTGCCTTGCAGGCCTGCCTCACCACTGAATATAGCGTAAAATACTGAGGTGCATAATTAATTCGGTGGTGGAACAGAAGATTTGGCATGTTTTCCACCCTTAAGCTTTTCAGGTTAGTTAATTTTTAATATGGCAGAACCCATCTGAAACACAGTGATGTAGTTCTTTAACTTTACAGTGCCTGCATCAATCTTTCAGTCTGATTATTTTCCAAGTTAAAGTCCCACTCCAGCACAAATATTGAGGCTGATGCTCCATTATTCCATAAACAGCACTGTGACAATTTTAGTGTTTTAGTGAGGCTAATGGAGTAATAAATATTGGCCATTGAAGAGAACTCTTCTTCAAATTAGTGCAGTGTTGTCTTCTACATCCACCTGAGAGGGATGGTTTAATGACTCATCTGCAAGATGACACCTCTTGACAGCAAAGCATTTGAAGTGTATTGCATCTGATCTCTGAGTGCTCATCACTGCCAAAAATGGAAGGTCCACCCCTTCTCCAGGACTAATCTCAGAAAAATGCACAGAAAGATGGACAAGCAAAACTGCGTTGCCCAGACACCCAAAGTCATCATCCAGCAACAACAAGCACTGAAAACAAGGATACAAGCACATCCGATGGGAGTTAAGAATTGTTACACCAGGTTAAAGTTCAACAGGTTTGTTTCAAACACTCGTTTTTGAAACAAACCTGTTGGAATTTAAACTGGTGTTGTAAGACTTCTTACTGTGCTCAACCTAGTCCAACGCCAGCATCTCCACATCATAGTTAAGAATTGAGCACAGCCATTTCTGTTGCTTCAAACCACAGTATAAGTTCAGAGATTGCGATGCTGTCAGTGGAGATCCACATACATCAGTGAGCAGCAGCTCTCTAAACATGAGCAGATTATGTTCAGGTGAATCTAGAAAAAGGCTGGTGAAAAAATTAAGACAGACATTTTAAATACTTCTCATTTTGGTGTCCATCATCTCAGAATGGATATTAAAGAGAGGATCACTGTAGCAATTCAAACAGATACATTTTAAGAAATACTCTGCAGGTCAGTGAGCAGATGAACGGTAATCCTGTTCTTCTAGCTTTTAGGTCCAGAAGCTGGTCTGATACTGTGGTCTGATTCAGGGCAGCACGGTAGCATGGTGGTTAGCGTAAATGCTTCACAGCTCCAGGGTCCCAGGTTTGGTTCCCGGCTGGGTCACTGTCTGTGCGGAGTCTGCACGTCCTCCCCGTGTGTGCGTGGGTTTCCTCCGGGTGCTCCGGTTTCCTCCCACAGTCCAAAGGTGTGCGGGTTAGGTGGATTGGCCATGCTAAATTGCCCGTAGTGTCCTAAAAAGTAAGGTTAAGGGGGGGTTGTTGGGTTATGGGTATAGGGTGGATACGTGGGTTTGAGTAGGGTGATCATTGCTCGGCACAACATCGAGGGCCGAAGGGCCTGTTCTGTGCTGTACTGTTCTATGTTCTAGGATACATTTCACTACTTCAGATTTTCAGTGTTCACTTTTTTTGTTCTGGGTGAATCTCAATCCGAGAAAGAGACAAGGGAAAGGGGCTGGGTTGTGGTGATTCATCTTAAAATATTCAAGTAAAGAGCCAGCAGCATGGTGGTACAGTGGTTAGCACTACTAGGAAAGTAGTGTGCTCTTTCAGAGGGTCAGTGCAGACTTGTTGGGCTGAGCGGCCTCCTTCTGCATTCTAGGGATTCTATGGAAAGACAGGGTGGACAGAAGTGCCTCCTTCTCTTCTATGGTGTACAGTTCTATGCCATTATCACTACTCTTTTGCACTTTTGACTGTCAGAAGCCGCTATTCCCCATACTGACCAGTTTCTACTTGATTTACAAACACTTGATTGGCAAACACTTATTAATAACACGGTCAAAACCTCATTATTCCACATCCGTCAGGTTCACAAGAACGATCCTGGAGCTAAAAGGGTTCAGTGACGTAGGCAGGTCGCATTAAATAGTAGAGAGGATTGATGGGTGATATCATTGAGGTGTTTAAGCTGATTGAAGAATTTGATAGTGTGTAGAGAGAAAGTATTTCCTCTCCTGGGAGGGTATCCATAGGGGAGCATAACATTAAAATTAGAACCAGGCCGTTCAGGGGTGTTGTCAGGAAATATTTCTCACAGAGGATAGTGGAAATCAAGAACTTTCATAAAAGCCATTGAGTCCATGTCAATGGGAAATTTCAAAATAGATTTTTTTTTTGTCAGGCGGTGGTAGTAAGGCAGGTAAATTCAATTAAGATATGCAGCCATGAACAAATTGAATGCAGTAACAGGTTCATGGGGTTGAATGGCCTACTCCTTTTTCCCCGTTTGGTCTGCCTGTAGGACATGTGTGCTGCAGCCCTAGACAAGGCTGTGGTGGAGTTATTTTAAAAATATTTAGAGTACCCAATTCATTTTTTCCAATTTAGTGTGGCCAATCCACCAGCTTGTACATTTTGTTTTTTGGGTTGTGGGGGCAAACCTACGCAAACACAGGTAGAATGTGCAAACTCCACACGGACAGTGACCCAGAGCCGTGATCGAACCTGGGACCTTAGCGCCGTGAGGCCGCAGTGCTAACTCAATGCGCCACCGTGCTGCCTACTCTGGTGGACATGATGTGGAGATGCCGGCGTTGGACTGGGGTGAGCACAGTAAGAAGTCTTACAACACCAGGTTAAAGTCCAACAGGTTTGTTTCAAACACGAGCTTTCGGAGCACTACTCCTTCCTCAGGTGAATAGAGAGGTGGAGAGGTATGTCCCAGAAACATTTATATAGACAAAGTCAAAGATGTCAAAGTCTCTGGATCTGTAGAGATTTGATTACCCGCAAATGCTCGCATTCCAAGCATTGTCTGGCATCTTTGACTTTGTCTATATAAATGTTTCTGTTACATACCCCTCCATTCACCTGAGGAAGGAGCAGTGCTCCGAAAGCTCGTGTTTGAAACAAACCTGTTGGACTTTAACCTGGTGATGTAAGATTTCTTACTGTACTCTGGTGGAGTTATAAGGATAATTCCAGTCATTCTAACTACCCTTAACATCATTTATCCAATGCAGTTCGATTGTCTAAGGCATAAAGTCTCCCCAATGCATCTTCCCTGCTATATCACACGCACAAACATTGCACTGCAGGTTTGAATCACAAGCAATGCTGGTAGAAGCACACAGTAGCACAAGTTTTCATTGACATCCTGCAATGTGCCTCTTCCCCTGAAATCATTCCCTCGCACTTATTGCTAGTAATCCCACCGAAAGGGTTTTCTCCAGTGTTATTAAGCTCATTATAACACGACCTTTGCTATTCACCATCTGGCAACACTTCAGCAGCAACTAACAGGGATGGGTGCACTCATTTATCCCTTGTTATCAATGCCATCGCCAATGGGCATGCACACAAGGTCATTCTGTAGCTGTGAAACATGGCAAACAAAGAGACAAAAGTGGATGAGTCGCAGCTGTGGAGGAGAGAGAAAACAACCCATTATATTTTCTATATATAATCAAAATGCCACAGGACCATAACTGTTGGCATAAAAAGGAGGACAGGCCCTTTCTGCCACATTTATTTAAATGTGAAACATTTTCCCTTTGCCTGATTCTCAGTCCTTTGATGTGCTTTTGAAATTGATGCAGGAAGCCACCACATAGATCAGGCAATGGCAGACACAGCCACACAGTGATGGGATTCCGCATTAGATTGGAACAAGCACTGCTAAAGAGCTCACTTCAAAAAAGAGAATCATGACCTCGCCCTGGCAGACAGCATTTCATAGCTAGAAACACAAACAAAAACAAGCTTGGCTTTCCACTGTGTGCAATTTTCTCTGAACATGTATAGTTCCTTCTTCAATCACACGATGGCGCTCACCGTTGTCAGAGGAGGGAGACATGAAATCAGCTGAGCCGTCGACATTTTCAGTGAGGCAAACCAAAGTAGGACAGAAGCTTTTACTTACTTAAATAATTTATTGCCCCTTTCCTCTTTATTTAAATTCCTTGTTGCAATTTAACATCAGTAATCAATGGTAAAAGAATATGGCAGAATAGATCTGTAGTATTAACTTTTAATCTGCTTACAAATCCAGTGAAAAAACATGACTTTTAAGGATATTAAATATATTTTTTAAGTGGTTATAAATTTCTTTATGCTTTTTTTTACTGTTTCATGGCATGCGGCCATCACTATCTGAACCATTATATATTGCCCATCGCTAATTGCCGTTGAACAGAGTGGCATTTCAAGGGGGCATTGAAGAGTCAGCCACATCAATGCTACTGGTTTGGATTCACGTGTAGGCCGGACCAGGTAAGGATGGCAGATTTCCTTCCCTGAAAGGGGCATCTGTGAACCAGATGGGTTTTTACAACACTCGACAATGGTTTCATCATTATACTTTTAATTTCAGATAATATTGTATTCAAATTTCACCATCTGCCATGGCAGGATTTGAACCCCGTGCCCAGAGCATTATCCAGAGACTAGCGATCCAGAGACCATACTACTACTGTACCACCTCTTTGGAGGAAACAAAATAACAAAATAACTGAATTTCAGAGCTGCAATTTGGAGTTTCAATGTTTTGTGAAAAATGTAATTTTGCAATACAGGATGAACCCAAATTCTTGAATTGATCAGCTAACAGGCTTGGTGAACTGGTTGACTTCACCGACCAGTTGCTCCAGTGTTACATCCTATGGATCAAAGTTATGTATCGGTGAAGCACCTTGGAATGTTTTTCTATGTTCAAGACATTATATCAATGCCAGTTGTCGTTACTTTACTGCAGTCACTTTTTCGCAACAGTGCAAACAGAGGCCCAAATAAATCATGAAGAATGAAATTCTGGTTATTTAATATCCGATTTTCTGTGGGATTAAGGACACAATGGAGTCAGTGCTTGGCCCCATTTACCTAACAATCCAATTCAATTTCATTTCGCAAGTCGGCCTTCTCTCTGAATGTCTTGTTTTGAAGAAACGTTTCAACCAGAACATATAAATCTACCTTTTCTCATACGATGCTAACTGATCAGTTATTTATTTCCAGTTTTTGTGCTTCAGGGCGATTTGCAATTTAAAGCTGTTTTACAAACGCAAATAGCTGTTTTTTTTTGTTTAGATTTGTTTTTCTTCTTATTTCATCTCTTGAAATTGGTAGACTTCAGAAGGATCTTTGCTCTCTATGGATTTATTTATACATTTCCTGCTCACATACATCCCTTAAATTGTATCTCTTCATCTCCCTTGGGTAGGGAAGAGAGGCTAGAGAAATAATTGCTTTGTTCACTTGGGAATTGCCCAGTGATCCTGAAAACACCATAGATGGGTAACTGTAAGAGGGACTGGGAAGAAGCAGTCAGTGCAGGGACCCCCTGCGGTCGTTCCCCTGAGTAACAAGTATACCGTTTTGGATACTTGTGGGGGGGACGACTTACCAGGGGTAAGCCATGGGGTACGGGCCTCTGGCACGGAGTCTGTCCCTGTTGCTCAGAAGGGAAGGGGGGAAAGGAGTAGAACATTAGTAATTGGGGACTCAATAGTCAGGGGCACAGATAGGAGATTTTGTGGGAGCGAGAGAGACTCACGTTTGGTATGTTGCCTCCCAGGTGCAAGGGTACGTGATGTCTCGGATCGTGTTTTCCGGGTCCTTAAGGGGGAGGGGGAGCAGCCCCAAGTCGTAGTCCACATTGGCACTAACGACATAGGTAGGAAAGGGGACAAGGATGTCAGGCAGGCCTTTAGGGAGCTAGGATGGAAGCTCAGAGCGAGAACAAACAGAGTTGTTATCTCTGGGTTGTTGCCCGTGCCACGTGATAGTGAGATGAGGAATAGGGAGAGAGAGCAATTAAACACGTGGCTACAGGGATGGTGCAGGCGGGAGGGATTCAGATTTCTGGATAACTGGGGCTCTTTCTGGGGAAGGTGGGACCTCTATAGACAGGATGGTCTACATCTGAACCTGAGGGGCACCAATATCCTGGGGGGGAGATTTGTTAGTACTCTTTGGGGGGGTTTAAACTAATTCAGCAGGGGCATGGGAACCTGGATTGTAGTTTTGGGGTGCGAGAGATTGAGAGTAGAGAGGTCAGGAGCACAGTTGTGACTTCGCAGGAGGGCGGCAGTGTTCAGGTCTGTGGTTTGAAGTGTGTCTATTTCAATGCCAGGAGTATACGAAATAAGGTAGGGGAACTGGCAGCATGGGCTGGTACCTGGGACTTCGATGTTGTGGCCATTTCAGAGACATGGATAGAGCAGGGACAGGAATGGTTGTTGCAGGTTCCGGGGTTTAGGTGCTTTAGTAAGGTCAGAGAAGGGGGCAAAAGAGGGGGAGGTGTGGCGCTGCTAGTCAAGGACAGTATTACGGTGGTAGAAAGGATACAAGATGGGGACTCTTCTTCCGAGGTAGTATGGGCTGAGGTTAGAAACAGGAAAGGAGAGGTCACCCTGTTGGGAGTTTTCTATAGGCCACCTAATAGTTCTAGAGATGTAGAGGAAAGGATGGCGAAGATGATTCTGGAAAAGAGCGAAAGTAACAGGGTAGTTGTTATGGGAGACTTTAACTTTCCTAATATTGACTGGAAAAGATATAGTTCGAGTACATTGGATGGGTCGTTCTTTGTACAATGTGTGCAGGAGGGTTTTCTGACACAATATGTTGACAGGCCAACAAGAGGTGAGGCCACTTTGGATTTGGTTTTGGGTAATGAACCAGGACAGGTATTAGATCTGGAGGTAGGTGAACACTTTGGAGACAGTGACCACAATTCGGTGACCTTTACGTTAGTGATGGAAAGGGATAAGTATACCCCGCAGAGCAAGAGTTATAGCTGGGGGAAGGGCAATTATGATGCCATTAGACATGACTTAGGATGTGTTGGTTGGAGAAGTAGGCTGCAAGGGTTGGGCACACTGGATATGTGGAGCTTGTTCAAGGAACAGCTATTGCATGTTCTTGATAAGTACGTACCAGTCAGGCAGGGAGGAAGGGGTCGAGCGAGGGAACCGTGGTTTACCAAAGAAGTGGAATCTCTTGTTAAGAGGAAGAAGGAGGCCTATGTGAAGATGAGGCGTGAAGTTTCAGTTGGGGCGCTTGATAGTTACAAGGAAGCGAGGAAGGATCTAAAGAGAGAGCTGAGACGAGCAAGGAGGGGACATGAGAAGTCTTTGGCAGGTAGGATCAAGGAAAACCCAAAAGCTTTCTATAGGTATGTCAGGAATAAAAGAATGACTAGGGTAAGAGTAGGGCCAGTCAAGGACAGTGGTGGGAAGTTGTGTGTGGAGGCTGAGGAGATAAGCGAGATACTAAATGAATACTTTTCGTCAGTATTCACTCAAGAAAAAGATAATATTGTGGAGGAGAATGCTGAGACCCAGGCTATTAGAATAGATGGCATTGAGGTGCATAGGGAAGAAGTGTTGGCAATTCTGGACAAGGTGAAAATAGATAAGTCCCCGGGGCCGGATGGGATTTATCCTAGGATTCTCTGGGAAGCCAGGGAAGAGATTGCTGAGCCTTTGGCTTTGATTTTTAGGTCATCATTGGCTACAGGAATAGTGCCAGAGGACTGGAGGATAGCAAATGTGGTCCCTTTGTTCAAGAAGGGGAGTAGAGATAACCCCGGTAACTATAGGCCGGTGAGCCTAACGTCTGTGGTGGGTAAAGTCTTGGAGAGGATTATAAAAGATACGATTTATAATCATCTAGATAGGAATAATATGATTAGGGATAGTCAGCATGGTTTTGTGAAGGGTAGGTCATGCCTCACAAACCTTATCGAGTTCTTTGAGAAGGTGACTGAACAGGTAGACGAGGGTAGAGCAGTTGATGTGGTGTATATGGATTTCAGTAAAGCGTTTGATAAGGTTCCCCACGGTCGGCTATTGCAGAAAATACGGAGGCTGGGGATTGAGGGTGATTTAGAGATGTGGATCAGAAATTGGCTAGTTGAAAGAAGACAGAGAGTGGTAGTTGATGGGAAATGTTCAGAATGGAGTTCAGTTACGAGTGGCGTACCACAAGGATCTGTTCTGGGGCCGTTGCTGTTTGTCATTTTTATAAATGACCTAGAGGAGGGCGCAGAAGGATGGGTGAGTAAATTTGCAGACGACACTAAAGTCGGTGGAGTTGTAGACAGTGCGGAAGGATGTTGCAGGTTACAGAGGGACATAGATAAGCTGCAGAGCTGGGCTGAGAGGTGGCAAATGGAGTTTAATGTGGAGAAGTGTGAGGTGATTCACTTTGGAAAGAATAACAGGAATGCGGAATATTTGGCTAATGGTAAAATTCTTGGTAGTGTGGATGAGCAGAGGGATCTCGGTGTCCATGTACATAGATCCCTGAAAGTTGCCACCCAGGTTGATAGGGTTGTGAAGAAGGCCTATGGTGTGTTGGCCTTTATTGGTAGAGGGATTGAGTTCCGGAGCCATGAGGTCATGATGCAGCTGTACCAAACTCTGGTACGGCCGCATTTGGAGTATTGCGTACAGTTCTGGTCGCCTCATTATAGGAAGGACGTGGAAGCTTTGGAACGGGTGCAGAGGAGATTTACCAGGATGTTGCCTGGTATGGAGGGAAAATCTTATGAGGAAAGGCTGATGGACTTGAGGTTGTTTTCGTTAGAGAGAAGAAGGTTGAGAGGTGACTTAATAGAGGCATACAAAATGATCAGAGGGTTAGATAGGGTGGACAGCGAGAGCCTTCTCCCGCGGATGGAGGTGGCTAGCACGAGGGGACATAGCCTTAAATTGAGGGGTAATAGATATAGGACAGAGGTCAGAGGTGGGTTTTTTACGCAAAGAGTGGTGAGGCCGTGGAATGCCCTACCTGCAACAGTAGTGAACTCGCCAACATTGAGGGCATTTAAAAATTTATTGGATAAGCATATGGATGATAAGGGCATAGTGTAGGTTAGATGGCCTTTAGTTTTTTTTTTTTCCATGTCGGTGCAACATCGAGGGCCGAAGGGCCTGTACTGCGCTGTATCGTTCTATGTTCTATGTTCTATGTTCTATGCAGTATGTTTACAGAGCTGGCATGGTTAGCTTGATGTAATAAGTTGACACAATGCAGCTTGAGCTTATTATAAAGTGATTCAAACACAAAAAGTAAAGAACAGCCCAGGAATAATTTTTGTTCAACATTTCTTTTTACTGTGCATTAAATGTTGAGTGGGCCTACACCTCTCCAGGCGCCATATTTTCTACTGTTTCCAGATACCTCATGATTTTGAACACATCCATCAAATATCTTCTCAACCTCCTTTTCTCCAAGGAAAACAGTGTTGTGTTATGCTTCTTCGTGTAGCATAAGCTGCTTCCTTGATGTATGCTTTGACAAAGGAAGGTCCAGACTTTGTAATGAGTTTAATATGTTTATTGAACTATTAACACAGTTCTTAAATGAGTTTGACTCTCCTGCTAATCTAACTGTGGTAACTCAGTCGGCCCATCGCAGGCTGGAGAATCGTCGGGGGGTGGGGGGGGGGGGGGCATTGCCAGTGGCTGCCAACCGGTGTGGCGCGATTCCCACCCCCACCAAAACTGCAGTGCCGGAGAATTCGGTAGCCGACGGGGGCGGGATTCACGCTGCCCCCCGCCGATTCTCTGGCCCGGCGGGGAGTCGGAGAATCCCGCCCCACGTTTTTCAGGACTTGTGGGAGGAAACTGGAGCACCCGGAGGAAACCCTGCAGACACGGGGAGAATGTGCAGGCTCACACAGACAGTGACCCAAGCGGGAATTGAAGCTGGGACCCTGGAGCTGTGAAGCAACAGTGCTACCCACTGTGCGACCGTGCTGTCCCAATGTATCAATGTAACTGAAGTTTCTCATCCCTTGAACATCCCGTGAAGCTTTTCTGTACGCTCTCTGATGCCTTCATATTCTTCCAAATGTGTGGTGCCCAAAACCAGACACAATGTTCTCGTTGAGGTTTACCCAGTTATCTATATAAGTTGAACATCAATTCCTTGCTTTTGTCCTCCATGCCTCCTTTAATGAAGCCTGTTGGATGATGTATACTGAAATAATTAAGGTTTTCACTTAAGAAGTGCTGTCTTCTGGAAAATGTTTATATTTGTGGCTCCTGCAAAGGGCAGAATAAAATGTATGACGTGAACCCCAAACTCCACCCTTCCCATTCTTTCCCCCCCCCCCCCCCCCCCCCTCCCACATTGCCCCTCTTGGCTGCAGAAGAACAGTCTGCCTTGCTCACACATGATTGATGGACACTCAGGGGAGGGAATGCTGAGACTGCTGACTTCCTTGGAACTATAATCCTCAGCTTCAGACAGGGGCAAGAGTGCTTGTGGAGGGAGTAAATCAAAGAGTAAGGGGAGGAGGAGGACATTTTTTTGAGAGAAATTCACAAAGTCCAGGGCTACTAAAGCATTGAGTGAAGTTAATCATTCTCAAAAGCCGTGCCTGGCTTGGCTACAATTCATTTTTTATTGTTAAAATGGCAGAATGAAAGAGTGTCGACCTGAAACGTTGACTCTCTTTCTTTCCATAGACCTTGCTTCACTTGTTGAGAATTTCTAGCACCTCCAAATTAAATTTGAATTTAGGTTGTTGAGTTGAATAATGGACGGAAATGTCTGTGTGTAAAGTCAGCTGAAAAATCAGGCGTCAATTTGCAGTCCTGCATATATTAAAGAAATGCACACTCCCAATTGCCAAAATTAGCTCACTCCATCTCTTCAAATATCAAGCAGCACTGTGAACACTTCTTGTTTAAGAGGACTGCAAAGCTACAAACGCCACAGCTAGCACTGTGCTGATGTTTCAAACACTGGGACTCCACATACCGATGAGATTTGTTCTGATTTATAGCCATTTTATAAATTGATTTCCCTGAGAGCTTTAAATAAACAGTAGCCTTGATTGCATTAATAAATGGAGGATAAAATTACCTGTGTTCCATTCACATTTTATAGCATTACAATTGCTATAGATTTTGGCTAACCCTCTCCCTGTACGAGCATGTTGAAATGCTCTATATAGTATCTGAGTCAGCTGATTAAGTTAAGGGGAGCGGGTGGAAGCGTTATCACCAGAGATACTGAAAACCCGGTTCAATGTCAACCAAGTTGAGAGTCGGCATTAATGTACACAGCACCAAAATAGACAATGAGATTGCTCCAATGTCTGAATGGCAGGTCACATATTTATTAGAAGAGGGGAGGTTACTTGTGATGTAATTATATCATATCTTCAATTACAAACAACAAATATTTCTGTTGACATACCTGTTCTCCAGATCGAAATAGAAAATACTTATTTTTCTGTAAATACGTTTTTGAAAATATCCAAATCCTTCTAAGTTACCTTTTGGAGAGCAGTGATATGTTGACATATCCTAGGAGTGAGATCCTTCCTCGTAATTAGAATTGTAAATCTATATCAATCTTAAATATTTTCTTTTACTTTTTTAATATTTTCCTTCCTCTTCAGGTCTCCCTATGGCATTTTGAGGTCAAGCAAGAGATCTCAGTGAGGCTTCCACAAACTGACTGGAAATGGAGGAAGGAGAAAGCTTAACCCAGCTTTCTCCCCTCTTCTTTGTGGCTATGCCATCCCGTACAGTCGGGCTGACAGAGGGCCTGTCCTCATATGACTTGTAGCTTCCATCAGCATTCATCATAATAGTGTTCATGATGATGGAACTTGACTAATTTCAACACTGCATTCCATAAGCAGACACACGGAAACAAACTGTAGCAACCTAGCTCCCACCTCACAGATGGGGGTTTGACCCCAGCTGCATTGTGTGGCACAGTACTCCTGTCCCACTAGCCATGTCAGTTCCTCTTCAACATGAAGTTGCCGTTAGTTTTGTCAAACTTACTGTGCTGTCACAAGCTGTGATTTAGTGACTGCAAAGTTTTATTTTGCCAACTACAAATTATTCAGAAAGTAAAAAGACACATTTCATTATAAAAGTGATGAGGTGCGATTAATTGAAATTCACCACATGCTAATTGTTCTTGCTTTTCCATTAACAGCGGTTGGTACTCTTGTTAAAATTGAATTTCGTTCCCTGTCACACTTTTTTTTTCATTTCATTGACTGATGATCCCTCTGATTGCCAATGGAAGAAACCAAGAAAGTGAATCAAAGAGGAGGAATCAGCTACATGTTGACTGAATTCACTCATCCATTGCATTTCATGTTCTACGCTTCTGCAGACTTGGCTCTGGGGACTGCAAGGAATTGCCACTTGGTACGAAACACTTCCGTGATAAACGTGACATGATTTATCCAGCACCTGCCTGCTGGCTGGTGACACATCAGTCAGTATGCAGTACATACACACACATGCTGCCCAGATTCATCACGTCCACTTGGCAGTTCTACTTTCTACAATTCTCAGTGCAGCATGCGAAGGTTGAGCCACATACGTGATGCATATATGTGATGTGTATGAACCACATAGAAAAAGTTCCAGCATCTACAATCCTTCTGGAATAACTCAGCCATTGTTCCTCAAACCTCAGTTCTGCCAATGGATTTGATACAAAAAGATTGAGACAAAAAATGACTGTATCAAGCTTTAATGTCCCCAGGATTTATGCAAGCAAAAGGGGAGGTGGTGGCGTCGTGGTATTGTTGCTGGACTAGTAATAGATACCCAGTGGACTGTGCTGGGGACCTGGGTTCGATTCCCACTAAGGCAGATGAAAATTCTAGACCATAAAACCATTGTTTAGACCCATCTGGTTACTAATGCCTGTTAGAGAGGGAAATCTGCTTTTCATACCTGGTCTGGCCTACATTTGACTCTAGATCTACACAATGTGGTTAACTCTCAAATTAGGGAGGGGCAATAAATGTTGGCTCAGCCAGTGATGCTCACATCCAATGAATAGAAATAAAATGCAGCAGACAATTTGGATCGGAAGGACTCACAAGTAAGTAATGTGGTGAATGTACAAAATTTTTATTTTATATTTGTTACAGTAATTCTATTAAAAATGAGTTTAAGATATATACAGCCACTATGCTCACACTGTGATTACACAATAATGAAAGTGAGATAACCCTTGATTTAGAATGTTGAGTGTTCTGCTGATAGATTTGAGAAACATTTACTTGTATATAGATAGGAGGCCATTGGAATATTGTTTTGGTTTGGGGATCCCTGTGGTGTAGATAATTTGTGAGAGATCATGGGTGGGATTCTCTATCCCGCCAGACCTGTTTTCTGGCATGGTGTGCACCTGCCGGCAGCGGGATCCTCTGTCCCAGCACCGGCCAATGGACTTCCCCATTGTGGCTGCCCCCACACCATCGATAAATCAGCTGGCGTGAGTGCGCTGCCGGATCCCACTGACAGAGAATCCCGCAGAATGTATTTGGTCCTAGCTAACCAGGGAATGGGACACCTTGTGAGAGGAGACAGAAGAATGCCTTATGCTATGAGTTTAGATTATGTAATTAAGGGGAGGAGTCAGGTCTGTCAGTAGTTTCAACTTGCCGTCGGATTTTAATCTGAAAAGAAGCGTCTATTTGTTTATTCCTGAAAGGTTCTCTCCAAGGATTTTGCACAGAGAAATGAAGGAAGCCTAATTATTAATTTTATTTAGAAGTGGAATTTGAGGTAGGCTGGTATGCTTAATTGGACTATTTTGTGGGAGGTGTAGGGAGTAAGTTAAAGTTTTTCCTTTTACTTAAGATCTGTTGTCACTGTTATCTATAAAGCTATTTCTTTGTTCCTAATGTGGTTAATTCTGTATTTAAATTAAAGTTTGTTTTCACGTAAAAGATACCTATTGGTCGGTTTTATCACTCCTGTGGTGCAGACACCTTTCCTCACAAATTACAAATAGTTGGCTTCTCTTCTGGGATCCTAACAGTAAACAGACTAAGATGTCACCAAGAATATATTTTACATTATTGGATGTAGAATGTCCCAACATGCTTTTCCAATAGGCCAAGCAGTCCTTGGTTAAGTCTGGCAGGTATTGAAATCCTTAATTTGATGTAGTAGTTCCAAGAATAGCTGGTCAGATTGACTATGAATGAAAACAAGACAAGGAGAAAAAACTTGATGAGATCAAAATGATTCTCTTCAATTCTGAATGTAATATGTGTTGTTTCTCAGATAAGCAAACAGTATAAGGTTACCCTGAGTAAGAATAGTAATCTGGTGCTGGACAGTGACAAAATGTCCATGTCATGAGAAATGTGTTTGTCTGCAAAGATAGCAAAACTATTTATTATGTAGCTGCTCTCTAGTTAAAAGTTAAACATGGTTTCGCGTCATCTCTGGGTGTCTGGATTTACTCTTTTGCAAAATGAAAATAGGAAATCTCAAAGTATTATTGAATTCTATGAAATATCACATCAACTGGGTAACTGAGAATAATTTTTGACTTCTAATTCCACTGAAATAGCCAATCAGAAGTTCTGAGTGAAATTTGACCTGAATTGGCTGCCTGAGTTTCGAAAGGGACCCTGAGGATAAAGCAACAGCAATTTGGTAGCTTTATTTGAAGCATCTTGCCAGCTGCTAAGACCACTTTTCGTCCAATTGTGCCAATGAGGAAAGAAAGGAAGGAAAGAATGGATTATATAACACCTTACCACTTCTCAGAAACCTCCAAACACACTTCACCATATTGTGGACATCTACTTTATTGATGTTGGTTCTGGGAAGTATTTTGGCAAGGAGACCAGGAGAATTCCTTTAAGTTTTTCAAATTTTCATTTCATAACCACGGCATCCTAATGATGGCACTTCTACCACCGCATCACCTTGCCCTTATTGCATAGAATTGTCAGTCCAGATGATGCCCAAAGTCCCAGAAATTTGAAAGGTTGGAAAGTTGAGAGGTTTACAATTCGGATAAGGGTTTTCAGCGTAGCCGGCTATTCAGTCAGATAACACTTCAGAGTACGGTGCTTGAAGTCCATCAAAACTTTCAGAATATGTTTTCTTTTTTTAAAAAAGGATTACATTGAACAATTTTGTCAAAGAAAAATTGTTACGAAACAAGGACAGGGCGCCATATTCGAATTCTGCCCAAATTAGAGGACTTTTTGAACTGAAACCACTGCCACCCTCTGCCCACTTGCCACGCTTGTATCCTGGGAGCTTCTTCCACCCTCCCTCCTTCCTGAGAGCTTCTGCCCAACCTCAATGCAGCAGTTTTTCCTCCGCTCCCTTGTCCAACAAACTTCCACATGTAAGAAAAACAGCTCCTATTCACTCCAAATCCACCAGGAAATCAACCTCGCCTGCTGCACGCCATCCTTAACTACGTGATGAATCTGAACGAACGTGTTCTTCGTTTGCTGCCAGCTTAATTGCAAAGGTACGATTGAAACTGGCGACCGTCTGTTTTGACAGCATGACATACTAATGCATGGATATGTTTCCACCACTTCCTGTCAAGAACCATTGGTATCTGCCTTTAAACCACCGCCAACTTACTTCTTGCCACCAGGAAGCTGCTATATTGCTTCTCGCACAACAGTGCCCACGTCTGCCTAATTTCCCGCTAAAGGGAATGTCACGAGATTCCATCCTGTATTTTTTCCTTTGCACATTATAATTTAAATGCTTTTGGTCATTGCAGTTAGAGTGGATGGAAGGAGATCCTCTTCTCAGTTTATTCAACGATTCTTTGGCAGGTGATTTGTGGAATCCTCACTGCTGTATCATACATGAAGTTCCTGCAAATTTTCCATCCAAACTGCTTTGGTTGATCAAGAGAAATTCCTGGTGCCTATTTAAACTCCAGTCTCCATAATACATTACTGTTACATCACAACAGGTTTGCATGTGCCATATCAAGCCATCTTTTAAGAGCTTCACATTGTTTTTCTCGTAAGGTAGTGGCTCATGTCTGTCCTCGGAGTTAGACAAACTAATTTCATTTCAAATCCTGAAATATTCTCATCTGCTGTTTCTTCCATCTTGAAATATTATAACTACTGCACGCCCCAAAGCCAGATTTGATGCTTGTATCTCTGTTCTGAATCATTCATCTTGGTTTTGCCACAAGATTTTACAGAATTCCTACAGCTTAGAAGGAGACCATTTGACCCATCAAGTCTGTGCTGCCCCTCCTAAAGAGCACCCTACCCGCCCCATCCGCGTAACCCCACCTAACCCATACATTTTTGGACTGTGGGAGGAAACCGAAGCATCCGGAGGAAACCTGCGGGGACATGGCGAGAACATACAAACTCTACACCCAAGTCACCCAAGGTCCGAATCGAACCCGGGTTCGTAGCACTGTGAGACAACAGTGCTGACCACTGTGCCACCCATAGTGAGATCCTATTTTCTGTGCACTCTAGTAGTGAGCTACACAATAGTACCACATGAAGCTTTCCAGTTTACTACATAATTTTCCATCACTGATGTATTCACAGGAAGGCCTTTCCGGACTTTACAGTAAATCTTTAATGTGAGTGTAGCATTTTATTGGGTGCTGACTCAGTGCCCAAACTTAATTATAAAACATATATTCCGCTCAGGCAGTGATAACTGTTTGGGTACGTTGCTGGAAAAATTGAATTTTGAAGTGATATCTGGTGCCCTTTTCACTGCAATGCACATCCACCACCGATCACCATTGAGACATAATTCTGTCATTCACAGCAAGTGAGTAGCTGTGTTTGAGAGGACGAGTAGAGAGAAATAACTTCTCAAACTTCACAATGGTGCAATAAACTGGTACAAAAAAACCTAGAGAAACATTACAGTGCAGTACAAAGTAGGAGAAAGAACTATTCAAAATACAAATCCTCTCTCCATGGCACATTAGTCAATGCCAGGTTGTTAGGTGCTATTCAGGATGACCTTGAACAGCAGCAAGCTGCTTTTAACAGATTGCGTGTTTTTGGAACACCATTTCCATTGCTGGCCGAGGGCTGCCCATGCTACACTTTGTTGTATAAAACATGTCCTTAAATATTAATCAGGTGATGATTTCCACCCCTTCAGAAACTTGTGTCAAGAACTTTACTTCTCCATTTCTAACAACAGACTGTGCTCTCCTCCTGTAGCAATAGACGTTTTTCTTGAAAAACCTCACCCATTTTTAACTATTCGGATTGACAACTTGAAAAAGGAATGGAAATGGCATAGCCAGAGCTAAGGTATGAAACAACTTCAAAATTCATTATTCTGTCAAACACTTTAGATCCATTTTTAATTTTGATGCCTTTTCCACATGAGTGTGGGGCTAGAAATTGGAACATATAGCATGCTGTTATAAGATTGCTTTCCCCCTACTCCTTTATTTAATGTGGTTGTCAAAACAGGAACCAGTGCCAGGGCTTTGGGTATTTAAAAGTTTGTTTTTTAAAACTCCTGGGCGGGATTCTCTCAGCCCACGCTGGGTTGGAGAATCATCGGGCCAGGCGTGATTCATGCAACTCCCACCCAACGCCGTTCCGGCGATTCTCCAGTGGCTGGAGAATCGGCCATTGCTGCTAGCATGGGTGGTGCAGCACCAACTCTACGCACCCCCCCCCCCCCCCCCCCCCCCCCCCTCCTTAATTCTCCACCTGGGATGGGCCGAGAGGCCGCCCAAAAAAGCCAGAGTCCCATCCACGCCGTTCACTTCTGGTCTTACCTGGCAGGACCTCGCCATCCATTCTGTCTGGGCGGCCTGGTTGGGGGGGGGGGGGGGGTCCGACCCCGGGTTTGGCCCGCGATCGGGGCCTACCGATTGGTGGGCCGGCTTCTTTTCATAGAATTTACAGTGCAGAAGGAGGCCACTCGGCCCATCGAGTCTGCACTGGCTTTTTTGGAAAGAGCACCCTACCCGAGGTCAACACCTCCACCCTATCCCCATAACCCAGTAACCCCACCCAACACTAAGGGCAATTTTGGACACTAAGGGCAATTTATCATGGCCAATCCACCTAATCTGCACATCTTTGGACTGTGGGAGGAAACCGGAGCACCCGGAGGAAACCCACGCACACACGGGGAGGATGTGCAGACTCCACACAGACATTGACTCAAGCCGGAATCGAACCTGGGACCCTGGAGCTGTGAAGCGATTGTGCTATCCACAATGCTACCGTGCTGCCCTTTTGCTCCACGCCGGCCCCTGTAGCCCTACGCCATGTTGCGTCGGGACTGGCGCGGAGAATAAGGCTACCGCGCAAGCGCGCATTTGCGCCCATCACAGCACGCATGCGCAGACCCGCGGTACCAATTTGATGTCGGTAACAGCAGCTGGAGCAGCGTGGGTCGCTCCAGTGCCATTCTGGCCTCTTGTATGGCAGAGGATCGCTACACATAGCGATCTGATGACGCCATCGTTAAATTCTTCAGTTTCTACGACGGCGTCAACACTCTGCCTTCAGATGGGAGAATCCCGCCTCCTTTCTTTCTCCTATTCCTCATCTGCAGATTTACTCAAACTGATTCATTCCAGTTGATATGACAATGGCCAACTGATCTGAATTCTCAACTGAAATGTTTACAATTGGACAAATCTACGGACTTGCTTGCCTTCACTACTTTGAATGCTAATGGCAACATAACTAAATGCAAAACTGCCCCGATTCAACATCTATCTACCTCTCTGTCAAATCCCATCTCCATCAGCTCTTCCAGCGTCAATCGCAGGATAACAATCAGAAACAACGGAAACTAATAATCCGAACAATGCCGTTCTGGTCAGTTGTGGTGCCTTTGTCACTTGTTGGACTAAAGATGAGTTGTCGAGAATCAAAAGTGTTATTTCATCTAGTCGGCTCTGAGTTTATGGATGGAATTGTCTGGCCAATTGGGATTCCCTGTTCCTGCAGGCAGCGCACCCCGCTAATTGGTTCCCAGCACATAGGGTGGCTTTAATGGGAAATCCCATTGACAGGCGGCGGGAATAGGGATTCCACCACCAGCGAATGATGCGCCGTCGAGAAGCACACGGCTGGGGGACCGGAGAATCCAGCCCTCTATTGCTTTTCTCACCAAACAGTGACACAAATCTCAAGAAAATATCACTTTACCCAATCATCCAATTCCTTCCAGAGAATATGTATAAAATAACCCACTACCCAGTGATTTGCATAGGAATAGTTCTAATAATATTTCCATTTCCAAACAGGCTACAGCAAAACTGAAGCATCTTTCTTCACCCTCACATATCTATTCTGCAATATCAGCCTCTTATTCAAACAATTGACACACCACCCCCAACCTTTCTCCCATGATCACCACTCATCCTTAGGCAGTCTCTTGGATTCGAGAATGGTTTGCTGCCACTCCACTTTCATGGGTTCTGAGGTGGTTGATATGTCTAATGCGTGATTCACAGACACGGCCACATAAGGGGCAGGCTGACTGTACACAAATGAGAGTAGATGAGCTGGTAAGGGGTATGTGCATTCTCTATGATGCCTCAACTCCACCTCTGCATGTTCCAATGAAATATCTTGATGTGTACAGTGCCTTCCTGAATGAGAATTCACCTCTTCAGTTGGTCACAAACCATGTACTCCCATGAATCAGTGACCGTGCTTTACTTCTTGGGTTGTTTTAAGGAAATTCTGAAAGTGTATCTGTTATCCACCTGAGAGACTCAGACCACAGTTACCTTCTGAGTAGGGCAGTTACTTCAGGAGACTGGTGTCAGGCACACAGTTGACATGCTTTGACCAGTGGAGCTGGTTTTGATTGATTAGCACCTTGGTGCTGGGCATGTTGACTTAGGAAATAAACTGTTGTTGGATTGCCTTTCTTGCTACTGGATTTGGAGGACCTTGTGAAGGAACCACTTCTGATATTTCTCCATTGCTTTGATGTGCCTGACATGATTTGGCCAAGTTTCTATTGCCTAAAAACCATGACCTTAGTGCTGGATGTAAAATCCTGGGTCGGGATTCTCCCCTACCCGGCGGGGCGGGGGGCGGGGGGGGGGGGATGTTCCCATTGTATTGGAGTGGCGTCAACCACTCCGACGTTGGGCCTCCCCAAAGGTGCGGAATTCTCCGCGCTTTTAGGGGCCAAGCCCTCACATTGAGAGGCTAGGCCCGCGCCGGAGTGGTTGCCACTCCGCCGACCGTCGTGAACGGCCTTTGGCGCCACGCCTGCTGGGGCCGAAAGGCCTTCGCTGGCCGGTGGAAGTCCGCGCATGCGCCGGTGCGTCAGTGGCTGCTGACGTCATACCGACGCTGTGCAGGGGAGGGAGTCTCCTCCGCCCCCGCCATGGTGAAGGCCATGGCAGGGCGGAAGAAAAGGTGTGCCCCCACGGTGCAGGCCCGCACACCGATTGGTGGGCCCCGCTCGCGGGCCAGGCCACCGTGGGGGCACCCCCCGGGGTCAGATCGCCCCTCGCGCCCCCCCAGGACCTTGGAGCCCGCCCATGCCGCCAATCCCGCCGGCACCAGAGGTGTTTGATTCCCGCTGGCGGGAACGGCCTGTCAGCGGCGGGACTTCAGCACATCGCAGGCCGGAGAATCGCCGCGGGGGGCCCGCCAACCGGCACTGCGCGATTCCCGTCCCCGCCGATTCCCGGGGGGTCAGAGAATTCCGTCCCAGGTCCTTAAATTCTCTTTTCTCCACTTGATCAAAGGTGAGCTGGCATATTGGATGTAATCATCTCCACGTGCCTTTGTCAAGAGAAGGCTCCTTAGATATGGAAAATGGTCTCTCTATTGATCTTAATTAATTGAGTGAGTTGTTGTGCTGTAAAGCTAGTTTGAAAATAATCTTCGTTTTTTGGGTGCTTAGTGAATAACCTGTTTTATCATATGCTTCAGAAAAAGTGTTAACAATGATCTGGGTTTCATTTCTGAGTGAACGTCCTTAGGAAAATACAAGTAGTTTTAAGGGATTTATATTTGTATTGGTAAACATTATAATTAAAGTGTAGTTTCAAGTGGGTTTTATTTCTGTTTGTTTCTGTGGGTTTGTTTCTGTGCCTTTAATCTTTAGTTAGATTCATGCTAGACAAAGGTGTTTGTGGGGGGTGGTTTCAATTCCAACTGTGATTCTATTGGCTACGGTGTGAAGAATAAATTAACCAGCAATGGTTTTTTAGCAACTGGAGCCTTGTGAGTTAGAGAAAGTTTTAACTTTCAGTTTAGCTAATTTGACTGCAGTTCAGTGTGGAAGCCGGCGTTGAGTGAGACAAGGTGGCTCACCGTATAAGAATCATCGGGGGGGGGGGGGCATTTTGAGGAGAAATCCATGGACATTCACTTTGGTTCAGAGAGAAATGTGTCTTACTGCAGTCATCTTGTGTGCTTAAAAGGGACTTTGCGTTAATGAGACAATTGTAGCTTAAGATATACTTTGTTATCCATGTTCATCTTAAAATGTGTGTGTAATTGTTAAGCTAAAAGGGGAGTAAAGGAGTATTGTATAATAATCCAATTTTTTTCACGTTTTATAGGGTGTTGGCAGCACGGTAACACAGTGGTTAGCACAGTTGCTTCACAGCGCCAGGGACCCGGATTCGATTACCGGCTTGCGTCACTGTCAGTGCAGAATCTGCATGTTCTCCCTGTGTCTGCGTGGGTTTCCTCCGGGTGCTTCAGTTTCCTCCCACAGTCCAAAGATATGCAGGTTAGG
Organism: Scyliorhinus canicula; assembly: GCF_902713615.1. Lineage (NCBI taxonomy): Eukaryota > Metazoa > Chordata > Chondrichthyes > Carcharhiniformes > Scyliorhinidae > Scyliorhinus > Scyliorhinus canicula. Next base: position 75,076,178 of record NC_052164.1, on the reverse strand, counting down.
TGGATTGGCCATGCTAAAATTTCCCTTAGTGTTCAAACAAATAGTTAGGTGGGGTTACTGGGTTATCTGGATAGCTTGGTGGCTTAACTGGGATGTTTTTTCCAGGGTCAGTGCAGATTCGATGGGCTGAATGGCCTTGTTCTGCAGTATAAATTCTATGATTCTATGATTTTTTTACTTCTTGTTAAACATTGTGGATAGCACAATTGCTTCACAGCTCCAGGGTCCCAGGTTCGATTCCGGCTTGGGTCACTGTCTGTGCGGAGCCTGCACATCCTCCCCGCATGTGCGTGGGTTTCCTCCGGGTGCTCCGGTTTCCTCCCACAGTCCAAAGATGTGCAGGTTAGGTGGATTGGCCATGATAAATTGCCCTTAGTGTCCAACATTGATCTTAGTGTTGGGTGGGGTTGATGGGTTGTGGGGATGGGGTGGAGGTGTTGACCTTGTGTAGGGTGCTCTTTCCAAGAGCCGGTACAGGCTCGATGGGCTGAGTGGCCTCCTTTTGCACTGTAAATTCTATGACATTCTATAATAAACCTAAAAAGAGTAAGTCCTGTGACTCTGTTCCTCCATGTTTTATACAGAAAAGTAATGGTTACGGTCTTTTGAGTTATGGTTCCTTTCTCGGATCTTCCCGTCCAGTGCTAACCCTGACTGCATACACAAATATCATCTGCATCCTGAAGCTCAGTGACTGAAGTTAGAGTGATTTTGGTCTTGGATTGAAGACGGCGCAGGTTGAACAGTTTCCCCGTCTGTTCTTTAAATGATGGGGGTGAGGGGAATTATTGCAGTGAGGTAAATTGGAGGAGAGCGTTGCTGTAATGACACAGCCTTGCTTGACCCCAGTCTTCACTGTGACAGGGTCTGTGATGGTTCTGTTGATGCAATGTTCATGACTTGCCTATTAACGTGGGGAAGGCAGTGAATGGTGACAAATCTCTGAGGGGAGCCAAAAAGCTCTATTAAATAGCTGGGCAACTCCTGCAGTCCCAAGGAGAATTTGTTAATCTCAAGCTTTTGCTATCATCAACTAACCCATTATCAACCAGATACTTTTAAAGCTTCAGTCAAACAAGATATCTGTCTTAGCTCCAACCAGTTTTGCTAGCAGTTAATTCCATATATATCATGGTCCAGGCTTTGTAGTTCTCGCACACCGTTAACCGTGATGGCTGAAATTTTAATGCATTCATCAATTTTTTGTTAAGTAATTTTATATTTTGGATTAAATTTCAATGCTGACACAATCATGTTAAAGTTCAAGCGCACCATTCCCATCAGTCTATCACTTCTTTGCATGCTTTGAAAAGAATAATTGAGGGACAGCAAATCAACAGAGACAAGTCAGAAACCTCTTGCTGTTCAATTCTGCAGAAAGACAAAACTCATTAGTCATGTCAAATGAGGTCAGGCTTTTACTTTTCAAACTGTAGCAGTAAGCCAGCCAAAACCCCTCTCTGCATTTTTATTTTTCACCATTCCCTCCTCCTACCATCCTGGGTGACTGAGAATTCTATAATTTACTTTCTCGTCCTTCTCTACGGCACCGAATCCCTGTTAAAGACGAACCAATTCACTTCATTCTGGTGCTGCAGCTGAGATCCAAGGCTACCTTCAGACCGTTTTGTGATGTTGCTTGTCCCATATACAATCAAAATCTGACCCGTGGCCTTTATTACACTCGCCTCTCAGCAACCCTTTATTTGTGTCTGATTCATTCCGTTTAGAGTTTTGGAATTTGGAGTACCCTATTCATTTTTTCCAATTAAGGGGCAGTTTAACATGGCCAATCCACCTGTCCTGCACATCTTTGGGTTGTGGGGGCGAAACCCACACAAACACGTGGAGAATGTTCAAACTCCACACGGACAGTGACTCAGAGCTGGGATCGAACCTGGGACATCGGCGCCGTGAGGCAGCAGTGCTAACCACTGCGTCACCATGCTGCTGATCTGATTTATTTCTTGCCGGGTACTGCTGCTCTGACTTCAACCAACCAGCACTGTAGGTCACACAAATTGGGACAATACTGAGTTAACCTTTTTTGTGTACTGTTATTTCCAAACAGTGTAATACCACGACGAACAACAGTGCCACTTCACCAGCATTTCAACTTAGCTGCCAGCACTGGAACTGCTTTTGCTGGCCAAAGTTGCAACACTGCATTGCCAACTTTGGTTTTATATCTTCCTTGTCTTATCACACAGCTTCCCATCCTCCAACTGCCCTGCCATCATTTAGCGCCATCCTTGTGGTTCCTAGCCAATTGGATAATAAACAGGTGCTTTGATGCCCAATTGGTTGATTCATCACAGACAGTCAAGCAACCTTTTCCCCTCCTCCCCAATGGTTGTGTAATTAACAAATGAAATGTTTCAAAAATTGGGGGAAGGAGAAACTCTTTTTTATAAAGCCACAAAGATTTTCCTCCCAGTTGTTGACAGCAGTGTCCCAGGAATTAATTGTTAATTCCTGGAGAATTCAGAAAATTCCTGAGGATATGGTAAACCGACAGTGGGACGAATGCCACATTAAAGGGAACAAGAAACTCTTCCATCATTCAGGTTCAAGTCGCTGAGGTGGAACGAGTATTCCTAGTTAATGTCTGTCATCTGTCAACATTTCCTTAGCTCGTTACAACATTGGCTGTGGCGCATTTTACAAGCTGCTCCACTTAAAAGCAATTTAGCAGCAATTCGCCACATGTACAAATCTTTCTGATCTGTGAGTGACAATGGAGTGGTGAAGTCTTTGCTAATCATCATCAAGGGTGGCACAGTGGTTAGCACTGCTGCCTCACAGTGCCAGAAACGTGGGTTCAATTCCAGCCTTGTGTGACTGCCTGTGTGGAATTTGCACGTTTCCCCCGTGTCTGCGTGGGTTTCTTCCGGTCCCATAGTTCAAAGATGTGCAGGGTAGGTGGATTGGCCATTCTAAATTACCCCTTAGTGTCCCAAGATGTGCAGGTTAGGAAGGGTTGCAGGGATGGGGGGGAGTGGGCCTAGGTAGTGTGCTCTTTCGGCGGGGTGCAGACCCGATAGGCCAAATGTCCTCCTTCTGCACTGTAGGGACTCTATGATTCTAAGTTTCAGGTTATAGCAAGATCAGGTGATACTACTTGATCTTTTGTATGTAAATAGCTGCTTTGTGCATTAATATTTGAGACAAATTGAAACGCAAGGTAGCAAAACGTAAATTGGCTGCACTAGAAAATGGCATTGGAACCAGGTTAAATGCAAATAGATGATTCATCTGCAAACTTCATTTGGCCAGCCATTGCAGCATAATGGGCATGAATTTAAAAGGTGCAATTTCAACTCACTTGATGACCAAACACCTGAAACTACAACGAGCTAAGATTTGAGCACTGAAATGCACTGTTCATTTCAAAAAGTTTTTTTTAAAAATCGCTACATTGCAGATTAATCTCCTTTGGGAGGGGCAACGAGCTGTCTTGTGACACTGGCTATATAATTAAAAGCTGCATCATCTGTCAAAAACCGAAAGAACATGTGGAGGAACTAAGTGCAGAACTGGTGATTCATTGACATAATCTGTCACTTATTGCTGTTTATTGCATAGAAATTAAATCATTAGTCACAATCCAATGCGAAGAATGATGTTTATGCTCATTTGATATATGCAAGGTCGATTACTGCTCTAGTCACTGCTGTGATTACAATATATTACACTGCAAACTCCACTGCCCATGTATAATTCTCTACAGACCATGTTTTATCATGTCATGGATCCTGAGCATTCCTCCTATTTCAGTTTGAAGTTTTTTTTTTCCTTTCAACTTGTCAAATATGATATTATTACAGTTCACAAATGGCAAAATCCTTCAAAATCAAAACCACTGAAAAACGATGGTGAGATGGGCTAATTCACAGCCAGCAACGATGCACTCCGACATTGCAAAAGTTCCTACTCTGTGCAAAGACCATGGATTTTTTTCGATCAATTTCATTAATTCACTTCTGTATCTACCCATGAGCTTCCGTGGAGGTGTGAATTCTCTATTACAGCGATTTGATTCACTTCCAAAAAACATGCGATTTATTAATTTAATGTGATAAAAACAAAACTTGGTCCTCAGCCTGAATCTAAAACCCACCAGAACAAAGCAATACGGAATTCACTGAAATATTTATTCCTGGGATGTGGGCACTGCTGGCATTGCCAGATGGTCTCTGCTGAAACTAAATAATGAAGACGCTTGAGAAACCAATAACTGTGCAGAAATATTTGTTGAGGGGATTTAACCACATGAGCTACCTGTAGGTTATGCCAGCAGATGATCCAGGATCATCAGCTTTAGGAGCTCACACAACAACAACTTGAATTTGTGTGGAACCATTGATGTAGGATAACATCCCAAGGCATTTCGCAGGATATTATCAAACAATATTTGACACCGAAACACAGAAGCTCCAACAACACTCGAATAGCTCAACACCATCCGCAGCAAAGCAGTCCATTTGATCAACACATCACACCCACTATTCACACCCTTCGCCACCGATACACAGTAGCAGCAGTGCATACCATCTACAAGATGCATTGCAGCAACTCACCAAGGCTCCTTCAACAGCTCTTTCCAAATGCGCATCCTCTATCACCTAGACAGACAAAAGACAGCAGATGCAGGGGAGCACCGCCACCTGCAAGTTCTGCTCTGAGGCGCTCACCATCCTGACTTGGAATTATATTGCTGCTCTTTCAGTTTTGTTGGATCAAAACCCCGGAACTCCCTTCCTCAGAGCACTTTGGGACTATCTACATCACATGGGCTGCAGCAGTTGAAGAAGACAGCTGACCACCACCTTCTCAAGGGTCATTAGGGATGGACAATAAATGCTGGCCTAGTCAGCAATGCTCACATTCCATGAAAACATTTTTGAAAAGCAAATTCTCGAATTCAAGTCCTGAGCAGCTGACGACAAAGCTGCCAATAGTGGAGTGAAGAAAACTGGGGATGCGCCAGAGGCTAATATGAAAGAAGTCCAATGATCATGGAGAGTTATTTGGCTGGAGGAGGGTATACGTCCTGGAGAAACTTTCAAATATCTTTCTTGGTAATGCCACCAACCTCAAACTCACATGTATCAGCTGCAAGAGATTGGCTTGTTCGTTCCAATGTTGTTTTCCATGGGTGAGCGAGTGACAGATGCAGATTTTGTTGAACCCTTTTTATTTAGTTAGAACATACCTAACATTGGGATTACTAGTTGCTGACATCTTGTGTTGCAAATATTGGATGCTTCAACAGCAGTTTTTGTGCTTCAACAGCAGTTTTACTGCAAATAAAACAAACAATTCTGTGCTCCTGTTAAAATGGAGCAGTCAGGTAATTAATTTGTAAGTTATAGAAAGTCCCTGAGCCAATCACATGTAATTGACAAAAATGAACTGGTCAATTTCTTGGGAAAACTCAAAACATCATTAGGTCCACGGATTTGCTGACATAAGCAACCTCACTGGGAGGGAAAGCTTAAAGACAAACGTTATTCTTAATAAATGTATTTGGTTCATTTTGCTCGCTTGCTGATTAATCAATTCAATCATAAAACAATGCTTGATTGGCTTGCTTACAGTTTGCTTTTGAAATATTTTGTGTGATGATTTGTTTCATAGCTCATTTCACATCAATGTTCAATAATAAACATCTAATTATGTACGAATGCATAGCCACACTTCATCCAACACAGAATATGAACACACATTTCTGTATGAAACATTGGTTAGGCCATATCTAGGATAGTGTGTGCAGTTCTGGAATCCATATTACAGGAGGCACGTGATGGCAGTGGAAAGGGTGCAGAGGAGATCTACCAGGATGTTGCCTGGGCTAAAGATTTTAGTTTTGAAGAGATATTGGATGGACTGGGGTTGTTTTCCTTGGAGCAGAGGAGACTGATTGAGATGGATAAAATTATGAGGGCACAGATAGATTGCCAGGAAGAAATGTTTCCCCTTGAGAGTGGGATCAAGGACCAGGGAGCATAGATTTAAGGTGAAGGGCAAGAGATTTAGAGGGGATGTGAGGAAAATGTTTTTCACCCAGAGGATGGTGGAAATCTGAAACTCACTGGTGGAGGCAGAGACCCTCATAACATTTAAGAAGTATTTAGATGTATACTTGCCAAGGCATACAAGGCTATGGGCCAAGTGCTGGAAAATGGGATCAGAAGAGTGAGGTAAATTGTTTTTTGACCAGCGCAGATGTAATGAGTCAAAGGGCCTTTGTTGTGCTATAGACCTCTATGACTATGACCATGGGTTTTCCAAAAAGAAAGAAACATTCTCAGTCAAATAAAATGGATGCTGAGGAGTAATTTTAAGGTAGCGAGTTATTCATGATCTGATACAAGAAATGTAATACCCAGGAGGTTAAGATTCAAAAATGAGCAGTATTGCTGTTGCCATTGAGAACTCATCCAGTACCTTAATTCCTGTTCTGTAGTTCTATTTCTGCTTAAAGGTTTTCCATCTACAATAGCTGAAGCACTGACACAGCATTGGTTTAACGCAGCTGGAGTAATTAATTCACAGCTGAAGTTATTAATTACACGCTTTATATTAAAACTTTTGTCTTTCTCTCCTGAACCCTATTATGGTGCCGCTCCCTTTCAGGCCCCTCCCTTGCAGGAACCTCCATGACCCTCTCAAACCTTTATGCAGCCCCTTCATAACCCATTAACCCCCCCCCCCCACCCCCACACACACACTTCATACCCCCCTTTCACCATCCCCCTTTCCTGAGCGTCATGCCTCAGGCCCTGACCCGTGACAGTGCCAATCCGGCACCATGATACTGCCAGGTTGGCACTGCAAGGGCGCCCAGGTGCCAGGGCCGAGGTACTGCCCTTCCCTGTCCCTGCCCACCCAGGATGCTCCAATAGCCTCTGAGACTCCCGGAGTGGCCATCGCGCCTGGTTTCAGCTTGTGGAGACCTGTACTAATCAGTCCAGGGTTGAGGCCTTGCCGGTGTGTCTGGTGACTCCCAGACACAGGGAGAAAGCAGCCTCAAATAGGCCGTGCATATTTAAATAATGGCTCATTTAAATATGATTATCTGATCATTCCCAGCGAGGCGTGATCCAGATCATGCGAGGTGCCATGGATCGTCTGACTCGTCCATGACTTTGTGCCTGGCTTGAAGCCCGATTTGGTCCTTTCCTGCAATGCACCCAGTGCAACGAGATCAGCACCGAGTTCAATGCGATGGGAAAATCATGCCCGAGGTCTGCACACCACAACCATCCCACTCTCTAACCTAATTTCACCTGAGGAACAAATGAGCTGACCACCAATGACAAATATCATGTGTATATTAAACAAAACTAATGACCTGCAACTTAGCAGCCATCCAGTCACATGCAGAGAGCTACACCCATGGCCTACAATAGAAAATTGATAGATATGTTAAGCAGGAAACAAGTATACATAACTGCTTTCTATGGGGAGCTACTCATTGCATACAGAGCTGTACCACTAACGTTAGGCTCTGTGTTCACCTGTTGTGATGAATACATTCGCTTGTTCTTGGCAATTCACTAAGATTTTGTTGAGGAAGATGCACTGGCTGAACTGGACACGGACCAAGTCTTCTCCATTAAAACATCTGGCTGCAGATCTTGTGGGTTTGTTACTCCCATGACATTCTGTCAGGAAATTGTTAATCATGAATGCAATTAAAATAAATTCTGTTAATCTACCTTGATAAAAGTCCAAAAAAAACCCTGAGTTGTGAATCTGCAGAAGCAGCACATTAGATTGAGATCTTCTGAGGCTTGATTTATCTTTTATTGATGTTAGCTGACATCAGTGCCAAAAGCATTAAATGCTGGGCATGATTGGAATATAATGAAGTTTGGCCCCATTTTTCAATGAGGGAAAAAAATGAAAGAAATGCAACAAATCTTTCAGTGAAAATATGGTCCATTGGCAAAAGAGAAATTCAGTGCAAAAGATCCATCTATTGTTTACTCGGGAAGCTATTGATAATACTAGATTATAAGAGGAGACCATTGCAAAGAATTGCAGTAAGCCAAAGGATTGGGAATGTTTTGGGAACCAGCAAAGGGTGACCAATAAGCTGATAACAAGGGGAAAAAAGTGGGTTAAAGTGTAAACCAACGAGAAATATCAAAACCGATTGTAAGAACACTTACACGTATATAAAAAGGAGGAGAGTAACTAAAGTAAATGTTGGTCCCTTAGAGGCAGGGGCAGAGACAGGAGAAATTATGGAGAAATAAGGGAATTTAAATTATGGAGAAATAGACAGTAAACAAATATTTTGTCTCTACATTCCCAGGAGAATACCTTCCAAGCCCACAACCTCTACTATCTAGAAGGACAAGGGCAGCAGATACATGGGAACACCACCACCTGGAAGTTTCACTCCAAGCCACTCACCATCCTGACTTGGAAATACATCGTAAGAAGTCTTACAACACCAGGTTAAAGTCCTCAGGTGAGGAAGGAGCAGTGCTCCGAAAGCTCGTGTTTGAAACAAACCTGTTGGACTTTAACCTGGTGCTGTAAGACTTCTTACTGTGCTCACCCCAGTCCAATGCCGACATCTCCACATCATGGAAATACATCGCCATTCTTTTACTATCGCCAGGTCAAAATCCTGCAACTCCCTCTCCAACAGTAGTGTTGGTGGATCTACACCACACAAGGATGGTGCCAGTTCAAGAAGGCAGCTCACCACCATGTTTTCAAGGGCCATTAGGGATGGGTAATAAATGCTGGCCTAGCCAGTGACACTCGCATCCCATGAACGAATAATGAAAACAAAAACAAGAAATAGAGGGTAACCAAGTGGCTAATAAGAGTGAGGAACTTAATTTATTGCAGCAGAGAAAATGTATTTGGTGAATTTAAGGGACTTAAACCTGACAAACACGAAGATCCGGCGGCTTATATCCTAACATTCCATGCAGAGAAATTGGATGCACTGGTTATAATTTTCCAAAATTCCTCAGATTCTGGAACGGACCCGGGAGATTGGAAGTTGTCATATATAACACTGTTACTCAAGAAAAGGAGGGAGAGAAAAGGCTGGAAAGTGCTGGCCTGGCATCAGTCATTGGGAAAATGCTGGAATTATTATTAAGGAAATTTTAACAATATACTTAGAAAATTATAGTATGATCAGACAGAGTCAACATGATTATACGAAAGGGAAATCATGCTTAATAGAATTATTAGAGATTTTTGAGAATGTAACTGGCAAGGTAGACCAATGGAGCCTTCGGATGCAATATATATGATTTAAAAAAAATATTCAATGAGGTGTCACACAAATTTTTTGAGGGCCAGTTTAGCTCAGTTGGCTGGACAGCTGGTTCAGATGCAGAGCGGAGCCAATAGTGTGGGTTCAATTCCTGTACCGGCTGTGGTCCTTCATGAAGGCCCTACCTTTTCAACCTTGCCCCTTGCCTGAGGTGTGGTGATCCTTAGTTTAAAACTCTCCCCCTCAAAGGGGAAAGCAGCCTAGAGTCACCTGGGACTATGGAGGCTTTATGTTTTACTTTGCACAAAGCTTAATGTGCCAGATAAAGTCTGCTGGGGTTGTTGGGGTGGGGGATAGTGTACTAGCAAAGATGGAAGATCGGTTAATGGACAGGGCGCAAAAAGTAGATGGACAGAATTTTCAAGTTGGCAGGCTGTAACTAATGGAGTGCTGCAAGGATCAGTGCTGGGACCTGGGCTATTTCCAATCTATACTAATGACTTCGATGAAGATACCATGGGCGTGATTCTCCAGCTGCGTCTGCCTGGCAACTGGAGAATCCTGCCCGAGATCAATGGATTTCTCCATTGTCCGCATCTCACCCGTGGCTTTCTTACGGCGGGTGGAGGAATCCAACCCCATGAGTTATCAAATCTGTGGACAATACAAAGTATTTTATTGCAGCGGTAAAAGAAGAAGGAAATCTGGTATAGAGCTTTGGTGTGATTTGGAGGACAATGTACTGTTCTGTTCTCTATAACTAAGGCAGAATATATTTTCCTTGGTGGTGTCCAGCAAAGATTAACTCAATTGGTTTCCGGAGGGTTGCCCTAAAATAAAAAGCTGAGTAAATTAGCACAATATTTTCTGGAGTGCAGAAGAATAATAGGTCATCTCATCGAAACATTCAAGATTCATAAGGGAATTGATAGAGTAGATACTCTAGAGTAGAGTGAGATTGTTTCTCCTGGTTCTGAATCTAGGACATGGTGGCACAACTTTAGGATAAGGTCATTAAGGACCGAGCTGAGGAGAAATTTCTTCACTTGGATAATTGTGAATCTGTGGAATTCTCTGTGAAAGAGCATTGTGCATCTTTCATTGTTGAGTAATTCAAAGCTCGGATAGGGAGTCCAGCGCAAGAGAGTATAGTTGAAACAAGTCAGCCTGGTTGCATTGAATGGTTGGCCAGGCTGCAAAGACCCATATCGTCTCTTCCTGCTCCTATTCCTTATGTTATGTTCAGAAACCATCCAATGTGCTGCAGGGAAAATAGGGGACGGGATTCTCTAATCCCGCGGCAGAGTGTCGCCGTCGCCGTAAACGCCGTTGTGTTTTACGACGGCGTGAACGGGCCGAGCTGAGGGCTAATTCTGGCCCCTCCAGGGGGCCAGCACGGCACTGGAACATGCGCATTGGCCTCCTTCAAAGCGCCGGCCCCGTTGCAACATGGCGCAGGGCTATAGGGGCCGGCGAGTAGGAAAGAAGGCCCCCAGCCAGAGAGGCCGGCTCGCCGATCGGTGGGCCCCGGTCGCGGGCCAGGCCACATTGGAGGCCCCCCTCCAGGGTCGGACCACATTCCCCCTGCACAGGCCGCCCCAAGACCGTTCAACGCCGGATTCCCACCGGCGCCGGCAGGACTCGGCGTTTTTATGACAGCCGCTCGGCCTATCCCAGGCCGAGAATCAGCAGGCCAGCCGCAAAAAGCGCCCCCCGACTGGCACTGCACCAACCACGCTGGCGCCAATGGTGCCAATTCTCCGCTCTTCGGGGCAGCGTTGCGCGATCCGTGCCGGTCGTGGGGATTCTCCGGCCCGGCACCGGGCTTAGAGAATCCCGTCCAGGATCCGTAGGGATTCTATCCCAGCCATGTTATCCTGAGAAAGTATACTCTCAGTTTAATGCATCTCTCCCGGCCTGATTCAGACAAACAGACTATTAAAAATGTTTTATTTAAATAAAAAAAATTTAAAATTTAGAGTACTTAATTCATTTTTTCCCCAATTAAGGGCAATTTAGCCTGGCCAATCCACCTATCTAGCACATCTTTTGGGTTGTGCAGCAAAACATGCACAAACATGGGGAGAATGTACAAACTCCACATGGACAGTGACCCAGAGCTGGGATTGAACCTGGGACCTCAGCACCATGAGGCAGCAGAACTATCCACTGCACCAGTGTGCTGCTGCATAAACAGACTAACTTGAATGAATTTTCAGTCCTTGTTGGCAATGGTTTTCCCTCAGGGAATTTTGAACAGATTTGTACTTTCAGAGTAAATATCAATACAATTACAGAAAACAGCTCTATAAATTTGCTTTTTTCTTCAGGGCAGAGTGGAACACTTCCAAAATTGGCACCTTATAGGGTAAAAATGGTTTAACAACAACGTTTCTTGTTTATGTGACACTTTTAATGGAATAAATTATTCCAAAGCAATTCATAGGAGCATTAAAATGCTCGATCTGACACTGAGCCATACAGGAGATGAGAAAGCAAATGACCAAATGATAGGCCATAAAATTCATAAATTCATAGAATTTACAGTGCAGAAGAAGGCTATTCGGCCCATTGAGTCTACACCGGCCCTTGGAAAGAGTACCCTACTTGGGCCCACGCTTCCAACCTATCCCCGTAACCCCACCTAACCTATTAGACACTCAGGGGCAATTTAGCATGGCCAATCTATTTAGCCTGCACATCTATTGGATGTTGTTTTGGAAAGGGGCAGTTCTTAGGCACATAGACATCTGGGAACAGTGGTTAACTTCTTGAAATACTGTATGCGTATCACCATTATTGTAGTTAGGTGCATGGTCGTCCTGTATTGTGGGCCGGAATTCTCCGGTCATTCGCTGACAGTGGGTTTCTCTGGTTCTGTTGGCAGCGCACCTGATCGGTGGATTTTCCGACAGCATGGGGTGGCTTCAATGAGAATTCCCATTGACAGTGACAGGCGTAAAGAATCGCACTGCGAATGGGGCGCCGCCTTCCCGCTGCAGAGAATCGCTTGGCTGGGCTGCCAGAGAAACCTGCCCGTAGTTTTTCTTGGTACGTGTTTCTTTCTAAGTTGATAAATATTCTTTTGGAAAGAATATCTTACCTAAGCCCACACCTCCACCCTATCCCCGTAACCTAGCAACCGCACCTAACCTTTTTCTTGGACACTAAGGGCAATTTAAGGTGCCCAATCCACCTAGCCTGCACATCTTTGGACTGTGGGAGGAAACCGGAGCTGCCGGAGGAAACCCATGCAAACACTGGGAGAAGTTGTAGATTTTGCACAGGCAGTGACCCAAGCTGGGAATCGAACCTGGGACACCAGAGCTGTGAAGCAACAGTGCTAACCTCTGTGCTGTCCTCCACTGTGCTACTGTGCCGTCCTCCACTGTGCTAATGTACTGCCCTATTTAGGAGCGACTTCGAGGAAGAAAGAAAAGTGGAGAGGCAGATTGACATTGAGAGGGCATTCCAGAGGCTGGGGTCTTTGCAGCTGAAGGCCACAGCCGCCAATTGAAGATTTAAAATTCAGGATACACAAAGGCCAGAAACTGTTCAACAAGGGTCTATTAAAGGGTTAGGGGACTGAGATATGGATGGGGAGGAGGTTATGGAGGGATCTGGAAACAAAGCCAAGAATTTTAAAATTTAACCAGTGCTTAACTGGGAGCCAATGAGCACAGGGGTGAATTGGGCTTGGTACGAGTATGGACACGGGCAACAGAATTTGGATGATTTTGAAGGTACTGATGGTAGCCTAATGAAAGCCTGTAAGCAGTGCAATGATATCGTCAAACCCAGAAGACAAAGACAAGGATGAAGGTTTTAGCAGCCGAATAGCTGAGGTGAATGGAGCTGGATTATGTCAGAATGATGGAAATGGATGGGCTTAGTGGCGACATGGTTGCAAATGGCCATAGTTCAATCTCAGACAGCTGCCAGGGAGAACGATGGAATCGATTGTTGGGAACCGGATTTGTCACGGGACTGAATCAATGGCACAATTTGTTTCAATATTTCATTGGTTCAGAAAGATACCATTTCCCTTGGCAGCATGGGACAGGAAAAATTGCTAGTTTAAAAAAGACCAACATTCATCGTTTTTGCCTTCGACCATCGCATTAGTCACACTATACAATGATAATATAGACAATAGAATCACTCACCAGAACTTGTGAATTTTAATGTGACCCGCTCCTTGTCATAGTGACATCAAAGTGGAGGAATGCAGGTGATTTTACCACATTACACAGGCAGTTTTAAACTATGTAAGATAAGAATATGTTTTATATGGTTCACATACTGAGAGAGCCAAATGTTTAATATTCACCACAAGCTCCAGCACATCCAGAGTTGCCAACAAATGTTCAAAGTGACGTTTATCATCAGCAAGAGTGACAGAGATTGCAAACCTATTTAAAGATTGGAGCTGGATTTTTTTTAAAAGAATGGCATATATCAATATAGGTGACGCTTTTAAGTCAAAATGAATGATTACCATCAATGTAAAAACAGAAAATGTTGGCAACGCCTTCCAGGCCTGTCAGTCCCCAAGGGTGGAAGGTTTATAATTCAGAAGTAACCCTTCGTCAATGCAGAACAAAGACCCCGCCCAAAACATTAATCTGTCATTTAGTTTTCCGAGGGTGACTGATAAACTCTCAATTTACACATTTCTCCTTTTCACAATCCTAGTTATTGCACTTTATATTTAATCTCGATAGCGAGTTCCGCATTGCTGCTTTTTTTTTCTTTTTCTTAAGTACAACCTTATAAGGCAGAATTCAATGCATTCTAATTTTTCCAATATGGATCAGTTACACCTTTGTACATACAGTCCCAGAGCTGCTTATCATAGTTATACCATCTTTGCTCGTGGCTCCCTGTTAAACAACATCAAGAACAAGCATAACTGAATTCATTAAGATGGGAAACAATGGTGTTATCTTTAAAAACATAGATGCGACTGATCTTGAATATAACAAATATTTCAAACAGTACCTCAGAAATTTATTTCTGCTGTGTAGCAAATATAAATCATGTTTTTAAAAATCCCAGGTGTCATTTATTATTGGGCAGAGAAGACTTTTTTTCACAATGTGAGTTAGAACAAAAATTATATCAGAATAAAGAACTGATACATCTTTCACAACTTACAGATTCTCAATTGGCTCAAATTCAATAAAACAATTTTGAGGTGTACTTCAGGCAAATAGTGCAATCAATGAGCACCCATCAAGGTCCCACAAAATCAATGAGATAAACTATAGGATAACCTGTTTTTAGTGGGGCTGCCTGAGGAGTAATTATTGATCAGGAGACAGGCCAATGCTCTTTACTGAATGGTGCTATGGGATCTTTTATGAACAGGCAGATACCATCTTGTGCAAATATCAGGATCTCTGACAGTCCAGCACTTCTCTAGAACTGCACCAAGGTGTCAGCCTAGATACTGGGCTTGAGTGAACAATCATCAGACCCAGAATTGAGAATGTAACCAATGAGCTAAGGTTGCCATCTTTACATTATCACTTATTTAAATGAGGCGAACAATATGAATAACACATGACAACAATATTCCCTCTAAATAATCTTTGTTGTGCTTGGCCTGTTTATTTCCATGTATGGTAACTTTAACTGTTTTCTCACAGACTTGTACGTGATATCTTACAGGGAATAAACGTGTGAGTGGCCTATGTGGTACCTTCCAGATTTCTGTGTGCAGCTTATGCTCACATGGGTAGATGCTGAGAGGTTGTCTCCCCTTGCGGGAGAATATAAGGCCAGAGGTGAAGAGGAATTTCTTCTCTCAGAGGGCAGTGAATCTCTGGATTTCTTTACCGCAGAGCGCTGTTGAGGTGTGATAGTTAAGTATATTCAAGGCTGTGATAGACAGATTTTGCTTCAGTAAGGGTTATGGTGATAAGTCGGGAGAATAGAGTTGAGGATTATATCATATCAGTCACGATGGGCCGGATTCTCCGTCTGTTCACGTCAGCGGGATTCTCCGGTCCTGCTGCAGTGAGTGGGAGATTTGGCTGAGGGCCAAATTCTCCATCCTCACCAGTAGGGCTAGCGGGGCAGACTCGCAATGGAGAATCCCAGCCATGATCTCATTGAATGGGGGAGAGACTCAATGGATTGAATAGCCTACTTCTGCTCCTACTTCTTATGGACTGATAAAGCTTTGTTGAAAAATTGACTATGATGCTTTATTTATTTAATCCCTCCACAAGGATGTGACACCATTCCTCCAAATCCTCAATGATAAATATATCCACACCTTTGACCCATCAATGCCTTGCTATTAACCTACCCCTTCCGAGACAGGCAGAGAAGATTTGGGCAAAAGCTCAACAACTTAAATATGGGGAACCATTCCCCAACATACTATGTATGTTCCCATTGCATTTTTGTAAGGCAATGGATATTGGGTTGTCCAAGTGTCACACTGTCAGGAGGTTGAACAGATCATTAACATTTTGAATTGGTTTCCCACAGTGCAATTAGGAACTTAAGACAAACATTTATTTTTCCTTTTCATCCTCTCTCCAGCTCGCTCTCACTTAAAGCAATTTATTTTTCCTTCTCCTTATTTCTCCTTCTATGCCTGATTTGATATTTACACTTCTTTCAAGATGTTGTACTGTTTATTTCTCAAACCGATTCACTCTGGTCCTAGATGTCTTGTCTGCCATGTTGTAATATGGAGCTGAAGGGTACAGGGACCAATCTAATTAGGAGCAGAAGCCCTGCAAACAGCAATATCTGGCCCATTACCATCTCCTCTTTTCCTTTCCATTCCAAGGCTATTGTCTCAATGAAACTCCCTCAATAAAAGGAATCATGAACTAAATGACGTAACAGATAATCACATCCAGAAGCTTTCCATTTTCCAACTTCCCTACCGGATTCATGATAGAAATGCTCTCGTGGTCGGGTTCTTCATATTTATTTCCCATGTTTTGAGTTGAATCACTTGCTTGGGTAACTCTTGTTGATATCATAGAATCCCTTAAGTGCAGAAGGAGGCCATACGGCCAATCAAATCTGGACCAACCCTCCGAAAGAGCATCCTACCTCGGCCCAATCCCCTGCCCGATTCCCATAACTCCACCTAACGTTCGGACACTAGGGGGCAATTTATTGTGGCCAATCCACCTCACCTGTACATCTATAGACTGTGGGAGGAAAACAGAGCACCTGGAGGAAACCCACGCAGACAAGGGGACAAAGGTCAAATTCCAGATATTTTGTGTGATGTGCCTGCTAAATGTTCCTGCACACCTTTTACATCATCAGTCTTGAAATTTGATACTTAATACTGTTAATTTAGGTTAAAACCTTCTGTTGTACGAACCAAGTCCTATCCAGAAATATCTGCATTAATCTATCTATCATAGTGGAAACAGTTGTTTAGGAAGATTTAATCCCCGAACCTTGATAGTGGCCGGATTTCTAGGCCATTGGGATTCACTGTTCCCACCAGCAGCACATCCCCGCCCAAGGGTTTCCCAGCGACATGGAGCGGCTTCAATGGGAAATCCCACTGACAAGCGGCGGGAATAGACAATCCCATCACCAGCAATTGCCGCACTGAGTAGAAACACATGGCTGGGGGTCTAACAAATCCCATCCAGTATCTCTCAGTGAGACTGCAATTGGCTATTTTATCTATTTGCTGCTCCTGTCCCCAAATTATATGCTAGGAAGAGCAGATTTTCAGTTTGTTTCAATATGCATTCATCTACATTAAAGTCCATCTATATTTGAAAGCATCTGTTGAATTCATTCAACTCAATATGGTGTTTGTCTCTCTCATATCTGCCACTTGGTCACATTGATAAAAGTATTTTATAATATTGCATCAATATTCTCTTCCAAGTCATTAAAGGATCGTGGAAACTGAAAGAACACACTGCAAGAAACAGACTGGGCTGAATTTTAGATGCCCCGGAGACCAGGTTTGTTGGTGGGTGGGGAGTCATGAGAAGTGGGGTTGGTGCCTACATCACCACCTTCCTGCCTGCCTCCAAGCTCTCCCCAATAATATGGGGAACAGGTCGGTACAGAAATTGGCACCAATGTGGTTTTACGAGTGGGGGGATCATGCCCTCCTATCACTTCCCCACCACTGCATTATTCTGCCACTATTCTAATCATCAGCTAATGGCATTCAGATGGATAGAGCCTTTCCTATTAATTTAGAAAGACTATCTGGTCAGGAGAATTGCATCATTTAAGAATTGTCTTTGGACATGATCGAACGGCCATACTGTGGTCGAAAAGCAGCTTGCCGAGGCGCAACATGGCCGATAGAAGCCAGGAGACCTCGCTCCTAGGATCAACACGGCTCACAACGCCTCATAAGATCTAAGAAGATCTTGTGAGACATTGCAATGTCAATGATCATCTTTTGGAAAATCTGCATTTCAGAGCGAGTTTCACTGTAATCTGGAGTTACCCGAGGCATTGGGATTTTTCATAGAATTTACAGTGCAGAAGGAGGCCATTCGGCCCATTGAGTCTGCACCGGCTCTTGGAAAGAGTACCCTACCCAAGGTCAACACCTCCACCCTATCCCCATAACCCCACCCAACACTAAGGGCAATTTTGGACACTAAGGACAATTTATCATGGCCAATCCACCTAACCTGCACATCTTTGGACTGTGGGAGGAAACCGGAGCACCCGGAGGAAACCCACGCACACACGGGGAGGATATGCAGACTCCGCACAGAAAGTGACCCAAGCCGGAATTAAACCTAGGACCCTGGAGCTGTGAAGCAATTGTGCTAACCACTATGCTACCGTGCTGCCCAGGTCTTCGCCCTGGAGACCTTGGGTGAGTGCCGTTCAGTACTCGCCGCAAATGGGGACCAGCGGAATGGGACTTATGGGGGTCTCCCAGAGAATCAGCGTCCCCAGGTGCAGGGTGGCACCTTAGCACTGCTGGTGCCACTTAAGCACACTGTCAGTGCCAGTCTGGCACCCTGGCAGTGCCATCTTGGCACCATTGCACTACCCCCAGGTGCACAACTGGCAGGGGCACTCCAGGGTACCAGGTTGGCACTGCCAAGGTGCCATGCTGGCACTTTTCTAGCAGCGGCGATCTGGCCGGTTGTGCCCTCTGCGGGGTGTTGGGGGGTGGCCTGGGGACCCCTCTTTTAGATGAGGTGTTAAATTGAAGTCTCATGCACCTGCCCAAGTTCATGTGGAAGATCCCATGGCACTATTTCGAAGAAGAGCAGAGGAGTTAATGTCAGTGTCCTGGCCAATATTTATCCCTTAATCAACATGACAAAGAAGCAGATTATCTTGTCATTTAACATTGCTGTTTATGAGTATTTTACTGTGTACAAAATTGACTGCTGTGTTCCCTGTATTACGACAGTGACAGAACATTGACATGAATTGATTGGCTGTAAAGCACCTTTGAGATTTTTTTATTTTTTGTTTTAACTAACAACTAACTGTGCACAATGGAAGAACTTTCATAGCCATTATTGTTAGTCCCAGAAAGAATGGCAGCCCAAACAATTCTTGTTGACTGCTCAACTCAATCATGATTAGATTGAACTAGGAATCTTTGGCAACAGAAATTCCAAACATTGAATCGAGTAAATAAATCTCCTTGACTTTTTCCCTTCAGCTTCAAATCTGGTTGACAAGAGGCCAGCAAGGTGTGCAACATGCCTCAGCCTTGGCTCTTTGTATAACGTATTAGACCCGGAGAAGGTGAAATATTTCCACAGAATTTCCAAAAGCAAAAGTCTTGCACATCCAATGAAATATGTTTTATTGTACTGTCATCATCAGATGGAGAAAAGCATGACATTGAATTTGTACACAACAGATCTACAATGAGGCAATGCCATAAAGCACACGCTAACCTGTTTTGCAGTGACGATTGAGGGAGAAATGTTGGGCTCTACAGTAATAAACCTCTGCTATCCTTTGAGAAGGTGATGTGGAGATGCCAGTGCTGGACTGGGGTGGGCACACGGCACATTGCCTGTCACTAACTAGTCCATTTTCCTCCAAATGCCCATATATCCTGTCCCTCTGGAGGGCAGCCTGGTAGAACAGTGGTTAACACTTTACAGCGCCAAGAACTTGGGTTCGATTCCCGGCTTGGGTACTGTCTGTGCTGAGTCTGCACCTTCTCCCCGTGTCTCTGTGGGTTTCCACCGGGTGCTCCGGTTTCCTCTCACAGTTCAAAGATGCACAGGTTTGGTGGATTGGCCATGCTAAATTATGTTGCTCGTTCTGGGTGAGTGTGCTTTACACTCAATTGACTCTGTTTTATTCCTTTGCTCTGGAGTCGCCAGGTATCTTTATGATACCGCCACGAGGTTCAAGTTCAAATCAAAGACTCAATACACCAGTTAGTAAGTTCAAGCAAGACACGTTTATTATTATGCAGTTATTTACTACTCATGCATATAATACTAAGACTAAACTATTCCTACCACTACTAGGCCAATACTTATCTGGAATAAGGGAACTGCCGGATCAGGGAACAATGGCCTCTTGCTCTGTCCTGGATCCGCAGGCTTCCAGTTGGTGTGGACTAAAGGGGTCAGGAGTGTCTATTCTCTAGCGTGCATTGTATGACACTTACTTGTCGGTGTAGCAATTGGCCAGGCCTCTCCTTCTCACGTTCAAGTTCTTCGAGAGCTGCTGCAAAGGTGTTCTGCTGGGAGGGCCGGCTAAGAGATCGAATTCGTCTTGGGACCTTACTTTTATAGGTCCCAGGGGCTTCGTGCCCTTTTGCACGGACCCCTAACTCACTGGCAATCGATTGGGTCACATCCCAATCAATTGATACGAATCCCCCAATACTGAGGCTGTCCCTCGATCGCGGGGCGGTTCTTTCTAACTTGTTTGTGTCCTTTTGTTTCTGACTCCGTTGGCGCCTGGAAGTCTGACCTGCCATAGAATGTTTCGATTGCAGCTAATTGTTGTGTCCATTGTGCCCGGGAATCACCGGAAATCGCTCAATTAGTATGCAAACTTGTTAATTTCAATGCTGTCTGGTTTATTCGCAGGTAGAATACACAGAGAGATTCTGCAGCCTGCTTGCCTTTCTGACATTGTCCAATTTTCCCTGCATGCATTTCAATTCTCCATTTTATGTCAGGAAGTGGCCATCTTCAGTGGCTACAATTACCCTTAGTGCCCCAAAAGGTTTGGTAGCACCAAAGGTGACGAAGAAAGGATGGAAGTATGGGCTTAAGTTGGGTGCTCTTACCAAGGGCTGGTGCAAACTCGAGGGGCCGAATTCTATAATTCTATGACCTGGGTCCAACAGGTTTATTTGAAATCACAAGCATTCAGAGCGCTGCTCCTTCATCAGGTGAGTCACTTCATGATGAAGGAGCAACGCTCCGAAAGCTTGTGATTTCAAATAAACCTGTTGGACTTTAACCTGGTGTTGTGAGACTTATTACTTTGAGAAGTGCCAGGGCATCTTTTCGATGTCAGGCAGACAAGGCCTTGGTTTAACATCTCATCTCAGCACTCTTTCACCAAATGCCACCCGGGAGTGTGCTCAAACCCGAAAGTGAGAGAGATTGAACCTACAATTTTCTGACTTGTGGACTACAACCATCGAGTCAGTTTTTCATGTGTAACTGGAAACAAGATCATTCAGTCATGTGACTTTATCTCTCTCTCTCTCTCCCTGTGTCATTTAGATCTCCAATCTATTTAAAAATAATTATGATCACACTTTACATTATAACTGCAAATAACCGTTTCAAAAACCCATCGTAGTACCTGTGAAGGAAACTGTTATAAACAGAAGGTTTATAATATCATTTGAGAAGGCTGTGAATGAGCAAAACTGACTCACCCACATCAGTTTGCTCATTTTAGGAAAGGCAGAAATGATAGATAAAAAAAATATATATATATTCAATCACCCCCCTGCAACTGGCAACCTTGTCAGCCCTTTTCCGTTAGAAACACAGTTCTTTTTGAACATTTTCATGTACAAAGTGAATATTTTAAGGTTGAGCAGAAATGTGTGAGGGATGTGAGACTGCCCAGGTAAGACAGTTTTATAATCAGCAGCAGACCTGGCAGACCTTGGTTTATCTGCAAATGTGCGGTTCAGTTTGAGCCTTGATGCAGCAGCAATGCATGCTGCCTGGAATAACTGAGCTCATTGTCAACTTGATTCTAAAAACCAAGTCAAAAATCAAAAAATGAAGAGAAGGCAAATGCAAATGAGGGGTCAATAAAGGGAATGAAAATGACCAGACAAAATATAATCGAAGGAAGACTGAAAAATCCTTAACAGCGTCAACTGTAATCACAGTGAAATGAACACTACACCCCCGACTCTTTACTCTTGTGAGCCTTTATTCCCTACTGCTAAATGGCTCTTGCTGCTGTTCTGGATCAGTGCACCTCAGTAATAAGATTGCAAAGCAACCACTGAATTCGCTTGGCAGGCCAGCAAATATCAATCGCTCTCTGTTTGCGCTGTGCCTCAAAATTTAATCTCCACTCACTGTTTTTTTCGGCTCCAGTGGGATCTTATTGCTGTCTGTTGGAGTAAGGAAGATCTGTCTCATGCGACAGTGTGAAGCTAATAACGACTGATTCTGTGACTGCAGTATCGAGCACTGCTGTTTCTTTTTTAAAAAATCCTTGACTCTGTAAACGCCACAATACCAAGCAACCTAGGAATTAAAATTTCAATCCTAATTCCAGGAATTAGTTTAGCTTCCTGCCTAACCCACTGGCTCAAAGAGTGCAAGAAATTGTATTCTTTGAAGTTAAGATGGAAGAGCCACTGCTAATTTTAGTGGCATTTTCCTTCAGAATGTGATTGTGATTAAAATGAGATTTTTAAAAAAGGAGATTTTAGGGGATGTGGTCATCACTGGCTGCGCTAGTATTTATTGCCCACCCCTAATTGCCCTTGAACTGACTGGCTTGCTAGGTAATTTTGAAGGACATTGAAGAGTCAGCCACATTGCTGTGGGTCTGGAGTCACATGTAGGCCAGACCAGGTAAGGATTGCAGATTTCCTTCCCTGAAGGACATTAGCCACTCAGTTCAGTTTTTACGACAATTGACAATGGTCATCGTTAGATGTTTAATTCCAGATTTTTATTGAATTGTAATTTCATTATCTGCCATGGTAGGATTCAAACCTGGGTCCCCAGAGCACGACCCTGGGTCTCTGGATTACTAGTCCAGTGACAATACCATAACACCAGTGCCTTCCCTGGAGTGCCACTGTGTTACTAGTTGGTGAAATGAAGCACTTTCCTCTTCAGACAGCAAGGCCTCAATTTTTACAATAGATAGTAGCAGGAAGTGCTTGAAAAACTCAGCAGATCTGGCAGCACCTGTGGAGAGAGAAACAGAGTTACCGTTTCTAGTCAGTGTGACTCTTCTTCAGAGTTAAAGAGAGTAAGAAATGTGATTGATTTTAAACTGTTTAAGAGGGTTTGGAGCAGGTGGAGCCAAATAGAAGATCAGCGATAGGTGGGAGCTCAGGCGAGATTAAATAAAAATGTTATGGAACACAAGACAAAGGGAGTGTTAATGGTACTTTACGACTAAAGAATAATGCCATTAAGGTAAGATAGCAGAATGTGTTAACACATTAAACAATGAGCTAAAACAAGCTCTTTGTGAAAGCAAAACTTAAAAACAAATGACAGGTGCAGCAGGGGGCGCAGCGGTGCATGGTGGGGACATTCGGACAAAATAACCGTAATAAAAGAGGACGCCAAGATAGAGGAGCAAATTCCTGGTCTGAAGTTGTTGAACCTTTTTTTGTCCAGAGGGATATAAAGTGCCTAAGTACCTAATCGGAAGATGATCTGCCGCTACTCCAGTTTGCATTGGACTTCAATGAATATTGCAGCAAGCTAAGGATGGATATGCGGGCATGAGAGCAAGTTGGTGATTTGAAATGGCAAGCGACAGCAAGGTCAGGGTCATATTTGTGGACTGACCTAAGGTGTTCCGTGGTCCAGATGTGAGCATGAAGTGGCATCTTGTCTCTCAATGTTTATATTCCATAGAACAGAATTCCGACAGAGCAGAAGGAATCCATTCGGCTCATTAAGTCTGCACCGATCCTCTGAAATAGCACCCTACCTAGGCCCGCTCCCCTGCCCTATCCCCGTAACCCCATAACCCCACCCAACCTACACATTTTTAGACACTAAGGAGCAATTTAGCATGGCCAAACCACCTAATCTGCACATCTTTGGACTGTGGGAGGAAACTGGACCACCCTAATGAAACTATGCAGACACAGGGAGAAAGTGCAAACTCTACACAGGCAGTCAGTCATTCAAGGCTGGAATTAAACCTGGGTCCCTGGTGACGTGAGGCCGCAGGGCTAATCACTGTGCCTCCGGCCGCCCCATTAAGCAGGAACAGGAGAAAGGCAACAGACGTTCATTTGTGAGCTACAACAGGCATGAAGGGCAGATTTTAACAATTGTGTGTGTGTGTGGGGGGAGGGGGGGGGGCAGGTACAAATGAGTAAATCCCACTTGAGGGATGAATCCTGGAGCAAGGGATCCGAACATTTTCCTTATGGGATCCAGAAAACAACTCCTGCTCCTCCTGCACCATAAGGAATGTGAATTTAAAACTTATTGTTACTGAGCTTCTCCTGGCTGGATTTCAGTTCTCAGTAGGCTTTAATCTGGTAAGGAAGTCAGCATTGCTCCCTACAAGCCTTGAGTTAATATGGCAGCTGATGGAATTAACATCAATTCGTAAATCTGGAATATAAAGCCATCTCAGTAATAGTGGCCATGCCAATTATCATTGCAAACCTATCTGGTTCAGCAATACCCTTCAGGGAAAGGAATCTGCCGTTCTTACCTGGTCAATTTGCTGACACGTGACTTCAAATTTATAGTAATGTGGTTAACTCTTAAATGACCTCTGAAATGACCTAGCGAGCCACTCAATTCAAGGCAATCAAGATTGGCCAACAAATGCCGGCCTTGCCAGCGATGCCCACATTACATGATAGGAGAGGAAAAAAATATCACGCAACCAGATACCATTGTAGGGGCCACAGAAGGATTGATACAGGAACAGTTGCTCTGCAGCCAAAGGATAAAGGGAAGGCCAATGGCACGGAGTTGGTAGCAAGTGGGACCATTGAGGAGAGAAGTCTCACTGAACAAAGATCGGCCCAATTCTGATTAGATCCAACTGACTTGCAGGTAACCTAGATTGGCAACCTGGGCGATGGAGGACGGGTATCGGCACCTGTTCTAAAGCTGCTTTGTAACTCTGAAGCTTTAAGCATTTTTTTTCAAACAGAGCGGATGCTTTTGCAGTGAGATTGTGTCAGTTGTAATTGTCGATCTCTCAGATGTTACAATACTTAAAGGGGATCTGGCTGGTTTGCATTGGGTGCCTTGCCGGCTCCAATTTGAATGTGTGGTCTGTCAAATTAGTTTCCGTCTCCATCTTAACTGCGTTCCACAAGGCATGGGAGTTCAAATTGAGACTTAAGTGGCAACATTAGTCAATCCCAGATCAGGTTCAGAGTAAAGCTACTTGACATACACAATGTCAGAGCACAGAAGCAAACCATCTGCGCTAATGAGGTTGAGGCTAGGAACCAACCTAAAACTATGTGGTCCATTTCATATCGTATAACCTGTTTTCCTCATGCATCACCCTGACCTATTAGCCAGAGTACCCCATTTATAATTGAAAGTTAATTCTCACACTTGTGGTTAAATTACTTCATCTCCTTTCCCTCTTCCAGCTCTATAACTGCTCCCCTAAACTTCTCAAATCCCACTCTCTGGAATTCCTTTGGTAAACCCTTCTGCCTCTCCAGCTAACTCACTGCTCCTTCAGGACCTTGTTTACAATATGCATTTGCCTTTAAATTTATTCTTGTCTCATTGCACCTCTCTGAAACATTGATATGCTTTTTGTACGCTGAAAGACAAAGCTATATAGTACAGTCCAGTTCCTCTACACCTCCAACCACCCCAACCAGAATGGTGTGCACTCTGCTATTTCCTTGAAATGAATCCCAGCTAGTCCACATTCCTCATTACCCTCCACTGCCTGGTGGAACTTTGAAAGACTTATCCTTTGACAGCACTCACTTTCTCTCAATAATCGTTGTTTCTCTTGGAATCCTTATAAGTCCTAATACCTGCATTTTTCTAGGATATTTGGAGCATTTTATTTTCCAGACCTATTCAGTTTCCCCTCTTCACTTCTTTTCCTGGATGGTTTCAGTATTGCTTTTCTCACCCTGAACCGAAAAATAACATTGAATTTCCAGCCTCCCCCACCTATACGTGGTCTCTCCTTGATTCTTACCTCCCCTTCGTCAATATTTTAATCTCCATTTTCAGGTTAGCCTGTCAACCAATACTTGCACTATGTCCTACGATATGTTGATTATATTTACACCTCATTTTCAATAAGGGCTCTATTCTATTCCTGCAGTTTCTCCATCTCCATCCTTCCTGTTCTGATGATGCTGCATACCACACCAATGCTGTGACATGGCCTAAGTTCAGGTTCCCCTCCACCATGGTTGACATGAACCTCATCCCAGGTATGGCACTTCTGCCGTTAACCCTTTCCTGTCCCTCCCATGAAGATTTTCTCATTTGATCCCCAAACCCCGGTTTTTGGCGCCGTGAGACAACAGTGCTAGCCACTGGGCCACCATGTCGCCCGACGTCTCGCGAGATCTAACACAATCTCTCAAGATATTGCACTGTGAATCCCGCCCATTTGGATCCCCAAACCCTCCTTCCAGGTGACACAGTGATTTACTTATACATCGTGCAAATTAGTGTACTGTATTTGTTGCTCACAGTGCACTTTCCTCTACATTGAGTGGACAAACACAGATTGGGGACGCAATTTAACTAAATGGGAACAAAGTCCCATAGCAAATGCGTTTAGCCACATCGCTCTCGGCAACACAATGCTATTAAATGCCACTCAGGTTAGATAGGGAGCCTCAGTGTGGGACACATGGCCGATGCCACACATAGCTCGTTTTCTGCCCTGAGGAGCTTCGCTCGCTGGAACGAGTGTAACGGGTGACTAGTGTAACGAGACATCGGGAAGCTATTTGTCAATGGGTATCCACTGACCAAAGGGCATGCACCTGGGGGCCAGAGATCCCCTGGGAAACCCCCACGAGTGCTGTTCCATTTGGTCGCCGTCTGTGGAGACAAGTACTAAACAGCGCTTGCCTGCGATTTCTGAGTGAAGGGGACGGATCCCAATGCTTCAGGTACCTCGGAAAACTATATACTGCAATGAGACTAGCTGTCTCGCTCTAATAGGCAGATTTGTCAAAAGGTGATCCTGCCCACAATGGGCAGGATTCACATTGCAACATCTTGAGAGATTGTGTTAGATTGCGAGACGTCTGGCGACATGGTGGCCCAGTGGTTAGCACTGTTGCCTCACAGCACCGAGAACCGGGGTGAAATCCCGGCCCCGGGTCACTGCCCATGTAGAGTTTGTACATTCTCCCCATGTCTGCATGGGTCTTATCCCCACAACCCAAAGATGTGCTGGGTAGGTGAATTGGCCACGCTATATTGCTCCTTAATTGGGAAAAAAAAAGATCTTGTGAGGCACGGCGAGACGGGGTCCCCCGGCTTCTATTAGCCATGTTGCGCCACAGTGGGCTGCTTTTTCGGTGCAGCATGCCCATTCGATCGCACCCTGGTTGATAACTTTGCTGAGGATTTCCTCTGAACTTGAACTTCCAGTTTCAATTCTGTCTTCCACATCCACTCTTGCATGTCTGTCCACATCCTCCAACACTATCCCAGTGAAACACAACAGAAAACTGAAGAACAGAAGGTGATCTCTCGATGATGCACTTTGCAACCTTCTGGAATGAACGCGGAGTTAAACAATTTGAGATCATAACCATTATTCTTGTATTCCTTTGGACAATAGGCCAATGTTTCTGTTAATCTTTCCAATTTTTTTCTACTGTACTCTGATCAGCCATGCCTCACAATTGTTTGAGTTATTTAATCTCCCCTGCCTTTCTCTAAACCTTCACTTTTTGTTCTTCCTTCCCTTCCCCCTTTTCCTGTTGTTTGACTCGCTTAAAAATTGTTGCATCTCTAAATTTACCAATTCTGACAAAAGATCATTGACCTGAAATGTTAACTTTCCTTTTTCCATACCACAGGCGTTGAGTATTTGGAACACTTTTTGATTTCATGCAAATGTAGTAGTTGTTGTTCAAAGAGTGAATGGGCTTGTCCACTGTTATGTTGAGAGCACAACCCAGTGGGACTGTCCAATCTGGTTTTCTTGGAGACTTCAAGACCCCCGTTTGGCATCACTCGAAGGAGGACAGGGTCACACCTGGATTCTTCCACTCAGGTTCAGTGGCACCCGTCGCCGTACGAAAGTTTTTTTTCCAACAATGGTTATTGTGCTGTGCTGCGAGATGTGTTTACAAATATGTGGGCTGATTGTTCAATGCTTTCACATGAACCCCTGTAACTCTACGGGAAACATTCAGTAGAGTAATATTCCTTGTCCTTGTTGGATTTTTTGGAGCAACAAAGTTATTTGTTGGAGCCTAAATTACTTTTTTTATATTGACGCTTGGGCCTGCTCATCCTTTGAGCCAGATTACCAACTGATTGAGCTGAGAATGAAAGACTGCCTTTCAAAAAAGTACAATAAAATGCACAATAACATTTATCAAACTACAAAGCACACATTCAAAACGGTATTCTATAATTCAGACATAAAGCGAGGAACATTCAATATTTACAAGGCTGAAGAATCTGGGTCATATGCAAACATAATGTCACACCGAGTAAGTATTGAAGCTAAGGGATAAATGTTGCTCAAAAGCTTTTGATAATATTCAGATTTCTGACCTCTGTGACTGAGAAGTTGAACGGCAACAACACAAAGCTTTATCCATTGAAAATTAAAGTGAGCATGGTACAAAAAAACAATTAACTTACTTTTACTTTCAACACTGCAACCGCCACCCCCCACCCCCCGACCCCAGCATCCCTCACCAATTCACCAATGTCAGCAACAATGAGGACAGATTAAGTACAAGAAAATTCTTCGGAGACACTCACATTTTGTTTAATCCTTATGGATTTAATTATTCCTCTTTCCTTGTGTATGGATCTTCAGCAACCAAACAGAATTGTGGAGGTGATTTTCCAACGCATTCACCATCAGAAAGAACAACTAAAATGCAAAAAATGTGATGTACCAAGGATTTTGTGTTGATGTGACAGGGTTGCACCCATTGGAAGAAAAGCTCAAAGCCATTCAAGATGTCCCTGCACCCAAAAATGTCAGCAAGCTTAAGTCCTTCCCTGGTACGGTCAGTTACTCTGGAAGGTTTATTTCAAACCGAGCCATAACGTAGGCGCTCATTGGGCAGCAGGGTAGCATGGTGGTTAGCATAAATGCTTCACAGCTCCAGGGTCCCAGGTTCGATTCCCGGCTGGGTCACTGTCTGTGTGGAGTCTGCACGTCCTCCCCCTGTGTGCGTGGGTTTCCTCCGGGTGCTCCGGTTTCCTCCCACAGTCCAAAGATGTGCGGGTTAGGTGGATTGGCCATGCTAAATTGCCTGTAGTGTCCTTAAAAGTAAGGTTAAGGGGGGGGGGGGGGGGGTTGTTGGGTTACGGTATAGGGTGGATACGTGGGTTTGAGTAGGGTGATCATGGCTCGGCACAACATTGAGGGCCGAAGGGCCTGTTCTGTGCTGTACTGTTCTATGTAAGAGGAAGCCTTCCAAGTTGTGAAGCAAGCATTACAATCATCAAACCTCTTGGTGCATTTTGATCTGGGGAGACAAATCGTGCTGACATGTGACATGGCTCCTTCAGGTATAGGGGCCGTTTTATCCCAGAAAATAGAAGGTGGTTTGGAACGCCTTATCACCTTTGCCTCAATGACCCCTTTTGAAGCAGAACGAAGCTATGCCCAGATTGAGAAGGAGGGCTTAATGGTTATATTAGGTGTGTAGGAATTTATGATTGAGGTTCAACATAGTGAGTGACCACAAGGCATGACTGGGCCTGTGAAGAGAACATAAGCCCATAGTGCCCATAGCTTCAGCGGTGGGTGCAGCATTGGGCCCTGCTGTTGGTGGCTTACCATTATTGCTGATGCCGAAGCATTAAGTTGCCTGCTCCTATCCACCTTCATCGATACACTGGGAGATCATTCTGGCTTTAAATATCCGAGACACTCTGCCAGTGTCCACAGGGCACATTCACAACTGGACACAAAGATCAATTGAATGATAAAGTCTGGCTGGCATTAAGAGAAGTCCGAACAGCTGAAATCCCTACTTCAGTTGTTAAGACAAGTTGACATGTGAAGACAGCGTGATTGTGTGGGGATCATGGATGGTTGTCCCACCCCGGACCAGGGGGAGGCTCCTTCAACAGTTGCACAGAGCCCACTCAGGTCAGACAAAGATGAAGTCGTTGGCGCGCAGTGACATCTGGTGGCTAGGCATAAACAATGCCACTGAAGAATGAGTATAATAGTGCACCCTTGCCAAATACAGCAATCTTTGCCACCTTATGCCAACCTTCACCCCTGGGAATGGCCAGATCACCACGGTTCACATTGCTCATATGGGACCTTTCCTGGGCAAGGTGTTTTTGGTGCTGGTAGATCAGTTAAAGGGATGGGAACCAGTACCTCAGTGGCCACGTTAGATGCCTTGCGCCAAATGTTTGCCATTCATGGGTTTCCTGAGTTTTGAACAATGGCACCCCTTCCACTGCCGGTGATTGCCAATGTTTTGTGAGAGCAAATAGCAGGCAGCACACAACAAAATCCACCCACCACCCAGCTTCGAATGGTCTGGCTGAGAGGGCCGCTCAAACTTTCAAGAATGCCATAAAAAAACAATTTGCAAAACCACTTCATCAGAGTTGTACAACTCAACCCCTCATTCAACTATGGGGGTCACATTAGCTGAGCTGCCCATGGGCTATCGATTGACAATCTGGTTCGATCTTGTATTTCCAAATTTGGTGGGGCCAGGGTGGAGGCACGTCAGGCCTCCCAGAAGAGTGAGAAGTCAGAGCAGAGAGGTGAGAGGAAGACTGTAAAAAACATGTAAACCACCTGAGCAGACGAGGGTTGGCGGCTACCAACATGGAGTCGGCAAGTCCAGCAAGTATCGTGAATACTCCTCTGACTTGGTTCAGCCAAGGGGAGCTAGGTTCTCCAGTTTCTGTTCAACCAGCTGTGCCTGTCAAGGCCAGTGAGGCTCGATCACCTGTCATCAAAATGGGCCCTCCTGAGGTGGCATCGACTGTGGACCACTTGATGTCCCAAAAGAGTGCCGAGCCTGTAGCTGGGTGACAGATATCTGGGAGGATTTTGAGATCTCTGGACTAATTGACTTTTAGTTGTACTCTCTATCCTTAGTTGTCCCTGTTAACCATTGAAATGTTTGCACATAGTTTTGGGGTAGCGGATTAAGGAATTTAAGGGGGGAGTGATGTGGTTGCGTAGCCCCTTTAAGGGGGCAGGCTCCACGGACCAGGTTAGGGCCAATCGCGCGGAAGAGCGCAAACCCCGACCAATGTGCTGTTTGCGTTGGTATCTGGGAGCAGGGCCCCAGGCAACGTGCACAAGGGAGCTGATGTGTGAAGACCTTTTGTATTGTGTTCTGTGCCTGTTATCTAACTGCTATTGCCTTTCATCAATAAACCCCTTTTCTTATTACTGGAAGGCACGTCAGTATTACATGAGCCACCACAAGGAGGGACAGTAGACAAAAGCAAAACAAATCCACATGGGCCTTTCGTTGATATTTAACAACCAAATAAACAAGCATATTTTTAAATCAGAGAATATTCACTTTGTATGTTGGCGGGAGTGGATCACTGTCAGTGACTGATTGGCTGTTCTTTGAAGTTGGGGGTGGAGGGGGGTAGTAGGAATAGCGGGTTGCCTGAAAAAAAGGTGGTCTATTTACGACCAGCGGCTTCTGCATTCAGAATATTTGAAAATACTCTGCGAGTTTTGTGGGTGATTCATGTGGCCACATTTTCAATTGTGATTTGGTAAAGCAAGTGAAAAATCACCACACAAAAGGATTTTACTTCTTGACATAAGTATGTTTGCAATGAGTATTGTTCCCCAAGAGTTCTTCTAAACTGTGAAAATTCACAGTCGCATTTGAACTAAATTGTCCTCGAAACCAAAGCAATTTAGGAATCCATGTACAGTGATTACTAAAATGTAGCAGTCTGTTATGAAAAAGTACCAGAGACTTTGAGTGAATCAAAGGTTTCTGTGGGAATGCTAAAGCTAGAGTTTGCTTCCTTCAGACCTTTCTTGCTCAGAAAAAAAACGTATACGGGTTGAAACACTGCCGTATTTGTGCAGCAGTTTGTATTCCTAGTTCTAATAACTTGTGAAATAAAATAAATCACTGAATATAACAGAAATACTATATAACTGAAATTAATTAACACTAAGTCACCCAAACTATCCTTGAGTAGCACGACTTCTATGTTTTACCCACAATGCTCCTGAAACTCAGCTCAACGTTTTGCTTGTTTTCCTTTCTCACTCTTACTCTCTCTCCTTTCCCACTCTGTCGTATTCCCATTTTGCTCCCTGATCATTCTCAACCCCACATCCAACCCAGCCCAGGGCAGTGGCTCAATGCCCTGATGCTCTGGCCTACTCCCATTCCAAAGTTATACCTGGGCCCAAAGCCTGGAACACTCCCTGCCAGTCTACAGGAGGCCATCCCCTATCCCAGTTGCATATGGATTGAGATAGGGGGACCGTGGATTGAACCGGACAGATGTGCATTGAGCAGGGGGTGGGGGAGGGCATGGATTTAGTAGGGGGTTGGGGAGGTGCTGTGAATTGAGCTGGAGGTCCTACCTGCCTGCTTGCTCCATTCCCACTACTCCCAGGTTACTTACATTCACCACTTAATTAGTGGTTGGCAGTATCCCATCCCAGGATGCCATTGTACTGTGCCAAGTGGTGCTGACTATACCGGGCGATTCTCTGGATGGGTCTGCACTCCTGTTCCCAGAATCTCTCCCTGAAGCTTTGGCCTCTGGGATGATGGATCCAACATCAGGATTGCCAAAGGTTGGTCCAGAGTTCAGACAATGTAAAAAAACAAATTGCGCTGTAAATTGGAAAAACAGGCCCTCAAAAGTAAACAACATTAAACTAAACATCATTGGGGTGGGGATGGGGGGACTTAAAGTGAGGACTTATGAGTAACTATGAATATAAAGAATAGCTGGAATATAAAGAGGAAAATGTTTTGCTACAGCTGGACAAACACAGGCACCAGGATTCTTCAAAACAGCGACTAAGTGTTGACGGCGGCGTAAACACCGGAGTGAGTCACGTCGGCATCAACGGGCTTCTTGGCCCAGCGATTCCGTGGCCCATAGGGGGTAAGCACGCACGCAGCTCCGGCTGCCAATACGCGACTCTACACTTCTGGCGAATGTGCGCGGCGGTCGCTTCCACGCGACATGGCAGACCCACACTGCGGGCCACGCTGAAGAAGGTTGGACCCCCCAGATCGCGCGCGCCTGCCGATTGGTGGCCTCTGATCGTGGGCCTGGCCATCGTGGAGGCCACCCCAGAGACTGATACCCCATCCCCCACCAGGACGACCACCGTATCCGTGAGGGGAATTCAGTCAGTCAACCGCGGGGAATCGCCGCAGGGGCCTCTTTCAACGGCCCATGACTGGCACCGCGTTGAACGCTCCCGTGCTAGTGGCGGCAATTCTCCAGTTGCTGGAGGTTCACGTCCTGGTGTCGGACCCGATCGTGGGTCTGATGCCCCAATCTCCGCCCTCGCGGAGGCTTGAAGAATCCCGGCCAGAGTACTATGTGCAGTCCTGGGCACCGACCAGGATTCTTCGAACCTCCACACGGAAATCTCACTCGGCTCGGGAGCAGTCTCGGCGTTTACGCCGGTGTCAACATATAGCTGCCGTTTTGAAGAATTCCGGCCCACATCTCAGGAAATGTATTTAGGTCTGGGACGAAATGTGATCCAGATTTATCAGCATTCTCCAAGGTTCCAAGATTTAGATTGTAAGAAAATAGTACATAAATTAGGTTTTTATTCCTTGAAATATAAAGGGATGGTGTTAACATTGGCTGGAGTAATATCACGTGTTATGCAATGATGTCATCGGAACGCTTGGCGGGCTTTTTTGGAGTTCACTATTGCACCCTGTTTGAGCAGCATCTTGTAAAATAAACCCTTGTACTATGTTCTATGAACTTGACATGTGCCACCTCTGATCGTTTCTCTTTGCGGCTACAACAAAGAGCATAACAGATGGATTGAGATTTGTAGGATTTTGAATGGAATTGAAAAGGTGGATGGAGGTAAACGTTGCCATTGGCAAAGGGGCCCTCGTCAAGGGGGCATTTTAGAAGGCGATTTAGAAGAGAAGTTAAGAAACACATCTTCACCCAGTAAAGGTGGAAAACTCGCCTGAGGTAAGGTTGATCGCCATTGCAGCATTTAACCAAGTGTAGTATTAAGGAGCCTCAGGAAAATTGAAGTCAATGCGAATCAAGAGGGAATCTCTCCACTGTTTGGTGTCAAATATAATACAAAGGAAGATGGATGTGGTTGTTGAAGGCCAAACACCTCAACCCCATGGCTTCACTGCAGGGGTTCCTCAGTGGCCTTGGCCCAACCATGCTTCCTCAATGACCTTCCCTTCATCATCATGTAATGCAGGAAAAAGCACACTGAACTTACAACAATTCCAGTTCAGTGACTCTTTCTTCCACTGCGTCAAAGATATTGAATACATTTTTAGAAAGGGCAACTTCAGGAGACAAATTTATTTCAGAGGCTGAAGGTTACTTGCCAATTCAAGAAAAATAAATCAAACCAATTGAGAACACAACTTGGAAAAAAAAACTAAACAAACAGATGAGAGCTCAGCTTCAAAACCAACCCAGCAATTGGGAGCTGGTTAACTTTATTTTACTCATGGCACAAAATCCAAGCCCACAGAAAGCTGCGCAGATAATCCAGCCAACTACAAGGGCAGAGAGCTCCAGGCCCACCATCGCCAGCCGTCATCAGAACCACGCTGAACATAGCCAAAAGCCAACATGGTGATCACAACACCTGCAACTTCAGCCAACTGCTGCAATCTCACCCACACCAAAATGTCCCACAGAAGTTGTGCTGAAGTCGGGGAAGATAGCCCTGACTGCCATGTTGCACTACTATACATCCCAAACACTTACTGTTCACTAAGTGATTATGTAATTAACAAGCTTGATAGAGCTATGATTGCTAAAATATTCAAATCAGCATTTTCAACAGCAAGTATCTTCATTAATTACAGATCTTGGTGAATGATAAGGATTAGGATAATATCGAGCATTTGCTCGGGATCATCTTCTCAGTCCATCATCTGTGAGGCTACTTTCAGCAGATGTGGGAGTGTCCAAGACAATAGAAACACTCTTAACTTATTACAATAGGATTTGAGATAGATGATGCATCAGCTATGTTGGGATTGGTGTCTTTTGGAAGATCTGTTGCTGTCTCTCACTCCGCGACTTCAGCCTGACTGCCCCACTACTGTAGTCAAAAATGGAGATGTTCACTGAAGATTACGCAGTGTTCAGTACCATTCGCAACTGCTCAGTTACTGAAGCAGTCCATGCCCATAAGCAGCTCTATTTTCTGGGTGTTAAATTGTGCTTAGTGTGTTGAGTTTAGTGAGTTGATGTAGCTAATGGGAGGAGCCAGGGGTTGAATCAATGAGTTGGAGGTTTTCAAAGTTTTGTTTTTTGGCTGGATGGTGAGCTGAAAAGATTTCTGAAGAAATACAGCCAGAAATTCTGCATTATTCTGACTGGGTTTCAGGTCTCTTTCTTTAAGCAATCCTAACGATCTCGCTTTCTCAAAGGGGAGTATTCAAGACATCTCTACACAGCAAGTATTCCAGAATGCTAACTGTATTTAAAAGTGGACTGGGATCTGAGGTGGTTTTGTTGTTTGAGTAGAAATAAAGCCAGCGGTTAAGGGCTATTGTGCCACTCTATTGATTAGCATTGTTTAAGGGGTAATTGTAAGCAATTTTCTTGTGCGGTGTTAAAGATATTTTAATACTGTGTTAAAGTTTGTTTCAATATACCATATACCTATTTTGCAAGAAATCCCTCCTGGAGCGAGAGATCCTTTCCTCACAATCTTACAAAATTAAAATAAAATATTGGGGTTTCTGTCCAGTATCCTAGTCACTGTTGGGGTCTGTTCCACGATTGCAATAAATGATAATGGCTAATGGAAGAGTATTGGTTTGATAGGGGTAGCACTGCTCCTGTAATTATGCAAACTTTCCAAATCAATATCTTCCATCTGTTTCATTGACTCATATTGCAGAATGCCAAAAGTAATTTTGAGGTCAAATAATTTACATTTGAATCCTAATTGTTTTAGAAATTCATCCCCAAAATACCATAACATGCTTCATTTCAGCTGATCAGTTTGCACAATTTTAGCCCAGCTCTCTACTTTGTTTTGTTCTCTGAAAGAAAAATTCTGCTGCCTGGGACAAATTAGATATTTTTCATCTACCACAGCAATTCTGCAGACTCTTCCAAACCTCCCAAGCTGTGATATCTTCCCACGCCAATATTAATTGCTCGTCTAACTGCTCTTTTTAACTGTGCTCCAGTTGCACATTATTGAAGATTTCCACATCTCAGTTTTCAACTTCAGGCTGAATGGGTTTTCCACATATGTGCTGCAACATCAGTTGACACTAATGATTCCCAACATGACAGGTCTTCAAGCCCAGTCACACTACCGGGAACAAGGACATATAGAAGTGAAGTAGTCCCCACAGGGAGGATTGAATAAAGGAAACAAACAAAAGAATCATTATTCCCAACTGGCCAAAGTGGAGATTCTTCAACTGAATTCTTAGAACATACTGAACTAAGTATAACCCCACTGAGATCAGAACTGTTTACCTTATCATCCAAAGCTTTACATCTATGCGCCACACAGGATATGTGTGTCAATACCCAATGTATCGTATACTAGAAGTTCCAAACACAATATACAATATATTATCTATTTACCTTCAACATTTCTAATTAGAAAAAGCAATTACTCAAACTGACCTCTGGCCACATCAGTAATTTATAATTCACTATCACTTCTCACTTTTATGGTAAAAAAAATAATAGCAGCTAGCATTGCTAATTAAAGTGCTACATTGTCAGGCTTGGCAATTATCTCCACTAATTAATTATTTGCAGGAAATAATTACAGAGATAACAGAATATGATAAATATTTTACACTACTTGCAATTGTCTGGATGTAATTAAATGAATACTTGCTCCTTTTTTAATGACTAAAGTAAAAACAGGTTAAAGTATCTAACAGCTGGTCAGTAAAAATTAATGTTCAGCGCTTTGCCAGGATGACACGGGGCCAGTTTCGATATCATTGACAAAGTCACGAATAGGTTTGCAACATATCAAATGTTCCAAAGGCCCTTTTGTAACTTGCAGCATTTCTTGTACAAATGCAGTAAATGCTCTTCATAAACAGTAGGTCAGTTAACATCGAAAAGTTACCAAGGTTTTGCTGTAAATTTTGCAGTTATTTTTAAAACAAAAGCAAAATATGTCATCGGATTCTGGAAATCTGAAGGAGAAGCAGAAAATTATAGGAAATCAAAGCATATCTGGCAGTGTCTGTCAAAAGAGAAAAAGATGGGGCAATTTTCCAGCCACGTTGCACCAGTCGCAAATCCCATTATGTCGGGAAAATTACGGGATTCGCGGTCAATGCCAAATAGTTTGTGATGTTCCCATGATCTCCCAGCAGTCCTCGCTGGGTACAAACCAGATTAGAACATAAAAAATCTAATTTAAA
Organism: Scyliorhinus canicula; assembly: GCF_902713615.1. Taxonomy (NCBI): domain Eukaryota; kingdom Metazoa; phylum Chordata; class Chondrichthyes; order Carcharhiniformes; family Scyliorhinidae; genus Scyliorhinus; species Scyliorhinus canicula. Next base: position 75,038,982 of record NC_052164.1, on the reverse strand, counting down.
TTCTGCAGGATCGGCTTTCAGTCAAATCCTCCCAACTCTTGCAAGTTTCTCATCCGCTGGCTTAACGTGAAGCAGGTGAGAATCTCTGGTCTCCACAAACGGAGACCAGATGTGATGGCGAAAACGTGGGGGAGTGGGGGGGAGCTCGCAGGCTAGTTTAACCTGCGGGTGGTTAGGCACATGGCCTAGCACCCTGGCAGTACCAAACTGGTTTGCATTGCCAGGTTTGCACTGCTAGGTAACCAGGACACAGTGCTAAGGGCCATTGCCAAGAGGAGGGGCCTTAAAGGGACGGACCTGAAGTGGGTGGGACATGAAGGGTCAGGGTCTTTGGAAACCACATAGCAAAGTTTTGCTCATCTGGGGTGGGGGGGGGGCAGTAACAACAATGAGAGTGCCTGAGGCTGGTGATTGCCAAGGGGGGGGGGGGGGGGGGGGGGGGGGGGGACTGATATTGGTGATTGGGAGGGGAGTTTGTTGCTGATGAGAATGCAGGATGGTCTTTGCTGGTGAGAAGGGTGGTTATGGATCATTATTCTGAGATTGGGGCGCCCAATCTTTGAGGATCCAGCCTTGCCTGGTCTTTGCGTCCCGCACATCTCATTCACAGTCCAAAAAATCACGAAGTGCAGGAAGATTGCGATCTGAATCATGCCGGATGCACCAATTTGCCTGAAATGACATTTAGCCAATTTGGGGGAAAATTCCACCCAGAGGTAACGTTTTGAGTCCATAAGACTTTTCTTCTGAGCTAAAGAGAGGGAGAAATATAATGGATTTTCTACTGCTTAAGAGGAGGTGGAGCAAATTGAGCAAAATAGAAGGTCAGGGATAGGTGGGAGCGCAAGAGAAATTTGACAAAGGTGTCACAGGCACGAGACAAAGGGATTGTTAATGGTAGTGTTAAAGACTAAAGAAGCTGTTGAAAGCAGCAGAAAAAATAAGATAGCAGAATGTGTGAATAGCAGAACAAGGGTTAGCACTCTGCGATAACAGAACTTAAGAACAAGTGACGGATTGCCCTACAGGGCTATCTTACCTGAATGCCACAATGGCATCTTGTTTAGTCTTGAATACTCATTAACACTCCCTTTCTCTTGTGCTTTGTCTCAAGCTCTCACCCTATCCTGGACCCATTTTGCTCCACCTGCTCCACTCCACCTTAAACAGTATAAAACCCATTACATTTCCCCCTCTCTTTCATAGAATCATAGAATTTACAGTGCAGAAGGAGGCCATTCGGCCCATCGGGTCTGCACCGTCCCTTGCAAAGAGCACCCTACTTAAGTCCACGCCTCCACCCTATCCCTGTAACCCAGTAATCCCATCTAACCTAATTTAGCATGGCCAAACTCACCTGACCTGCACATCTTTGGACTCTGAAGACTTTAACTCTGAAGAGGAGTCATATGGGCTTGAAACATTAGCTCTGTTTCTCTCTCCACAGATCAACTGTGTTACTGTTCCATTTTCTGCTTTTATTGATTGTCATGTTCAGTGCTTTCTTTTTTTTTCAATTTTACTTTCCATTTTTACATCTCTACTTCTAAGCAGTTCTTCCCCAAACATTCCCAAAAATCAACATTTTTTTTAAACCAGTCCCGGGCAGGACGATAAAAGTCACTTCTGCACTAGGATATGTGGAGCTGTTGGAATCTCAAATAGAACCACAAATGTTTGCATCATTGATAGAACATTTGAAGCAAATGTTAATTTAAGAACACTTATTTATATATTCGCCAACAATGCTATTCCTGTTTTAATGTTCACAGTTGCATCCATTCTGTAGAGAGTTTTTGAGGATAACTTTCCAAATTACACAGTGAATACTTCCTAAAGAATTGCTACACTAACAATGGCACAAGAGAGCATTCTCCGCTCGCAGGATACAAGGATCCCAACTCTCCAGGAGTAACAAGGAGCAGAGGTACTGAATTCATTAAGATGTAGATAATACATATATAAATTAGCTCCAGTGAGATTGATATATAACTTTGGTTTTGAACTCATATCTGTGAAATTAATTAAACTATTTAATTAGATTATGCCCTTGTAACTCAAACGGAACCTTTCCACATAAATGTTCCCAAATCAAAGTAATATTAGGAAATCTGAACATGTACATCGCACTGCAGTTGTTTCCTGACTGATTTTCCACTTTAATTGTCTTGACGTCTGCCTGTTTTTCCAACCAGAAAATATTTTGGAATACATTGCTACAACCCTGTTTGTCTCTCTTTCCTATATTTCGGCCTCTTAGCATCTCCCATTTCTGTTACTATTGTTTCTTTTCATCTTGTTTTCCTTTCATTCCTTTTTTAACATTTCTCATCTTGGCCAACAGGGGCAGAGACATTACATACCTCAAAATGATAAGTAAAATGATCAGCAAGATGCTTTCCCCAAAGAATGACATGATTTTGGAGGCTTGCCCATCATGTGAGGCAATTTGGTTGAATATTTGTGTATCCTGCTCACCTTTGCAATTAAATCATGGCTCTTAGAGGCATTTATAATTTCCCCTACATATGGCAGAAGCTCTGTGATTATGGAATAAAAATACATTTAAATGAGTACATACTTTAGTGAAGTGCCTACTTTAGCACTGGGTCAACATAACGATAATCTGAATCGTAAAAAAATCTGAACAAACACTGCTTGAATGCATCTAGTGATTTAGTCAGTCTTATAAATTTATTGGAAATATTTTGTCCACAAATATTTTTGACCATTTAAAGCCTCAAACTTAAGTACATCTAGTTGCCGATGGTCTTTGATGTGTTGGGTAGGCTGGGTCTATGTGGACTGTGTTTGATGCAGTGTAGAGAGAGACAGGCTTCCAACACTTGATGAGATGCAACACAATTTTATTTAACACCTAACTATATTACATGCTTAACTGTGGGTTGACACTATGCTGACTTGACTGGAGACCTGAGGCTAGCCTGACCAGACTAACTGACTGCCACATGGTGTTTGCACTGGCTACTGCTGACGAGCTCTGACTGTCTCAGAGGCTGGATCCCGAGAGTGTGGGAAAACTGGTGCCCTCTGGCTTTATAGTGATCGTGTCCTGTCTGGTGATTGGCTGCTGTGTTCTGTGTGCTCACTGGTCATCCTGTGTGTCAATCACTGCCTGTCTGCACTCCATCATATACTTGGATGTATATTATGACAGTCTTCTCATGCATTGCTTGATTTGGTTTGACTATATCAAATGCCACCATGCCTTAGTCAAATTCTCTTTTGACTGCAGGAGGGAAAGGATTCTTTGTTCCATGACTAACCACTTCCTCGTCATACCCCAATTCCTCATCTCTCATGCATAAATCTTATTGAATTGTTTCCCAGATTGAGGAAATTTATTCACTGGCCTCAACTCCATCTTCCTTCCTTCTCTCTTTGTTCTTGACCCTCACTCAGTTTCCCATTTACTCCTTTCCAATTCCCTACAACATAGATTTTCTTCTATCATCTATACTGCCTCCAAGCTGAGGTCCAACTTGTTTCCTCAATCCTTTTGCCAGTTAGCTTCTGACCACTCAACTACTTCTGCTGGCACCCATGCGTGCTAAACTGGCACCAGCTCTTTCTACTTAGACACCAATCCCCGCCTTTGAAAATTTTCTGTCCTCTTAACCCACCACTTCAAAAAGATCACGTTCAAGCCACTCATCAATCCATGATAATGAATATCCCCACTAATGCCACCTAGTTCCATACTCTATTCTCCAAAATTTCCTTTTATCTCCTTTCAGTCAGAATTCCAGTTTATTCAGCATATTAATATTTGTGATGAATTTAGGAATTTCAGATATATAGGACGGGATTTTCCAATAATGGGGCTAAGCCCCCATGCCAGTGTCAAAACGCGGGCGTTTCACTCTGGACTTTCCTGAAGAAAGTCCAGAGTGATTCTCCTGCTAACAGGGGGCTAGCAGAGCCCTGGAGTGCTTCTCACAGCTCTGGCTGTGGATATGGGGCCCTGCACTTCCTGCGGCGGCTGCCCCGTGCGACATAGCGGACTCAGCCCCCGGAGTGGCACCAGGTATGTAGGTCTCCCCGCAGATCGGTGCCACCCGATTGCTTGCCTGGCCATCTGTGAGGCCTACCCCCCCCCCCTCTCCCCCGGTGAAAGATTCCCCCATCCCCCACCAGGGTGGCCACGGACTGAGTCCGCAGCAACCACTGGCCGTTCCCGACAGACAAAACGTGGTTAGAACCACGCCGTAGGGAACTCGGCCAGTTGTCCTCAGAGAATCGCTGCGGCGACCTCTGTCAATGGCCCCCTACCCGCGTAGCATAGACCACGTGCACGTGATTCTCCTCTTTCTTTCCAGCAGTCGCAAAAGATCTCACTTTCTCTAAGTAGAGCATTGAAGACATCTCTGTACAGCAAGTAATCCTGAGTATGAACTGTATTTAAAAGTGATTGGGGCCTGAGATGATTTTTGTTGTTTGAGTGGAAATAAAGATAGCAGTTAAGGGATTTTGTGTCACTGTATTGATTAGTATTGTTTAAGAGGCAATAATAAGCAATTTTCTTGCATGAATGTTAAAGATATTTTAATACTGTGTTTGTAATAAAGTTTGTGTTAATACACCATATCCCTATTTTGCGTGAAATCACTCCTGGAGTGCGGAATCCTTTCCTCACAGTCTCACAAAATTAAAATAGAATATTAGGGTTTTTGTCCAGGAACCTAGCTACTGTTAGGGTCTGGTCCAGGATTGTAACACAGGGCAAACTCACACATTCACAATTTTGTGCCTGTGATTCCCTCCTTCTGATTCTCAACTTCACGATACAGGGGACGGCTCCTCTGTTGTTTCAAGACCATCTGCTCCAAACTTCAAAACCAGCAATGTACCCATGCGCAAGGCTTATGCTTCTGAAACATCTCAGTCCTATCATTTCCGAAATAATCATCCATGTCTTTGTCACGACTACCATCAGAGTCACCAATTGTCTAACCCTGGCCTCTCAACATGCCCCGAGGAACTCAAAGTTATCCAAAGCTGAGCAGCCTTGTATGCTGCCCTGCAACTCTGGTCTGCTTGTCCATCAACCTGACCATTGCTGACTGGCATTGGTTCCCTAACTCCTGAATGGATTGAGTTTAACTCTCAGTCTCTTACCAAATTCAATCAACACTTCACTTCACTCTATACCTGCAACACCTTACAGCCTCAAAACACCTCCATCACAAATTGCCCTCCCTCCCTACAGACCCGAATCTCCAGAACCATAGTAGCGCTGTTTGGAACTTTCTCTGTAAATTCTTCTGCTTCTGAAACTTATTTGCCTCCTCCAAAAGCCCCTCTTAACACTGAGCAAGTTCTTGGTCAGCCCTCCTCCTTCCTCCCATGGATGAGACCGAGAGCATATATTTACCCCTCTGAAATGTATATGCTGTTCCTGTGAGAGATTTTCCTGGCTTTTCACGAATGTCCAATGAGACCGTACCATTAAATTGATATCCAACTGTCTTGAAAATATTTGCACCGGAAGGTGAAAAAGAAACTCAAATGTCTGTCATTTTGTTCTGACTTATGAGCAGGCATCGGTTGATCCTCAGATATGTGCTCCTGCATAAATAAGTTAAACATCCAGCCCTGAATCAATGTAGATTCTGCTTAAAATGGAGCATGGCTGTCCTGAACACAAGCAAATCCAGCTACTGTACTGCAGGTAAAAACTCTGACACCAACTAAAAAGCAATCCTTTATTTATTTTTCTCTTTCCAGTGGATTGAATAGGATGATACAAAAAAACTTGGTTGTTGCAAAATCTCTGCATCATGTAGAAGAGGGATCATAACGGCAAAGAAGCACAGCATCAAAGATCTTTTTCCCATTTTTCGCCTGCAATGATTACAAATACAATACAGCCGCAGAAATACCAATCATCAGGTTTTAAAATAGTCATTCCAAATTAGCATTTCGTCAGAACTCAGTCTGTCCAATAATTACATGGCTTGCATCACCTGCTCCTTTTCATTCATTGCAAAGCACTTGGCACAACAGCAGAGATTATATTATCACCCACTCCAGATTCATATAATGGCATTGGCAAAACATTGCTGCAGGCAGTTATTGGAGGATTAAATTATGCCTATTGATGACTTGCTGGACTATCCCTTCTAAGCATGGAAAATGAGATGAAGGAGAAATAAATTAAATCATATCCTTGTGCATTCTGACACATAAGCAATCCCCAGGTGCCAATACCCTTGTTCTGGAAGCCCTCACATCATTTCATTAAATCAGATCATCGTTGATCTATAACTTAACTCCATGTTTCTGGCCAGAGCCTCATATCATTTATATGCACTGTAATCGAAAATTACCTCATTGTTGATTCAAATGGCACACAGATAGATATGGCATGGCAAACAGAAGACAGTGCAAATTTATGAAAGGGTGGTTTTGCCCTTGGGCGGCATGGTGGTGCAGTGCGGAGCATTGCTGCTTCACGGCACCACGGACTTGGGTTCAATCCCAGCCCTGGGTCACTATCCATGTGGAGTTTGCACATTCTCCGTGTCTGCGTGGGTCTCACCCCCACAACCCAAAAATGTGCAGGATAATGGATTGACCATGCTAAATTGCCCCTTCATTGGGAAAAAAATAAAAAAAGGGAGGTGATGTCTAACAAACCTACTCTGGTCCCAGCACCGATGCTTGTGACACTCAATTTGTGTTCCTTTGTCCCCTATATATAGTTTTTTTTCACAGTTACGGAGAAAAACTTGAACCAGTCTCCTGTGGGAAGCATGTGTCCTATTGCACATTTTCCAACCGATTCCAAATGTGTGTGCTTGCAAGTTATCGTATTAAAAGCCAACTAGAGTCTAATAAAATTCCATCTCAATATGATTTGCTCAAAGAATTTCAGTAGAATTGTGAAGGAAAAGACCTCCATGTCATATATCCATGCCAGCACCCCTGAATTATTTTGGTTCCATTATTCATCTTTAAGGAAGCCTCCTAATACATGATCTAAACTGGGCCATGGGGTCATTTGCCTTTAGTTTCTTGTGCAGTCGGCAAACCAGTTTTGACAACTTACATTGTCTATTTCATTTTACAGTTTTTGGGCACCATTCATGTTTCTAATGATTTCCAAAGATACTGCCAATGGGAATGATTTTCAGAGCTGTTTCTTTAACTATCCATGTCAAACCTTCACCTGGAGCAAGCAGATAATATGGTGTGCAGCGATACATGTTACTGGAAGTGATGGCACAAGTAAATAAAGCAATAAAAAGACAAATACAATCAATTAGTTTGTATCCAGAGGCATAAAACTTGAAGAAAAGCAAGGAGTTAATATTGATTCTTGGTGCCAGTAAGAGAACCTTGTGAAGTTCTGGTCATTCAAACATAGAAGGAATATATAAATTACAATAACATGAAATATCATCAACCTGAAATGTTAACTGTATTTTTTTTTTTTAAATAATTTTTATTGAAAGAGTTTTTTCATACAGACATTTACTCCTACTAATTTTTAAATTATTTACAACACAATCCCTCTAGGCAAATGTCCCTCCCTCGCCCGCCCTCTCGCGCGCACCAGTCCTCCCCCCCCCCCCCCCCCCCAGGCAACCTTAACAACCAAGGCAGCCTACAGTTTCAGACATGAGCAGCGAGCAGGCTTGCCCGCGTTACAGTCGTGCCTGTCCCCCCACGACCCTTGCTGCCCCCCCCCTCCCCTCCCTCCCCCCCCCCTCCCCCCCTCCCTCCTCCCCCCCTCCCCCCCCTCCCTCCCCCCCCCCCCCCCTCCCCCCCTCCCCCCCCCCCCCCCGGGTTGCTGCTGCCACGACCCCGAACGTCTATCTCTGATCTAAAAAGTCAAGGAAAGGTTGCCACCGCCTGGCGAATCCCTGCACCGACCCTCTCAGGGCAAATTTGATCCTTTCTAGCTGAATATAGCTAGCCATATCGTTAATCCAAGTTTCAACGCTTGGAGGCCTCGCGTCCTTCCATTGAATTAATATCCTTCGTCGAGCCACTAGGGACGCAAAGGCCAGTATTCCGGCCTCCCTAGCCTCCTGTACCCCCGTTCTACCCCGACCCCAAAGATCGCAAGCCCCCATCCTGGTTTGACCCTGGACCCCACCACCTTCGACACCGTCCTTGCCACCCCCTTCCAGAACCCTTCCAGCACCGGACATGCCCAGAACATATGCACATGGTTCGCTGGGCTTCCCAGACATCTGACACACCTGTCCTCACCCCCAAAGAACCGGCTCATCCTTGTCCCCGTCATGTGAGCTCTATGCAGCACCTTAAATTGAATGAGGCTCAGTCTCGCACACGAGGAGGAAGAGTTGACCTTCTCCAGTGCATCCGCCCACGTCCCGTCTTCTATCTGCTCTCCCAGCTCCCCTTCCCACTTGGCTTTCAGCTCCTCCCCCGATGCTGCTTCCGCCTCCTGCATTATCTTGTAGATGTCTGATATCTTCCCCCCTCCGACCCAGACCCCCGAGAGCACCCTATCACTCGCCCCCTTACTGGGGAGCAGGGGAAACCCCTCCACCTGCCGCCTAGCAAATGCCTTCACTTGTAATATCTGAACATGTTTCCCGGGGGGAGCTCAAACTTCTCCTCCAGCCCTCCCAGGCTCGCAAACCTCCCCTCTATAAACAGGTCCTTCAGCTGCCGTATGCCCACCCTGTACCAGCTCTGAAATCCCCCGTCGATGTTCCCCGGGATGAATCTATGGTTCCCTCTTATTGGCGCCGCCAACAGACCTCCCATTTCACCCCTATGTCGCCTCCACTGCCCCCATATCTTGAGGGTGGCCGCCACCACCGGGCTCGTGGTGTACCTCGTGGGGGGGAGCGGCCATGGTGCCGTTACTAGGGCCCCCAGGCTTGTGTTGCCACAGGACGCCCTCTCCATTCGTTTCCAAGCTGCCCCCTCCCCTTCCATCATCCACTTGCGCACCATTGACACATTTGCCGCCCAGTAGTACCCCGAGAGATTGGGCAGTGCCAGCCCTCCACTGTCCCTACTCCGCTCCAAAAAGACCCTCCTCACCCTTGGGGTGCCATGCGCCCACACGTAGCTCATGATGCTACTCGTCACCTTTTTGAAGAAGGCCCTAGGGAGGAAGATGGGCAAGCACTGAAATAAAAACAGAACCTTGGGAGGACCGTCATTTTGATTGACTGCACCCTCCCCGCCAGCGACAACGGTACCATGTCCCACCTCTTAAACTCCTCCTCCATCTGTTCCACCAGCCTGGAAAAGTTCAACTTGTGGAGGGTCCCCCAGTTCCTTGCCACCTGCACCCCTAAGTACCTAAAGCTCTTTCCTGCTCGCTTGAAGGGGAGTCTCCCAATACCCTCTCCCTGGTCCCCCGGGTGTATCACAAAAACCTCGCTTTTGCCCAAATTTAATTTGTACCCCGAAAAGTCCCCAAACTCTGCTAATAGTTCCATTATCTCCGGCATTCCCCCTTCTGGGTCTGCCACATACAGCAGTAGATCATCCGCATACAGCGATACTCGATGTTCCTCCCCTCCCCTAGTCAGTCCTCTCCACCCCCCTGAACCCCTCAGTGCCATCGCCAACGGTTCAATCGCCAGTGCGAAAAGTAGGGGGGATAGGGGACATCCCTGCCTGGTCCCTCGGTGGAGCCCGAAATACTCCGACCTCCTCCCGTTTGTCACTACACTCGCCGTCGGGGCCGAGTAGAGCAACTTCACCCACTTAATAAACCCTTCCCCAAACCCAAACCGTTTCAACGTCTCCCACAGGTACTCCCACTCCACCCTATCGAATGCCTTCTCCGCGTCCAGCGCTACCACTATCTCAGCCTCCCCCTCCACTGCCGGCATCATAATTACATTCAGCAATCTCCGCACGTTCGTGTTGAGCTGCCGCCCCTTCACGAACCCCGTCTGGTCCTCATGGATTACCCCTGGCACACAATCCTCTATTCTAGCTGCCAGGATCTTTGCCAGCAACTTGGCATCCACGTTCAGAAGCGAGATAGGCCTGTAGGACCCGCACTGCACGGGGTCTTTATCCCGCTTCAATATCAGGGAGATCAGAGCCTGCGACATTGTCGGGGGCAGAACCCCCCCCTCTCGCGCCTCATTAAAGGCTCGTACCAGTACCGGTCCCACCAAGTCCACATTTTCTTATAGAATTCCACCGGGAACCCATCTGGCCCCGGCGCCTTCCCCGCTTGCATCTGACCTATTCCCTTGACTAGCTCCTCTAGCCCTATTGGCGCCCCCAGCCCTTCTACCAGCCCCTCCTGGACCCTTGGGAACCTCAATTTGTTTAGGAAGTCCTCCATTCCCCTCTCCTTGTCGGCGGCTCAGACCGATACAACTCCTTGTAAAAATCCCTGAAGACCCCGTTCACTTCTTGCCCCTTCTGCACTACCTTCCCGCCCCTCTCCTTCACTCCCCCAATCTCCCTAGCCGCATCTCGTTTGCGAAGCTGGTGTGCCAGCATCCTGCTCGCCTTTCCCCATACTCATAGACCGCGCCCTGTGCCCTTCTCCACTGCGTCTCTGCCTTCCTGGTGGTCAGCAGGTCGAACTTGACCTGCAGGCTGCGCCGTTCTTCCAGCAGCCCCTCCTCTGGTGCCTCCGCATATCTCCTATCCACTTCCAATAGCTCCCCCACCAGCCTCTCCCTCTCCTGCCTCTCCTTTCTTTCTCTATGCGCCCTTATGGAGATCAGCTCTCCCCTGATCACTGCCTTCAGGGCCTCCCAGACCATCCCCACCTGCACCTCACCCGTGTCATTCAAGTCCAGATAGCTCTCAATGCTCTTCCGGACCCTTTTACACACCTCGTCGTCCGCTAACAGCCCCACATCCAGCCGCCACAGCGGGCGCTGGTCCCGCGCCTCCCCCATTTCCACATCCACCCAATGCGGTGCATGATCAGAGATCGCAATGGCCGAGTACTCAGCTTCCCGTACCCTCGGGATCAGCCCCCTGCTCAACACGAAGAAATCGATTCTGGAGTACACTCTATGGACGTGGGAGAAAAAGGAATACTCCCTCGCCCTCGGCCTACCAAACCTCCATGGGTCTACTCCTCCCATCTGCTCCATGTACCCCCTCAGCACTTCTGCCGCTGCCGGCCTCCTATTGGTCCTTGCGCTCGATCTGTCTAGCCCGGGGTCCAGCACTGTGTTAAAGTCCCCCCCCATGATCAAGCCCCCTGCCTCCAGTCCCGGAATGAGGCCCAATAGGCGCCTCATAAAACCCGCGTCATCCCAGTTCGGGGCATATACGTTGACCATCACCACTTTCTCCCCCTGCAGCTTACCCTTCACCATCACATACCTACCCTCCTTATCCGCCACCACCTCCTCCGCCACGAACGACACCCTCTTTCCCACCAGAATCGCCACCCCCCGGTTCTTTGCGTCCAATCCAGAGTGGAACACCTGTCCCACCCACCCCCTTCTCAGGCGAACCTGGTCCACTACCTTCAAATGGGTCTCCTGTAACATTGCTACATCAGCCTTCAGTCCCTTCAGGTGTGAGAATACCCTTGATCTCTTGACCGGCCCATTCAACCCCCCTCACGTTCCAAGTGATCAGCCGGGTCGCGGGACGACCCGCCCCCTTCCCCTGCCGATTAGCCATGTCCTGTTCCCTGCTCGCCCCCGGGTCGACCCTCCCCTTCTGACCCGCTCCCCATGGCGATGGCCCCCTCCCCCCCCCTCTCCAGTCCTCCACTTCCCGTTTCTGGTCTTTTCAGCAGCAACCCGGTGTCCCTCCCTAACCCCCCTCCCCCCCCCCCAGGCTAGGACCCCTCCTAGCCGCGATGTACCCTCCATCGTACTCCCGTAAGTCAGCTGGTTCACGCTGACACCGGCTGCTCCTGCCCCACTCCGACTCCCCCCGGCTCGGGGGGGGGCCTCCCCCCCCCTTGCCACTCCTCCCTGGCCCCGCTCCAGCGCGGGAAAGGTCGCCATTGCTAGCCACGCCCCGCACTCCTCCCCTCCCCCCTCCTCTGCCCCGCGCGCGGGAAAACAGAGGAAAGCCCGCGCTTTCGCCCTGCCACACCCCACCCCGCCATCTTCAGTTCCACCCCCGTCCCCGTCCATGCCTGTAAAAGAACCCCCCCTAGGAGCCCATATCCCCGATCTGCTCTCCCCCCCGTCCCACCTCCCCAACTTAACATTATAAATAACAGATAAATAACAAATAACAATGTACTTAACAGTCGCCCTCTACCAAACAGCATAATAACCATAAATAACCATGAATAACCACAATAACAATAACTAAGGGAAGTTGGCAAAGGGCGAAAAAACATCAGAAGAAAAACCACAGCAAGAGTTCAAAATCCAAACAAAGAATTCAGCTGAAAGTACCCGAGCGGCTACGGCCGCCAAGTATCCCCTGGGTCTAATTCGAGTCCAGTTTCTCTTCCTGTACAAAGGCCCACGCCTCCTCTGGGGACTCAAAATAGTGGTGTTGGTTCCTGTAGGTGACCCACAAGCGCGCTGGCTGCAGCATTCCGAACCTGATCCGTTTGCATGTAGCACCGCCTTCGTCCGGTTGTACCGGGCCCGCCGCTTTGCCACCTCCGCACTCCAGTCCTGGTAACCCTCACCGTCGAATTCTCCCACTTGCTGCTCCTTTCCCTCTTGGCCCACTCCAGCACTCTCTCACGGTCGCTGAGTCGCTGGAACCGCACCAGCACCGCCCTCGGGGGCTCATTTGCTCTTGGCCTCCTAGCCATGACCCTGTAGGCCTCTTCCAGCTCCAGGGGCGAAGGGACGGCCCCTGCCCCCATCAGGGAGCTCAGCATTTCTGCTACATATCCCGGGAGGTCTGACCCCTCCAGGCCTTCTGCCAGGCCCAAGATCCTCAGGTTCTTCCGCCTCATTCGGGTATCCAGCTCCTCAAAACGGCTCTGCCATTTCAGGTGGAGTGCCTCGTGCACCTCTACCTTTCCCACGAGGACCGTGGCCTCCTCCTCCCTCACAGTCCATCTCCTGTTGCAGGCTCCCGAATCGACGCCTCTTGGGTCGCCTGGGCTCCCATCAGCCTGGTGGTCGTCGCATTCATTGACTCCAAGAGCTCCATTTTCAGCTCCGTAAAGAAGCGCAGGAGAGCGGCCTGCTGCTCCTCCGCCCATTTCCTCCATTCCTCGGGTGCTCCACCGGCCGCCATTTTGATCTTCTTCCCCCGCTTTTTTTTGGGAGCTGCTGTTGCTTTCTTTACCACCCCACTCCGGGTACCGACCATAAAGTTGGTCTGGTTCTCTTCAGGGAGCCTTCCCCCACCGGGATTTGTCCTTACAGCGCCGTTGGGGCCCTCCAATCGGCCCGAAAACACCTTTGTAGCAGGAGCAGCCAAACGTGCGACTTAGCTGGTCATAGCCGCAACCGGAAGTCAAATGTTAACTGTATTACCCTCTCTACAAATGTGCTGAGTATTCCCAACATTTCCTGTTTTTATTATCGGTATGATGCAGTGTGGATGCACTCAGAAATTAACACGCATAATGGAGAGCATTTGGAGAGAAATTTGAGAAACTGGAAAAACCAAAGACACTTCACAGGTGTCCTTTATACTGTATATAGCTATTCATTTTCCCAAAATCAATCCAAAATGATTCTTCGCTCCTGAGATTCCTGGGGCCGAATTCTCCGACACCCCGGGTGGTCGGAGAATCGCCTGGGGCCAGCGCCGTGTCCCGAATTCTCTGCCCCCCGAGATTCGGCGGGAGTGGGAATCGTGCTGCGCCGGTTGGCGGGCCCCCCGCGGCGGTCAGCGGGCCTCCCGCAGTGATTTTCCGGCCCACGATGGGCCGCAGTCCCGTAGCTGACAGGCCTCTCCGGCCGGTGTGGTTTAAACCACCTACCTGACCGGCGGGATTGGTGACGCGGGCGGGCTCCGGGGTCCTGGGGGGGGGAGCGCGGTGCCCCCACGGTGGCCTGGCCCACGATCGCGGCCCACCGATCAGTGGGCGGGCCTGTGCCGTGGGGGCACTCTTTTTCTTCCGCCCCCTCCCCTGAGCTTGCGCTGGTATGACGTCAGCAGTCACTGACGGTCCGGTGCACGCGCGGACTCACACCGGCCAGCGAAGTCCTTTCGGCCCCGGCTGGCGTGGTGCCAAAGGCCGTTCACGCCAGCCGGCGGAGTGGAAACTCCGGCATGGGCCTAGCCCCTCAATGTGAGGGCTTGGCCCCGAAAGGTGCGGAGAATTCCGCACCTATGGGGCGGCCCGACGCCAGAGTGGTTCACGCCACTCCGACACGCCGGGACCCCCCGCCCCGCCGGGTAGGGGAGAATCCCGGCCCTGTTCTTTGTTTTTCTCAGCTTGGTAATGTGCAATTTTAGAACTGTCCTTTACATTGAATTTTACTTTTACCAGAAACTCTCTCCCTCTAGCCCTAGTTAGGTGACTCTTTTAACCTTCTTTTAACTCCCCATGAATTTGGTCTTTTCAATTTGAACATACGGGCTTCCACCTGCATTCCTGCATGGCGAACCAGAGAGATATTTTTGGCCCCCAGCTGCTCCCTCTCATGCAGATACAAGGAAATTCAAAACATTGTCTGTAATAGTCATGATACTCTGGATAAACCTCTAATCCAGGGCGAAATTCTCCGACCCCACGCAGGGTCGGAGAATGGGCCGGCGGCGGCGTTATTCCCCCTCCCTCTGAAGGCCGGTACCCACACCCCCCTCCCTCTGAAGGCCGGTACCCACACCCCCCCCCCCCTATGAAGGCCAGTACCCACACCCCCCTCCCTCTGAAGGCCGGTACCCACAACCCCCCCCCCCCCCCCTCCCTCTGAAGGCCGGTACCCACACCCCCCTCCCTCTGAAGGCCGGTATCCACACCCCCCTCCCCACGCCGGTACCTACACCCCCCCTCTCCTCCTCCCCCCTTCCTTCCTCCTCCCCCCTTCCTTCCTCCTCCTCCCCCCTTCCTTCCTCCCCCCCTTCCTTCGTCCTCCCCCCCTTCCTTCCTCCTCCCCCCTTCCTTCCTCCTCCCCCCCTTCCTTCCTCCTATCCCCTTTCTTCCTCCTCCCCCCTTCCTTCCTCCTCCCCCCTTCCTTCCTCCTCCCCCCCTTCCTTCCTCCTCCCCCCCTTCCTTCCTCCTCCCCCCCTTCCTTCGTCCTCCCCCCTTCCTTCCTCCTCCCCTTCCTTCCTCCTCCCCCTTCCTTCCTCCTCCCCCATTCCTTCCTCCTCCCCCCTTCCTTCTCCCCCCCTTCCTTCCTCCTCCCCCCTTCCTTCCTCCTCCTCTCTCCCCCTTCCTTCCTCCTCCTGTCTCCCCCCTTCCTTCCTCCTCCTCTCTCCCCCCCCTTCCTTCCTCCTCCTCCTCTCCCCCCCTCCTCCTCTCCCCCCCCTTCCTTCCTCCTCCTCTCTCCCCCCTTCCTTCCTCCTCCTCTCTCCCCCCTTCCTTCCTCCTCCCCCCCTTCATTCCTTCCTCCTCCCCCCCTTCCTTCCTCCTCCCCCCTTCCTTCCTCCTCCTCCCCCCCACCTTCCTTCCTCCTCCTCCCCCCCCACCTTCCTTCCTCCTCCTCCCCCCCCACCTTCCTTCCTCCTCCTCCCCCCCACCTTCCTTCCTCCTCCTCCCCCCACCTTCCTTCCTCCTCCTCCCCCCACCTTCCTTCCTCCTCCTCCCCCCCCACCTTCCTTCCTTCTCCTCCCCCCCCCACCTTCCTTCCTCCTCCTCCCCCCCCACCTTCCTTCCTTCTCCTCCCCCCCCCACCTTCCTTCCTCCTCCTCCCCCCCACCTTCCTTCCTCCTCCTCCCCCCCCCACCTTCCTTCCTCCTCCTCCCCCCCCCCACCTTCCTTCCTCCTCCTCCCCCCCCACCTTCCTTCCTCCTCCTCTTCCCACGCCGGTACCCGTCCTCTCTCTCTCAACGCGCCACTTCTGCAGCGCATTAAAATGACGCGTATCGCATCGGTCCGATGCTGGCCCCTCCGGGAACGGAGATTAGCGGCCTAAAAGAAGGCCCCGACGCCGGAGTCATCTGCACCGCCTTTGCTCGCCGGAAATCGGCGTCACGACGGTCCGCGGAGAATTTCGCCCCTGATATTTATTATGGCTTCCTCTGCATCCTTTTCCATGGATGCATGAATCACATGGGTATCTTATCCAGGTCGAAGTGCTAATTAGCTATCTTTGAATGAAATGAATGGTTGAAAGCTCAACTACTTACAATATTTGGAATTCTCTGCCCCAGAGGGCTGTGGAGGCTAACTCACTGACATTATTCAAGACAGAGATCACCATCTTTCTAGATATTAAAGGTATCAAGGATTTTGGGGTTAGCATGGAAAAATGGCGTTAAGGTAAAAGATTAGCCATGGATCTAACATCAGATAAATGGCAGTGCAGGTTCGTGAGGACGAATGGTCAACTCTTAATCTTATTTCTTCTGTTCCTATGTTGCTAACCCAATACATTTCTTTGCATTTATGGGACTTTGGAGACACAAAGTCTCAATTGTTCACACTCAGGCTGCTGCCATTGTTTCCAACCTTCTCAGTAATTCGGCCTTCCTCTAAACTTTTACAGATGCACCATAGAAAGCATCCTATCGGGCTGCATCACAGCCTGGTATGGCAACTGCTCGGCCCAGGGCCACAAGGAACTTCAGAGAGTCGTGAATACCGCCCAGTCCATCACACGAAACTGCCTTCCATGCATGGACTCCATCTACACCTCCCGCTGCCTGGGGAAAGCGGGCAGCATAATCAAGGATCCCTCCCACCCGGCTTACTCACTATTCGAACTTCTTCCATCGAGCAGGAAATGCAGAAGTCTGAGAACACGCACGAACAGACTCAAAAACAGCTTCTTCCCTGCTGTTACCAGACTCCTAAATCACCCTCTTATGGACTGACGTCATTAACACTACACCCCAGTATGCTTCATCTGATGCCATTGCTTACATAGTTACATTGTGTACCTTGTGTTGCCCCATTATGTATTTTCTTTTATGTATTTTCTTTTATTTCCTTTTCTTTTCATGTACTTAATGAACTGTTGAGCTGCTCGCAGAAAAATACTTTTCACTGTACCTCGGTACACTTGACAATAACAAATCCAATCTAATCCAAAAAGTGTAATGTTGACCATGTCATTAAACACCCATCTCATTCACTCAAGTCCTTTAGGGAAGGAAATCTGACTCCAGACCCACAGCAATATGGTTGACTCTTAAATGGCCTCAGAGATGGGCTATAAATGCTGGCCTGGCCAGCGATGTCCGCATCCCATGAACAAAGAAATAAAAAACAAATCAAATATGTCGAGAACTGGCCAGAAAATCTACACGAATGGTCAATGGATAAACTTGAGCATTGCCTCATTGGCACCCTATCTGATCTGGGATAGTTTGTAGGCGGTATTCTCCGCTCCTGATAAAAATCGGGATGGCCGTCGTGAAATCGGCCGAAGTTCACGACGGCCTTGGGGCCCGCTCCCCGCACCTAATTCACCCCCCCCCCCCGGGGCTAGGAGTGGGCCTCCGTCTTTCCCGGCCACGACCTCGTCGCGCCGGAAATGACGCGCATTTGTGAGGTCATCCGCGCATGCGCGGGTTGCCGGTTCCAACCCGCGCATGCGCGGATGACTTCATCGCGCAGACGGCGCGAACCGCGCATGCGCGGTGGCCGTCTGTCTCCTCAGCCGCCCATCAGGACGTGGCAGCTTGATCTTGCCGGGTGGCGGAGGGGAAAGAGTGTGTCCGTTTTGGACGCTGGCCCAACGATCGGTGGGCACCGATCGCGGGCCTGTCCCCTCCCGAGAACAGTCGTGGTGCTCCCGTGCCAATCGGGCCCCTTGATGCCCCAAACGGGCATCTGGTGCTCGTTTCACGAATGCAGCGACCAGGTGTGGTTGCTGCCATGGTAAAACGGGCGTGAAGGGCCGGCTGCTCGGCCCATCGGGCTCGGAGAATCGCTGTTCGCCGTGAAAAACAGCGAGCGGTGATTTTTCCGAGCCGGGGGGGGGGGGGGGGGGGGGGAGAATCGCTGAGGGCGCCGGGGGGCATGAAATAAAAAATGTCGGGAGGCCCTCCCACGATTCTCCCACGCCACGTGGGGAGCGGAGAATTCCACCCTGTATCTCTAACTAGCCGGGTCCAATTAAATTGAAGATGGATTTCCCTCAACACGAGAATAAGTAACAGATGTTTCAGCAAGGTTACTAAAGCAGCTTAAGTCCAAATTTCTGATGAAAAAACAATTATTGGCGTATGGAAACACTCTGAGCGAATCAAGATTGAGACATGGTGCAGACAAATAATCCAGACTGAGTAGTGGTGGCCTTTGCCTTCATTGAAAGATATTAATGAAGTGCCTGAGTTTTAACAGCAATCTGGTCGCTTTCCTGGTCACTTTTTCTACTGCTGCTAGCCCATAAACTACAAATGCTGTTAAGTTCAGTTTCACTGCTCACAATAATAGCATTTCAATTTAAGATATCTGGATCACCAGTTCAGTCAAAGAAACATTAGACTTTACACCATGCTCATATCTGCTGGGGCATGTAAGATCAGAAGGTTGTTATATCATCAAAGAGCGAGAAGGGGGCTGAAAGCGTGGAAAAGCATTTTAGTATAGAATACACCCTTGTGACTCCATTGACTATGATTGTGCATACGGACTGCAAATATGCTACAAGTCATTCATATGTCCTCATATTCTTGCTGATGAGTTAATAATGATGCTATTGTTGCTGCCAGTTCATTAAAAAGTCATTTGAAGAGCATTCCAGGAGAATTATCTGGACTGCATACATCAGGAAATGTTAGCAACAGGGGTTTTATTCATTTCAGACACCAAGAATAAAGCAAAAAGACAATTGCCTTTCATTTTAAATTTATTCTATCAAGACATTATAATTTAAAGAAAACAGTTTTTTCTGTATCCAATGTTAAGAACCACAGAAAGACAATCAATAAATCGATTACAAAATAACAAATGATTAATGTTTGCGATTCTCCGTTTTGGCATCTCAAGGACTAACTGGTCAATAACAGTCACCAACTACTTAAGCACATAAATCATAGAATTTATAGTGCAGAAGGAGGCCATTCAGCCCATCGAGTCTGCACCGGCCATTGGAAAGAGCACCCTGCCCAAGGTTAACACCTCCACCCTATCCCCATAACCCAGTAACCCCACCCATCACTAAGGGCAATTTTGGACACTAAGGGCAATTTATCATGTCCAATCCACCTAAATTGTACATCTTTGGACTGTGGGAGGAAACCGGAGCACCCGGAGGAAACCCACGCACACACGGGGAGGATGTGCAGACTCCGCACAGACAGTGACCCAAGCCGGAATCGAACCTGGGACCCTGGAGCTGTGAAGCGATTGTGCTATTCCCAATGCTACCGTACAGTTAACTAATGACTGTTTCAAAAGATGGGTTGCTTTTCAAGTTGTTTTAAAAAGTCTGGAAATTAAGGCCACCTGAACGTCCCTTTTCACTTCCACTGAGTTTACCACAGAAGAGTAAACACGGAGCTACAAATCTCGATAACCCAATTTCCTGGCATGCGCTTGGGTGAAATGATCCCTGGTCTCTTCAGGAATGATGAACAGCATCATGTTCCAATTTTAAAAAAACATTCCACTCAAATTTAATTTGCGAATATCACTTTAGTGGTTAGATACACCAGGTAATGTGGTGCTAAATCATACAAACCAGCAAAATCTGCTTTGTTGGCTGAGCTTAACCAGGCAGAAGTGTATTGATTACAGTTGCCCGAAATCTCTGGAGTAGTGAGGGACAAATAAAGCCTGGCGAGTCGCTCTGGATTGTTAATGACTCCTGCTGGAAAATGTTCAGGTATAGATGCCAAGTGAAGACACAATTTGTGATCAATTGTGATTCTCTCAGCAGTCAGATTACATTCTGACACTTAGCACCAAGGCTATACAGATAGACTGGCAATTGCAACAAGTTACTAGAGGACATTTGACATCTATCATGAGTCAGCACCACATTCAGTTGCATTCCTGTGGGGAAGTAGCAATTGGAAAATAGCATCACCGAAAATGGAAGGAATGAGTGGAAGTGTTGCTCATTGTTGTGTAATCCTTTGGAACCAGTTCTCACCTATATTTTTAATCATCCTCTTGACTAGTTATATCTTCTTTCCCTACTCCATGTCTGCATGGGTTTCCTCCTGGTGCTCCGGTCACCTCCCACAGTCAAAGGTGTGCAGGGTAGGTAGATTGGCCATGCTAATTCTAGGGATGTGAATATTAGGCGGGGGAGTGGACCTAGGTAGTGTGCTCTTTCAAGGGGTTGATGCAGACATGATGGGCTGAATGGCCTCCTTCTGCACTGCAGGGATTCTACGACCATCCATCCAATGGAGATATCAAGGGCGCGATTTAACTAAATGGGAACAAAGACCTATAGCGAGTGCGTTTAGACACATGTTTTCCGGCGCTTTAATATATTTTTTAAAATTATATGGTGGGAAGGCAGGGAGGTGAAGGTAAGGCCACAATCAGATGAACCATGATCTTATTAAATGGTGGAGCAGGCTCAAGGGGCTTAATGGCCCACCTCTTCTCCCAGTTCTAATGATCTTATGTATATTTATTTAGCTCCAAACTGGACATAAAACTGCTTGAATCACCAGCTACTTTAATATCTCTGATCAATAATTAAGTGAAGTACATTGAACGGAGCAGCGATAAGGTTTCCAAACAAACAGTTTGCAGTTTGGAAGGCTGGTCTCACTTTAGCTTCTTTAAATTGATATTAGGAATGTTTCTGAACAGCCTTCCCATGACACAATGTTTTCACTGCCCGAGACACATTATTTCAAGCCATCAGCTTTGGAATAATTTCTTCTGCCACATCACTCATTCCAACAGTCACAGATTCTTAGCGTACACAGATGTCCTGGTTGCTAAGGGAACCAGGTGATAGCAGTCAGACCTCATAGATTCAGCACTGATGCATGAAATGTCTTTGCTTTCTGTAGGTCACTCACAGACCCATGTCCTCTCAACTGCACTGAGCTGTGGAGAAATCCAGCCCTCCTTTAACAATGAATCTGAGCAGCCCTCTTTCATGTAGTACATTCTCGTTACAATGAAAACACGATAGATTGCTGGAAAGCAATCAATGATTCAGGCTAAATACTTAAAAGGGAATCTTGAAGTGACTATCAAAATTTATGATTTTCTAAAAATTAGATGGCATTTCGATTTAAATATTTACAAATCCCAGTGGTTTTTACGAGAATGATTTGGCATGATTCACTGATATATTTTGAAGAGCCTGAGAGATGATTTTGTCTCCACCATTATCAACATTTCCCATGAAATGTTATTGACTCGCCTCAATTTACTGTAATGGTAATAATCCCTCCACCTGAAATTCATGAAGAATGAAATTATTAAACAACAAGGATTTGCAAGAATGCTGCATCGTAGTCATCGCTCACAGAGAAGGTGGCTTTAGCTACAGCTGGGCATATTAGGGAATTGCTAAAGGTCTTTGTTGTGTTCTTGTCAAATGGCCTGATTTATATTACAAGAACACTTGTAGCTAAAGCTGGAAACAATTTATTAACATTAACCATGGGTCAAATATATACAAAACGACAGATAAATAACAGTATGAATATGCACAAGCAACATCTCTTCCAGTTCCCTCTAGCCAGTCTGAGGTCACCTGACTCTAACATTCACTTATATATTAATGAGACTCCTAGTGGTCAGTCGGTGAATTACAACACAACCATGATATCACTCCACCTTTAAAGTATTTCTTTACACAAAGTAATGAAAGGAATATGCACCTCACTGAAATGAAAAGCCATGAATAACTCATGATCTAACCATATGACCTTGCAGTTAAGTCAGTAACAGTGGTCTTCGCCTTTCCACAAAGTGGTATCTAACCAACTGAGAATAGGCGCGTCTTGCTCTCAGTGGTGCTACATTGGCTTAAGCGTTTCCACTGGGAGACAGGTCACATGCAAACCTCACGGACAAGCATTTGCAAGATGGTTGAGGTAAAATGCACATGGTCACAGGTGAACATTATGGAGCTCAGTGAGTCATAATTCTGATCATTACCCACCCCAAGGTTTGCAGCAATGTGGTTCACCCACATGCTGAGATATTCACCCCCCATGTTAAGGTGCTTAAATAAATAGATAGCTTTGGGGTTATAGAAAACAATACATAAAACATCTAGGAACAAGGAACATTTTATTTACTTAGTTATCCAAAAAGCATTTTTTGTGACTTACGTTCGAATCAAATGGAGTTATATATATATTTGCATTATAAAGGGAATCCACACATAAAAAGGAACATGGCTTTTTTTCCCAGCTGATTTTGTACCTATACATTTTAAATACCGATTTTAGTGCCAGATCCAACCCTACCATGAAGAGATTCAAATATTCAACATTCAATGTGGTAGCACCAATAGTCAACAGAATTCATACATCCCAGCACAGGGACTAGTTCAATGCAATGTATCGGGAACAACTCCGACGGTAAATGGCATTAAGCATATGTGTACTTGTAGGTTCAGGAAGTAGAGGGTGTACCTTGCCAGGTATAAGAAGTTCATATCCTGTTCTTTTAAAATGATAGGAAATATAATTGATCACACACAGCTGAACTGGAGCATCACAAGTACTGAAAATAACTTTCACACTGAATGGGACACCCAGGAATGTCCCAGCCGCAGTGAGAATATATTCCAAAATGTTAAAAGGTTCATATCTATTTTCATTTGTTTCTTCATGTTTTATATTCATTGACAAGATGGCTCCCTACTTCCACCTTCAAGCAGTAAAAATCTTTGCTCATATACTGCAGGAGTTTTCACAAGCATTATTAGCCCTTGAAATATATTTATTTCAATAAAAAAGTGTGCCTATCACCCAAGTTTACCAAGCAGCTTACACTGTTCATAATACATAATATATAATACTGTGCAGCAAAATGCTCTTTGTAAACAACCAGGAGCTTATCGGAGTGTGACAGGAATAGTTGTCCAACCAGAACACAAGTCCTTCACAATAACACTGACTTACTCAGAGGTCCATATTCTACCAAGTCACATCACAACGTAATGAAGATACAAACTGAAGATCTGGCATAAATGGAGCAATCTGAGTAGCAGAGATCATTCGACTTATGACTTAAACTTGCATTTGTAAGAGACACTATCAGTAGGACCAGGCTTCCGAAGAGCTTAACAATTGAAAATGCATCATCAACAAATTATGCCCTTCGCTTGACTCTTCAATATATCTTGACAGTTTTGGACGACTTGGAGAAACATTCCCAACTTTTAAGAGTTTTGGAAATGTTGTGGCAGAAGGTTGAATGAAAAGAAACAACTTTGTATTGCTCTTACTCTAGTGTTATCTTGGAGATTGATTAAATAATAATGAAATAAACGAGCTTACCTTTGGAGTCAGAAATGTATGTTTCATACTGTGATAATAAACATTATAGCTTGATTTTGCAATCAGTGACACAGAAATTATTCGAGGTATTCCCGTTGGTGGCAGCTGCCCACAACATTTTGTCGGTTTTGAACTCTAATCTGATGTTTGATCTAACTAGGCACCCTTTTAGGGAGGCTGAGGCTCTCGGACTGCAGCTTCTAGATTTCTGCATGCCATTGAGTGCTGTTAACTTCACCATTATCATCAATGCAAAGTCCTTATTGATAGCTTCCATCACTGTCTAGGACTGTAGTTTTGCAACTGGAAAATCCTATTCTAAGAAACATAGAGCTGAATTTTACAGGCCACCCATGGGCTGGAATACTGTCAGGTGGACCCATAAATTTGGGTGCCACGCCATCAGTAGCAGGCTGATTATCAGTCCACCTGCCCCTGCCCTGTCCTAATTTTATGGGTGGTGAGGGAGGTGTGGGGTCATCTGTTCACTCTTGTACCAATTGAGCCTTCCAATAGGCAACTGATGCCCAATCATGGGCCTCACCCTACTGTTCTGATTTAATAGGCGGCAGAAGAGGCTGCTACCCAAATTGTAGCCCTGTGAGCTGCTGGTAAGTAAAGAGGGTTAGGGTCTAGCCTTCTCGAAACCCAGGTGCCAATCCAAGGCCCTCCAAGAGGCTCCCCGCATGCATGGTCCCTCCTGTCTAACATGTCGGCCGCTATCCAACACCCCTCCTCAACCCCCTTGCTGGGGCCTGCCAACCATGTTTCCTCTTCTTCCCAGGCCTCCTGCAGGACTGATAGTGGCCACTGATCATGGCCTAGTACAGAGCTCAATGAGGCGGGTTTTCTGCCCAGAGGTGGCCAGAAGTCCTGTTGCATGCCAATTAAAGTGCTGTTGCCGAAAAAAGGAAAGTGGAGCAAACGGGGCAAGCTGGCCCAGCAGAGCCAGTTTCACACCTGACATTTATGCTGGGGTGCAGAGAAACAGCACCCAGCATATATTACAACCCATAATTTCCATCTAATAAATTGGAGGTTTGTCTTTTAAATGTCCATAAACTCTGGATGGTGAACTATTTGTTCGAAAAATTGTACGAGGTCATTTTTTAAAATTAGTCCCTATGCAACTCCCAGTGTGAGTTAAGTGCTTATTACAGCAGTGGTTTCAATCAGGATATCTGGTATTCACATTGATCAATTCACTTGATCAGCTTTGTCCCCACAGGATCTTAAAAATGTGGGATTTTTCTTAATGCAGAAAATTGAAGCCACAAATATAAGATTCACATTTTAGGGCCAGTGAGGGTGTTGAGCAGTACTTATGAATGTAGCCTAGTGTTAAAAACCCAGTTACATCACATTCAACGCAGTGTAACTTTCCCAGGGTGATTGAAAGTCAGGCTAATAGTGTCTTGTCAGTTTAATTTGTAATTGAGTGTCACCTCAACAATGCACCCTCCTGGCAAATGTGGAATCACAGACAAGTGCTTCTGAATTTCCGTGTTTACTGTACATGTCCTAGATTTGTTGTTAGCTTTGCTGGAATTGTGACAGCAAAGGCTGACCAGGTCGCTGTCTTTGCCATCTCAAAATCTGAGCTAATAACTCTTGCTTGGGCTCGATGGTAATTTGTGTCTCATTATTCTGTGAAGTTCTCTGGAATGTTTTCCAACAATAAAGGCATAAAGGTCTGAATTTCGCACTCCTCCCCGATGTTTTATAACATGGTAGAGAAGGGGGTGCAAGCGGAGGGTGTGACACAGTGAAATTGCCCTGTCCTGGAAGCAATTATATTGTGGGTGTGCAGGCCTTCATGGAGATTCCCTACCCTTGCCCTAATTAAGGCCCTTAAGTGGACACTTAAGGGCCTTTTCCTGCCCAGCCTCAACTTTTCAGCTGGTGGGTGGATGACACACTTTCGGAGTAGATGCCTCCATCAGAAGCCCTCTTTTGATGGTGGGTGCCCTCGCTGGGATGCCTGCCATTGATCTGGCCTCCCTGTCCCGACTCTTAGTCTCAGGCATGTCACCGCAGTGCCTCTTTCGGCCACTGCAATGGTGTGCCTGGAGGGCCTGGAGAGCTGCCGGCCAATTTGATTGGCCGGCAGCTCACCAAGGCAGGATCCTTCCCCGTGATGGATGGAAGTCCCGCCTACTCCTAATCAACGTTCATTAGAGTGTAAAATAGCAGCTGGCCTGTTGGAGTTGGTTCAGATGTACTTCCCAACAACAGTCCCCACCACCTGAAAAATTCAAGCCTATGAAAATGCAAACCGCTTTTGGTATTTTTAATAAACCTGATTTGCAGTTGTGGTCTGAAATATATGAACAGTTATAGTGCTGTTTGTCGAGCTCATAGAGTTACTGTTTCCAATGTTTACATTGATGGTAGGCATGTGTGTCGTTCTCGGCTTTATTAACTCTTCCATCTTTACATGGAGGTCTGAATGTACGTACTTGCCCTGGGAACAACAAAAATGATCTGGGTATATAACAACTAAATCATAAAATTTACCAGACAGGAAAGAGGTTTACAATCCTACAGTGACTACCAGAGCTGATGGCAATATGAGCACAGCTGATGAGCTTTGCCATATCTCTAGAGTTAGCAATACTTCTTTCAGAGCGTGCCAACTCCATCGATGAACTGTAACAGTCCTTCCTGATGGTTCCCTTATCTCCCCTTTCTTTACTGTTGCGGTTACCATTTTGATGTTTAATGGACAGGTATCCTTAAGTAAAGCACCAGAGAGAATGAGGGACTTAAAAGTTACAGCAGAGAACAGTCTTCTGGCTTTGAACGGGAGAACTCTGACTTTTCAGCACTCGAGAGATGATGGTGGGACTCAGTGCCATTGATTGGCTGGTGGCCGATGAATTGGCCAAAAGGCCAGATTCTGCATAATAACAGGTGGTGTTTGGATTCTCCCTGAGTGGGATGATTTCCAGAGACCTAAGGAAGGCAGCGTTGAGACCTGGACACACAGAGAAAGGGACCCACTCTCTCCACTTGTGTTTTCTCCAGAAATTCTGTGAATTGCTGTATTTCTGAAACTGCAGAGACCTGAATGAATCTACAGTGAAAGGCATTATAGACTGGAAAGCAGAAATCTCGACCTGCAAGGCTGGTTTGAAGAACAGTGGGGTAATGACAACCGTCTAAAACAAAAACTCTTTTTCCCTTTTACTTTTTATCATTTATCCCTCTCTTCCCCTCTGTTTGTTTGTCATGTGTGTGTGTGTGTGTAGAGGGTGGGGTTAAAGAGGGGGTTAAGAATTAGATGATAGTTAACCAATTGTATTTTATAATTACAGTTCTTGTTATAAATAAAAAGTAACTGTGTTTAAATTTACAAATCTGGTGACCATAATTATTGGGCAACCAAGGACCAAAGATTTTGGATATTTTTCTGAGAATTGTTGGTTAATTCAATTGTGTTGCAACTCTGAGTAAAGTGGGGTTGGAATTGACTAGGCAATAGCCCAAGGGGTCACAACAACACACTCATCCATACAACAGACAGAAGTATCACTATCGCTAAAATGTCAGAGATTATTTTCTCAAAAAATGTTTTGAGCAGCATGGGAAATGGAAATGAATAACAAAGAATATACAGATTGTCAGAAGCTTTCAGAACAGCCTCAGGTGGTGTTTCTTTTTGTGATATACAACTGAGTTATCAGTTAACTGCTTTGATATCAAGAATCATGGATTCATGGGTCATTTACCAGAAAGTGTCTATGTTCACTCTTTGGTTGGGCTACGCAATGCATTACACTCCTCTACTCTTTCCCCATAGTCCTGTATTTTACCCTCATTGTTATCCAGTCCCTTCTCGAATGCTCCTTTAGAATCTGGTTTCACCACAACTTCCTTTGTGAAAAAGTAAAGATTTCCTCATGTCGCCTCTGATTCTTCAGCTAATCACCTGCAATTTGTGGTCATCAATTACCGATGCTTTGTCATTGGGAAACAAAAGGGTTCACCTTATTTACTTTGTAAATGATTCATGATCTTGACTGCATCTGGTAAATCTTCTAATAACTTCCTCCTTCAAGGGAAAAGAGCCCTTGTGCCTTTGTGGCTCCACACAAAAACAGAGCATTTCAAGGTCATTATTTAGTGGGGAATAAGCAAATACATGGAAGTGAAAAAAAAGCAAAGTAAGTTTGGATGTTAAAAGATAAATGACATTTTATTTTTGCGGGATATTACCTCTATTTTAAGAGGTAAAAGTTTGATAACCATGCTGAGTCAACAGCTTTCAAATGGTGATTTTGAAATAATCTATTTTTACTGCATTATTCTCTGTCCAATTCCACTGCAGTGGTTATATGGAAATGTCACTGCATAAACCTGTATGAATTGCATCAGACTCCATTAGCTCATGGGAAATTTTGCAACATCAGTAGCGACCTGCACATATGAACAAAATTGAACAAGGAAAAAAGAGGTGGTGTGGAAGTAAAGAGGATCAAAATAAAGGAAGGGGACAGGAAGAAATTTTAAAATATGCACACACACTCGCACACACCAGAAGAAGAGAGGAGAAAAAGAAAGGTTCACCAGGATTTATTTTTCTGTTCAAAGAATAATGAAGCATGTCCATGCTCAACATTATTAAAGAATAAATTGGGCAGTAGTTTCTCACTTATGTAATTAAACATGGAAATCAGGAAGGTCCTGTCCTAGTTCTCCTGCTCCTCAACAGGATTTGTGACATTGGTGCATAACCATTCATACCTTGGCAATCAAACAGATGGGATTTTCTGGCCCCAATACCGTGTGTTTCCTGATGGCGGAGGCAGCTCGCCTTTGGCTATTTGAGTTGCCCATCAGCTACGCCGCCAGGTAACCCATCGTTGAGGGTTCGCCTTCGACAGGACAGGAAGATCCCATCGACGGGAAAGAGCAAAATCCTGGACATGGAGAGTATGAAGTTGCAGTACTTACCCATTAGATATCCAATAAAAATGCCAGAAAAAAGTCTTACAACACCAGGTTAAAGTCCAACAGGTTTGTTTCAAACACTAGCTTTCGGAGCACTGCTCCTTCCTCAGGTGCAGGATTCACCTGAGGAAGGAGCAGTGCTCCGAAAGCTAGTGTTTGAAACAAACCTGTTGGACTTTAATCTGGTGTTGTAAGACATATTACTGTGCTCACCTCAGTCCAACGCCGGCATCTCCACATCCTGCCAGGAAACTTTAGCGTTTGCCCATTCAAATAAGTGATTTTTAAACTGCATGATAAGTCTTAAGTAATTTAAGTCTTTAAGGGAGATGTGCGTGGAAAGTTTTTTACGCAGAGGGTGGTGGGTGCCTGGAAAGCTTTACCAGCAGAGGTGGTAGAGGCGGGCACGATAGCATCATTTAAGAGGCATCTAGACGGGTATATGAACGGGCGGGAATAGAGGGAAGTAGACCTTGGAAAATAGGAGACAGGTTTAGATAAAGGATCTGGATCGGCGCAGGCTGGGAGGGCCGAAGGGCCTGTTCCTGTGCTGTAATTTTTTCTTTGTAATGTCAAAAAAAATCCTCCTTGGTACTGAAAATGGACTTACATAAATGTGAAATACCATTCTTTCAGATTTCAACTATTGCTGGGGATTTTTTTCAAACTTTTCTGTCTCTTGTACCTTTCTCCCTTAATTCCACATTTTTTTTCCAATTCTTCATTTCACCTTCATTAATTTTACGTTGAAGTGAATATTCTAATTTACACTTCCTGGATGACGCTCTGTTCGCTTTACTGAGGATTGGCTGAAGTGAAACACTACTGCTTTCCCTGTGCGCAAAGGTCCAAGATCCATTCCGGAGAATGCTCCATTTTATTGGATCTCTGATAATAATTGTAGAAAAGCAGAAAAGTGATAATCCTTCACTGCTAACAACATAATCTTGAAATGAAGTAAGTGCCAATGGTCTATAATTTCTCTTGCCAAAACTTACCAGTCAGACTGACAACTCGCTGGCGTGAGAAATTCCGAGAATCCACCTTGCAACCTGCAAAAACCTTTACATGCTGAAACAAGTAAATTCTATCCAGGGGGTAGAACATGTTTGATTGCCAGCACAGGGACTCAGCAACTCAGGAGTAAAGAGACAGATTTATTCATTGTGTTGCCGAACTGCTTTTCAGTGTATCAGACATGAACCAGTGAACTCTTAACAAAAACAGAGATATCCTCAGGTTAACTCCTGCAGTTGGGTACCTCTCTATGTGATTGACTGAAATCTGCAAGCAAATTGCTTTCCCTCAAAGCTGGCCTGGGAAGAAAACTGACTTTCAGGTTCCCTCAACAGCACAACCCTTTTATCCTCTACATAGGTGATCCAGACACTGCTGAAAAATGACAGGCTCAACTTCATGATGGACTGAGAGTAAAATGCTGAAGTTGGCTTCTGTACTGATGGCTGCACAAGCATGTATAAGCACATCTCCTCTTGATTGTTCAGGTGCTCTCCTGCCTGTGTGAACGATGGATAAAATTAGCTTCAGGCTCATCAGTGATACATTTCATGATGGATTTTTCTGGCGGTCAATGGCAACACTTCCAGATGAGTTATAGTTTTCAGACATTGAAGGGTAATTGGTGATCGGCAAACCAGTGAAAAATCGAGGTCTTCAGAAAAGAAGGGGAGAAGGAAAGTGGAAAGGGTACATCAAGGTTTATAAACCAACAAATTAAGCCAAAGAAAAGTTTGACAATAATACTGGTAAAATATTTAACATCACTGGTGGAATTCCCCCATTTCCATAGTGATGGGATCAATGGGAGGTAGAGGTAGTGGGGAAGAAAATTTGGTGGGAGGTCCAAAAACTGTTTTCAAGTAGGATCTTCCGATGCTGCCCATCATGGAGGATGAGGACTCCCACTGGGGGAAGGAGCGAAACCGATTTGCATCCCACTCATGGGACATAGATGAAGGCCCAATTGGAATCACCAACCCCATTCTCGATTTTCCGTTGGAATACACGTCGCTCCAGAACAGGTCTGGAACAATGTGGGGTGCAAAGGTTGAGAAGAAGGCTTTAGGTTGCCTCCGTAGTTCAGGATGGATGCTGTCAGTGATCGAGAACACCATTACAGTGGGTAGGGGGAAGCATCTGTCAGGTTGGTCATCTAACATCAGCGTCTTAGACAATGTCCACATTACAACCTCAGTGTGTTCCTTGGGAACCATTTTCCATCTTCTGGAGGTCCATCTTCTTTCTTCAATGGTGGGTCAGTGATGTTGAGCACCTTTTAAATATGGTACCCGAACATGATGGCGGGATGTGCACCATCAAGCCTGTTTCAGCATAGAAGACAGTATACCAACTCCGGGTGCATAACTAATTAAACTGGAGATGGAAGATATGGCAAGGTTTCCCATCAGCCTCTGCAGCAGGAAAATTTCTCCGCCTCCTTCCCTGCCACGGGACTTACGACAGCCCTACGATTTTCACGGCACTAAAATTCTGTTGAGATTAAGTATGTAAACTTTTTCCAACTGTTTTGAATTCTCGCAATTAAAACTGTACCTTAATTCCCTGTAACTGGCATTATCAACTATCTACTTACAATCCGCGCAAAATCCAAAATCTACTGTCATGACTCTATGGAGACAGGGCTGGTAAATACTGCTGGTGTAAAATTCCGCCTGATATATACCTCCAAATGTGCAAACAGTGTATTAATGATACTGATTAAGGTCATCTAAGAAATTAGACTCCAATAGCTGGCCTTACCTCTCAGGTCAGCAGTAATGAGGTCCAGTACAAAAACATTTTCTTTCTGTGATTTTAGCATTTTCTCGCAATTATCGAATGGCTTAATTATTTCAATTAGGCCAATTATCTAATTATCTAATCAAGTAGTCATTTAAAATGTTGAGTTTTTGTTGCATAAAATTAGAGAAAAGGGGCGTGTAGAGATCAGCCACAATCTCACTGAATTTTGGAATGAGCTTGAGGGGCTGAATTATCTTTCCCCGTTACTTTGTACAGAAACATAATGTTACTCAGCTTTGTAAGGGCCCTTGCGCGATGATTGTATTTCATTGCCTGCCTAGAATACTCCACAGCAGCTTTATCTCTGCCGTTTTGTCACTCGGAATCAGTGCACCGGTCATTTACTTAACCTAATAAATGGACGCCCTTTGAACTCCAAAAACATCAAGATCATTACATTTCTATTTTAAAAGAAAGAGCACACTGGAGTGCAATTTGTACATTACTGTTTAAAAAATACAGCAGCTAAAGACTAATTTATTGCTACTTCGTTCATTTTGGATCAATGAGCATTTCTGGAGATGACAACAGCTGATAAGACTGACTTAGGCTTACAAGTGCGGCACAAGAAAATTAAAAGTGCTCTTAATTGGAATTGATTACTCATCCATCTTTATGTATGCAAACCTACCAGTCATACTATACATTTCACCAGGGAACTCCAAACCCTGAGATAGAAAGATTAAACTTTTGTGTGAGAAATTTACAAAATAAGTAATGTTGTTAAAGGGCATAATCTGTAGATGAACTCATGATAATTTAAATGAAACAGCCTTTGCGATGGTCCATTAGACAGTGCCTCTTCAACGTGTATACCCACATTTCAAAGGCGATAACATAGTGAACTGGTCATCTCACTCTCACAGCGATATAATGCAAAAGTCTCGAGCTTCACTCGAGTAAGCCTTGTACCTGCTGTCCAAAACAATTGTGTCGGAAGTGTGGAGCAACTGTTAAGTTTTTAGCTGCTTTGATCTCCTTTGACTTTTCCTCTTATCTTACCACAGTGAACCAGATCTCACAGTCATCCATCAATGCCTCTGCGTAGGGTGGAAGAATTATTTTCACTTACCTATAATAAAGAATGAAAAAAAAAGGTCCAGATTAATGCTTGGAGACAAAAATATGAAGTGTTACCGAGAAATTCAAAATCAATTCCAATGTCCTCATTGCATGGGAACCATTTTTCTCTCACCTTAGATTTTCTAATCTGAGAACATTGCCCAAAGTACATGTTAAACAGAAAGGAAAGTTCCAGAGTCTGTCTCACTTAGACTCTGGTTAGACAGTGCTGTCAATGTGGTTCCAATGGCTATAGAGACCGATTACCAACTAGTAGCACTGAAGTTTTATGTTCATCGCAAAGCTCTCCTTCCACTCTGCATTTTAGTTGCATTCAGAGTTTGGGCAAGCAGCTGTAATACTTAAAAGAAATCCCTGCTTTAGTTCACTTTTTAAGCCCAGTTTGACAACACATTGGAGATACATCATATGAATTTCAGAGTTAAAACCAAGTTTGCAAGACATACTTCTTAAGGAAGTCTCAGATCACTATGCTATAGTCAGTTCTGGACCCAACTCCTGAGTTACGCTGGCACTCCTGGGATGCTACAATTACAGCCAAAGAAAATGAAAATATTTAGATCTACACAGGAGAGACAAGCAATGCTGAGGCCTGGGCTAAATGAAGTGGCATAAAGCAGAAGACAGATTTTGTGTGAGGTATTATTTTTCAAAATATATTCCAAGTAACATTGTTAAAGGGCATAATTTATAGATGAACACACGTTCATTAAAAAAAACAGCCGTTACACTGGTCCATACGACAGTTCCTCTTCATAGTGTGTTCTCATATGCCAAAGGCTACACTGTAATGAACTACAAAGACAAAAAATACATGGGAACATGCAAGTTCTTCTCCAAGGCACATATCACCCTGATTTGGAAATATATTGCCATTTATTCACTGTTGCTGGGTCAAAATCCTAGAACTTCCTTCTTAACAGCACTGTGGGTGTACCTACACCACATGGTTCATAGCAGTGGCTCACCACTACTTTTTCGAGGGCAATTACTGATCAACAATAAATGCTGGCCAAGCCGAAGATGCCCACAGCCAGTGAAGGGACTTTTTAAAAAGCATCCATTATATTAAAAAATGATGCATGACAGCATAATTCAAATACTATTGCTCTTGTTGTGCTGGAAGAGTAACATTTCCTGTCTTTTTACCATAAGAGACACATAACCTGCAAATTCTAAACAGAAACCTACATGTTACACATGTGATGTGAAAAGATTAACAAGTCCATCATTAAAAAGCATCCCTCGACAGACAACGCACAGCCAATCATTTATATTTGTGCACCATCCTGAAGATCAGGTTAGAGGTCTATCCTTTCTTTCATTTGAGATGATAACTATTTGGCAGGAATGCGGTGCAAATGTTACTGCCACCTGTCAGCTCTAAGTATGGACGATATCCAAATTTTGTTGGAGGTTGGCCTGGGCCACCTCATTACTGGAAGTGTTGTAAATAGAGTTAACTCTTCTTCATCAGTTCATTTGATTTTGCTGCACTGCAACACTTTCCAACTACTCCACAATGAATGTAGGAAGTGTTCATTGGTAGATAATTACTGGATCACGTAGCTAATTACTTTGATGCCAGCATACTGCGATATTCCCAAGGAAACTGTATTTTAGACATAGTACTGAGGGGGAAATATGATGCAAAACATTTCAAATTTGAAAGTGAACAATGCAGCATAAAATCATAGAAACATAGAAAATAGGAGCTGGAGTAGGCCATTTGGTCCTTCGAGCCTGCTCGACCATTCAGTATGATAATGGCTGGTCGTCCAACTCAATAACCTGTTCCCGCTTTCCCACCATATCCTTTGATCCCTTTAGCCCCAAGAGCTATATCTAATTCCTTCTTAAATACATTCAATGTTTTGATCTCAACTGCTTTCTGTGGTGGAAAATTCCTCTTGGTGAAGACATTTCGCCTCATCGCAATCCTAAGTGGTCTATCCCATTGCCTCAGACTGTGACCCCTGGTGCTGGATTCCCCCATCATCGGGAACATCCTTCCTGCATTTACTCTGTTGAGTCCTGTTGGAATTGTTTTTAAAGTTAGAGTACCCAATTCATTTTTTTCCAATTAAAGGGCAATTTAGCGTGGCCAATCCACCTACACTGCACATCTTTAGGTAGTGGGGGTGAAACCCATGGAGACACGGGGAGAATGTGCAAACACCACATGGACAGTGACCCAGAGCCGGGATCGAACCTGGGATCTCGGTGCCGTGCGGCAGCAATGCTAACCACTGCGCCACCGTGCTGCCCTGTTGGAATTTTATAGGTTTCCATGAGATTCCCCCCTCATTCTTCTAAAGCCCAATGGATATCATCCAACCAACTCAATCTTTCATACGTCAGTCCCGGCATCCCAGGAATCAGTCTGGTGTATCATTGGAAGAAGCAGTAGCTCCATTTAATTATACCACCACAAGCTCTAACCAGGAAATGTGCGACAACATAAACCTAATTCTAAATCGTGATGTTAAATGAAGACAACATACACTACATTTCACCATTGCTGTCGTAATAATTTGAAAGTCAGAGACTAGAATAATGAAAAGCTGCCATGACTTCCATTGTTGCAGACAACTCTCAAACATTTAAAATGTCAAAGTCCCTCAGGACTGTAGAAACATGGACGGAAATGGAAACTAATGAGTGTCAAATTAAAACAGGCATCAGGAATACGTTGTTTACTAACAGGTGATGAATGTTTGGAATAATCTACAAAGATAATAACTGCAAAAATATTGGAACTATTTAAAATATCATTAAATGCCAAGGTGAGATAATTAAAATACTAAATAGACAAGTATTCAGGGCCAACTAACATTTTCTCAGCCTTGCCTTCGCTAACTCTACTTACTGTTAGTTATCCAATCGTGAGCCAACAATTGTTATGTCTCCAGTGGCCCTAATTGACAACTAAATACCAAATCCCCCTCTCCCTGGAAATGAATAATTGCAATCTATCTAGCAGTGTGGCCACATCCCTACTGCCAACTCACGTGAAACCTGGTTTACAATAACAGTAGGTAGGCAAGATCATTGGGACTCAAAGCTGTGAGCATCTGGTTGGGACGCACTTTATCTTTGCTTATGCTACTGAGGATCCATGGTACTTTCATATTTACATAATGACACCTGGTGCCATGTTTACAGCCAACATGACTTGGACACTCCAATTCTAAAGTCACATGGGAGTGACAGACATTATCTCTACAAGTTTATTGCAGCATTATTTGTTGCGTTGAATACATTTACATCTCCTCAGGTTTCTGATTAATTATACAGTTTCTGATTAATTATACAGCACTGAGTCTCTGACATGCTTAAATATATAAATGTTTATTAATAAGATGAGGATTGTTGTGTCTCTTCTGCTAATACATGGAGTCGCACAACACAGACCTCAAAATCACAAAACGGCCATGTGAATGCAATGAACCTTTTTAAAATACACTTTTTGATGAAAAACTGATTATTAGAGATCAGTAATGAACATAGATGTGAATGACACTTGCATTGTGCAATTGATTAGATTTGGTGCAGCACTATTCGCAGACAAATCCGTTTCATCCATTTTATTCACTGCACCTTTCCTTCAGACAATTAAGTAAACCTGACTGAAACTCAATCCAATATCTGATCATTTACTCAAGACCAGTTCCATGATTGGATGCATCTCAGATTTATTCAAAGGCTTTCAAGTGACACTGCTAAGTTCTATCAAAAATATTTACCAGTTTTGTCTGCTGCTGAGTACTGACAGTTTGTAATTTCATGCCTTGCTTGCCAATCTTCAAGAAATGCTCTGTTAAAGAGACAATTTCCATCTCTTTTTCTGCAAACTCTGCTTATCAAAGCTTCAAACAGTACAATATCCTCTCTCAGCAAGTTTGGGGTATCTGATAAAGGAACAAGACAACGGAGAGATTTCTTAAGGCTTCCTGCCTGGCAGAAATAGTAAGAAGTTAGCTTGCAAGAATGGTGGAGTAATGCCACAATGTCTTGTTTTCGCCATCACACTGAATATTGCTGCCATCAAAAAGCCTGTTGCTGCTGCAGCTGGAACGCCTGCCTTGGCAAGATGGTAGACCTTTCAAAGCATGTGAGTTCTGGTTCTCTGCAGAACATAAGAACCCAAGTTAACATTTTCGAACAACACTGGACAGAGTGTGTTCTCCGTCAGCATTACTGACACTCCTACCAAAGAGTTTACTGTATTTACTTGTGGCCAGTGGAGTTGGAATGTCCCTCATGACTCCATAACGCCATAACGCCATCCGGACCCTGGGTTTCTGTCCCAGCCAACTCCCATCCTGATTCAGCCCCCACTCTCAGTCCCCCCCCCCCACCCCTCTCCATCCCCGCCGCCTCAATGATGAACCAATTTTCTTCTGGCCTGCATCCCCATCAGGTCATGTGATACCGTAGGAGCCTGGAGGTACTAGGCGTTCCTGAGGTGCGCTTTCTGACTCAATCTCAATTGGGCTCAGTCCTTCGTAATAGACCAGGACTGCAACTGAGATGATTGGGTGGCAAACGATCACCTTTTGCCACCAAGCCACCCAAAGTGCACACCAGAAGGTAATTCATTGCCAATGTTTCAACAGGTCAAACCCTTAATTTGTTTGTTTTAGTAGCGTCAACGCACATTGTTAACAGACGTAGAAATGAATGTGATTGTTAGTTTTACTCTTGGGAACCAAGATAAGTAATTGGTTCTGCATCCAACTTTTTGCCAATTTCGCTTTCTCAAACTTGCACGGTCCTTTTCCTTTGTCTGTTATACTCATAGAAA
The DNA here is from genome assembly GCF_902713615.1 of Scyliorhinus canicula. Taxonomy (NCBI): domain Eukaryota; kingdom Metazoa; phylum Chordata; class Chondrichthyes; order Carcharhiniformes; family Scyliorhinidae; genus Scyliorhinus; species Scyliorhinus canicula. Next base: position 75,001,886 of record NC_052164.1, on the reverse strand, counting down.
CCAATGAAGAGAGATGTTAAATTTTTTAAAAAATCTTTCATTATAATTAAATGCTCAGTCACGATGACATTTACATGATGTTAACTAATCAGTCCAGTCACATAACAAGAAACGCTCAGTCAGCTTGATTCCAGCGTGACACAATGTCACTTTAACCTGCTTGCTACAGTTATGCTTCCACTGTACTTTTTAAATCAGATTATAGATGGAGGCAGGTGACAGCATTTTACTTTGGAAAGACTGACATTGAACATGAACTTAAAAGCAAGATTGCCATTACTCATGGAGTACTAGCTAGAAGATTTGATGGCTCTACTTGCAATTTGCCTGTGAACCAAATGCTAATGAAGAAAATGGCTTTTAGATTGTTCCCTCCAAATTTTTATGAGTTAACATTACGGATCAAAGTCTTAGATCTTACCTGTCCGTTCTTTCCTGCTGCTCCCGAAGTGGTTCTAAAACATATCTGGCCTCAACATAAAACATTCAGAAGCCCCTCTATTGACTGCACTCATTAAAACAGATATATATTTCATGGATTTCCCAAACCTTTTGGAAGAGTTGAAAACACTTGGAATTTCTCACATTTCAGTAGTAACTTGATGTCCTCAGTCTCATTGTTACTCAATGTGGCAATCCTGCAACCAGAGATGTTCGGACTGCTTGAGCTGATTAATAAATACAAATCCGATTTTACACATCAACACAGGAGGCAAGGAAAAACATATTTCATTCAACCTTGCCTTAGTTTGGCTCGTTAGCTCAGTTGACAGCAGTCAGGAGATCTGAGTTCAATCCTCCATTCAGGATCTGTGTGCTTAATGAGGGAGTGTTGCATAGACGGGAGTTATTTTGTGGAAATGGAACTTTCAAAGCTGTGGTCTCATCTGCCCATTCAAGCGACTATTGAATATCATACAGTGCTACTTGAAGGGATCCAATTCAACATTAGTACTCAATCAACAGCAATTCAGATTAACCAGTCAGTCATTCATCTCATGTTTTGTAGAATTTGTTGAGCACGAAAGACTGCCACATCAGTCGTAATCATGACAATCCAAAATGAACTAATATTGTTTAAAATGCTTTAAAAGGCTTGCCGATAGATGTGATGAGGTATTACGTACGTCAAGGGTGTTTTAACATTGATACTTGGAGCCGATTTTTGAGAAAGCCACAAAAATATCCAACACAAGGGGATTTTTATTTAGTGCAGTAGAAATTTTAAAAACATTTCAACAGAACACTCAAGCTTCAAATATCTGTTGTTATGGATCAGAGGAGTGTTTAATTTAAACCGCCCTGATTTCCCCTCTCACCACCTGTCTGTAAACAGTCAGATGTTTTGATTTCTCCTTTTATAAGTGATGTGGTACTTTGAAACCTCTCGGTTTTGATCTGATCCAATTTCTATTAATAGTAAATTTGAGATAGGATGAACTCAGTGGGTTTGGTTATTTGTACACACTCAAGTGCAGAGGAAAAGTGGCAACATAGCATGCTCCTTGTGTGCTCATACAATGAACGAGGCATACCGAAAGAAAGATTTACAGGTCAAAAACAATGGAAAAAGAATTGTTGTTTCACGTCTGCTCCGAGCCAGAACCAAAAGTCCAGTGGTGATTCTTTCACAGAGGCGGGTGGGCTGAACTGATGCTGGATAATTCACTTTTCCAGTAGAGTTGACTTCCACGATGAGATAGGCACACGGAGATGAATTAGTCTTGTCGGTGATGATACAGAGTCCCATTAGAAACAGTGTAGATGGGTCAGGCGTATGAACCGGGAAATAAACCTTTTTCTGTGCTTCTGTTTGGTAGATGGGAGAGTGTCAAACTCAGCTTTGCAACTCCACAAGCCAGTATTACAGGTTCCACCAGCTGGAGGGGGCACATTATATCACTCCCACTTCTCCACTTTGGCTTTGACAAAGGGGCATATACCTCTGTATGGGTTCCTGAGATTGTTAATGTTCCAACCATTAAGAATCTGAACGGAATGTTGCAGGGCTCTTTGTCATAGCAGGCTAATAGACTCGGATTGACAACCTGGGCTCCGAAATGCAAATGTCCTTGGTATACTTCCCTTTGAATTTAGTCTCTGCAGCCCACAAGGGTCATTAGGGTCTCTTCAATACTAGCGAGGTACAAATTGATCTGATACTACCAGAGTAGCACCTATTGTTCAAAGGTCACAGACAGACATAACTTAAGCTGTTTTAAAAAGCAATTTTCCAGTTTTGAAATTTTAGAATATGCAACTTATAAATGAAATATTATTATTAATTAAAATATTACCTGAGTGTTCGTGAACTGTAGCAATTTAGAATCTGATTTCTCCAAATAATTAGTATTTTGGAAAGGTTTCAATTTGATATCTTACCATAAAGATGCAACCTGACAAGGACAAATATATTTATATGGCGTTTTTAATGTAAAACAGTGTCCTGTGGTGCTTCACAGCCGCATTATAGAACAAAATATGACACTACTCCACATAAGGAGATATTAGGTTGGAGGGCCAATAGCTTGGTCAGAGAGGCACGTCTTAAGGGGTGTGTTTGAAAGGAGGAACGTGAGTTGGACAGTCAGAAAGGTACCAGGAAGGCATTCTGTAACTTAAGGTTTTGGCAACGTGAAAGAGTAAAATTGGGGACATTCAAGAAGCCAGAATTCGATGAGTGCAGATATCTGAGCCCAGAAGGAAAAGCAGTTCAAACATGGGAAATGCCTGCCAATGGTCTGAACTGGCCTTGTGTAACTTAAAATGGAATTCATATTTGGACCAATTACTGTCTTTTCCAGGTTTTACCATTTTACTTTTCCTTTTGGAAGGGTTGTAGTGCTGGAGGAACTTACAGAGTTATGGAGGGACAGAGAAATTGAAAAAAAGATGAACAATGTTAAAATCAAGGCATTTCTTGACCAGGTTGCACTGCAGGTCAGCGAGAAGAGGACTAATAGGGGAATGGAACTTGCTGCGAGATAAGACACTGGAAGCAGAGTTTTGGATTGCCTTAACTTTCTGCAGGGTAGCGACCAGCCAGGATTGCTGGGGAATTGTCAAGTCTATAGGTAACGAGGTTATGAATGTGGGTTTCAGCAGCAGACAAGTTGTGATGGAATGAAGGCAAGCAATAGTACACAAGTGGAAATATCTGGCCTGAGTAGCGGGACAAATATGTGGTCGAAGGCTCAACCTGTGGTCAAATATGTCACCATGGTTACGAACAGATTTGTTTTAATCTCGGTCTGCTGCCAGGGAGGGTCGCTAGGGAATGAAGTTTGGATTGGGGACCAAAGACAATGGCTTCAATCTTCTGATATATTTATCTTATTTGAGGAAGAGGGAACACTGTCCTATACAATATCAGTTTTTGGAATCATTAATCAATCATCTTTTCTAAATACCTATGTCCCCTGCTCTATTTTTGGCTTCCATCAGCCGTGCACATTACTTTGGTGCCTCCATTCTTGTTTAAGGCACTAATTTCTGGTACGCGTACAGAATCCCCCTTGAAGAGAAAGTCAGTGCTCTTGTAAAATAATTTCACCAAGATTCAACCTGCTGCAATAAATCAGGCAGCACAACACAACACATCAGTAAAGTATCAATTTTCTCTCATTCTCTTCCCGCATCTAGTGGTACACTAAAGTAGACCTGTGTCTGTTTCCATGGCGAGTAACTCCTGGAGCAGTTCACTAGTCTGTAGCCAGGGGCTTACAGCTTGAGGGGCATCACAACATATCAAGCATGCCTGACCAGGAGTCTCTCCAGCTCTTAGTGCCAGCCATTGGGGTGTTGGAAGGATTTGTAGGTTGAAAAATTCAACCAGTCTGACCACATTATGAATGCACCTTCCTTGGCCATCAAGTCCTGGGGTGGGATTTAGAACATAGAACATAGAACAGTACAGCACAGAACAGGCCCTTCGGCCCTCGATGTTGTGCCGAGCAATGATCACCCTGCTTAAACCCACGTAACCCGTATACCCGTAACCCAACAATCCCCCCATTAACCTTACACTACGGGCAATTTAGCATGGCCAATCCACCTAACCCGCACATCTTTGGACTGTGGGAGGAAACCGGAGCACCCGGAGGAAACCCACACACACACGGGGAGGACGTGCAGACTCCACACAGACAGTGACCCAGCCGGGAATCGAACCTGGGACCCTGGAGCTGTGAAGCATTGATGCTAACCACCATGCTACCATGAGGCCCGAACTCACAACTTCTGGCGCAGAGGCAGGGGCACTATACATTGTACCACAAGATCTCCTAAAGTATCAATGTATTAATGCTGCCACAAATGTGACAATATTGTTGTTTGAAGATATGATAAAAACTAAAACCCAACGAAAAGCTCAAAGGGGCAATGAATTGCCATTGACGGTTGTTGATCAGCGCCCTTTAAGGTTCTCTGACTGGTGGTCAACAGTGGCAATATCAGTCGCGATCTCTGAAAGCTTGCTGTGGTGAAAGATAAAGGTTGTGGAATTGCCGACTCTTGAAACTTTGTCAGACTTGATTGCGTGCCAACAGCACTTTATTCAGAATTTAAAAATAACTGGAGTAAATCTGCAAGGAATCCTTATTAATAATGCAATTGACTGATTATCTGGCGCTCAAGTTACACATAAAGATATGCGCAATGCCTTTGCCAGGAGCATTGGAGGGTACTGTGAAAAATCATTTAATTTGCTATCCCCAATGCTCAGCAGCATTGTGAGGAAAAATCCTTTCTTAATATACCGCACAGGCAATAAATTGGCGATGGTTTGAAATACTAGCTAAATCAATTGCTTTGAATAAATAATCAGCGATGTTCAGAAAATAAGCAATAATGATCATTCAACAGTCCGGGCAATGTTGTTGACCATCCAGACTCCTTCCCTGTTGTTTTTGTTTTGAAGTACAATGATCCTCAGCAGTACATTGAAAGCATTCTTGTTTTGGAAATGATCTCAAAAGTCTTTAGAACCAGAATGAAGTAAACCCAAAGGGCATAAGTATTGGAAATCATTGATCAGAGTCAAAATGTATCTTGACTGGCATCTCAGCCCAAGCATTTTATTCCTTTCAAATGTTAATTTGAGCCCATTTGGTTTAACATTTGTAGTTTGATGTGGTTGATTATTTGACATGCCAGTGTACCAGCCTAAAATATTTTCCTGAGGAAAAGATTAAGTCGGCGATTTGACGGAAATGTTTCGAACTGTCATTTGTGACAGGTTTTGCTGGGGTCGGCAGGTTCCCCAGCACAATCTAACGACATTGAGGGCGGGATTTACCGACCACACCGCCGCGTGTTTTTCTGCAGGGGTGGCGGCCAGCCAGCGGATCTAGCTGGTCCCACCGTTCTCAGCTGAATTTCCCGTTGACAATATCCCTTGTCGGTGAGGAACCGGTGCACCGGCATGGGACTGGAATTTCCTGCCGGCGTGAGCAGCCAGTAAATCCGGCACTTGGTTCCTTTTTTGGGCCCTGGGGAGTTTCCCACCGGTTTAGCCCACACTTAGAATTATTTTCATCACTGGGGAGCTGAACTCAGAGATCGGGCTGCCATTTTCAAAGGGTGCCCCGATCTCTAAGTCAGCTTGTGGGTCCCCACACCCCCCACCCATGGGCAATGTCACCCACCACACATATGATCATTACCTTACTCCCACCCCCACTCACAAGTGAGAACAGCTCACTACAGAGTCCCTGAGGTCGTCCATTTCCATGCACTCTCACACCCCTTACAGCCCCACCCCCTTTCCAGGACACTCACCCGTCACCGCCCACCCCTCCATCTCCCAGAGGCCCTTTCTTACCTGCCTTGCACCCCTCCTACTCTTCATAACTCCACAACCTTCCTTTCATGGGCATGCCCTCCCTCAGATCCTGACACCTGGCAGTGCCAGTTTGGCACTGGAAACCCTTGCACTGCCACCTTGGCACCCTCGCAGTGCCCTTGCAAGCTTGGCAATGCCAGCTTGGCACCTTGGCAGCACCAGAGTGGCAGTGCCTACATGCCCATTGTGGCGCTAACAATTGCACACAAAGGCTCGAGACATGTACAATCGAGGCTTTATTGCTGTGTGATGCTATTCCTCCGGCGGCAGCTGTAGAATAGGATCTCAGTGACTCACACGCATATTTATACACAAGCTCTCTGTGGGCGGAGCTAGCCGGCAGGGGCTTACTGGAGGAACCTGTATTACAGGTTCAGCCATACATCCCCCTACTGCAAGTACACATATCTACAGTGGTTATATCACCACACCCATGTTCCGGTCGAAGGGCAGGGGACCACCCGGTACTATCCATGACCAATCAGGGACCTGCGATGGCCTGGGAACCTCCTCAGGTGCTGTTCCACCCGGTCCATGTTTGTGCGGACCAGTGAATGGTACCCAGCTGTGGCCTCTCTGGGGAGGTTGGTAGATCTCGTGTTTCCGGTAGAGTAGAGCTGATAGTGGCTGGGTAAGTAGGCCTTAAATAGGCTTAAGGCCTACTTATGCAAGCGTGGCTTGGTGCTGCCCATTGTGGCTGGGTTCCTGATCCCACAAGGCATTGTGTCTGTCGAAAAGCCCGCGGAGGCTTTACACGTGATCTACAGGCCGAATGGGAGGGCAACGTGGCCAATAGATCACACCCTAAATCCATGTTATGAATGAATATTGATGGTTGTAATGATATGCTTTTAATTAACCCTACATTCATATCAACTCTTATGAAAATATGAGTTGGAGTCTTCACTCTCCAAGCATTTACACCGGGTGTTTATATAAGGGTGTTTATATTCCCGTTGACAATATCCCTTGTCGCTGGGAAACCGGTGCACCGGCATGGGACTGGAATTTCCTGCCGACGTGAGCAGCCAGTAAATCCGGCACTTGGTTCCTTTTTTGGGCCCTGGGGAGTTTCCCACCGGTTTAGCCCACACTTCAAATTATTTTCATCACTGGGGAGCTGAACTCAGAGATCGGGCTGCCATTTTCAAAGGGTGCCCCGATCTCTAAGTCAGCTTGTGGGTCCCCACAACCCCCACCCATGGGTAATGTCACCCACCACACATATGATAATTACCTTACCACCCGGTTTCCTCCCACAGTTCAAAAACAAATCACAAACGCACCCTATTTTCTGAGAGTCAGAAGTTTCAGAGTTCAAGCCACATTCCGGAGCCTAAACTATATAATCTAGTCTGATACAGCAGTACAGTATCGAAGGAGTGCTGCACTATTGAAGCAGCCGTGTTTCAGATGAGTATTCAAGCTGACCCATTCCAGCACTCTCAGGCCAATGTAAAAATGGCACTATTTTAATGAAGAGCCGGAGAGTTAGTGTGGCTTGCAGACTTGCAGGCAGGGGTGAGAGAGTTCCTCATTGCCAGGACTGGCTGCTGATATACTTCCACTATGGCCATTCCAGTCTCGCCGTAACTCACCTACAGCCTGGATCCCTTTGCGATCCTGGATCTCAGGTGGGTACCTTACTGGAAGAAGTTGCTACGTCCCTGGTGGTGATGCCAAGCAGTGCACAGTTGCCAGTCTCTGATTAGCCAGGAGATCTCATGAGCTGGGGGTGGGGGGATAAATTTCTACCTCCACGGTCTGTGATCCTCGGACATGCCCGCATCAGCCCAGTTAACTGTTGAAACTTAATTTGATTGACCTTCCGAGAGGTAGGCAGCATGAGGCTCCACTAGCTCTCCAACTGGCAGGCAGGGCCCCATAACCTCGATTAAATTCTGCCACATGACGTATTGTCATAAAAATCCACCTGATTCACTCATGTCCTTTCAGGTTGAAAATCTGCAGCCCTTATCAAGTTTGGTCTCCATGCAACCCCTGACCTGTTGCAATGTGACTGCTGCTTGACTGTTCCTTGAAATGGCCTGGCAAGTCACTGAGTTGTGGAAATAAATGCTACAGAGACGTTGCAAGGAATATAACTGACAGATCCACTAGCATCAACCAAGGCAATGGAAATCACAAAAGCACACTCTGGGCAGGATTCTCCAATTTCCCCAGCAATGTGTATCTCGGTGGCACGCCATTCACTGGTGCCGGGATTCTCTGTTACTGCCCCTTATCAGTGGGGTTTCCCATTGAGCTCACCCCATGCTGCCGGGAAAACCGGGAGCGGGGATCCGCTACCGGTGGGAAAAGAGAATCCCAGCCCAAGTCTAATCAATGTTGCAAATCTGTACTCACTGACGTTTGGGACTTGTGAGAGAATTGTCCCACAGAGAAGCAACGTTTACAAATAACCATACACGCCATGATGGCACAATGGCACAGAGGTTAACACTGCTGCCTCGCAGTGTCTGGGACCCGGATTCAATTCCAACCTTGGATTGCTTTCTGTGTGGAGTTTGTACATTCTCCCGTGTCTGCATGGGCTTCCTTCGGATGATCCGGTTTCCTCCCACAGTTCAAAAATATGCAGGTTAGGTTGATTGGCCATTCTAAAATTTTCCCTTAGCGTCCAAAGATTAGGTGGGGTTATGGGTTTACAGAATAGCCCCAGGGAGTGAACCTAGGTAAGGTGTTCTCTTTTAGAGGGTCAGTGTAGGCTCGATGGGCTGAATAGCCTTCTTCTGTGCTGTAGGGATTCTCTGATAGCTGGCAGGTGGCTGAACGAGGATACATCTCCAATTGCGAATCCCAAATGGCCCAAATTCTAAACAAAACCAGGATGAAAATGCCAAACCAGCTGGGGGGGAGGAGTGTAGTAGAACAATACAAAATTCAAACAGATTGATGATAGTGAGATGGATCAATAATAAAATTATCCTGATCGATAATAAATACCTTTTCAATATTGAGTAGAAGATGAGATTGTGGAAATCAAAGGGTTCCTTTTTAGCAAAGCACTGAGTATCTAAACGTGTAGCTGAAACAATTCACTTTATTTACTGCTCAGTGGCAGTGATTACATTTTCACAGCTCACTAAATTGAAACGAACAGCATCTGCTAACAGTGTTGGGCAACAACTCAGACTGCGGAAAGACCAACATGCCACATGGAACTCTAAAATCAAATCAGCGCTTGTGATCTGACATGCACACCTCCATGGACTTGTTAATGGTTTCCTGCTCCCTTACAGAAAGGCCATTAATGTACAACTATGAAAGGTAAACACCTAGGGCTGGATTCTCCGTTCCTGAGAATAAGTGTTGACGCCGGGGCAGGATTTGTGGACTTACACAACATCAAAACTGGCGCCATATCTGGGCCGATTCAGCGACTGTTGAGGGACAAGCACCGGCACCACGTAGATCACAATCGATTCCAATGAGAAATGGTGCTGAATTTGCCGGATTCACAATTGACACTCAGGAGGTTGACAAGGTGCAGCTGCAAATACACACTTCACTCCCCACACACACCATCCCAGCTTACAAGATGGCAACGAGGAGAGCAGCCCCAAGATTCTCCAATGCCGAGCTTGACGCCTTGGAGGAGAGGCAGGCCACCCTGTGCCCCGGCCCGGGAAGAAGGCTGCAAGCTGCTGCCATTCGCTGTGCCTGGGCGCAGGTGGCAGAGGAGGTGAGCGCCGTGGGCATCACTGTCCGGATCAGCCTGTAGTGCAGGAAAAAATTGCATGACCTCCTCAGGGCAGCCAGAGTGAATAGGCAGCACTGTGCCCCTGGCACCAACCCCCGCCCCACACACTCGTTAATCCCCCCCCCCCCCCGCCCAATCCGGAGGATGTCCAAACCCCCAACTTCCACCACATGCTGGCACCCATACCGGCCGCCATGGCCACTAAAGCCACCAGCTTCCCATCCCCGGGGTAGTAGGCATCACACTGTCTAACAAAGTGCATTTTCTGTCCCCTCCCCACCCACACCCACAGAAGAATCCCGCTCATAACCACAGGCAGCATGAGAAAACTGGAGGGGGCCCACCGGACCTGCAGCTCCTCACCAAGGCAGAGCATTGGGCCCTGGACATGGTCGACGGGGTCGAGGAAAGGGCAGTCACCTAGGTGGAGATTGGCCTTTGGCGAGGAAGTGAGACCCTGCTGAATTGCGGTTCCTGTGACACGTGTGTCAACGCCCCGCAACAACACCCCACACCACACTCACCTCCACACTACCCTCACCCCACACCACCTTCAAACTACCCTCAGCCCGCACCACCCTCAACTCCACACCACCCTCACACCACTCCTACACCCCCACGACCCCCCCATCCTATAGTCTAATCATGTGCCTTGTCTTGTGTCTTGATTAAGTGAAAAGGCTTCTGGGACTCTATCTGGTGCTCATCATACAAATGCTCTGGTGGTGCATCAGGTTGAAGTAGGAACTCCCAAGGGCTCGGACAGTCAGAAGACGGGCCAACCCCAGGGACTAGCTGCTGTCCAGACGGGTTTCAGGCTTCTAGGAGTGGAGTTTGGAAACTCTCATGTGACAACCATCTGGAGGACTCTGAGGAGAAAACCACAGACACTAACATGGGTTCAGAGTGGAGGTGTATTTGACCACAGTCATCCTGTATGATTACAAGGAACTTTTTGTGTGAATGAGACTTTTGTAGCTTAAGGTATACTGTGTAATTAATGTTAATCATTAAATCAAAGTGTATTTGTAAAGCTAAGGAGAGGAAGTAAAGGAGTATTGTATATAATCCAATTTTTCGTGTCTAATAAATTTTATTTTCCTGTTGTTAAAACTAATTTGCGGTCCTGTGATTCTGTTCTTCCATGTCTCTAATAAAAAGTAAAAATTACGGTCTCTTGAGCCAGGGTTCCATTCTGGGATCTTCCTGTCCAGTTATAGCATGAACTGGGATCGTAACAATTGCAAATGGGGTCATGCCAATGAATTAATGGAAATGACAAAGAGTCATTGGACGCGAAACATTAGGGGCGAGATTCTCCGCACTCTCGACGGTGCGGAGAATAGCGTGGCTTGTAAAATTTTACAGCCACGCTGTTCCGACGCCCTCCCGCTATTCTCCCCCCCCCCCCCCACGCCCAACTCCCGACACGAATCGCTGCCGCCGTTTTTTTACAGCCGGCAGCGATTCACAGCTGATAGATGGGCCGAGTTCCCAGCCCTTTACGGCTGTTTTTACGAACGGCAAACACACCTGATCTGGGCGTTCGTAAAAACGGCCGTAAACGCTCGCATTTTATAACCATGGCACCGATTGGCACGGCAGTACCACGGCCGTGCCAAGGGTGCCATGGGCCCGCGATCGGTGCCCACTGATCGCGGGCAGCAGGCCCGATGCCCGCGCACTATTTCTCCTTCCGCCGCCCCGCAGTATCCATTCGCGGGGCGGCTGAGGGGCAACCCGGCCCGCGCATGCGCGGGTTTCGCGCAAATGCGCGATGACGTCATCCGCGCATGCGCGGGTTGGAGTCTTCCAATCCGCGCATGCGCGGCTGACGTCATATGCGTGTCAGCCGGCGCTAACTCCGGCAAGCGGGCTTAACGAATTTCGTTAAGCCCGTGATGCCCGGGTTTGACGCCAACCTTACGATTTCTCGTTTTGGGAGAATTGCGCCCTAGCTCTTTTCACTCCCTACAGATGCTGCCAGACCTGCTGAGATTTTCCAGCATTTTCTTTTTGGAATTAATAGAAATGACTGTCTCTATTTTATTCTGTTCATTTCAATTCAATATTTGAAGGTTGGGTGTCTATCTTTTCCTCAAGTCCAAAACACGACTGGAGAAATGAAACAGACGTGTTCTGACTTAACCTCCAGAATGTTAGTTCCTGCTGACCCAGGATCTTCTCAAAGCTTAAAAATACACTCACATCACAGGACAGAGTGGAAATACAGCTAAACGCTACGGACGCTGGAAATCTGAATTAAAAATTGAAAATACTGGATAAACACAGCAGGTTTGGCAGCACATGTGGAGAAAGAAACAAATAATTTATGTTTCGAGTCTGTTTTTCCATCCCTCTATGGTTCTGTATACATGTCTCACGGACTCGAAATGTTAACTGTGTTTCTCCCTCCACAGATGCTGACAGACATGCAGAGTTTATCCATCATTTACAGTTTTGTGATATCTGGTTGATACTTTAGAAATGGCAGCCACTTAAAATCAGACCACAAGCACCAGCATTTTCCAATAAGGTACATTGTGAAGAAAAGCAATTGAAATATGTAATCATTGTGGAGGCATTTTTCTCTTTTTCCTTTTGTGGATTTAGGCGCCGCTGAAAAGGCCAACATTTATTGCCAATCCCTAACTTCCCTTGAACTGATTGGTTTGCAGTTAAGTTTCAACCACATTGCTGTGGGGGTCTGGAGGCATATGTAGGTCAGACCAGGTGAGGTTGGAAGAAGTGATGTAATAATCATAATAATCGCTTATTGTCACAAGTAGGGTTCAATGAAGTTACTGTGAAAAGCCCCTAGTCGCCACATTCCAGCACCAGTTCGGGGAGGCCGGTACGGGAATTGAACCCGCGCTGCTGGCCTTGTTCTGCATTACATGCCAGCTGTTAAGCCCACTGTGCTAAACCAGCCCCGACAACAATCAATAATGTTTGGGGGGCGGGGGGTTCACCATTGCTTTCAGTTCCAGATTTTTTATTAATTTGAAACAATTCCCACAGTGGGATGTTCCTAGAGCATTAGCCCAGGCCTCTGGATTGCTAGTCGAGTGACTATTATGCTACCATCTCCCATGCAGAAGCTAGCATCAATTTTCTCCTGATACCTCATTAATAAAAATTAGTGGCCAGCCAGGGTCACAAAACTCTGAAAAATCAAACTGATGCTGTGCAGAATGCTTCACATCTGGGAGTGAAATTCTCCCTCTGAGTCCATGTAGTCAAGTAGAAAATGTCCGACACCCTTGCTGTGGATTTGAAAGAGACTAAGGTGACATGATGACTAAGGTCATCGTGAAAAAACAGATGCGAAATTAAAGAAAAAAAGTTAAATGACCTATCTCTTTGATGTTGTCTGGAAGTTATTGATGGCAAGAGAGATGCTTAAAAAACCTGATATTATAAAGGTTACGAGCTGCGCACAGATAATAACAGTATGTATTATGGCTGGACAAAGTGGAAGAAGTACTTGAGATAGTAGCAGAGATGAGAGAAGGGGGATGTAAAGGACTGCTGAGATGATGAAGAAGTTAGAGATTTTGAGGAGTGATTAGATGTCATCTTGATTTACATTGTGTGTTGTACTGACACATACAATTGATCCCAATGCCTTTCGGGGGCCATTTCAACTTGTTACATCCAAGCTTTCTCAGAGTTCTCAACCAGTTCTGAATTGTTGAGTGGTGTGAATCTCTTCCATCGTTTCCTTGACAGGGGTGAGCGGGTGCTCCAATGGATGATGGAATGCCTTGCCGAAGTTTAAAAGCAACAAAGCTGTCCAGTGGTAACATATTTCTCAATGGACAAGATGCAGTTAAAAAAGTCAAGACGAAAATAGTTCATCCAATGAAAATTCACCTATTCAACGACATGATGAGGCAAGTGGAAAAAACGTGGTTTTGTCGAGGTTTAGGAGGGAGCCTCCTTGTGCACAGCGACTTGAGTATGATTTTGATGAATTAGATTTATGACATTTGTCCCACTGCAGTTGTATGAGCAGATTCCCCCTGAGGCAGCCCGATTCACTGCCTAGAGATTTCAGCACAGTCTGACTGGCAGAATAAAAGCAAGGTGACATTTGAGTGCAGTGCAGCCTTAACTAACCATCTTCCAGCTCTGCTACCTCACCGGTAAGGTCATCCAAGGTTAGAATCAGTATCACTGACCTCTGATGAGGAAAGTGTCCGATTGCAGACACTAATTGCTGACTCTGCCCAGACACAGTGAACCTTCCTGGGTCCCTGCAAAACTATCAAACGGCCTTGCCGACTAACAGGTGGAAACAAATCTTCAAGGGCAGGCATTTTAATTGCTTTTACAGACTGTAAGAAGTCTGACATGTAGCCATATAATGCACTGCCGTCGGGCTACGTTACCTGACTGTCCACATCATATTATGGGGATGAGCTTGAAAAATAGAATCCCAGTGCAGAAGGAAGCCATTTGGTCCATCAAGTCTGCACTGGCCCTCTGAAAGAGCATCTCACCCAGGCCCACTCCCCCAACCCATTTACCCTTTGGATACTTTGAAATTTAGCATGGCCAATTATGGTTGAATTATTTTATCAAGCACAGTAGTTTGAATTGTGATAGGAACTCTTCCATAACTTTTGTTATGGCTTCTTTTGGGCTGAAATAGTGAATAAGTGATGTCACTATGAAAACAGAGCTCTTCTTATGTTCAAGCTCCTGGGGCGGTATTCTCCAATAATGGGGCTAGGTGTTGATGCCGTCGTAAACGCCGGAGTTTTTAAGACGGCGTCACCTGGCTGCTAGGAGCAGCGATTCTGCGCTGCACAGGGGCCAGCATGGCACTGGAACGCTTCTGCAGCTCCAGCTGCCAATACAGGTGCCAGCAAGGCCGGCGTGAGTCCGCGCATGCGTGATGGTTGCCATCTCCGCGCCGGCCCCCGGGCAATCTGGCGGAGCCCAACAGCAGCCTGGGGTGGAGGAACATAGGACCCCCCCCCCACGGAATTAGCCCGCCGGCCGATTGGTAGCCCCTAATCGCGGGTCTGGCCACCGTGGAGCGCCCCCTGGAATTAGATCCTCCCTCCCCCCCACCAGGATGGCCCCCGCAGGCCGGGTCTGCAAGCGGCTGACACCATGTTGCACGACGCGGTCGCTGCAGGCCACTGCCATGTGCATGCGCGGCCACTGACCTGGCAATTCTCCAGGCTGTATCGGCAGCTGGTGCTAGGTGCACTACGCTGCCTTGATGCTAGCCTCCAGCCAAACGGAGGATCGGTGGCCGTTTTACGCCATTCTGTCTGTCGTAAAACACCACCGTTCCCACGCCGGCCTGGGGACATAGCCTCAAAATCGGAGAATCCTGCCCCCTTGGCTCTGGCATCACTTCTGACCCTCCTTCAAATGTACTTCTTTGTTTCAAATTTTAGACACCCGTCTTGATGTATTTATTTTATCTGGTTACATTCCTGTAAAGTGCAGTGATGTGTTTTAATATCCAAATTCCATTCCTCACACCTGGCTTCACTTACCATTTGTACGGTAGGCCGTTGCAACCAGCAGTCTGAGGAGACTGTATTTACTAACAGTCTGACCTTAATTTGAACTCTGGCCCATGAACACCACCTAGTTTTCCCAATTCCTTTGCTTTTTAAAAATTATTCATCCATGGGATGTGGGTGTTGTTGACGAGACCAGGGTTATTGTCAATGGAGCCTTGTGCCAGGCCATTCCAGAGGGCCGTGAAACAGATGTAGGCCAGACTGGTTATGGATGGCACATTTCCAAAGATGTACAGGTTAGCTGGATTTATGGGGTTAGAGTGGGGGAGTGAGCCTGGGTCGGGTGTTCTGAAAGATTGGTGCAGACTTGATTGGCCAAATGACCTCCTTTTGCACTGTAGGGATTCCAAAGATTCTATATATTCTATAGATGGCAGATGGCGAACGACAACAAGTATAATCCTGCACGAAACTAGCATTCTCACTTGTGCTTAATTCAGCAAAATGTTCACCTTCAACATCCGGAGATATATCTGAGCTGACGAAATCAGGTGGTCCCAGGAGAAAATATGAGCTGTATACTACTTATCTTCTTAATAAATCGAAAAACAGGCAGTGTGAAGTCCTGTTTTCTCCCTCAAAATTAACACATCGTAAGGGTGGCACAGTGGTTAGCACTGCCGCCACACGACGGAGGACTTGGATTCGATCTCGGCCCCGGGTCACTGTCCGTATGGAGTTTGCACATTCTCCCCATGTCTGCGTGGGTCTCACCCACACAACCTGAAAGACATGCAGGGTAGGTGGATTGGCCGCTCTAAATTGCCCCTCAATTGGAAAAGAAAATTTGGTATTCAAAATTATTTTGAAATTACACATCTACCAATATTAGACTATTTACAGACGGGCATCAGCAAGCTGAGGACATAATAATAAGGGGCCAACCAGTGTCCAGAAAAAAACCCTAACAACTTTATTCCCAATGATTTTGTCACAGACGTGAACAGGATTGGAAAGCAATTGACGTTTGATAGAATTTGGCTGTTTTGCAAAGAATTTGAATCAATTGTGCAGCCTGTTCAATTAACAAAAACTGAGGCAAGATCCACTTAGCAAAGTGTGCATCACAAGACAGGAGTGCCTATTTCTCCTCAATTCACATTCATCATGTGGGACAAAAACTGACATGTAAAACTTCATAACAGGTCCCAAGTGGTCTGTGCTATATATTGTTTCAACTACACCTACAACTCAAACTTGCCTGTCATTCTTCATGGACAAGATGTTTGGAGATGTTTTGCAGGTCATTGGAAGACTGCCATGAATGGTGGACAACTTGCCGAAGGTGAGTGAAGAATTAAGTTTTGATTAGGCATTCAAAGACAAATGTCGCAGAAGTACTGTACCAGAGTGTCAGCCAAGCTTGTGTGCTCAAATGTCTGGTGTGCAACTTGAATCCACAATTTTCTGACTGAGAGATATGAGTTCTACCGTTGACTCATGGTTGGCATAAATAGATGTCAGCAAGGACAGCGATGATGGATGCAGGGGAATAAATAAGGGACAGGATATGATTGCCAGAATTGGAGTTCCATCACAGTGGAACTGGAAAGACCAGCAAAGAGAATATTAAAGAAATCAAGGCCTTATGTAATTAAACCATTGATATAAATCTCTATTATTAATGCTTTAAAATTCATTAGTGTCCTGATGAAGGAAATCAGATAGAGTCCGAACAAGTTAGACCTTGTTTAAATACAATTTAATTGTCATGTAATTATAATGCTGCGACATTTTATTCAAACCACTTCTCATCTCTAGATTGTTTCCTATCCCAACTTCTTAATTATAGCTTTTGTTTTAAAGGGTACAATCTCTATTGGACTAACTTTAGCACGGCAAACAATTAGAATTTTCGCATTATCAAAGAGCACCCAACTTCTACATCGGCCTCCTAATTATACTGCATTCTCCAGCTTCCAAACTTTGAATGAAAGCACCAGTATCTAAAAATAAGATGTAGGAGGCTTGATTTTGTCCATCATGTCATCTCTGAACACTAATGGTTAGATTGACATTACTGAACGCATAGAATAACGTTGAACATGTCTTCATTGTGGCATGTTATAGGGCTGCAATCTGCCTTATGCAAAATATCCAGGGCATAACTGTAACAGCAATATGCAAATGCTATTTTAACATCGAATATGTCTTTAGAGTGCACCATTTAACATTCATGGCTTAAGTTAACACCTTGCATTCAAACGCATATTTATTGAAAACATCAAATTTCAAAAATATCCAAACGGGAAAGTGAATGCCTTTATTAGAAATAAAACTAACACATTCTGATTTTTTTAAAGTCACTTTCCATCATGTCTAACTGATTAAAATACTGGGCCTGTGGATGTTAACTCATTGGTTACTGTTACCCGCACCAGACTTGCAGGGCTGGAGCATTCAGTCTACCAGTGACTCTCACCGAATATAAGCTCCCATGCTAAGGGAGCGGGGTGTCCTAGATCACTCATGATTAAGATCAGTATAAAGTTGGCCAGGTATGGAAATGACAGCTCAGACCTGGCTGAGATCTGAAGTATATTGTACATTTAACTGCTTTGCAATAAACAAAGTTTTCTTTTTACAAACTCGGTTCGGACTCATTTGTGCCTACAAAATTGGCGATGAGGATACAATTGGATTACTGTTAATGCTGCTACCCCATCAAGTGAACCACCTTCTTTACTCTGATGGACCAAATTTGGACAATTGATTTTTTTTTTACGAATATGCCTTTGTTCGGAAGACACAAGCTTAGAGGTTTGGGCACAGTACTTAGAACACATGTATTATTTTTTTCCAGGCAAACACTGTCACAGATGCTGATTGATGGACAGTAATATTGCTGACTGCCTGCAGAGCACATACTTATGGAGTGATAATAAGCCTTACATATCCTGCAACTCCATACACTAAAACCTTTGAGCAATTGGTAACACTCATCCTGCAACACTTCAACCCTAAACTGTCCATTATGGTGCAGAGATACCATTTTAATACAACAGAGAGGACCCAATAGAGGGTCCATAACCGAGTTTTTGACAAGGCTACAAAAAGCAGCTCAATATTGTGAATTGGGAACTTCCCTTTCCGAAATGCTGTGCCACCATTTGGTCTATGGCGTAAATAATATGGCTACTCTAAGGAAGTTGCTAGCTGAACCATCCCTAGATCTTCAGCAGGCGGTACAAATTTTGCTTCCCGTGAAAGCTCCGAGAGAGGAGTGCAAGAGATCCAGCGGATGGAGGTAAACAAATGCTGCCTCCCAGCGAGCGCCTCCCACAAGACTGATGTCTCACCCTGGAACAAGTACTGTAAGGGCCAAGTCCATTGGTCAAGGACCGAGTCATCCCAACGGGATACCTTCCCAGAGTCTATAGAAGGAGAGCTCAAACATTGTGGGGCTTGTGGATATAGGGGCCGAAGGGAGTACAAGGACAAGTCAGCCAGAGATCCAGGTAGCCCGTTCGGGGCTGGCGCCAACCAAGGCGTCGAACTTTCCACCTGGACCAACCAGAGGGGGTGTGTATGCAGCTGAATTGTATTACGGCATCCCAGGTGGCCCCCATCAAGCCAACTGTGCAAATTAACGGGACTCCATTAGACATGGAGCTAGACATGGGAGCTGCTGTTTCCCTTGTTGCAAAGCAGACTTTCGACAGGATAAAGCCAAGGGTGCTGCAGTTGGATCTGTGGAACACTGAGGCAAGATCAGCAACATATACCGGCGAACCATCAGCCATTGCAGGAATCACAATGACTCCAGTAATTTACGACAGTGGATGTGGTTGCATGCTGACTTTGCCTGTCCTCTTCAAGACTTGTTCTTACTCCTGATTGATGCCCAATATAAGTTGCTGGAAGTTCATAGAATGTGGCCAACTACCTCTGGAAAGACCATTGAAAAATAATGTTTGTCCTTCAATACACACGGTATCCCAGAAGTGTTGGTTTCCGACAATGGTACGCCTTTTATAAGTGAGGAGTTTGCAGGATTCCTTAAGGCTGATGGGATATGGCACATCTGTATGGTCCATGTCACCCGGCTTCAAACGTGCTGGCAGAAAAGGATGTACAAATGTTGAAACAAGGGCTATAAAATCAGGGGCGCGATTCTCCCAAAACGGGAGAAATCGTAAAGCTGCCGTAAAACCCGGGCGGGTTTTACGGCAGCGCGCCCCTTCCCGACCGGGGACCGATTCTGGTCCCCGGTCGGGGCTAGCAGCCCGACGCCGTAGGCTCCGGCAAGACGGGCTTAACGAAAATCGTTAAGCCCGCTTGCCGGAGTTAGCGCCGGCTGACGCGTCATATGACGTCAGCCGCGCATGCGCAGTTTGGAAGACTCCAACCCGCGCATGCGCGGGTGACGTCATCGCGTTTTTGCGCGAAACCCGCGCATGCGCGGGCCGGGTTGCCCCTCAGCCGCCCCGCGAATGGATACTGCGGGGCGGCGGAAGGACAAGTAGTGCGCGGGCATCGGGCCCACTGCCCGCGATCGGTGCCCACCGATCGCGGGCCCATGGCACCCTTGGCATGGCCGTGGTACGGCCGTGCCAATCGGTGCCATGGTTATTAATAGCGAGTTTGTGACGCCGTTTTTACGAACGGCAAGACCAGGTGTGTTTGCCGTTCGTAAAAACGGCGGAAAGGGCTGGGACTTCGGCCCATCTAACAGCTGAGAATCGCTGCCGGCCGTAAAAAAAACGGCGGCAGCGATTCGGGTCGGGACTTCGGCGGGGGGGGGGGGGGGAGAATAGCAGGAGGGCGGCAAAAATGTTGGGAAGGCCCTCCCGCTATTCTCCCACCCGTCGTGGGGGACGGAGAATTTCGCCCCAGATTTCTGGGTCAATGGACACGAGACTGGCCAAGTTCATGTTCTGCTATCGGACCCTCTGCATGTAGCGACCGGGGTGGCATCGGCTGAATTTCTAATGGCCCAAAGGCTTTGAACCTGTCTTAGTCTGGTTTTCCGTGATTGAGGCAGGAAAGTATGCCACAGCAAGAAGTTGTAAGGGCGTTGCCCTGTTCGACAAAAACTGCTTAGATTATTTGTACCAGGTGACGCAGTCTATGTTCGAAACTTTGCAGATGGAATCCTGTGGTTCTCTGGGACAATCGTCCACCAGACCAGGTTGGTATCTTATCAAGTTCAGGCACAAGGTCGTATCATAAAAACTCACTTTGATCATATATTGTCCAGAAGACCAACCAGTGTTACGCAAAATTCCTCAGGAGAGAAAAGTTACAGTCACACAAAATCCGATGCCCAAAGAGGCATAATCTCAAGCGGTCAAGATGCCAAAATGGGGCAGCACGGTGGCACACTGGTTAGCATTGCTGCCTACGGCGCTGAGGACCCAGGTTCGAATCCCGGCCCTGGGTCACTGTCCGTGTGGAGTTTGCACATTCTCCCCGTGTCTGCATGGGTTTCACCCCCACAACCCAAAGATGTGCAGGATAGGTAGATTGGCCACTCTAAATTGCCCCTTAATTGGAAAAAATAATTGGATACTCTAAATTTATTTTTAAAAAAGATGCCAAAATGAGTGAGGTCGCATATACAGATCCTGATATGGAAACTCAGGTATTGGAGGACTCTGATGGTGTGGCAGCTTCAGACAGTGCATCCACCACGGCAATCTGATCAGGGGGGGGATTCCCCGACCCCCTGCCGGGTCGGAGAATCGCCGGAGCCCAGTGTGAATCCCGCCCCCGCCACCTCCTGAAGTCTCCGGAACCAGAGATTCGGCGGGGGTGGGAGGGACCCCCCCGGCGATTCTCCGGCCCGCGATGGGCCGAAGTCCCGTTGCTGTCATGCCGGTCCCACCGGCGGGAATCAAACCACCTACCTTACCGGCAGGACCAGGAGGCGTGAGCGGGCTCTGGGGTCCTGGGGGCGGGGGGGGGGGGGGGCACGGGGCTGTCTGGCCCCGGGGGGGGTGCCCCCACGGTGGCCTTGCCCGCGATCGGGGCCCATCGATTGGCGGGCGGGCCTGTGCCGTGGGGACACTCTTTTCTTTCCACGTTCGCCATAGCTTTCACGATGGCGGACGCAGAAGTGACCCCCTCCCCTGCGCATGCGTGGGGATGGCGTCAGCAGCCGCTTACGCTCCGGCGCATGCGCGGACTTCCGCCAGCCGGCGAAGTCCCTTCGGCCCCGGCTGGCGTGGCGCCAAAGGCCTTTCCCGCCGGCCGGCGGAGCGCCAATCACTCCGGCGCGGGCCTAGCCCCTCAAGGTTAGGGCTTGGCCCCGAAGGGTGCGGCCCGACGCCGGAGTGGTTCATACCACTCCATCCTGCCGGGACCCCCCGCCCCACCGGGTTGGGGAGAATCCCGGCCCAGAAATGACGTTCAGATCCAGCACCGCGAGTGCAGGAAGCACAGCCAAGTACGAAGAGAGTCCGGTGCTCTTCTACTCCGCAGTCGTCAGAAGAGACTTCGGACCAAAGTGGGGGTGGGGGGGGGGGGGGGGGGGGGGGGGCGGGGAGTGATGTTAAAGCCCGCATGAAATCTATAGGGTTTTGAGCGATCTGAGAATATGAGCTCCTCCGCTAAGGGGGCGGGTGTCCCAGAATATTCATGATTAAGATCTGTATAAAGTTGGCCAGGTATGGAACTGACAGAGCAGACCTGGCTGGGATCTGAAGTATATTGTACATTTAATTGCTTTGCAATAAACCAAGTTTCCTTTTCACTAACTCGGTTCACACTTATTTGTAACCTACAAAAGTAATACCATTGTGTTCTCTCATACTGTGATAAGCAATGATAAATCACATATTATTTTAGTGCCATAACATACATCACAAAGCTGAAAATCAATATATGAAGTCTGTTTCTATTTCAAATGTTATGGTTGGATTAGGATTTCAGTTGACTTCATTAAAAATTCACAGAATTACATTTCTATTAAATGTATTTGTCCTGTTAGTTTGCGCTGGATGAACAAATTATCCAACCTTAGAGGAAGGCATTCAAAGTAAATTTTACCACCAATCTTTTATTAAACAGAGAGTGAGGAGAATGAATTGAGGCACACAAACTTATAATAATAATTGTTTATTGTCACAAGTAGGCTTCAATGACGTTACTGTGAAAAGCCCCGAGTCGCCATATTCCGGCGCCTGTTCAGGGAGGCTGGTATGGGAATTGAAGCTGGCATTGTTCGGCATTACAAGCCAGCTGTTTATCCCACTGTGCTAAATCAACACATTCAGGCACTTAACTCATTAATATAGAATATATTATAAATAATTGAGACCTCCAGCACCGATTTCTGGACTACTCCACTGGTTACAGTTTTCCAATTTGAAAATAACCTTTTTATCCATGTTCTCTGTTTCCTGCTGGTTAGCCAATCCTCTATCACCCCAACACCCTGTAATCTTATCTTATGCAGAAACCTTTCATGTGTAGACTTATCAAATGCCTTTTGGGAATTCAAATACATAGCATTCTTTATATAACGCATCTGTGGCACCCTCAAAGAACATGAAGAAAAATGTCCCTTTCAAGTAGGAACATAGGACTTAGGTGTAGGAGTAGTCCTTTTGGCCTTTAAAGCCTGCTCCACCATAAGATCATGGCTGATCTAGTGACTGCTCCCCTTAACTTTCAACTCTCTTGTCTATCAAAAATCTCTATCTGACACTATCTTGAATAAATTCAAGCGCGGTTTTGTGAAAGGAAAATTTTATTTCATGAATTTATGAGATTTCTTTGAGAAAGTAAGAAGCAAGGTGGATAAATGGGAACCTGTTTGTGATGATATGCATAAGCAGTTCTGTATATAGTGACAAACAAGACCTCCGACCAGCAGATGGCAGTAGTGAGCAACCACGTGACACTGCTATCTCAAGAAGCGGTCAGCGAGCCTTCGTCGTGGATGGTCATAGTTTGTAGTAGCTCGGAATTAATTTATTATAGTTAATAGTTTTTGATGGTATTCTTATAGTTATCTTTACCATGTATTTGTTAAATAATAGCATTTTAATTTGTCTAAGAACAGCGCAATTATTCCAACCAGCTAAGCACCAGAACGTAACACTATTGATGTGGTATACTTGGATTACCAAAAGCCCAGCCTCCATTTGCTTCCATCCGAAAACAATTCCACAGACTAATAACCCTCTCATTAATTCTCATTTCAATCTTAAAAGGGAGACTCATTAATTTTAAATTGTGTCGCCGAATTCTAATCTCCCCCATAACAGGAAACATCCTCCCAGTACCCACCCTATTATAAGTCCCCTCGAGATCTTGTATGTTTTAACAGTGTCACTGCTCATTCTCCTAAATACCAATGGGAATAGGCCCAACCTGTTCAACCTGACTCCATAAGATACACCCTTCATCCCAGGAATGAGTTGAGTGAACCTTCTCTGGGCTGTTTCTTCTAACATCCTTCTTCATATAAGGGGAGATCAAAACTGTATTGAGTACTCCAGATGTGGTCTCACCAACAACCTGTGCAGAAACCTCCCTTTTTATGAGTCATGTTCCAGGACACCCAGATCGACTTGTACCAGTGAGTTTTGCAATCTCTCTCTATTCAAATAATATCCTGCTCTCCTATTCTTCCTGTCAAAACTGATAAGTTCATATTTTCCCACACGATGCTCCATCTGCCAAAATTCTGCCCTGTCACTTGCCGTATCTGTATCCCTTTGTAGACATGTAATCTCCTCTTGACCAATTGCGTTCCTACCTATCTCGGTGTCATCAGCAATTTTAGCCACATTCCATTTGGGCGCTTCGTCCAAGCCACTTAAGTAGTCAAGGCCCCAAAACTCCATGGCACTCCACTAGATCCAGGCTGTCACCACAAAAAACCCATTAACACTGATTCTCTGCTTCCTGTGAGCTAACCATCCTTCCCCCATGGTACACAATCACCATGTACTCGTATCTTATGTAGTAACCTATGATTGTCAAATGCCTTTTGGAAATCAAAGTGCACCACATCAACAGGTTCCCCTTTATCCACCTTGCTTCTTACTTCCTCAAAGAAATATCATATCTTTGCTAAACAAAATTTTCCTTTCACAAAACCATGCTGATTCTGCCTGGTCCCGTTATGATGTTCTAAACATCTTGCTATAACATCCTTAATTTTCTTTTTTAAATTTAGAATACCCAATTCACTTTTTCCAATTACGGGGAAATTTGGCGTGATCAATCCACCAACCCTGCACATCTTTGGTATGTGGGGGGAAACCCACGCAACACGGAGCGAATGTGCAAACTTCACACGGACAGTGACCCAGATCCGGGATCAAACCTGGGACCTCAGTGCCATGAAGCAGCAATGCTAACCACTGCACCACCGTGCTGCCCCCCTTTCACCTCCTTAATAATGGATTCTAGCAATTTCCCTGTTACAGATCTTTGGCTAACCGGCTGATAGTTTCCTGTTTTTGTCTCCCTCTTTCTTGAATAAAGATGAGAAATTTACTATATTTTAATTTGCTTGGACTCTTCAGGATTTTTTAATAATTGGAAAATTACAACCAAGGCCTCTACTATCTCCGCAACCATTTGTTTTAGGATCCTGGGATGCAGACAATCTGGCCCTGGGGACTTGTCAGTCTTTAGGTATAATGGGCAAGAATAGTTGGCCCCACGCCCACGAAACTACACGCGTGAATCACTCTGGACTTACCTGGTGATTCTCAAATTTGCAGGGGGCTAGCAGGGCACCGGAGTAGACCTTGCAGCTCCGGCTGCCAATACGAGGCCCTGCACCTCTGGTCAGAGGTCCTCGCATGTGCATGGCGGCAGCTTGTGTTGACCGCCCTGTGAGACATGGCTGCCCCACATCGCGGACCGCCACCAAGAAGATGGCCCCCCCCCCCAGATTACGCGCACCCGCAGATCGGTGGCCCCCGATCGGTAGCCTGGGAATCCTGGAGACTCCCCCCGGGAATGATCCCCCTGCCCCCCCACCAGGGCAGCCGCGGACTAAGTCCACAGCCGCCACGCCGAGTTCCCACCGGATGGAACCATGAGAGAACTCGGCCAGCTGCACTCGGTGAATCGCCACGGAGGCCTCTTTCAATGGCCCCCGACTGACGCCCCGTCAACCGATAACCGAGGACCAGAGAATCACGGAAGCTGCGTCGGACGCAATCATGGATTTGACGCCCATTCTCCGCCCCCGTGCCGATCGCAATTGCAGCGCGTAGGCTCGGAGAATCCCGCCCAATATTATTTTCCAGCATATTTTCCCTGATAATGATGACTGTTTTACTTTCCTCCCTCCTTTTTACTTCTTGGTTTTCATGTATCCGTGGGAACTTTCCTAGGTGTTTTACAGTGAAGACAGTAAGAAAATACCTGTTCAACACTCAATTTCATTGTTTTCCATGATTAATTTCCCAGACTCACTTTCTAGTGAACCAACACTAGCTTTAATCGCCTTTGCAAACCTGATTTATCGAATGTGTACATTAAACTATGACAGCACTTTTCTGCATGTCCCATTTATTTATTTCTGCATACTCTGACTTATTGGGTAGCTGCTGTTGGGTGTATTTTTCGATTTAAATACTTGCAGAAACTCTTACTCTCTTTTTTTATATTATTAGATAGCTTTCACTCATATTCTACTTTTTTCTTCCTTTTGTTGAGTAATTCTTTTTTTGTTACATAAAATGTAACCAATCTCCTTCCTATCACAAAACTTTGCAGTTTTGCGCAGTTTATCTTTCAACCTGATGCTTCTTAAGCCTTCCTATTCAGCAACTGTTGACAAATCCTCACTGAAATAAATCTTTACTGAGAGTTAATAATGTTCTCCTTAATAATGATGTACTTTCCTCCATTTTTAGCTAGTTTCCTGGTTAAATCTGGCTAGTTCTGCCTTCAGATTCTTTACTCAGGTTTAAAACACTAGCTGTAGACCCACACTGCTCTCCTGATTGAATAAGGAATTCTACCGTGTTATGATTGCTGTCACCTTGAGGCTCCTTTGCAAGCACAACAGCGCCTATACTTCCTCAGGAAACTAAGGAAATTCGGCATGTCCACATTAACCCTTACCAACTTTTACAGATGCACTATAGAGAGCATCCTATCAGGCTGCATCACAGCCTGGTATGGCAACTGCTCGGCCCAGGGCCGCAAGGAACTTCAGAGAGTCGTGAATACCGCCCAGTCCATCACATGAACCTGCCTCCCATCCATTGATTCCATCTACACCTCCCGCTGCCGGGGGAAAGCAGGCAGCATAATCAAGGATCCCTCCCACCCGGCTTACTCACTTTTCCAACTTCTTCCATCGGGCAGGAGATTCAGAAGTCTGAGAACACGGACGAACAGACTAAAAAAAAGCTTCTTCCCCACTGTCACCAGACTCCTAAATGACCTTCTTATGGACTGACCTCATTAACACTACACCCATGTCTGCTTCATCCGATGCCAATGCTTATGTAGTACATTGTATATATTGTGTTGCCCTATTATGTATTCTCATGTATTTTCTTGAATTCTGTTTAATTCCCTTTTCTTCCTATGTACTGAATGATCTGTTGAGCTGCTTGCAGAAAAATACTTTTCAATGTACCTCGGTACACGTGACAATAAACAAATCCAATCCAGTCCAATACAATCAGGTTATTGATTAATCCTGTCTCACTGCACATCATCAACTCTCGGATAATCCGCTTCCAGTGCAGAAGGAGGCCATTCGGCGTATTGAGTCTGCACTGACCCTCCGAATGAAAACCCCACCTAGGCCCACTCTCTGCCCTATCAATGCAACTGCACCTATCCTGCACATCCCTGGACACGAAGGGGAATTTTATACGTATTGCCCAAAGATGTTGTACTGAATACACCCTTGTGAACTCATTCTACAGGCTACCTTTGTCAATCTGATTTGCCCAATGTGTATATTAAATGATGACAGTAATTTTCTACATGTCCCAATCATTTATTTCTGTATACACTGACCTCGAGTGTAACTGCTGTTGGGGAACTTTTTAATCTACACTCACAAATGAAGAAGTATCATACGGATTCGAAATGTTAATTCTGTTTCTTTCTCCACAGATACTGCCAGCTGTGCTGAGTTTATCCAGCGTCTTCTGTTTTTATCCCGCAAATGACCTCTTACTTTCCTTTTTCTCATCTCTCCAAAACTGATTTGGCATCTCTAATGGTTCCTTCTCCCTGTCGATGCCTTACTGGCCAATCTTCTAGACAATGGTTAATAGAGTTCCCATGTCCCACAGCGGGTGCGCTCGTACTTTACAAGGGTTAATGGGACGATAATCATTCCTAGCTCGTAAGTCCCATGCGGGACATTACATGTACCTAAGGTATTTTGGAAGGTTACAACCACTATCTCTGCAGACACTTGATTTAAGACTCTAGGATGCAAGCTGTCAGATCAGCTATCAACTATATTCATTTTCCTTACACTTTAATGATCAAGATAGCGGTTGGTTTCACAGCTGAAGAACAACTTTCCACGTTGGCTCTGCAGGTGGGAACGTTTCTCAATAGCCATGCAAAGTGGAAAATCGCAGGCTCACTGTTCACAATTTCATGCCAATTAATTTAAGGAGGTTTTTTTTTTTTTATTCGTTCATAGGGTGTGGACATCGCTGGCTGGGCCAACATTTATTGCCCATCCCTGAGGGCATGTAAGAGTCAAGCACATTGCTATGGGTCTGGAGTCACATGTAGACCAGGCCAGGTAAGGATGACAGATTTCCTTCCCTGAAGGACATTAGTGAACCAGATGGGTTTTTAAGACAATTGACAATGGTTTCATGGTCATCATTAGACATTTCATTCAAGATATTTTTATTGAATTAAAAGTTCACTGTGTGCTCTGGTGGGATCCGAACCCGGGTGCACAGAAGATTTATTTTTAAAAATAAATTTTAGTGTACCCAATTCATTTATTTCCAATTAAGGGGCAATTTAGCATGTTCAATCCACCTACCTTGCACATCTTTGGGTTGTGGGGGCGAAACCCATGCAAACACAGGGAGAATGTGCAAACTCCACACGGACAGTGACCCGAGCCGGGATCGAACCTGGGATCTCGGCGTCATGAGGCAACAGGGCTAACCCACTGCGCCACCGTGCTGCCCTCCCAGAGGATTTCTTAGGTCTCTGGATTAGAAACTTGAGTCAACCAGGCTTAATTAACTGAGATCTCTAACTTGTGTGTAAGGAAAATTACAGTTATAGGCTTGAGTGGGGCAATCTCAAAGAAACCTATAAAATTCCAACAGGACTAGACGGGGTAGATACAAGAAGGATCTTCTGATGGCGGGGGTGCTAAGAGCCAGGGTTCACAGTCTGTGGATATGGGGTAGAGCATTTAGGACAGCGATGAGGAGAAATTTCTTCAGAGAGTGGTCGGCCTGTGGAATTTGTTACCACAGAAACTAGTTGTGGCCAAGACATTGTGGGCGGGATTCTCTGGTTTCCTCAGGTGCGTGTCTCCCGGCGGCATGTCGTTCGCGGTGGATCAATTCTGTCTTCCTGCCACTTGTTAATGGGATTCCCCATTGTAACCACCCGATGCTACCGGGAACACCGCTGGCATGGTTGCGTTGCCGAAGGGAAAAGTCAATCGCAACGACCGGACAATTCTAGTCTGAATGTTTTAGAGAGGCAGTTAAGATATAGCACTTGTGGAAAAGGGGATTAAAGGTTATGGGGGGAGGTGGGATCAGACTACTGAGTTGAATGATTTGCCATGATCATAATGAATGGGGGAGCAAGTTTGAAGGGCCAAATGGCCTTCTACTGCTCCTATTTTCTATGTTTCTGTTGTCCTGTTTCTGTGCTGTAACATCCCTGGGTGCATGATAATGTTGGCTTAGCTGAGTCTGACTCTTCTTGCACAGAAATTAGTGTGAAATGAAATGTCCCCAAATTTGCACAGGCATCCACTTCATTGTTCTGTCTGTGAATAATTTTAGATTTAAAACCAATCAACCTGCTAACAGCAGCCAGCCTGCCAGCTGCACTTTCCATTTCACTGCATCCTCATACAATGCTCATCATTTTCTTCACCTTTAAAATCAAGCCCGCAGCATTAATTAGCATTCTGTGTTCACTCTACTTGATTTCCTTATAGCTCAGGAATGTTTGCTCTTTCTCTCTTAAATGGCATCCTTTTGAGAATGCAACCAAAAAACTGTCGTGTTCAAATGGGACAGGCAGTATCTGGATTCCCTGGTGGGCAAGCTCCTAACCTCATGCGACATTTGGACAATAAACACTAATTGACGAGCTGGTACATAAGCTCAGGAAAGATGATTTTTGGAGACACCAATCGCATATAAAGGATTTGGTAAACATGTTGTGAGGTCATTTATTGAGACTAGGCACGTGAGAACATATATACAAACGTAGAAAGCTTGAAGGCATCAGCAACGGGGCCGTTTGTGCTGTGTTTTGTTCACAGACCAAAGTGAAACTGAGGCTGAATTACGTGACACACTTCCCTTCTAGTGGTCACATGCTGCTAGCCCTTAGCACTCTGTCACCTGGTAACTCAAGATGGCTGGGCAAGGTGGATACTGGTACTTGTCTGTACATGTGAACTTGGCCATGCGTGCGCAGAATATGTATCTGCACGAGACACGATGCCTGCTGAAAGCCGTTCACTCTGTTTCTGAGCCCCATGTCGAGCAGGCAGTCGGGGACCAGCCTCCCCTTCTTTCCAGGGATCAGGAAGGGGAGGGAGGAGGGAGGCTTCTGACTGGTGATGACTGCAATTCTGTTTGCATTTCAAGGCCTTGTTTCAACGAGCAACACTGCAGGACATTGCACCCCGCCATCCCCTCCCACACTCCCGCCCACTCCACCGAAAGACCCTGCTGCCGTGCTGCAATATTTTTCACCTCCCTGTCACTGGAAGCAATTTCTCTTTATTGACGTAACCAAACTGTTCATGATTTTGAACAACCTTTATCTGTGTGTTGGGAAATGTCCAGTTTTGGGGTGGTGGTGGAGACAGGAACAGTACTCTCACTGATATGATTAAGTAACAAGCTTTGGGAGACTCAGTGCGCTGGCTAGCAGATGAAGAATGGCCACTTGGCAACTGCAAAAGGAGCTACCATCTTATTCAAAATTGGCACACCGTGGCAACAAGCGCATTCATCTTTAGGTGCCCCACATTGCTGCACCGGGAGTTTAGAACTTAGTGCGCCACACTGCTTTTCAAGCCAGTCCCATCTTTGATGCAGACTTCATTTCTTGCTAGCTCTATACTGGCTATTTCCATTTGCAGTGCATGTCAAGATCCACCAAGTCCATTACTTCACATTTTATGTTAACAGGAATCTTGGCCAAAAGACACAGAGGAACAAGCAACTGTGCCAAGGAGAAGATGTAAGAACAAAAGCAATGAACTTATTTTTCATTCCCATGCTTGGTTTTGGAAAGTATTTGCTCTCTGGGAAAACATGTACGAATACAGCAGGATTACTGAGTGATGATGCTCTTTAACAGGAACGCTTTGAGGATTTTATTAATGTGCAACACATCTGCTTGCGTTCAGCAATAAAGCTGCGAACTATGCTAATGTTTGTCAGGGGCCAGCATTGACCTTTGTCATCTGCTGTCTGCTGAGCACCTCTGTCACTCGAACTGTCTGGTGATGAGTTAATGATAGCTAATAAACTATCTTAAATTGTAATTGCCATTACATTGGTCATTTCGTGCCTATTGGTCCCCCAGTAAATGTACCAGAAATAGACAAGTGAGGCCTCCAAATCCTACATCCGTGATTACTGCAATTTAATGGGTAATACTGAACCGGGATTAGATTTCAATTTATTGCTTGCTCGACTCATTATCTAACATGTTGCTGCGTTACAGCCTTTTATACAGACGCAGGAATAAAACTGGATACAGTGTGTAATCATTAAAAGCCCAAAAGTGAGAGGCAGGAAGCTGTGGAATGTGAAAATCTTCTTCCGAATCTAACTTTTGAGAGAAACTTTTCAGTAATTGCTCAATGTGAGCAAAACTGAGGAGCTGGTCATTGACTTCAGCAAGTGAAGTGTCATACACACACTTGACTGCATCAATGGTGCCATGGTGGAGATGGTAAACAACTTCAAATTCCTAGGTGTACATATCAGTAACAATCTGCCCTGGGCGACCCACGTTGATGCTACGACCAAGAAAGCACAACAGGGCCTGTACTTCATCAGCAAACTAAGGAAATTCGGGATGGTCACATTGACTTGTACCAATTTTTCCAGAGGCATCATAGAAAGTACCCTATCTGGCTGCATTACAGCCTGGTATGGCAACTGCTCAACCCAAGACCGTAAGAAAATAAAGAGTGGTGAACACTTCCCAGTCCATCACCCGAACCCGCCTCCCATCCATTGACTCTGTCTACACCTCCCGCTGCCTTAGGAAAGCTGGCTACATAATCAAAGACCCCTCCCACCTGGGTTATTCTCTCTTACAACCTCTTCCATCGGCCAGGAGATACAAAAGTCGGAGAACACGCACTAATAGATTCAAAAACAGCTTCTTCCCCGCTGTTACCAGACTCCGGAATGACCACCTTATGGACTCAATTGATCTCTCCACGCATCTTCTCGACTGAGTAGGACTAAACTCCATATGCTTCACCCGATATCTGTGTTTGTGTATTTACATTGCTTTTTTATCGTATGTCCTATGTTTTTCATGTATGGAACGATCTGTATGGACTGAAGGCTTTCCACTGTACCTCGGTACACATGGCAATAAACCCAAATCAAATCAAATAATAGCTTCATGCAAGGTGTTAAGGGGGATCTGAACAGGTGCTCAGAGATCATCCAGAAAGTGCTTTGATCAAGTATCTTTCTTCATTTGTGAATGCCATTGATAAGCTTTGGCAAGTAACCAAGTACAATAGTAGAGGGACAATTCTACTTTATTGCACAAGTCGTTATTCGCCATTAAAAATGTTCTCCCATTTTGATACCTCTTCTGTAAATGTTGACTAGCTGGAGGGGTTGAGTTCCACAGCCATCGTTTGTCCTCTTTTATAGCTGGTCATTGACTCAACTCAATGGTAATTAAATCAAGGCCATGAGGCATGATGACCCTTCCGCCTCGCTCAATTCCAACTGTAATTGCTTAACTAGTGTGCCGAGAGAAGATCAGCCATGAGCTCATTGAATGACATGACAGGCTTGTGGGATTAAAAGGACAGTCCGATCACTGAAACTTAGCCAGCTGTTTCAGACCCAAGTGAAACACACACAGGAAGTCAGGTTCCCAAGCGTGCCCGTGGACAATTAGAACAAATTAGTTCAGGGCTCAGAAGGTCGCAGATGTGAAACGTTAGTTGACCTCAACCAGAGCAACTGTTAGGGTCTTGGAACTGGCCTCAGAAGCATCTTGGTAAGTAGAGGGCGTTAAAAACAATTAAGTTTCTGCTCCCAATTTCTACTCCCTGATTCATCCTGAAAGGGGTGGGTGTTGATGTGACCAGTGAATGCGAATAGGATGGCAATTTGCTTTAACAACCTTGAAAGACAAATAGCTTTGCTGAAACTCATTCTCCAGGCTCAAATCGGAAGCTTCTATGAGGGATACTAGAAGCTTGTTAATATTCCTGGCACTACATTCCAACAAAATGAAGTTGGTTGGCATCAGTTAGCGACAATCTCCTATTTCATGCCTATGCACGTTTTAAAGATTGGCTCATTTTCGAGGAATTGTGTCCAACCTGATCTTATATAAAATTTGTTTTTTTAATTGAAAAATATAGTCACTACTGTGTTTTGCTGAATTAAATAAGGAGAAATTTCCCTCTCTAAAGAATTTGTGCAGGAGCACCAGAGTGGAGATCAGCGGAAATTGCTTACACAGTGATCTATGATGCACTGCCTGAAAAAAAAAACTAGTGAAAGCAGATTCAATGATTACTTTCAAAAGGGAATTGGATGAATACTTGGAAAGGAAAAATGCAGGTTTTTGGAAAAATACAGGGTTTCGGGAAAAAAGAGGGCAGCGGGATAACTTCTCAAGTTCTTTTATAGGCAGGGTGGACAAAATAGTCTCTTTGTGTTCCGTATGATTCCAACATATGAATTAATTCCTGAGTTGCAGGATGAGTATGTGCTTTTTATGCTGTGTTTGCTATGTTCAGCTTCCAAGAAATATTTTTTGAATCAAGAGAACTTGAGCCAATGAGGTTTTGAGACCAGGGTCCACGGACTCCCTGTTCATTAGTTTTCTTCAGAAATCATGACCCAATTTAAATCAATGATCTGATTTGAACTCAGTGCCCCAAATATTTAAAGCACATACAATGAGGTCCATGTGAACAAGCGCTGCACTCTCGCTTTCTGAATCTGCAATGGAAATTTGATGGAAATGCAACAAGCATTTTGAAGACATTAAGGTCTTTTTCACTAATTAATTGAGAATGTTTATGTTAAACTAGGAGCAGATCAACCTTTAATAATTTGCTGCGTTTTTGATCTTGAGGCAAATTTAATTAATTGGATTTAATAAAATGTGCTATTCTGCAGTTAACATATCTCAGATGTACTATCAATCCCCCCTCTATCCCAACAGCTCTTGATTACTGTGGGGAATTGGGTGAAATCAGTTTTGGCATTTGTGCTCCAAAAATGCAATATTTTTGTAAATAGAAACTGTTGGAGGAAGTTATGCAACTAAATTAGAACAAATATTTACAAATATAATTTGAATATTTAATTTCCAATTTTTAATGCTGTGGATGATGATAAACAATCCCAAATTAGAAGACACCACATGAAACAAGGTCCACAGAATCTTTGTAAGGGAAAAGGTGTATTAGACTTCAGTCATTGAATCATGAAGACATGGGGTGAATTTTGGTCACCGAGGAAGATAACTTGTGCCAGGAAATTTCCCGGCTCGGTGGGCCTACCTTGATTTAAAGGCCACGTTCAACCCAATTTTCGCTCTGAGGAAATGGGGGCGGGGGTAGAATAGAATTGACCTGCTGGCATCAGAAACAGATTGTAGGTAGTGGCAGGTCTGGTGAAGTGCCAGGGCATGCTGGTTAGAAGGCCCGCCTTGGTTCTCTGAGACCTTGTACATATTGTTTTGAAGCTGATATGCCCATAACCCTCACCCTCTATGCATCTCTATAATTTAGCTAACTCCATAGCCACTCACCCAGTAAGACCATGAACAGCCTTCAGGGACCATGCAGAAATAGAAAAAAAGCATAAACATAAAGCAATCTAATAAAATTCACCTTCATACAAACTTAATATAAAAGAAAACTTACATTCATGAAACCCACAGAAAGATTTTCTATCCCCTCAAATGTTCAATCTATTCTAAAAAAAACCTTCAGTAACCACACCTTGCTAATCCTTTAATGACCTGTTTAAACTGTCAGTCAAAATGTGACTGAGCCCCCTGCGAAGAAAAGTGCTTTTCTAAATTTGAAAATTCATCGAAGCATTCATAATGATTTCAGCTGTCGTTAAGCCTTTGAGAAATGTAAACATTTAACTTCAGAACAAATAACCATGGTATGGCAGAGGGTCTTTTGCAGAATCATAGAATCCCAACAGTGCAGAGGTGGCAATTCGGCCCATTGAGCCTACCCCGACCCCCTGAAAGGGCACCCCAACCCGCCCACTACCCGCTCTATTCCCATAAAACCACCTAACCTTTGAACGCTAAGGGGCAATTTTGCATCACCAATCCACCTATTCTAACTGTAACTGCCAGATTCAGCCCGTTTTATTCATTCTTAAAGAATTTAGAAATCTTTAGATCATGATAGTGATTCAGACCTTATCTTCCCTTTAAGAGTGTTTATGTTTAGTTAATCAACTTATGACTCCCAGACTCTGGGTTAAAGCCCTCAGAATAACCAAATGTGGTCTGTTCAAACTCAGCACAAAGTTCAAATGGCGCTGCTAAGTTTGGGTTTCCCCTGTGTGATTCACATACAGCTCCTTTTCCCTGTCACTAAAAATGGTATCTGTTAGAAAGGAGGATGTCTACATCCAGGTCCTGCCAGCTAATTTTCAAGGTGTCCGGAGTCAGTCTGAGTCTGAAAAAATCTGGTCCATAAAGTTGGATAACTGCAGTCACATAATCGGTCAGCTGCTTAGTGGGGCTTAATATTTTCGATATAAAACTAATCCATTATTTTTTTCAACTTGCAGTTCAAATAAAATACATAGCTGAAAAGCCAACATCAGGGTGAGAAAGATGTAACAAACTTTGAGTTTGAATCCTTCATTCAGATTTCCCACAATCAGAGTTTCCTATTCGTTTCTGCCTAATACTGTATTGGGTTTTATGTGACCCAAGAGAAAAGCATTTTAAACTCAATTTTAATCATTAGTCACACATTACACTATTTAACTGACTTATGGGATAACAGTGGTAGTCCATAATAGTGAAATGAATAGATCTATTTATCTCTGGTTAAGCTCAGCATCTCATCACGCACAATATGGAAGTGCAGTGATTTTCTTTTCAATCATCAATTAAACTCACTGCAACAAAGGCCCTGCTTAATTTGCAGTTCAGAGGAAGTTGACCATAGCATCCAGTCAAACCCATTCACTGAACGCTATTGCCCTTATGTGCTGTAAAACATGCCATTTCAGTAAGGCACAGGATAATGTCATACATTAGCAAACCCTCCATGTCAATGTAAATCTACCATTTAATGAAAATATTCACTTTCCCCCTTACGTTGTCCATTTATCCTGTATGATTTGGCTAAATCAAAATTAACAAGTTGTTATATGAATTTATGATGCTACAAATCTCTTAATAATCTCAATGAGAATTCCCAAGCCAGTGAACCAATAAGGTTTTACCCGTTTTGATGATGATCAAGTACCATCCCATAATATCTATTTTCCACTTTTGAACGCAGATGGATGTTAATAATTATTAATATTTCTCAGTTACGCTGTGGGAATAATGAGTAGATTAAATGAGGCTATTCATTTCTGTATGGTCACAGAGCATTCACACCAAAGTCACATCCTATCAATTTATAATGGCTTATGCTAAGCTACAGTGCATCATAGTTGAGTGGTTTAAAATGAGGAAAGGGATTTATCTGTCTGACCTGTTCATTCCAAGGTCAAAAACATTCCGGCAGAAGTGTACAACCTGAAAAAGTAATCTTTCTCTTCCCTTTACTTTAACTTTGTTTTTAGAAAAAGTCTTCAATTCTACTCTGAAACATTAGAAAAGGTTTTTTCAAAGTTTATTTTCCTTCAGGTTTTTCCATTCTATATTGAGGAAGGGTGGTGCGCAGTCCAAATGCCACAGAATGTTAGTGCTCAAAAAATGTAATTCGGAGAATAGGTTGCACAAAGATTAGACACCTTTTTTCACTTGAATATAGGAGGCTAAAGAGCGATCTCATTGATGCGGCCCAGTGGTTAACACTGCAACCTCACAGTGCCAGGGATGTAGGTTTAATTCCAGCCTTGGGTCACTGTCTGTACGTTCTCCCCATGTCTTCATGAGTCTCCTCCACTTCCCCCGGTTTCCCCCCACAGTCCAAAGATGTGTGGGTTAAACGGATGGGCCATGATAGATTGCCCCTTTGTGTCCAGGGATGTGCAGGTTAGTTTATGGAGTTATGGTGATAAGGCAGGGTGGGTGTGGGATTGGACACGGGTAGAATGCCCATTCGGAGGGTTGGTGCAGACTCGATGTGCCGGATGGCCTCCTTCT
This sequence comes from Scyliorhinus canicula, assembly GCF_902713615.1. Lineage (NCBI taxonomy): Eukaryota > Metazoa > Chordata > Chondrichthyes > Carcharhiniformes > Scyliorhinidae > Scyliorhinus > Scyliorhinus canicula. The sequence continues at coordinate 74,965,063 of NC_052164.1, read as the reverse complement.
GTCCTGTAGGGATTCTATTATTCTAATGTGATTCATTAAATTGATATTGTTAATAGAGTGGAACTATCATGGGTGAGTCTAGAAATAAGGCGATGGCATTCAGGGCTGATGTCAGTTAAGGATTTCTTCAGGTATAAAAATGCGAACTCTCGCCTCTATAAAAGCTGTTAACACTAGGGGTCAACTGAAAATGGCAAAATTGAGATCAATAGATTTTAATTAGGCAAGGGTATAAAAGTTTACAGAAGTTAAGATTCAGATAAAACATGGTCTAATTGAATGTTGTGTGATTAGGCTCTAAAGGCTGAATTGCCCCAACTAATTTTTATATCCTACAGGAATCATGGTGGAATCTCTATGCATTCTGAATAAGGGAAGGGCTAACCAAGATATTAAGCTTAGCTCAGACAAGGGCACACAATAAGAACTAGGGGGCATTGTGACATCATAGTCACGCCCATACCTCTGGAGCAAAAGCTCCGGGTTCAATGCCAGGACGCATTGGTCATGAAAGGAGCATTCATAACACAGTTCAACGACCTGATAACTAACTCGGGAATCCTTCCACCGCTTCCCCACTATTCCCCAGATGGAAAGAAACGTGGGAAGATACACGTAAAAAAAATACATGTAAATCAGAACGGCAACAAGTTTCATTTATATAGCACAGTAAATAGTTAAATGTCCAAGACACTTTACAGGATTGATTATAAAACTTCATTTGACACTAAGCTGCATAAGAAACCGTTAGGTGATAAAATGGGTCAAATAAGTAGGTTTTATGGAGGAGAGATACAGAGGCAGGAAGGTTTAGGAAGCCTGATCTTAGACATTTAAAGGCAAGGTCACCAATAGTGTAGCAATGAAACCTTTGGAGAATTATAGTGCTGGAAAGGGAGGGATTTTAAAACAAGAACGAGAATTTTCAAGCTGAGGTATTGAAGGACTAGAAGATATTGTGCACGTGTACACGGGGGAAAGGCAGGGGAATGGCACTAAACCAATACACTCGTTTGGAGACCGCTGCAGACACGATGGGCCAAATGGCCTCATTCTGCACTGTAACAATTCTGTGATTTTTCAGCCAGCACAAAACTAATAAGTGAATATGATTTTGTGCAATTAAATACAAACATTGGGCGCAATTCTACCATCAGGAGGGTCCCGACGGCAGAGTGAAAACCGGAGTGTTTCACTCCGGCGTTGGAGGCCGCTCCCAGCCCCCTATTCTTCCGCCCCCGGGGGGCTAGGAGCGGCGCCGTGTAATTTACGCTCGCCGGGCCTTGGCGCCATGTAAAAGCGGCGCCGCGTAAATAACGCGGCTTTTAAATGATGTCACCCGCGCATGCACAGGTTGGCCGGCACCAACCCGCGCATGCGCAGTTGCCGTCCTCCCCGCGGCCGCCCCGCAAGAAGATGTCAGATGGATCTTGCGGGGCGGCGGAGGAAAGAAGAGAGGTGGGCACCGATCACGGGCCAGACCCCTTTTGAAGCCCTCCCTGGTGCAAGAACCTGCCCCCCCCACAGGCCACGCCCCCTCCCCCAGCATTCCCGCGCTGTTCCCGCCGACAGTGACCAGGTGTGGACGGTGTAGGCGGGAACCTGTCATGTTGGGCAGGCTGCTCGGCCTATCCGGACCAGAGAATCACCGCTCGCCCGTTACAAACGGCGAGCTGCGATTCTCCCAGCGGCCAGCCGTGAATCTCGCCGCGCCGGTTTGGGGGGGGGTGGGAGAATCGCGTGCGGGTGCCGGGGCGGCGTGGCGGGACTCGCCCGGCTCCCCGGTGATTCTCCCACCCGGCGTGTGGGGGGGGGGGGGGGGGTAGAATTCCACCCACTGTACTTAAACCTAAAAATTACAAGCCACTCTATTGATTCACTTGGTAAATTTACCAATGTTGGAAGAGCAGAGATGTCCATGCTTAAATTCTGTGTCAAACTCATGGATCTCACCCAGGAGAGTTGTAATAGGGTTAGAAGTTATCCCAACAACCTTCGACAGGTCAAGGGGGAAAATTACAAAGTATCCCAACACTGTTCATTATTCAATGTGACGATTGGTTAAGGGTTGTATCTGACTCAATCGTAATACTACCTGCGTTATAATGGCCAGTCAACATTAGCTGTTTAAGTTCAGATGTGAATAATGGACGAGATTCACTGATGAAGCAGCTGTGCTCACTGCTGACCTTGAAGAAAAGCTGGACATAAAGAGCTCGGTGACCAGGCTTCCCGTTTCCCGACAGTTTAAATATGGCGTCAAGTTAATGGGAGCTCTTGGAGTGCAGCAGCAATTACATTGAAGTATTCTCACAGACAGCAAATGAGAAAGTCAAAAGCACCTAACATCCTTCACTTTTAAGTTAAATGTTCGGCTTGAAAAATAAATGATCAGGATTGGATTACGATGGAAGATAAAATAAAGACAAATTATGTTTCTTTGCATGAGAAATTTGACATTCCACAAATTTAAAATTAGCTTCTTAAGGCTAGTGAAGGTGTTTGGATGTAATTCTGAAGTTAGTGTGCCATTTGAAATCAAGTTACACCTTACCTAATAAGATGCAATTTTTTAATAGGCAATTTGCAACAAGAATAACATCATGAAAGTGCAAGTTGTTGTCAATTCATAGATCTCCCATTAACTGAAATCTAAGATTGCCTCAGCAGCCCAGCCTCTGAAGAAAGATAGAGTCACGTACAGAAACTTAATCCAGGTTATTCTGCGCATGTGGAAACTTCAGAAATCACTGTCAGTTTCAGTGCAGTAATGTCGGTGAATGCTTACAGTTCTGCTGTCATTACCACCACAAAATCCAGGCCAATATATCTTGTGTTTTGATTGCGTGTCAGAACCAGCAATGGATCATGCCACTTTTCTTTAATTGGGAAGGACACAGGAACATGCACTCTTCAGTGATTCCATGACAGATTATTTACAAATAAAACTCTGTTTTCTGATAACTGGATAGAATGTATTTGAAACTGCGCAATGTCTATAATTATTGCAAATTTCTAATGGTTCAAGAATTCATAAATTAAAATATGACAAATTAGATGACAAGTAATGGTAAAGATGCAAAATAGTCCATATCTATCCTTCAGCAGAAGAACGATGGCAGGAAACAAGGATAAAACAATTAGAAACCAAACAAAATGTGGACACATCAGTGAATGCACTTAAGGACCTATATTGAGCAGGCCTTTCCGATCTCACTCATTTGGTTACTCCTTCAGGAAAGATGATTTTTCTGGGATAAAGGTTTAACTTTTTTCTGACAGACATCATCTTGCAAAAGTGATGGAGGATTGCAGGGTTTTTAAGAAAGATAAGGTAAATGACTGAAAGTCCCCAATCTGCATTTTACTCTTTACAAGGTCATTTGTACTGATGGTAATCCTTATTTCTCAATTGCTGAGACTGACAAAACTGACCGATGTAACACACTCCCTTCACAAATTAAATTAGGGTCGTTTGAGGACTTTGCAACATGACAAGAGTTAAGAAGTCCAGTAAAATCTCCTACAGGACAACAGAGACTGGAGACCACGCAAGCCCCCAATGATGTTACCACCTCCACAAAAATAAATTCTCCACTCCCCACAACATGGTTCAGCTGGTTAAGTGCAGTCCCATAGTGGAGATATGCAGAATAGGAAGATCCAAGTTTAATTCCAGGGCTGGATTCTCTGCAGTCCCGCACCAAAATTGCAGCCGGCACGGTGAAGAAGAATCCAGTTTCATGCCGTAATCGGGCCTGGTTCGGCGATTCTCTGGGCCCCGGAAATTGGCGTCATCGTGGAGTACGCCGTGCCGCCGGGAGCCCATTGCCAGAGGCCTGCCCAGCAATCCTCTGCTTTTGACCGGCCGAGCTCCCGTTGGCGTGGAACTAACCATCTACTGCTGGTCGGGATGCTGGCGTAGCTGTTGTGGACTCAGCTCGCGGCCACCCTGGTCGGGGGCGGGTGAATCGGATACCAGGGGGGGCCTTGTGGGCGGCTAGCAATCAAATATGCAGGGTTAGGTGCTCAGGCGTGCGGCCGATTGGGGGTTCACTTTTTTCCAGTCCCTTCACTTCCCAAGATTTAAAAGTTGGGTCCAACCCAGACAGCTGGAAAAGATAATTGTTGAAAATAAGGCTAGTGAAGAAAGGAAAAGGAGCTTAAAATGCTGTCTAAACTGTTTCTAAATCCTAAGAGAGGAGACCACGAATGGGTTTGAAGAAATTCTGATGGAAGAACAAGGTAATGGTGGAGTGATTATGGCCAGAAGAATAGAAGTAGAGCGGGAACGAGCCTCGATCTGTCCCCACATAGACTCCAGATCACAAATCCACAACAGAATTTTTTGAATCTTAGCAGCCCAGTAATAGAACAAAAGATTGGGGACAGTCAAGCCCTTGACTGTTTGTCCCTTTCGAGCAGAACGGCATGGATTCTAGGATTTATACCTGCTAAAATAAAAGAAGATATCATTTTATCGACCTTGATAAAAGTGGATTTGGGGAGAAAAATGGGAAGACACTGAAAGAAAAAGAAAAACCTTGGGAGCACATTATAATAGTCTGAACTCTACCTGCCAAGGATAGAGGAAGGCTACCCCCACCTCTGCAAATCTGCTTTGACACTATTAACCAGACGTGTGTAATTCAACTTTTAAAGTGAGGCCCAGTTCTGGGCCACCCAGGCCACCAGATAGCGAAACCTTGTCTTACAAAGACAAAATGTTAATGTCCCCAATTGGGCTCGCCTTCCCGGGGGGTTAACTGCAAATCATTCACTTTTGCAGAAATTCAATTTAAAACCCGAGAAGGAGCCTAAGGTGCAACTTCATTATGGCTTCTATCAGGGGATTGGATCCGTAATATAAAGAAGTAGGTCCTCCGCATATTGAGACAGCTGATGCTCCATCCCAACCCGACAATTGCCCTTCGACTAACTTGTGGACCTCAGCGCTAAAGACAGCGGCTCTATTGTCAGAGCAAACAAGATTGGAGAAAGTGGGAAGCCCTACTTTCTGCCCCTATTCAATGGAAAATAGTCAGAGTTCAGAGCATTCGTACGAACACTGGCAGTAGGGGCATTATATAACCGGGGAATCCAGGGTGCAAATTTATTCCCGAATGCAAACCTTCTAAGAATCTCAAATGAATGCTCTCATTCCACTATGTCAAATGTCTTTTCAGTATCTAGAGAAACTAACACCTCCGGCTCAAGTACTAAGGAGGGGGAATGGATAACACTTAACAGGCAGCGTATATTGGTCGACAATTGTTGGCGTTTCACAAAGCCTCTTTGATCCTCTGAAATTATATTTGGGAGGCAGGGCTCCAACACAGAGCCAATACCTTAGCTAGTAGCTTGACGCCCACATTCAAGAGTGATATAGGGTGGCACAAACCACATTCCATCGGATTTTGTCTACTTAAAAAGCAGGCAATGCAGGCTTGAGTGAGGGTTGGAGGCAGAGACCCCTGGGCTAGGGAATCATTAAACATCTCCGATAATAATGGCATAAGCTGTTTCGAGAACTTCTTGTAACATTCAATTGGAAAGTCAACCGGACCAGGGGCCTTGCCAGATTGCATCAGCCCAATGCATTTTAAAATCACATCTGGGAATAACGGGGAGTCCAACTCATTGCTCATATCCACCTCAACCATTGGGATTGGGAGACCGTCCAGAAAGTCATACATGGCTGATTTATCTGCAGAGGGTTTAGATTTATAATGATCGTGGTAAAAGGATTTAAAAACCACATTGACCTGGGGAGGGGCGGAAACGAGGCTGCCGCCCGAATTACGTATCTGAGTAATCTATATCATAGAATTTACAGTGCAGAAGGAGGCCATTCGGCCCATTGAGTCTGCACCGGCTCTTGGAAAGAGCACCCTACCCAAGGTCAACACCTCCACCCTATCCCCATAACCCATTAACCCCACCCAACACCAAGGGCAATTTTGGACACTAAGGGCAATTTATTATGGCCAATCCACCTAACCTGCACATCTTTGGACTGTGGGAGGAAACCGGAGCACCCGGAGGAAACCCACGCACACACGGGGAGGATGTGCAGACTCCGCACAGACAGTGACCCAAGCCGGAATCGAACCTGGGACCCTGGATCTGTGAAGCGATTGTGCTATCCACAATGCTACCGTGCTGCCCCTGGGAATCTCCTGGGAAGCCACCTGCCGTTTGAGTTGGTGAGCCAGAAGATGACTGGCCTTCTCCCTATACTCATAGAATGTGTCCCTGGAGTGCTGTAGCTGACATACCACCCTACCCACAGAATATAGTTCAAACTGGGTCTGTAATTGTTTCCTATTTGCCTATAGCTCCGGAGTAGGATAAAGTGAGTACTGGTGATCCACCTCTGGAATGGAGTCCACCAGCCTCTGCTGCCCCAACCTAGCTGTCTTCAACATAGAGGCCCTGTAAGAGATAACATCCCCCCAGAGGACCGCCTTAAGTGCCCCCCACAACATGGAAGGTGACATTGATTCAGAACTATTGGATTTTACATAGTCATCTATGGCAGTGGTCATGCGCTCACCGAGTTTTTTTATCAGCTAACAATGTAGTATCTAACTTCCAAGTGTATGCTGGGTGGGGCCAGACTCTAGCAACAAATCAATAAAGTGCAGAGCATGGTCCAAAATACGAAATAACAATTTCTGAGTACTCAGCGGCCATCACCAAAAGGAGGAGAACACTGTCCAAATTTTTTTTAAATCTGGGAATATGCATGTTGCACATGTCTCTATCATTTGGTTGCAGTAAGTGCCAAGGATCCACCATCCCCGATCTGTGTCATAAAATAAGACAAAGCCCTGAAGGGCAGCACGGTAGCACAAGTGGCTAGTGCTGTGACTTCACAGTGTCAGGGTCCCAGGTTCGATTCCCCGCTGGGTCACTGTCTGTGCGGAGTCTGCACATTCTCCCCATGTCTGTGTGGGTTTCCTCCTGGTGCTCCGGTTTCCTCCCACAGTCCAAAGACGTGCAGGTTAGGTAGATTGGCCACAATAAGTTGCCCTTTGTGTCCAATAAAAGGATAGGAGGGGTTAATGGGTTACAGGAATAGGGTGGAAGTGAGAGCTTAAGTGGGATGGTGCAGACTCGATGGGCCAAATGGCTTCCTTCTGCACTGTATGTTCTATGTTCTATCCCAGGGAAACATTCCTCGGGTAAAATAAATCCCAGTTTCTTCCTCACAGCAAACACTTGTTCCTCAAATGCTTGCGAGGTTTTTGCTGAAGCTATCCAACTGGAAGTCCATTCCAAGTTCTGATTAGTTTCTGCTGAAGAACGTCTGAGCATCACATCTAAAATTGCCTTGGTTTAGTTGAAATTTCTGTTCTCAACTAAACTTGCATTCCCATGAATCCAGAGTATAAAGAAGTGCTCTAACTGAGATGTTGAAAAGGTGTTTGAATATAGTCAAAGCTGGCTTAGAGAGATTTTTGATTGACAACTGAGTTCAGGGTCATGGGCATCAGGCAGAAAAAGGCGGCCGCAATTAAAGTGGCAATGACCCTACTGAGAGGTGGGGCAGGCTGAAGGGACTGAAAGGCCAACTTCTGCTTCTACGTCTTCTGATTTCATGCTCTTAAATTGATTCGAGGAGGGGATAAATGGATGGGCAACATGGTGGCACAGTGGTTAGCACTGCTGCCTCACAGCTCCAGAGACCCGGGTTCAATTCCGGCCTCGGCTGACTGTCTGTGTAGAGTTTGCACTTTCTCCCCGTCTCTGTGTGGGTTTTCTCCAGGTGCTCCGGTTTCCTCCCACAGTCCAGAGATGTGCAGGTTAGGTGGATTGGTCGTGCTAAATTGCCCTTGGTGTCCAAAAAGGTTAGGCGTGGTCACTGGGTTACGGGGATACGGTGGAGGTGAGGGCTTAAGTAGAGTGTTCTTTCCAAGGGCCAATGCAGACTCGATGGGCCGTATGGCCTCCTTCTGCACTATACATTCTATGATTCTGTGAATGAAACTAATTCCTCTGGTAGTGAAGACCAGAGCAAGAGGGATTAAACTTTAATTTAGAGATGAGACGTTCAGGGGATGATGTCAGAGCATTCCTTCATACAAAGGAAAATATAGTTCAAGAATTCTCTCCTCCAGAGAGTTGTTTACCTTAGATCCATGAAAAATGTCATACCCGAGACTGATAAAACTTTGTCTAATAAAAATCTAAGATTTAAGGAACTGAGGTGAAATAAACAAAAAGATAAAATAATGAAGAAACAGATAATTAAGAAGCAGACCTAACTGAATGGGAGGACAACCTCAAGGGCCTGAATGGGTTCCTCCTGTTCCTATCAGTAGGAATTTACCAGCCGTGGTAGGGACGGGACAAAGAAATCCTACTGAAACGAAGGATGCAATTGCTTTATTTAAATAAGCAAATTCTCTCAAACATACTGATATTATTTGTATGCTAGAGTTAATGCAGGAAAGGTCTATGAGATTCAATTTTAAGGTTCAAAATTCTGCATGTCAGTTTTTAGAATTTTTCAATATTAGTTTTAACCTGAAGTACCGATGGTAAACTTGTGACTATGATCCTAAATTATCCCAGAGCCTCTGAGCTGAAATCCTGCCATGCCATGTAAAGCTGAATTCAATAAATCTGCTTAGTATGGGCAAGATTTTACGGCCAGGCTGCACCCAGAAAGCAGGTCGCTGTGGCCTAGCGTGGCTGATAGAAGCCGGGAGACCCTGGTCCCAGGGTCTACCTGGTTTGCAACACTTGGTTTGCGATGTAAATCCTGCCCATTGATAGCTAGTCTCACTTTAATCTGCAGATTCCCGAGGTACACGAGGCATGGGATCTATCTCCTTTGCCTTGGAGACCTTGGGTTAGTGCTGTTCAGTATTGGTCTCCACAAACAGGGACCAGATGGAATGTCATTCTGGGGGGGGTGGTAGTCTTCCCAGGGGATCAGAGGCCCCCAAGTGCATGTCCCTTTGGCCAGGGTGGCACACTAGCACTGCTGGTGCTATCTGTGCACCCTGGCAGTGCCACTTGGGTGCCAGCCTGGAATGGCCAAAGTGGCCAGGTGGCAATGCCAGGGTGCCAGGTTGGTGGTGTCAAACTGGCATTTCTTGCATGGTGGTGATCTGACTGGGGGTGCCCTGCACAGGTGCTGTTCGGGGGGGGGGGGGGGGGGGGGGGGGGGAGAATCCAAAGCAGGAACACAGCCAATGTTCACTTTCCTTTGCAATGTAAAACCTCAAACTGTGATAAACAGGGCAGCACGGTGGCGCAGTGGTCGCACTGCAGTCTCACGGCACCAAGGTCCCAGGTTCGATCTCAGCTCTGGGTCACTGTCTGTGTGGAGTTTGCACGTTCTCCCCCTCTTTGCGTGGGTTTCGCCCCCACAACACAAAGATGTGCAAGTAGGTGGATTGAACACGCCCCTTAATTGGAAAAAATGAATTGGGTACTCTAAATTTATAAAACAAAACAAAAAAAACTGCGATAATGCCACCACGATCAGAAAAAGTTTAAAATTAAGAATCTCCTGCTATGTATGGCTGAGGATTACACTATTTATCCACTTGACAAATGTACAAAATGGTTCAAGTTAGTAATTGCATTGAGATTTAACTGCACAATCAAACTCTGTTGTAAAAAAGCTTATTAATTCTGCTTTCTGGAGCTTGTTTGAGCAAGGTTGGATTGAAACTACACTTGACACAAGAGATAGAAGTTTTTCTTGCAAAACTAAACACAAATTTTTTGTGTATTGTTTTCTTCTGTCTAATTTTTTCAAAATTAGAATCAAGTTAATACACTTGTGTTCCCTCAGTTCTAACCCTTACCCTACTCTAAATCTAATGTTCATATGGGGGTCTCCTTGACAATCAGGGGACCCTGGGTGGTCGGGTTCTGGGCAGGGTGGTACCCTGGCACTCCTGATGCCACCTGTGCATCGTAGCACTGCCAGCCTGGCACGCTGTCAGTGCCACCTGGATTGCACTCTGGCAGTGCTAGAGTTCCCAGGTTGCACTGCAAGGCTTGTCGGGGCACTGCCAGGATTCCAGGCTGGCAGTGCCAAGGTTCCTGGGTGGCATCTTTCACATGCCAGGGGTCGGGCCTCGGGTGTCCTGCCCTTATGAGGTGGGGCGCAAGGGCTTGAGGACCCCCCTAATTGGTAAATTGGGGCATTTGGGGGAGAGGGGGGGGGAGGGTCCAGAGGCCACGGTGGCAAGCCCAGAGATCAGGGCGCCATTTCTAAATGACGGCCAATCTCTTCATGCACTGGCGAGCTGAGTACATTAGTGCAGAAAAGGAGCCAGAGTGCTGCTTCGGTAGGACATTCCTCGCTCAGGACCAAAAATGAAGCAGAGTCCCATTTAATAGCGAGGTCAGTCTCGGTGCTGCAAGCCCTGGGAAACATCACGCTGAATACGCCCGAAACTGGACTCTGTTTCATTTCTAATAACTGGCACCCATAATCTTTAGCACAGTCTAATATTTTTCTCATCTGAATTCTCTGTAGTCAGTCATTGACACTTATTCCCCTTTCAGTCTGACATCACTCCAGTTCCTATAATAGTTCAATAAATTATTCATGACAGGTTGCTTTTACATTGCTTACAGGTGGTATATTGCATCTCACAGACATTCTTAGACATACATCTATTGCTTTCTTGTTGCTGAATGCTTTCTGAATCTTAACAATTGGGCCACATTTGAACATAGTTCAGTCAGAAAACCAATGTCTCAGGGGTGAAAAAATCTTCCTCGGAAGGAACCTTTCTGGCCAACAATTTAGGATTTGGCATATCCTCATGTTGATGCAGACCATGTCTCTTCATTTGTAGCTGGCCTTATCTTTCCCTGGACCAACCATCATTCCACTGATTAAAATAATACAATTAGACATTCTTCATAAAGCAGTTTAAAATTGTTCAGCCTTTCCACATTGGCATTAACCTCTGCTCCTCTTACCACACCTACAACCCATTTGGCAACAGCATCAAGGGAACATACAGCCTTTGGATAATGACATTGATACCTGAAGTCACTAGCATGAACCTTTAACTACAACACATCAACTAATAATTACTAGCATTTGTGGTTTTTTTCAACAAAGGCCTGATATTACTGAAAAATCCCTCAAAGTGCCATGGCATTAATATTAGTTCGAAATACCCTGCTACACAAATAAATGGTGATTGACTTGGCTCTGACATTTGCATTTTCTAAAATTCTATAGTTCATTAAGCAACATTTATAATAATGAGACTCAGTGAACTTTTCAAGCAGGGCGTGACAAGGGAAGAGTTGTCTCAGCATTGGGTGCCATAGTGGAATACCTCTTTTACGACAATTTTCACTGTCAAATTTAGAAAACCAGAACAGAGAGGACAAACACAAGTATGGGGCAGGAACTAAATGCCAATCTCCTCATCTTTTAAAATGTTTTGACCTTTATCTTTGCTCCCTTGTGAGACGTGTTGCAAAGTTAACATCAACGTTCTCTTTGATATTCAGTAGGATGGAGGGCAGCGGTTCCAGAAGCCATTCACCAGCACATTCTCAAGGGCATTTAGCGATGGGTGAGAAATAGAATCCCAACGGTTCGAAAGGTGGCCATTCTGCACTAACCTTTCGAAAGAGCACTGGGCACACGTCCGCAACCTATTCCCACCCAGCCATTTGGACACTAAGTGGCGATTCAACATGGCCAATCCACCTAACCAGCATATCTTTGGACTGTGGGAGGAAACCGAAACCCACGCAGACACGGGGAGAAAGTGCGGACTCCGCACAGACAGTAACCCGAGGTGGGAATTGAACCCGAGTGAAGCTGTGAGGCAGCAGTGCTAACCATTGTGCCACCATGCCACCACAGTGCAGGCATAGGCTATTTGGCCCCTTGACCCTGCTCCACCATTTCATAAGATCATGGTCGATCTGTTCGTGTTTCAAATTCCACGTTCCCATCTACTCTCAATAACCTTGCTGAACAAGATATATTCAATGGCCCGCCTCCATCTCCACCACCTTCTGAGGCAGGGTTCCAAAGTTGTACAACACTTTGAGATTAAAAAAAATCTCCCCATCTCAAGGACAACCGCTAATTTTTAAACAGTGCCCCCTAGTCCTGAACTCATCAACAAGAGGAAACATCCTTTCTATTTCACCTTGTAAATACCATTCAGGATCTTATATACCTCAATAAAGTCACCCATCACTCTCTTAAACTCCAGTGAAAACAAGCCAAGTCTGCCTAACCTTTCATCACAAGACAACCCACTCATTCCAGGTATCAATCTTGTAAACCTCCTCTGTAAACTGCCTCCAATACATTTATATCCTTCTTTAAATAAAGAGACTAAAACTGCACACAGTATTGAACATGTGGTCCCACCAAAGTATAACATCCTTCATTCCTCTCATGATAAAAGATAGCATTCCATTAGCCTTCCTAATTACTTGCTGTAGCCGCATACTAACTTTTTGGGATCCATGCACTAAAACAACTAGATCCCTCTCTTAGAATTCTGAAGAAGTTCTCTGTTTAAGTAAAATATTCTGCTTTTTTATTCTTCCTCCCAAAGTGGACAGTTTCACATTTTACCACATTATACTCTATGTACCAGATTTTTTCCCACCCACTCAACCAATTTATATCCATCTACTACTTCCTTATGCCCTCTTTGTAATACACTTTCTGATCTATTTTTGTGCCATCTCTTCACGGCTGTGAGAGTGTGTGTTGATTTGGGCCGAAAAATTTTTTTTCAATATGGAATGCTGGTACAACATCGGCAGCGTAGAGCAACTCGCTGATACAGTGGGTGGGATTTTCCACACAAACCGTCACATGTTTTGCGTTGGGGGCAAGCCATTGGCCAGTGGGGGGATCTTCTGGCCCCGCGGTTGTCAACAGGGTTTCCCATTGAATACACCCCTCGCCACTGTGAAACCGGGGCAGATCAGAAGATCCTGCCGGCATGGACGGCCAGAATATTCCAGCCAATTTCTCTCTGCCCTTTTTATAAAAAGGCCACCGGAACTTACTGTACCATTCTCGAGAGTGATGTAAGATTTGATACAGGTTTAGCTAACTGCTCTACTTTCAGATTTATGACTGCAGTAATAATTCTTGCTGCTTGGTTTGTTTTTGTGACAGCCCTATTGACCTGTGTCACAACTTTTTGTAATTTGTGCTCCCAGATCCCTTTGCTCCTTTAACTCATTTAGATTCTTATTTTCCAAGTAATATGTGACCTCCTTATTTTGAAGGCATTCTGTCATAATCGTAAATAATCCATTTTGTTTGGTCTATACAGGTTGTGTTTGAAGTTTTCTGAAAGGGCAAGAGCTCGCTAATTTCTATTTTATACGGAATAAATTACTGTTGAAGCCTATTACCCATGATGTGATTCCCCACTGGAAATGAAATGATCCCATTTATCAGTTCTCTCCAAGACACAACTCTCATCAGGTCCGAGTTAATGTATTGGGAATCAATTGTTGTCTGTGACATTGTCCTCTATGGAATAATGTTTTGATTTGCTGATTCAATTGTCACGGTTGTAGGAGTAGATGGGTAGTCTGTTTATATTGTTTTAATTGCTGCAACAGTCAGGTTTAGTTTTGATGAATTACAATGAATTTTCTACCAGAACAAACAGTAGCTTTGATTCTCCATTTCTTCACGCCGGCTGGATTCTCTGTTCCCACTGCAGTGAATGTAGATTTGACTGAGCGCCAAATTTTCCATCTTTGCTGACAAGGGTAGCAAGGTGAACTTGCAAAGAGAATCCAGCCCAATATATTTAAAGCTATACAGCACGTATCAGGGCTATCAACTGATTTAGTGTTTGTGGTAATTTTGAATATATTCAGCAGAGTTTAGTTTTCAAGTATCTTAAGGGTCTTGAAACTATCACCAATCAGTCCATCTGGTCATTCAGGAGAAGGTTCTTTACCCAAAGATCAGTAAGAATGTGGACCACACCTGCACAAGGAATAGTTGAGGCAAATAGTAAGTGTCCATTTCTGGGGAAGAATGGTGAAAAGGAGGGAGAATAGAATATAAGAGTCATAGAGGTCAACAGCACAGAAAAGGCCCCTTGGCCCATCACACATGCACCCGTCAAAAACAACCACTTAACCATTCTAATGCCATTTTCCAGCATTTGGCCCATAGCCTTGTATGCCTTGGCATCACAAGTGCACACCTAAATACTTCTTAAATGTTAAGAGGGTCTCTGCCTCCACCACCCTTTCAGGCAGTGAGTTCCAGACTCCTACCACCCTCTAGGTGAAAAGGTTTTTCCTCCAATCCCCTCTAAACTTCCTGTCCGTTACGTTAAAACTATGCCCTCTGTTCCTGCTACCAAGGTGAAATACTTCTTGTCTACTCTATCTATGCCCCTCATAGATGTATACATCTCAATCATGTCCCCCCTCAGTCTCCTCTGCTCCAAGGAAAACAACCCCAGTCTATCTAATCCCTCTTCATAACCAAAATTATCCAGCAACTTCCTGGTAAATGTCCTCTGCACTCTTTCCAGTGCTCTCACATCCCTCCTATATTGTGGATTCTCGAACTGCACACAATACTCTAGCTGTGGCCTAATCAATGTTTCATACAGTTCCAGCATAACCTCCATGCCCTTAAACTCAATGCCACGTCTAACAAAGGCAAGTATACCATATGCCTTCTTAACCACTTCATCCACCTGCACTGCTACCTTAAGGGACCATTGTCCATGCATACCAAGCTCCCACTGATCCTTGGTGCTTCCCAGAGTCCTGCCGTTCATCATGTGTTCCCTTGTCTTGTTTGCCCTGCCCAAGCGCATCACCTCACACTTATCTAGATTGAATTCCATTTGCCATTCTGCCCAATCTGACCAACATGTCTATGTCCACCTGTAATCTGCATGAGGGGATGGTAGCGTAGTGGTATTGTCACTGGACCAGTAAACTAGAGACCCAGAGTAAGGATCTGGGGACCCAGGTTCAAATACCACCACTGCAGATGGTGAAATCTTAATTCAATAAAAATCTGGAATTAAAAGTCTAATGATGACTATGAAACTACTGTTAATTGTCGTAACACACCATCTGGTTCCTCAATGTCCTTTAGGGAAGAAAATCTACCAGCCTTATCTGGTCTGGCCTACATGTGACTCCAGATCTACAGTCAATGTTGTTGATTCTTATGTACTTGATGGTCTGTACAGACATGGTCGGCCGAAGGGCCTATTTCTGTGCTGTATTACTGCATGACTTAGCAGCCTACAACTTCTATGCCCTCCAGGCTCACTTGCTGTTTCTTCTAAGTTTGGTTGTGTATCTCTCCCTGCTGAACCTTCCCTCAGGACCCCACCCTCTGCCAAGTTAATTTCAATCCTCCCCAACAGCACTATTGGGGAGCACAACCTCCTTGCAAGGACAGTGGGCCCATTTTGGTTAAGGTGCAAGCCGCCCACCTTGTACAGTTCCCACCACCCCCAAAAATGGACCCAATGTCACAAAATCTAAAGCTCTCCTTCTTGCACCATCTCACCAGCCACACATTCACCTGGATTAACCTCCATTTTTTAGACTCATTAGCATATGGCACTGGATGGAATAAAGAGATTACTACCTTTTTAATCTCCTTCCTTATTCCTTAAATTCTGCTTGCGGGATCTCATCCTTTTTTCTGCCTATATGTTTTGTACCAGTAAGTACCCCAATATCTGTCCTTTTGCCCTCCCCCTTCAGCATGCCCTGCAGCCATTCAGTGACATCTCTGACCCTGGAACCAGGGAGGAAACATACCATGCTGGAGACTCTTTTGTGGCCACAGAAACACTTGTCTGTTCCCCTTACATTTGAATTCCCTTTCACTATAGTCCTGCCTTTCTTCCTCCTCCTGTCTTGTGCGGCCCCAGCCATGGTGTTCTAATGCCGGCTGTCACTGCCTTCCCCTTGCAGTCATTACCCCTATCAGTGTCCAAAATGTAATATTTGTTAGAAAGTGGGATGGCCCCAAGATGGCACTACCTGCCTTCCTGTACACTTCCTAGTTCTGACTCATGCCCTTTCTGCCTGTTCAATCCTCACCTGCGGTATGATCACCTCACTTAACGTGTTATTCATGATTTGCTCAGCATTGTGGATGCTCCACACTGAATCCACCCTCAGCTCTTGTTCCGAAATGTGGTTAGTCAGCAGCTGCAGTTGGACACACTTCCTGCACATTTGGTCACCAGAGACAACTGAAACTTCAATGATTTGCCCACATAGCACAGGAGGAGCACATATCACCGGCGTGAGCTCTCCTGCCACGACTACCCTTAAGCCCCTTATTTACTCCTTTTTTTTAACACAAAACTATGCCTATAAAAGAATACTCTGAACGTATTACCTTTACGCTAACTTGACTTCCCTCACCCTACTTTGCTTACTTATAATACTTATAATGACTTTCACTGATTTGTGTTGTTTGTCTATATGCTGTTGGGGTTAGATGATGATGGCTGAGAGGAGACACATGTGGATCATAAACGTCGGTTTAGACCAGTATGATTGATTGGCTTGTTTGTATGCCATGACTTCTATTTAATTCTAAGTAATGAAATATCTGTACCTTGAGGCTGCCTTTCTTTGAAATAAACAATCCCAAACTCTCAAGATCTCACAGCTCAAATGCCCGAAGCTAGGTGTTAGTTGGGTTCCTCTCCTGTGTTGCTGCCAATGCTGGGATATTGTTACTGTTATATAACTTCCATAAATGTACGCAGTACTCCAGCTGTGACCAAGCCAGTACCTGGTAAATAGTCATTTTCAACCTCTTTGATGTGTGCTTTGTCCCTTGGCTCTCCAGCCAATCAAGCAGCTTTCTCTACTGTTGCTGGCTTCATTGTGCTGTCCATCAATATTCAAGATCTCCCCTCTCTGTTTTGTTTTGCAGTGTCAATTGACTTAACTTACACTGGTTGTTTTCAAAATAAAGCAAGTTGTCTTTACCTGTTTTAGAGACTTTCTCATTTCAAATTGATGAATTTGAACTTACATGGTTAATTTTATAGTTCTCTTTTTATAAAGTGTAACTTACTTCCCACCCATTGCTTAATTCTTTTGTTCTTTAATGGGATGTGGCCTTCGCTGGCAAGTCCAGCGTGACACAGTGGCTCAGTGGTTAGCACTGCTGCTTCGCAGCGCCAGGGACCTGGGTTCAATTCTGACCTTGGTTGACTGTCTGTATGGAGTTGCACTTTCTCCCCGTGCCTGCATGGGTTTCCTCCGGGTGCTCCGGTTTCCCCCCACAGTCCAAAGGTGTGCAGGTTAGATGGATTGACCATGCTAAATTTCCCCTTGGTGTCCAAAGGTCAGGTTGGGTAATGGGTTACAGTGATAGGGTGGAGGCATGGGCTGAGGTACGGTGCTCTTTCCAAAGGCTGGTGTAGACTCGATGGGCCAAATGGCTTCCTTCCGCACTGTAGGGATTCTATGATTTCATATGCAAGTGCTTGATTCAGCCACCAGCATCAGGAAGATAAATGTCTACCAAGCCTGCATCCTCAGCATGTTTCTTGACAGTGGTGAGATTCAGGTAACATATGCAAAAAAGATTGAAACAGTTTCTATCTTCATTGTCTCAGACACATCTCTTGGCAGGACAAACTTCCCAACTCAGAAGTCCTAAAGTATGCTAATTCTAACAACACACATTCATTGCTAAACCAGTTACTTCTATGCTGGTTCAGCCATATTCATCGGGTGGATGATGGCCAAAGACCTTCTGATCATTGAACTGGCCACTGGGTCACAACCTCCTGGGTGTCCGAATCGCTGCCAAAATGGCACCTGCAAGTAAGATATGAAAATAGCAGACATTGCCACTGACAACTGGGTACCAGTTGCTGACAGCTGTGATCTCTGGACGCTGAATGTTTAGAAGGACATTGGAAGAGGGCAACAAAAACTAAAAGCTCAAGTGACCAAGAAGAGCCAGAGAAAGCAAAGGCCAGTGAATGGTGCAGTTTCTCAGTATGCTGTCTTCCTCTGCAGCACATGGGGCAGAGACTGTCATGCCGGAGAGGGACTCCTGAGTCACACCAGATAATGCTGAACACAGAGTTGACCACTGTGGTGCCACCATGAGATGGAAGGTTGCCACCAAGAGGCATTGGAGAGGGGGCAAAAAGATTTACAAGGATGATACTGGAGCTGTGAGGTTATACCAATCAGGAGTAGATGAACAATGTTGGAACCTGTTTCTTTTGGAAGGAGAATACTGAGGGGTGATGAACAGAGGTTTACAAAATATGATAGATTTTGCTGAAATACAGTTTCCATCTTTGGAATAGAGCAAAACTAGAGATGTAAGAGAGTCAACAAGAAATCAAAAAGGGAATTCAAGAAGAAACATTTTTACTCAGTGATAAGAATATGGATATTGCAACCAGAGGATGCACTTGAGGCAATGGTGCAGATACACTTAAGGAAAGGGACAATAAGTATATGAGGGAACAGGTAATAAGAGGTAAAGTTAGATCAGGAAGCGTGAGGAGTGTCGAGTGAAGCATTAAAACCAACATGAACTGTTGGGTTAAATGGCCTGTTTCCATGCGATATGTTATTTACAATCCTTTGTGATGACTGCAACTTGACTTCAACTCACAAGAACTTTACAGTGAAGAAGGAGCTGTGCCAGCAAAGCTACATCAGGGCATCGGAATGCTGATATATCTATGTCAGCCTTTTGAAAGAGACTGGCAATCTTACTCTGGTCTGGGCAGCTGTGATAGACAGCAAATGTGATTTCTAATACCCACAGGAATAAAATAAAATTGGAACATAGCAGAAACTATAGTTATTTCTCCACCAATATCCATCAACCAGTTCCCCATTGCTGAGACTAAGTGTTGAAGCTGGGGCAGGATTAATGCTGTTCTACGACAGCAAAACTGGCACCTCACCTGGACTGATTCAGCGACCGTTGAGGGGCTAGCACCAGCCCCACGTGGGACAATCGATTCCAATGGAAAATGGTGTTGAACTCGCTGGGGTCAGGATTAGCACTCAAGAGACTGACAAGCTCCAGCCACATATGAGCACTCCACTTCCCACACACACTCATCCCAGCCAACAGGATGGCACTGATTGCACTGGAGTGCCCCCATCCAGTTGATGGATTGGCTGGGTCCAGAGGATATCTAGGATGGATGGCCAAGGGGGCACCCATACGACCCATGGCACTAAGTTCACAGTGGGCAGTCAGCGGTGTGCGCAGTCGCATGGCTGCCTGGCAGGCTGCAGCAATGGCGTTCCATGCCCATCCGCCCCTACCCCACAGCCCACATCCTGGCCACTCCCCCAGCCCTGGCAGAAGCCCCCGGTCAGGGCGGCACGTGATGCAGTGGTTAGCACTGGGACTACGGCGCTGAGGACCCAGGTTCGAATCCTGGCCCTGGGTCACTCTCCATGTGGAGTTTGCACATTCTCCGATGTCTGCGTGGGTTTCACCACCACAACCCAAAGATGTGCAGATTAGGTGGATTGGCCACGCTAAATTGTCCCTGAATGTGAAAAGAATTTAATAATTGGGTACTCTAAATTTATAAAAATAAAGCCCCCCCCCCGGTCAGCGGCACAACTGTCAGCACACTATGGCAAGATTGGACACTTTCCGTACCCCCTCAACAGCCATAGTGCTTCTTTCCCGATTTTTGAAAGCACAAGTGAACCTTGCTATCAGGAATCCCCCCCCCCCCCCCCCCCCCCGGTGCAGGCAGAGAATCGCGGAGACCCCCGGAGAATAGCGGGTCAGGCCCTTTAATGATATGCGAATGGCGTTTAATGTACGCTCGGAGTGGAACGCATTGACGCTGCTGTCAAGGCACCAGAGAATTGCGATTAGACGCGAACCCAGCACCCGCCATGATTTCAACATGAAAATCGATTCTCCGCCCAATCGCCGATCCCAATTTTGCCGTCAGCCGACGGAGAATCCCGCCCCATATTTTTTTCCTCTTTCTCCTTTTCGACAAGCACAATTCTGGCACCCTCCCTCCCCCATCCCCTATCACCAGCACCCACCACTAATGTGTTAAAAGATGCTGCACCCAATTCCAGTGTCGCAGTTTCAATACAAGAGCTCTGCAATTCGAAATAATGGCAGACAGCACTACTCCAATAAAATTTGAAACAAAAAGAAAAAATCCGTATCCATCGGCTCGATTTTTTTTTGCACGCTCTTTGCGGTTAGTTTGCAACCATCAAAAATCCAATTTGCTGCCATAAGCAGGTTGCTGGGAAATGTTGATTATGTAGCTATCCCTATCAACCTTGATTTCATTGCTAGCTTATAAACATCCTCACAGTGATCCTGTGATATATTGTCTGCACTTCTATTCCGTTGCCTCTTTATTACACATCTTCTGGAACATGCAATAAAAAATTAAACTGAGCAAAACTATGCATTCAGGACAGTTTTTATAAAACACACCGTCTTGCAACAAGTTTCCCTGTACTTCATTATTCGTTTTCAAGACGTGAGTTCCGTTTTCGCTTCACAACGAAATACCTGATTTCTACAGCACTGCTTCTGAAGTAGGGGTTAGAATCATCCGGAAAAGAAAAAAGAAACTACAAGGTTTGGGGTGCTTTTATTTTGCAAGGAGTCGACGGAGGGGTGGCTGAATGCAGGTCTTTAAAATTCTGAACGGATTTGATTGGGTAGGCGTAGCAAATATGTTTTCATTTATGGGTGAGCCTAATACCTATCGGGGTCAGGAACATAAGATAGTTACTGATAGGCCATGTCAGGGAATCCAGGATAAATTCCTTGTGGGCTTCACCAGGCGGGCAGTCAGGTAATCGTACAATGTGGGTGGAGGGAGAAGGGGATGGAGAGGAAAAACATGGTCAACGTGATGGTTTTACAAGAAGGGAGGGGCCTGCACTGTCAAGCGCCTCAAAATGTATTTGTGGCGTGCAGAGGAGCACCCCTCTTTCACCCACTCTTACAAAGTCAAGATTACATTTTCTTTGCAGCATCTCTCCAAGGTTTCACTAAGCCGCGTGGCTGCCAGTGGGCTGTTAAAATTACACTGTAGGCTGAACATCATCACATGCTCATGTTCATTTGTTTGTTTGTTCGGCACCCAACCGAACCACACAAGAAGACAGTTGTGTTAAAATGAGTAGTGGAGGAAATCAGCATCAAGTGCCCTTCTTTGATTTCACACCCATTCTGCTTGATGCCTCTGCAGAGAGAAGAGACACCCTTGTATTATTTTAAAATAGCTCACACTGTGCGGCATCTACTAACTGGAAAATGCACACTCCCACACCTAACGGTCAGATTGTAATGGTGTCCCACACAGAACATGGAATAAATCAAGTCCCTCACATATAGTAAATTTAAAATAAATTGTGGAGACAGGTGTTGACCGCTTTGTGCATACATTCCTGCCTATTTGAAAGCCTCATCAGTACTTTGGTACATGGGTTACATCAATCTAAACTAAGTAATTTGTGAAATGGATCTGAAGCTAGATGGAGTATGAAAATAAACACAAATCATCTTCTTGATAATAGGTTCATTTACAGAATGCAGCATTACACATGCCAACCTCCACTCTACCAACGCCCAGTGTCCCAGAGCTTTTTCTTACTCTGTGTTTAAGGTACTTAATCAATCAGCTTAAAGTGAGTGTCCTCAACCAGGTAACATACCATTAGTAATTATACTTACGATTGATCTGTTGTTTTCTGAATCAAAATTCCAAGGTATTATTCATAAAATGGAGGATTGCAACAGTTGAGCATGACCATCGTGATTTCTCAAAGAAGCCTCTGTCCGCTGTTTTTACTGTTGCACATGGAATGCATTGCAAAAAAACGGACAACAGCACTATATTCTGGGGCTCCCCTTACCACAGCAGCAAACAGCTCAGAAGGAATAGAGTACAACTGAGAGTAAATTGCATGTTTGTGTTGTTCTTTTATCTGAAAGAAAATGGCATGTTGGCCTTTATTATAAGGGGATTGGAATACAAGGATAACATAATCTTGTTGGAATTGTGGAGGGTTTTGGTCAGACCACATTTGAAATATTATGAGCATTTTTGGTCTCCACATTTAAGAAAGGATACACTGCACTGGAGGCAGTATAGTGAAGGTTCACTAATTTGGTCCCTGGGATGAGTAGATTGTCCTATGACGAGAGGCTGAGAAATTTGCTCTTTTATTCTCTGGAGTTCAGAAGAATGAGAGACACTATCACAGAAACCTATGGAATTCTGAAGGGGTTTGGTAGGTTGGATGCTGAGAGATTGTTTCCACAAGTTGGAGATTCTAAAACACATGGGAACAGTCTCGGGTTGGGGAGCCAATCATTTAGGACTGAGATAAAGAGAAATTACTTCACTTAAAGGGTTGTGAATCTTCCATTAAATGTATTTAAGACTGAGATATGGGGAGTGGGCAGGAAAATGGGCCAGCCATGATCGTATTGAATGGCAAAGCAAGCTCAACACACCATATGATCTGCACTTCCTCCTTGTTCATAGAATCACCATAGTGCAGATGGAGACCATTCGGCCCATCGAGTCTGCATCGGCCTTTGGAAAGAGCACCCTACTTAAGCCCATCCCTCCACCTAACCTTTTGGCACTAAGGGGCAATTTAGCATGGCCAATCCACCTAACCTGCACATCTTTGGATTGTAGGAGGAAACCGGAGCACCTGAAGCTCACACTGTGCGGCACCTACTAACTGGAAACTGCAAAATCCCACACCTAACGGTCAGGTTGTAATAGTGTCACATACAGGAAATGGAATAGATCAAATCACTTACATATAGTAAATTTAAAATAAAGTGCAAACTCCACACGGTCACCCAAAACTGGAATTGAACCCTGGTCCCTGAAGCTGTGAGGCAGTCGTGCGAACCACTGTGCCACCGTGTTGCATTTGGTTCTTGTATTTGTGCACAGATTTCCTTGTAAAATTGACAGGACTACAGTTTGATTTGCAGACAGTTACCCTGTGTTACAACCCATTTATTGAAACATCACCATCATCTATAATTCACTTTCTTCTCAAAAATGATTAACTTTCCATGCCTTTTGGAAAAGTAACTTTGATTTTCTATTACTCCCAATGAATTGAGCACAAACTATGCATAAATCACCCATTATTTCATTTCTCAGGTATTGCTTTTGAACATTCAAGCTGAAAGTTCCATGCCCAATATGTTGTCCAATGTTTCTTAATTGAATTTTAAACACAGAAATGTATTTAATGATTTTTTAGGCGTACTATAGTTATGGCATTATGCTTATGGCAATGGCTCCCAATTGCAAAACATTTCACAGCATCCACTCTGTTAACTTGACAGAGCTTTATTATGGAGCAAGGGTTTATCACCTCCATTTACAGTTTATGTTTGCTGATAGACACTTCACCACATGCTTGCTTTCCCTTCTAGAAATGTTGATTAAAGCACAGAACTATTGAGCCAGCCGATCTCCCAACTCCATTCAGTGGAATTGTAGTTCTTTCAGTCACCTTTCGCTGCTTTGGTCATCTGTCACATTTTTAACATTCCAACAACCAGCAACCCTTCAGTCTACCAGTCATTTTCTTTTCTTCAAATATTTGTTGACTTCTTCTCCAATTCAAAACGAAAATGTATCAGGTTGCTGGCTACTCCATGTCGAGCACCATATTGCAAATTGTTCACTTAACTGTTTGTCGGATATTTATAAAGTTAAAATGACTTGGGCGGGGCATTTGCTTCTTGAATACTTTGAGTCAGAGAATTTGCTGACTTGCTAGATGCGCCTCAGTAAAAAGTATTCCGCATCACACAATTTTTGTTTACGGTGGGAGGGGGCGGATACAGGAAGGCGTCGGGACATCGACCCTACAAGCAGAGCATACGCAGCCACAGGGGAGCAGGCAAGTGCTGAGTGGGGCTGGTTAGAATGCTTTGTCCCAGTTACTCTACAAGCTGTTCGACACTTTAGCTCTCATCTCCCCTCATCCCCATTCACTCACCAAAGTCCCTCATGCCCTCCATGAAAACTCAATGCCAAATCCTGCCCTCCTTCCCCATCCTCTCCACTCCCCGTGGCCCCCTGATATCCTCCATGCTACCTCCATTCCACTCACACATATTCACCAGGACATACCTCAGAAAGCATGTAGAGATGGAAAAGATTTCTAACAATATAATGCAGTTTTCATTTATACACTTGATAATGAAAAATACTCTCATCATAAAACCTATCCAAACGGTTTAAATTTCAAGTGGTTAATCTCCGATTAAAAACAAACAAACATTGACTCAGACAGAACGTACAAACATAGGAAATAGGAGGAGTAAGCCATTCAGCCCCTTGAGCCTGCTCTACCATTCAATAAGATTATGGTGGATCTGATTGTCGCCGTAACTCCTTTATTCTGCCTGCCACCATGGCCCTGGACTCCCTTGTTGATGGAACCTCTGCCTAACTCAGAATTAAATATCCTCAATGGCCCAGCCTCCAGTGCTCTCTGAGAAAGAGAATTCCAAAGATCAATGATCATTTGAGTAATAAACTCCGCTTCATCTCCATCTTAAACAGAAGATTCTTTGTTCGGAAAATGCGCCCCAATTTCTAGATTCCTCCATGTGGAGAAACATTCTGTCAGCATCTACCCTGTCAATCTCCCAACAAGCGTTTAGTGTAGTCACTGGGTAGTGTTGTGTTTCAGCTTTAATATTCCGACTGGTCATTAGGAGTGAAGAATGGAATGAGGGGTTGTGGATGAGAAGAATTTCATCATGAAATTATTCTCCACATGTCAATCCAAATCAACGATGAAATGGGTTGGTGTGGTGAGAAATTAAAAAAAAAAATACAAAGTTTCTGTCATGTCTGAAGTGGTAAATTGATATTCAACACATCTTGGTAAATCCCTGAACATGTGAAATTTTGAATTGTAATCATGATTGTGTGGAAGACCAAAGATGTAGCGTGAACATTCAGCATGACTGTGACCAGCCTTAAAAAAGTTTCTTAATTTTTTATATCTGCAAAGCTAATTGTTATAATTAGATGCAGGATAAAAAATGTTGCTGGCATCGGACCCACTTACGTGATCCAGTGTAAATGGTGACTGGAATTTGTGATGAACTTTGGTTGTTCTGAAGGTGCAGTGCTCAGTTTAAAGAAATTATTTCACCTGTCAAGTGAACCTGTGAAGGTCCGTGACCTGCAATGGGCGAGCATGAAGAGATGAAACATCACAGATTTCCTAACGGGCAGGTTAAATTAGAAGATCCTCAGGAGGAAGGGGTTTGGAAGAGAGGAATTCACTACAGCAGTTGAGAATTAGGTAGCCAGTAAAGATTAAAATGTTCCTGAAGAATGCCATTGGCAGGAGTTCAAACCTGGCCAAATGCTGGCATGTTGATGTTTTGGTGGTAGGGAACTGTTAGTTCAACCATTTAATGCAGCTATATGTATATTTTCATGCTGGTCTGAAGACATTGACAGTTCAGTTTATTTTATGTTTATCGACTGGGGGTCGGGAATTTTTCATAGAATCATAGAATTCCTACAGTGCAGAGGAGGCCGTTCGGCCCATCGAGTCTGCACCAACCCTTTGAAAGAACACCCTACCTAGCCCATGCCCCCACCCTATCCCCATAACCCAGTACCCGACCTAACCTTTTACCCCACCCTAACCCTATTAAGGGGAAATATAGAATGGCTAATCCACCTAACCTGCACATCTTTGGACTGTGGAAGGAAACCGGAGCACCCGGAGGAAACCCACAGAGACCAGGGAGAGAAAGTGCAAACTCCATACAGACAGCCACCCAAGACCGGAATTGAACCCAGGTCTCTGGCGCTGTGAGGCAGCAGTGCTGACCAGCGCCACTGTGCGCTCATAACTCAGTTGGAGTTTGCTTCTTCATTTACACTCTCAGTTAATCCAGTTAGGCTGGGAATTAAATCTACATTGATTCAACCTCCTGAAGCAGAAGAGAACAGATCAATCATCCTATTAGACGAGCAAACAAAACAAAATCTCTGCCTCCTCCTTTCCAACTTAGAAAAGTACAGTTCCATTTGCTGAAAATGCCTGGATTATTTAAGGACCAATAACACTGTTATTTGGATTTGGGATGCATGGTTATTGATCTTGAAAGGTGCATGAGCTCAGCAGGAATGGGATCAATTTTAATTTGCTAACAAGCTGGGCCTGTGCCAGTCGGCATGGAGTCCTTCATTTGAAGTTCTATTGCACTCCTTTGCACCACATCCTGAGCATTCAAAACCTGATGATCCTTCTCTGCAGATATATAAAAGATCAAAGGAAAATCAACAGAAAAGATTTAAAGGATCAGAATTAGTCAATTAAAAAGAAAATTAACCTCTAATACTGTTTGAGCTCCCACTTTGTCAATCAATGAACATGCTGCAGCAAGCTAGGAAGTCATAGAAACCAGGGAGGGTCTTAACTTTCGTGGTCTGGGCCTCCTGATGTTGGCCAATCTCTGCCAAGGTGGCAATGTGGGTGGTGCTGGAATTAGCTTCACTTCGCAGGCTCCACCCCTGGATACCACCCCTGATGATCATTTTTCCAGGTTTCCATACAACAAATATCCATCAAGAGAACACGATCTGCAAGTACCTAACGGAATTGTAACATTAATGGAGAGTTAAATCCTTCGCAAGAGGAAGGCTGAAATGATAAAAGGTTTCAAGTTATTCCCCTGCATTATACCAAAGTTACAAGCTACTGATTATATTATCTTCCCTTTTTTTTCAAACAAAATCGAATAAAATCACAACTCAAGCAGTGGTGAACTGCTGGATTTTCTGACACCATCATGACCACCATGGGCTGCAGAGTGGCACAGTGGTTAGCACTGCTGTCTCACATTCAGGTTGAATTCCAGCTTTGGGCGACTGTCTGTGTGGAGTTCATGCACCCTTCCGTGACTGTGTGGGTTTTCACTGGGTGAACCGGTTTCCTCCTGTGGTCCAAAGATGTGCAGGTAGTGGGGTTACAGGGATGGGGCAGGGGAGTGGGCTGGGTGGGTTGCTCTTTCACAGGGTCGGTGCACACTCGATGGGCTGAATGACATTCTTCTGCACTGTTGGGATTCTATGGTTCTGTGATGAATTAAATAGGACTCACCCGGTCTTTAAATGCTCTTGAACCAGGGTGTTCAACACTGTGAAAGCAAACTCAGCATTTGCAAGATAACAGCATGGTGCGACTTCTACACTTTTGTGTAACTTATTTCCTCCGCAAAGATGAAAAGAGGTGCATGTGCTACACTCTGCTTCAAAGAGCATTCATTTTGGTGCATGTCCCTTTCGTGCTGGTGAGTGATGCTGGTTTACGCACCCCCCCCCCACCCCCATTAGTGTTTGTAAATTCGCTTTCAGGGTGGGGAATGTTGGCAGGGCCATAAATATTACTGATACTTTGTTGCCTGACGGTAATAGTGGTCGCCCTCATCCTTAATCTAGTACAGTAATTGTAGTGCTGATGCTCCCAAAATAGCATTCGGTAGGAAATTCCAGGAAACTGACCCCAAAATTATTAGGGACAGCGTAATCTGTATAAGTCAGGATGGAACGTGGCTTGAGGGGGAGCTTTGAGGCAATAAATTTACAAATAGGCAGGGGTAAGTTTAGCCTTCGAAACACGATCATGACACCAGCATTCATTCAAATTGTGGACTTCACTGATATTCACATTCCGTTCTGCTCTGATACATACCCATGTTGCAGCAACTGGCAGTGTAAGTTAATAAGATGACAGTGCACCTCCAAGCTGAAGTTTGCAATCAGAAAATTAATTTCAACCTTGCAGAATAATGAGAAAAATACTCGCAATTACTTGCACCTCATCACATCTCACGGATACATATCAATTCCAGAGTTACATTTGTTCCGTAGCCAGTTTGCACACAGATTACTGATTTTTCTTCCCTGTGGTGTTCAATATTACATTTTTCTGATTTTCATGCATCTCAGAAGTGCTTTTATCACCGGGACCATTGAGACCTGCCAGCACTCTTCCGTCTGTGCGTTTTGCCTTAATTCCCTTTGTAAAAGTCAGTCTCAGAAACTAATAAGCAGCTACAATACTAAGGCCTGTTAATTACTTATTTTTTTCACAATGAGAGAGAAGCTGCAGCATATCTCCAAAAATGTTAGCAGCAATTCAGATTAATATAACGTGCCAGCCCAACTAAGGGAGCAACATTGGCCAGGACACTACTGGAATTCTCTCCAGATGGGATGTTTCGCACCAACCTAAGCCATAGAATCAAACCGACAGGAACATATAGGGCGGGATTCTCCGAACCCGCTCCTGGTCGGAGGATCCCCAGGGGACCGCGCGAATCACGCCATGCCGCTCCGGCACCAATACGCGATTCTCCGGAGAGTGAAGAATCGGCAGCATTGGAGCCGGCGCGGTCGGCGGGGCGCCGGTCAGGGGGCGCATAGAGCACAGCCCCCCCTCCCCCAACCGATTCTCGGCCCTGAATGGGCCGAGCGGTCATACAAAAAAGCCCGAGTCTTGCCAGCGCCATTCTGACCTGGTCTTACCCGGTGGGACCTCGGCGTGAATGGATCTGGGGGCGGCCTGGTTGTTGGGGGTTGGGGGGGGGGTGCGACCCCTGCGGGGACCATCCGCTGTGGCCTGACCCACGATCGGGGCCTACCGATCGGTGGGCCGGCCTCTTGGGCTGGGGTCCTCCTTTGCTCCGCGCCGGCCCCTGTAGCGCTACGCCATGTTGCGTTGGGGCCGGCGCAGAGAAGGGAGCCACCGCGCATATGCGGCAATCGTGCCAGTCCCACTATAACTATAACGAGGCTATAACGACCTGTGGAACCCATCTGACACCGGGATCGGCAGCTGGAGCGGCGTGGGTCACTTCAGTCCCGTGCTGGCCCCCCGTAGGGGTCAGAATTGCTGCTCCTGAGGCTATGTTGACGCCGTCGGGAAACGCGACGGCATTTACGACGGCTTCAACACTTAGCCTCAGGGTCAGAGAATCCCGCCCATAATGTAAAGACAGCACCTCTAACAATGTATTATTCCCTCAATTATGTACACACTGCACTTAAGTGCTGAAGCATGGTTTGAAACCACAATGAACTCAGGCAAATAGGAGACAAACAATTGAGCCAAGGTGCCACATCATCTGAATTGTCGATTAATGTTTTAAGAGAAATTCCATTAGCAGGCTCTGACTTTCACAATGGAAATTAGCTGTAAAGGTACAGACGGACGTGTTTTGGCAACTACAATCGTACCTGTGAAAAAAACGCATCTGAGATAACATAAAAATCAGCAAATGTAATATTGAAAACCACAGGGAAGGAGAATTATGCTTCCAGTACTGGAGAGATCAATCTGGAAGTGTCGTCAGAGCACCTACCCATCTGGTACAGGCCTTAAAATAACAACCTACCACCTGCCACCACTGGACCCAGATTAACCCAAGCAACACCATAAGCACACTTTTGCAATTACAGCTCGTCTGCTCCTCATATTCAATGCAAATGTCCCAGCAAGTCACTCAAACCCAGTGAGATGCTAGATCATGCAGAATGACTTAAATTTTCCGTGTTAGTTTTGCACAGCCTTTTTGAGGTAAACACGTAATCTGTATTGTGCTTGTCGAAGAATAAATGGGATGTAAACGTATTTTTTAATTATTCTAATTCACGTCCAGATTGTTCATGAGCCACTCAAGGAGCCGGGTCACCGATACCCATGCCATCTCAACCTGGAAAGTTGGATCAGTGATTTCCCTCAGAGTACTGCTCTCTCAGGGTTCTGAGGCTATAACGTCCTGCCTATTCTGGAGGCTGCTTTGGTTTGGTTGGCTGCTGATATTTTTCAGACCTCTGTGCCTGAACCTCTGCCAAGCTTGATGTTTATTTTTGATTGTGTGGTATCGCAATGGCTGCATTTATTATTATTCTCAGGTTATGTGAAAAAAAAGGAGTGGAAAGCAGAAACACCTGGAAGGACAACTTTTATTCAAGTATGGAAACAGCTCCTCAATATATACACCAAAGTTAGACATGTTTATTGAAATGGACTTTAGCAATTATACCAAATACGATTGAAGTTTGATTTGGCAAAGAAAGTGGAAGTGCATCTATTCCCGTCAATATTATTTTACTTCATGCTCACTAGATAACTCAATTGCTAAACAAATGGAGCAACCTGTTCATTCCACACGAACAACTGTCATGGCAAACCTTTACCATAAACTTTCTCAAGCATCTTTTGTATTAGTTGCCGGGATTCTCCCCTACCCAGCGGGGTGGGCGG
The DNA here is from genome assembly GCF_902713615.1 of Scyliorhinus canicula. Lineage (NCBI taxonomy): Eukaryota > Metazoa > Chordata > Chondrichthyes > Carcharhiniformes > Scyliorhinidae > Scyliorhinus > Scyliorhinus canicula. Next base: position 74,934,724 of record NC_052164.1, on the reverse strand, counting down.
TCCCGGTATGTCGGAATTCTCCGCACCTTGAGGGGCCAAGCCCTCACATTGAGGGGCTAGGCCCGCGCCGGAGTGGTTCCCACTCCGCTGGCTGGCGTGAACGGCCTTTGGCACCACGCTAGCCGGGGCCGAAAGGACTTCGTCGGCCGGCGTAAGTCCGCGCATGCGCGGGAGCGTCAGTGGCTGCTGATGTCATACCGACGCATGCGCAAAGGAGGGGGTCTCTTCCGCCTCCGCAATAGTGAAGACCATGGTGAAGGCGGAAAAAAAAGAGTGCCCCCACGGCACAGGCCTGCCCGCCGATCGGTGGGCCCCGATCGCGGGCCAAGCCACAGTGGGGGCACCCCCCGGGGTTAGATCGCCCTGCGCGCCCCCCTCCCCAGGACCCCGGAGCCCGCCCGCGCCGCCAATCCCACCGGTCAGGTAGGTGGTTTAATCCACACTGGCAGGAGAAGCCTGTCAGCGGTGGCACTTTGGCTCGTCGCAGGCAGGAGAATCGCCACAGGGGGCCCATCGACCGGCGCGGGGGGCCCGCCGACCAGCGTGGCGCGATTCCCGCCCCTGCCGAATCTCGGGGTGCGGAGAATTCAGGACACGGCGGGGGTGGGATTGATGCCGGCCCCGGGCGATTCTCCGAACCCCCAGGGGGTCGGAGAATCCCGCCCAGTGTTCCTCAATATATGTACTGCACTAGGAACTGCAAATTAATTTATTTTGAAGTGGAACAGGGTGCCACATAATTAATGTACATTTGATTTGATATTAATGTAAAGTCGCCATAGTCCCAGATGACCATTGGCTGCTTCCCCCTTTCAGTGGGAGAGCTGATTGATGGTGATTTAACCTGAGGATCACCACACCTCAGGCAAGGGCCAAGGTTGAGCAGGCGGGTCCTTCATGCTATTGATAGCATGACATTGCATCCCCCTTTATCCCAGCCCTTCCTCCTGCTGTTTCCATCCCTGAAAGTAAAACACAACAAAATCCACTTACAACTGCACTTTCAAAATCCCAACTGCTTTGCCTTTGGCTGACCATCTGCCATGACATTTCTGCAGCTGCCAATCGACTCAAGCAGATCTTGGGGTGCGATTCTCCGCTGCCCATGACTGGTCGGAGAATAGCGGGAGGGTGTCCCCAACATTTTTCACGCCCTCCCGCTATTCTCCCCCCCCCCACGGCCGCCCCACGACACGAATCGCTGCTCGCCGTTTTTTACGGCGAACAGCGATTCTCCCCAGGCCGATGGGCCGAGTTCCCAGGCCTTTACGGCCATTTTTACGGCAGCAAACACACCTGCTTACTGCCGTCGTAAAAGCGGCCGTAACATGCCCTTTCTGGGCATCCAGGACCCCGATTGGTACGGCAGTACCACGGCTGTGCCAAGGGGGGCATGGGCCCGCGATTGGTGCCCACCGATCGCAGGCAGTGCGTCCGTAACGGACGCACTCTTTCTCCCTCCGCCGAGGGAGATGACGGCCCCACGGATGCACGGGTTGGAGCCGCCCAATAGCGCATGCGCGGCTGACGTCATCGTGCGCGACAGCCGGTGTGACGCTTGGCGCGCGGACTTAGCAACGGTCGCTAAGCCCGCGATGACGTGCTTCACGGGGCCCCGCTGCTAGCCCTGCCTGGGGGGAGTATCGGGTCCCGGGAGGGGGCTCGGAGGCTGCTGTGAAACACGGCCAGTTTCACGGCAGCCTTTATGACTCGCCGCATTTGCGGAGAATCGCGCCCAAGCTTCTCTTTTGCCTTTGACCCCCAATAACACCATCATTCTCTCAGATCCTAGTTCTATTCTCCATTCAGTCCGCATCATTGCTGTACTGAATCCAAAGGATGGAAACTTGAACATGTATGGACAATGGGAATTCCCATTGACAACGGTGGGACCGGTAGATCCCACCCACCATCTTGGAAACAAATCGTTTGTGTGGGTGGCTACCTCATGTTTTGTCAATGCCAGAGGGCACCAGGTCTTTGTTTATGTTAATTACCACCAGTTTGTCCATATTTCATAAGACATAGTCAGTCTACACATTGGTGGATCGCTTCAATCTTATTTATGTCACATGACACAGAAGGATCCCACACTTAATGTGCCTACTCTGGAATTGGACTAACAGTGTTTGATCACCTATAACCCTGATAATTATATTAAATTCCTCTTCAGAAATCCAAGAACCCGTTTTTGTTTTTGCTGAATATGCAATTCCCACTTGTTTTTAAAATGGACCCCAGGTTTGGTTGTATACCTAGCTATTGGACAATTTGGTGACAAAACTTTAAGCTATCTGTTGGTAGATCCTCTTTGTTGGCAACCTACATGATATAGCATTTTTTGGCATTGACTAGCATCTCATATTGACCCTGCCATTTTTGAAATTCCAGAATAACTTGCAGTGAATTGATATGATTATGCATTTTGTCTGATGAGTAAACCACACAGTCATTTACAAACGATTGTACACTGCTTTTTAATTTGTTGGGAAGTTCCTTTACGTATGTCAGGAAATGGAAAGGTCCTGACAAACTTCCCTCGGGCTTTCCAGGCGAGAAATCCCTAGAGTGAATGATTTCCCCCATCACTTTCCCGTCTGTTGGTAATGAAACGTTGAGTCCAGTTTGTGGTGTTCTTTGTGTTGCTTATTTCAGGATGGCTGGCGTAGTGTTCTCAAAGACCACAAAATAGCTTTAACTTAAACAAAGCTATGATTTTATTCACACTACTAACTTGGATTCAACATGTACTCCTTAAGAATACACAATTGATCAATAACATCTAACTACACTCATCTACTGCTCATCTCACTACTGGTTTTTTTACTACTGAGGGCATTTAAAGTTTATTGGATAAGCATATGGATAATAAGGGCATAGTGTAGGTTAGATGGCCTTTAGTTTTTTTCCATGTCGGTGCAACATCGAGGGCCGAAGGGCCTGTACTGCGCTGTATCGTTCTATGTTCAATGTTTAAACTATGATCTAACCTTACTTGCACTATCTGCTCTTCTGACCTTCACTAGCTAACTCCTGCATACACTCCTGCCCTAAGTATTAACATCACTGCCTTATATATTTGTAACTGTAGCTCCCTCTAGTGGCTACTCTCGACACTACATTAACTCTTGCAATGCTGATAAGTTATGATAATACCACACAATTAACAAAGTCCTCCATATTCTATTGTAATTATGTTTGGACAAGAGCTTTTCCTGGTTTGGTATGTTCAAGGCTTTTGGGAAATCTAGTATTGCCATGTGGCTATGTTCATCACAATCAAGACTCGAAGTTGTGATCATTTCCAAGTGATTAAGTCCCAAGAAGACACCTGTCTCTCTATCATTTGAGTTCTTGGGACTTTTCGGATGAAGATATCACCTCTTAAGAGATGCCAGCCAATCAGAGGGCTAGCACCTCTTCAGACCCTGCAGTACCACCAGGAGCTGTAGCCACTGCTGCAACTACAAGAAGCCTGATATGAAGAGCAGTGGTGAAGACTTTCAGGCCTCACTTGGATTTCCAATTTCTTCCATGTGTTTCAAAGGGAGGTTCACTGTACCGATCACAAGTTTTTCTGAGCTGGCAGTTGGATCAGCCATTTCAACAACACTTTGAAAATAGTTGCTTGGCACATGGCTCAGGAAGACGCGGGGAAAGAAAGGTGACATTTGGCACAAAGATTCTCAGTCCGTTCAAAAGTTATAAAATTGCATACCTCCTTTCACATCAATTTTCAGTTGTTAGAAGTGTGCACTGATTTCTTTTTTTCACAAAGTTTCAAATGTGAAAGATGAATATTTACATCAAGCGTGTCAACGTCTTAACATATATTTTGCACAGATGTATGATCAAAACTGAAAGCCAATAGCCATACAGGAAATAATTTACCAATGGCATATCTCAACCAGATTAATTCATCTCAAGTTTAAATTTTAAATTTAAATGCCCAAATATGTTATAATTAGGATTTACTCCTGACCTCTCAACCATGACACTGACTAGAATTAAAACAAATTTTCAACTTTGTCATTGAGAAGTTATCAGTTAAAGGCTATTTTCGGGTATAAATCATGATTTATAATGGCTCATGAATTCTGGAACGATTCAAGAAACACACAAGACCCATTTTCCCACATATCACAGAATTGATACATTATGCTGTTCGGCCCATTGTGTTTGCACCAGCTCTCTGGTGAATCAACGATTCACTAAATGCCATTCTCCCAGATTTGCGCCATAACCCTGTAATTTCTTCCCTTTTCAGATAACCGATTAATTCCATTTTGAATGCTTTAATTGAACCTGCTTCCACCACACTCTCAGGCAGTGCATTCCAGACCTTAACCACTCACTGTGTGAAAAAAGTTATTTCCTTAAATCGCTTTTGCTTCTTAGGCCAATTATTTTAAATCTGTGCCTTCTCATTTTCGATCCTTTCATCAGTGGGGACAGTTTCTCCCTATCTACTCCATCCAGACACATTGTAATTTGAAAAACCTCTATCAGGTCTCCGCTCAGCCTTCTTTCTTCCAAGGGGAACAGTCCCAACTACTTTGTTCTCTCATCATAACACAGGTTCCTCATCCCTGGATACATTCTCATGAATCTTTCATGTGGATCTCTACAATGCCTACACGTCTTTCCCGGAGTACAAACCAGAACTGGATGCATTACTGCAGCTGAGGCTGAACTAATGTCTTGTTCAAGTTCACTATAACATCTTCTCTTCAGTAATCTATGCCCCTATTAATACAGGCTAGCATACTGTCTACTTTATTAACCACTCCCTAACCTGTCCTGCCACCTTCAATGCATGTCCACCCAGATCCCTCTGCCCCTGTTCCCACTTTCGAGTTGTACTCTTTATTTTACATTATCTCTCCATGTTCTTCCGACCAAAATGAATCACTCCACAGTTCTCCACATTGAATTTCACCCTGCCACCTGCCTGCGCATTCCACCAACTTGTCTATATCTGTTGGATTTCTATACTATCTTCCGCACAGTTCTTCCAAGTTTCATATAATCTGCAAAATTTGAAATGATGCCCTGTACACCAAGATCTAGGCTATCAATATATATCAGGAAAAGTAAGGGTCATAGAATCATAGAATATACAGTGCAGAAGGAGGCCATTCAGTCCATTGAGTTTGCACCGGCTCTTGGAAAGAGCACCCTAATTAAGCCCACACCTCTAACCTATCCCCATAACCCAGCAACCCCATGTAACCTAAGGGAAATTTATCATGGCAAATCCACCTAACCTGCACATCTTTGGGAGGAAACCGGAGCACCCGGCGGAAACCCAGCCAGACACGGGGAGAACGTGCAGACTCCGCACAGACAGTGACCCAAACCAGGAATCGAACCTGGGATCCTGGAGCTGTGAAGCAACTGTGCTAGGCACTGTGCTATTGTCCCAACATTGACCCCTGGGGAACACCACTACAAACCTTCAAGTTCTCTCCCATCCGATTCTTTGCTCACCGCCTTTGCTTTGTTTTCAAATAAAGTTAGTATTTGTTGGCCATTCTAACATTAATGGCAGCACAACTAACCCAGTTCCTGTCCTTGGCTTGTTTTTCATTAATGAACACAGACACTGACTGATATTGGCTGGAATTTTTCGGACCTTCCTGCTTGAGGGATTTTTCATCCCGGTGATGATGAACAAAGGTTCAAACAGCGGGAAACCCCATTGACAGCGGCAACGGGACCAGAAAGTATCCCCACTGGCCAATGGCATGCCACCTCTGCAAAAGACGCCAGGGGGAGTGTGCAACATCTGGCCAATTGTCTCTTTCTGGTCAAAGAAACAGGTGAGGAAAGGATACACGCAGAAAGAGAGAGAGAGAGAGAGAGAAAAACAAAATAAACATTGAATTTATATCGTGCTTTTTCAAGATGTCCCAAAGTACCTTGCAGCCAATTAAGTATTTTTGATGAAGTATTGTTCCTACTGATTGTCATCTGCCACCATCCCGTAGCTGATGAATTCATACTCATGTTGAACACCATTTGGAGGAAGCACTAAGTGTAGCAAGAACAAATTCCTTGTTGGAAGACTTTATTGTGCATCACTACACATGGATCAGTAGCAGCATTACTGATTGAGCTGACTGAGTCCGGAAGGCATATCTGCCGAACTAGGTCTACAACATATGGCGAAAGAACCAACACTAGAGAATAAATTATCTTTACTTGGCCCTCACCACTCCACCTGTCACAAATGTATTTGTCCGTTACAATATTGGTAGAAGTGACCACTGCACAGTTATTGTGGAGACAAAGTTCCACCTTCAAGGTGATCTATAGAATTCCTATTGCGTGCAGTTCTGGTCGCCGCATTATAGGAAGGATGTGGAAGCATTGGAAAGGGTGCAGAGGAGATTTACCAGGATGTTGCCTGGTATGGAGGGAAGATCTTATGAGGAAAGGCTGAGGGACTTAAGGCTGTTTTCTTTAGAGAGAAGAAGGTTAAGAGGTGACTTAATTGAGGATTACAAGATGGTCAGAGAATTAGATAGGGTGGACAGTGAGAGCCTTTTTCCTCGGATGGTGATGTCCAGCACGAGGGGACATAGCTTTAAATTGAGGGAGATAGATATAGGACAGATGTCAGAGGTAGGTTCTTTACTCAACGAGTAGTAGGGGCGTGGGATGCCCTGCCTGCAACAGTAGTGGACTCGCCAACACTAAACGCATTCAAATGGTCATTGGATAGACATATGGATGATAAGGGAATAGTGTAGATGGGCTTTAGAGGGGTTTCACAGGTTGGCGCAACATCGAGGGCCGAAGGGCCTGTACTGCGCTGTAATGTTCTATGTTCTATGTCTACAGTGCAGAAAGAGGCCATATGGCTCATTGATTCTGCACTGGCCCTCCAAAAGAGCACCCAACCTCGGCCCACCCGCCTTCCCCATCTCGCAACCCCCCCTAATCTGCACAACTTTGGACTGTGGGAGGAAACCAGACCACCAAATGGTAACCCATGCAGCCACGAGGAGAACGTGCAACTCCACATAGTCACCCAATGTCGGAATTCAACCCAGGTCGCTGGCACTATGAAGAAGCAGTGCTACCCACTGTGCCACGATGCATCATACATTTAATATCAGCTCAAAACTGAGACACAGTGGGCCATCATCAGTAGCAGAATTGTATTTTTAAATCTCTCTTTGTCTCGCACATCCCTCACTTTACATTTACGATGAAGCCTAGAGAGCCAACTTGGTTCAACAGAGACCATAGAAGAGCCAACAGCAGCACCAAGTATACCTAAAAATTATGTGCCAAAGTTGTGAAGCTACAACACTGAGCTGAATGCAGGCTGAATACTGGAAGCAGCTTGGGATAGACAGAGTAAAGCAACTGCACAACCAATGCATCAGGTCAAAGCTTGGCATTCCTGCATATCCAGTCATGAATGGTGGTGGGCAATTGAACAGTAAACTGAAGGAGCAGGATCCACAAACAGCCCCATCCTCAATGATGGGCATTCCAGCACAATGGTGTAAAAGATGAGGCTGAAGCATTTACAACTCTCTTCTGCCAAAAGTATCACGTGGATGATCCATCTAGTCATTCTAGCACAGCTGTAACAATGGCATCTAATCAACAATGTGGGAAACTTCCCATGTTTGTCCTGTTCAGAAAAATCAGGGCACATCTAATTCAGTCAACTACCTTGTCATCAGTTTTCTCTCCATGATCAGCAAAGTGGTGGAAGGTGTCATCAACAGTGCTATGAAATGGCACTTACTCAGCAATAAACTGTTCATGAATGCTCATTTTGGGTTATGCCAGGGCCTCTTAACTCCTGACCTCCTTACAGCCTTGGTCCAAACGTGGAGAGTCCAAAATGTGATCATAGACTTTTACAGTGCAGAAGGAGGCCATTTGGCCCTTCGAATCCGCACCGGCTCTTGGAAAGAGCACCCTACCCAAGGTCCATACCTCCACCCTATCCAATAATCCAGTAAGCCCACCCAACACTGAGCTATTTTGGATACTAAGGGCAGTTTAGCATGACCAATCCACCTAACCTGCACATCTTTGGACTGTGGGAGGAAACCGGAGCACCCGGAGGAAACCCACGCACACACGGGGAGAACGTGCAGACTCTGCACAGACAGTTGGTTTAGCACAGTGGCAGTTTAGCATGACCAATCCACCTAACCTGCACATCTTTGAACTGTGGGAGGAAACCGGAGCACCCGGATGAAACCCACGCACACATGGGGAGAACGTGCAGACTCTGCACAGACAGTTGGTTTAGCACAGTAGGTTAAACAGCTGGCTTGTAATGCAGAATAAGACCAGCAGCACGGGTTCAATTCCCGTACCGGCCTTCCCGAAGAGGCGCCAAAATGTGGCGACTAGGGGCTTTTCACAGTAACTTCATTGAAGCCTACTCATGACAATAAGCTATTATTATTATTCCTCAAAAACCTGTTTACGATCTTCAAGACACAAGTCAGGCGTGCGATGGAATAGTCTCCACTTGCCTTGATGAGCACAGCCCAACAACAATCAAGAAGCTCAACATCATCCAGGGCAAAGTGCCCCATCTGATCAGTACCACATCCATCACCTTAAACATTCATACCCTCTCCTCTCAGTACACCATGACTGCAGTGTGGACCATCTCTAAGACATGCGGCATTAATTCACCAAGGCTCCCTTGACAAACCTTCCAAACCCATGACCTCTATGAGAACAAGGGAAGCAAATGCATTGGAACATCACCACATGAAAGTTTCTCTCCAAACCATGCACTGTTCTGACTTCTCTTCCTAAAAGTCCTGTTGGTATACTGCTGCTGTTCAAAAAAGTGGCTCTTTGCCACGTTCTCAAGGGCAATAGGGATTGACAACAAATTATGCTCTTGTCAGTGATGCTCCCATCCAAGAAACAGATGGGAAAAAAGTGGTTGTGAAATGTAGTGACAGTTAAGAAAAATGGTGGCAATTTGCATACAGAACGCTCTCACAAGCAGCACTGAATTCACTGTTTTCAGTGTTGATTATATTGATCAGGACCTTGAAGAATTCTCATGCCCATCTTCAAATAGTGCTGTGGGATCTTTTAGTTCTGAGAGGGCAGAACTGAAAGTCCACACCCCCAACAGTACTTCATTCACTCAGTACTGCACACAACTACCAGTTTTGATTTCTCTGAAATGGGTTTGAACCTGCTGACTGGAAGGCGATAATGCTATCGCGAAGCAAGGGTTAACAGTCGGAAGCATTGCCATTTTAAAAATCCCGAATGGTCTTGAAACTGAAGCATGTTCTTCAAAGTGCTATTTATTTTTCTCTGCGATAAACGGTAAGCCCGACTGTTGTGGCTGAAGTGTTAATGGAGGGAATCTTCTCAAAGGTCACTGGGAAGGAGATGTTCTCATTTTGCTGACATGCTGAATGGCCATTGCGCTGCGCCCCACACAGTGAACACTTCGACAGCTTGCTGGGTTCCATCAACAGCTACCCACGAGGATGAGATCCTCGAGAATTCACAGGTGCAATTGGAATCAGGCACCAAGTCATGTGGTCTTTAGACAAACACCATCAAGTCAACCATCTGCCTTTATGCAGACTGTGAGTTCTTCAGCAGAAGGCAGACCATATGGAGGAATGTTTAAGTGGACTCTTATATTGGAGATTGTAAGTATTGCAAGGTACATAGAAAACTTACAAGGAGCTTTTCATTTTAAATACTGCTGCCACCTACAGTCACTCATGAGATTAAACTGTTGGATATTCCTCAGCATTGATACTAAAATGCACAACATTCTGACCTTGTCGTGCAGGTAATCGAAGGCCCAGTATCTGTCAGCTGTTGGAGGTAAGCTTGGTTAAGCAATTAAAATGCTGATTTTTCTTTGAATAGGGCTAATCCAACCCCAATTAAATTTCCTTCGCCAAAAATTTTCATTGCTCGATTCCAATGATCCTGTTGGCAAACTGCATCATGTGGTCTGGCAGGCAGTGCAACAGATAAAGATGTCTGTGTGGATTTTCCACCTGTTCATTGAACAGCCAGTTCACCTCGATAAACTATCAATGTAGCTCGTGATTATCGAAGGGAATAGCCGCACTTCCCACTTCTGACTGTTATCCAGTGACTCTACTGGGAACAGCAATGATGGGGGCCAATGGTCCCTCTAGCTTCCCCTTGCTGTATGTGGCCTATTTGTTGCAAAGAACAAAGAGCAATACAGCACGGGAACAGGCACCGCATGGTCCTTTTAAGATTGCCATGCACACATGTGCAGTTTGGAGGAAACGATGATTGAGATGTCAAGAGATTAGGATCAACTTTGATGGTTAATATTCTGCCAGTCATTTTGGTTGACAGTCAGGATCCAACTCCGCACTTCAAAAATAGTTGTGTGATTAAAGGTATCTGGGGCTGGATTCTCCATTATTGGGGCTATGTCACCACGCCGGCGTCAAAATGGTGGAGCTTTACTCCTGAAAATCCTGGATTAAAGGGACACAAATTCACAGCCTTGCAGGGGGCTAGCAGGGACCTAGAGTAAATCTCACAGCTTTTGCTGCAGATACGGGCCCTCTCACTTCCAGGTCAGAGGCCACGCAGGCGCACAGCGGCGGCCTCCAGCGGCCACGCCATGCTCCATGGTGGACTCGGACCGCGGAGGTAAACCGACAAAGGAGAGTCCCCGATCGGCCGCGCCCGACCCTCAACACCCACACAAACATTCCCCGGCCGCCAATAAGGCCCCCCTGGCCTCTGATCCATCTGCACCCGATAAGGACGGGTGCGGACTGAGTCCGCAGCCGCCAAGCGAGTATCCCGACCGGCTGGACCAGGTTAGATCCAAGCCGTCGGGACTTTGGCCGGTTGGGGGCGGAGGATGTCGGAGCGGGCCTCTGGCAATGGCCCCTGGCGGCACGGTGTAATCCCCGGTGACACCGCTTGCGGTGCCCGGAGAATCGGCGAACCGGCGCCGGTCCCGATTTATGCATCCAACTGGATTCTCTGCCCTGGCTCCGGTCGTGATTTTGACGTCGGGGTGTGGAGAATCCAGCCCCTGAGGCGTCCTTTTAAGAATTAAACTTAACTACCACTCCCACTTGGATGGAAGCAGGGGGCTTGAATTGTGCAGAACCCAAGGAATACTACAGTATAGTCTTTACTTAAACAAAGTGTCATGAGAATATCGCTTTAAGAAATGTTTGGTTGCTCATATTACTACAGTGATGTCAGAGTGTGGGTGGAGCTGGGCTGTCTGTCAGCGTTTTACTTTCATTTTAGGCTGTTTGCTGCAGGGTGTGTTTTAGTTTCGTTTTCAGTGTTGGAGCTGAAGCCAGACAGAGTATGTGTACTATTGATCTCTCTGCCACAAAAAGACTATCTCTTGATCATTTGGTGAATTCAGAATTATAAATGTTCTCAGCAGTGAATGTAAACCTAATGTGCTTATGTTAAAAGTTGTTTATTTTGTTTTCTGGATGTTGTTTGGGAAGTTATTAAGGATTACTCAGTGTTGTATTCTTTGGGGTTGTATTTGAATTGATGGTTGCTAAGATGTTCACTGTATGTTTTAAAAAGGTTAACTTGAGTTCATAGAATAAACGTTGTTTTGTTTTTAAAAATACTTTTCCATTTCTGCTCTACCACACCTGTAGAGTGGGCCGTGTGCACCCCATACCACAAACTCTTAAAGGTCGTGGGTCAGGTGAACTCCATGATACACTTTGGGGTTCTCTAAACCTTGGCCCACAACAAAAAGCTATGGTTTTATTTACAGTACTAAACTGGGTTTCGACACATAGTCCTTTTAGAATACAGAATTGATCAATAACATCTAACTACACTCATCTACTTCTAACCTCACTACTGGTATAAACTATTATCTAACCTTCTCACACTAACTGCTCTTATAACCTTCAAGAGCTGTCTCCTGCATACACGCCTCCCCTGAGGTCCAGCATCACTGCTTTATACAATTGTAACTGCAGCTCCCTCTAGTGGCTAATCTTGATACTACATTAATCTTTGTAATGCTGATAGTTATGATAATACCATAGGTGTCATAAAGCTCTTCAATGGCAATTAAGTACTTTTGAGATGGGATTCTCCGGCTTCCCAGTCAGGTGTTTCCAGGTGGCGGTAGGCAGCAGAAGTCTCTGTTCCCGCTGCTGGGAAACCCGTGCGTTGATGGTGGGACCAGAGAATCGCACCATCAGCGAATGACCAGGGCATTCCATCCTTGAAGTGTAGTTACTGTTGTAACACAAGGGAGCCAATGTTCGCGCAGCAAGATCCCACTCACAGAAATAAGAGAATAACCAGATGATCTACTTTTTGGCATGGCGGTAGGAGAGGACAGAAAAGGCACTTTTACTTGGGAAATATTTATTGGCCCAGGTAGACCCTAAAATAGGATTAAACACAAAAAATATCTCACAGATTGGAGAAACAGATTTGAATAATGCAAACATGAAGCAATACAGGATGGGGAAAGGAAGAATGAACGTGTTGAACTTCGTTTACCAAGGTGAAAAAATGCATTAAAATAGGATGAAATATTTAACAGCTGAAGTGCTCTATGTGGCGATAATTAATGTGAATTTAAACTAAATCCAATCTTTCAGCACTTGTATAATATTAACTTTGGTTACTATTATATGTTTTTAAGTTTCCACAGAAACACTCAAAAGATTTTCCTTAAATATGAAGTGAAAATGGATTATTTTGCAGCTTGAAATTATTGAGACAAAGCCAGTTTGTAAGCTGCAGATCAGCAAGCAATGCAGCTCAAAGTAGGATGAATGTCAAAATGAAACTATCCTAACACATAATTCAGCACAATTAAGCTCAGACATAAACGTCTTAACAAAGCATGTGAGAGGGTGAACACTGATTGAAACATCTCTTCTGTTTGACAGTGTTAACATGGTCAGATAACAACAAGAAAGCTGCAAGCAGTTTTATAGACATGATTCATCTCCAGATAAATTGGAGGTAAAATCAACTGAATTATTTTATCAGCTGCCAAAAGCTGATGGCTTTCTTTCCTGGAGTGATTATATTTCAATGGTGTGTTTTTTGTTTGCTTGCTCCAAACCAGCCATCAAATGGAAACTGAGCATTTAAAATTTGCTTGAAAAATTGAGCCAGAAGGACATGTAAATGAACAACCCGAGGTTATGATATGGCAAAATCTCTTGCTTTTACTCGCAAGCAGGTATTGTTTTGTTTCTCATTCCCTCCAAAGAAAATGGGAGAATTGTACAGCTGTATCAGACTGGCAACTAGAATGTTTCAATCTCCTTTTTTTTTTGGTACTTTAGAAATGAGATAATATACTAGTTCATCCATTCCGGACATCAGTCAGATGAAAACAGACCCAGGCCTATTCATTGTCTCACAGTGGGAAGTTCAGTTTCCCAATAATACCTTTCACATGCCAAGACTGTCACCAGACTTGCAAATAAGCCAATGAGCTGGGATGCCAATAATATGATGCCAATTGCAAATGTCAACATGCTGATAATGCTAGGTTAGAACAAGCTGGTGCTGCACAGAGAGGATGGTTTCATATTGCGAGTTTATAATTAAAAGATACAATAGTTGCCTGGAAATTATCACATGTTTGAGGTAGGAATAATTATTGGTATTTATTTATAGACCAGAGTACATTCACTTCAGAATAACTTAGCTTCCTAATAAATTGGCGTTTTGATCTGAATTCCCTTTAGACAATGAAGCGCCTAACCTCTTCCACTCAGACTATCTGAGGCTGAGAGGAATTCATATAAGAGGTGCAAAGGAGATTTACCAGGATGTTGCCTGGAATGGAGAGTAGGTCATACGAGGAAAGGTTGAGGGTGCTAGGCCTTTTCTCATTAGAACGGAGAAGGATGAGGGGCGACTTGATAGAGGTTTATAAGATGATTAGGGGAACAGATAGAGTAGACAGTCAGAGACTTTTTCCCCGGTGGAACACACCATTACAAGGGGACATAAATTTAAGATAAATGGTGGAAGATATAGAGCGGATGTCAGAGGTAGGTTCTTTACCTAGAGAGTAGTGGGGGCATGGAACGCACTGCCTGTGGAAGTAGTTGAGTCGGAAACGTTAGGGACCTTCAAGCGGCTATTGGATAGGTACATGGATTAGGGTAGAATAATGGAGTGTAGGTTAACTTCTTAAGGGCAGCACGGTAGCATTGTGGATAGCACAATTGCTTCACAGCTCCAGGGTCCCAAGTTCGATTTTGACTTGGGTCACTGTCTGTGTGGAGTCTGCACATCCTCCCCCGTGACTGCGTGGGTTTCCTCCGGGTACTTCGGTTTCCTCCCACAGTCCAAAGATGTGCAGGCTGGGTGGATTGGCCATGAAAAATTGTCCAAAATTCTATGATTAACCTAGGACAAAAGTTCGGCGCAACATCATGGGCCAAAGGGCCTGTTCTGTGCTGTATTTTTCTATCTCTATCTCATAGAATCCATATAGAATCCCTACAGCGCAGAAGCAGGCCATCCGGCCCATCAAGTCTGCACCGGCCCTCTGAAAGAGCATTCCATCTAGGCCCAATGCCCCCATCCTATCCCCGTAACCCCACCTGGGGGCAATTTAGCATGGCCAATCCAGCTAATCTGCACATCTTTAGACTGTGGGAGGAAACCGGAGCAATCGGAGGAAGCCCACACACAAACACGGGGAGAATGTGCAAACTCCACAGTCACCCGAGGGCAGCATCAAACTTGGCGCTGTGAGGCAGCAGTGCTCAGCTGTGGGCAGCACGGTAGCATACTGGTCAGCACTATAGCTTCACGGCGCCCGGGTCACAGGTTTGATTCATGGCTTGGGTCACTGTCTGTGTGGAGTCTCGACGTTCTGTCCGTGTCTGTGTGGGTTTCCTCCGGGTGCTCTGGTTTCCTCCCACAAGTCCTGAAAGACGTGCTATTAGGTAATTTGGACATTCTGAATTCTCCCTCATTGTACCCAAACAGATGCCGGAATGTGGCAACAAGGGGCTTTTCACGGTAACTTCATTGCAGTTTTGATGTAAGCCTACTTGTGACAATAATGATTATTATAAATAATTATTATTATAAGCAGTCTGCTACAATGCCACCCTACAGAACAATAATTACACTTCAGAACAAGCTACTCAGCTAAGACTTCAGTTTATTCAAAAAATATATACTTTTAGGTTTCATAGAGTTTCTATTTGCAAATACAATGTTATGTGCTGACCATATACTATTTTCTTTACTTCTTCCCATCAGATTGTGTCTTGATATAGTTTTCCACTTAATGGCTTTGCCTGACATCATTGCTCGGGGGAAACTAATCCTGATTCAGAATTGAGCAATCACAATGCAGATCTATACGGATTGCATCAAATACAGAATCACATCTCATGAGTAACTTGCTAATAATTCACTGAGAACAAGAAGGTTATAAACTGTTAATATGATAGAAGGTCTATCTGGCAAACATAAATCACCGAGAAGCTGAAATTCTCAATAAAATCATACTGATTGATTGGAAGAGAAGTGCCAGCTCCAGTCTCTCTATTCTTCAATTTTAAACATTAGCTCAGTGTCAAGAATAGTGACCGGAAAACATTGACAAGAGAACTTGATGCTGTCTATTCAGCAATTCCACATCAAGGTGGAAGGCTGCTTGAGACTATCATGCAAACGCATCAACTGAAAATCAAATTAAATATTTGTTCAAAAAACGTTTTTAAAAAAGATGTGTACCATTAAATATTTGACCTGAATCAGTTTGTTTTTCGCTAATATTGCCAAATATTTGGGGCAATATTCTCCCCCAAAATGACGAAGGGCGCAATTCAATGGCCACGCTGCACCTAAATAGCAGCTTGCCACGGTGCAGCATGGCCAGTAAAAGCCAGGAGACCCCACTCCAGGTATCTACCCAGCTTGCAACGCCTCACAAGGGCAGCACGGTAGCATTGTGGATAGCACAATTGCTTCACAGCTCCAGGGTCCCAGGTTCGATTCCAGCTTGGGTCACTGTCTGTGTGGAGTTTGCACATCCTCCCCGTGTGTGCGTGGGTTTCCTCCAGGTGCTCCGGTTTCCCCCCACAGTCCAAAGACGTGCAGGTTAGGTGGATTGGCCATGATAAATTGCCCTTAGTGTCCATAATTGCCCTTAGTGTTGGGTGGGGTTACTGGGTTATGGGGATAAGGTGGAGGTGTTGACCTTGGGTAGGGTGCTCTTTCCAAGAGCCGGTGCAAACTTGATGGGCCGAATGGCCTCCTTCTGCACTGCAAATTCTATGATATCTAAGATCCACCGTGATCTCGCGAGATGTTGCGGTGTAAATTCCACCCATTGTGGTTGGGATCACTTTTTGGCAAATCTGCAGATTAGAGCGATACAGTTAGCCTCACTATAATGTGCAGATTCCCGAGATACCGGAGGCTTTGGGATTTATACCTTCGCCTTGGAGGCCTTGGGCAGGTGCTGGTCTCCACTGGTCTTCAGCACTGGTCTCCACAAACAGGGACCAGACAGAATGGCACTCGTGAGTGCCTCCCATGGGATTGGAGGCTTCCAGCTGCATGCTTTTTGAACAAAGTGGTACTGTTGCCACCTGGGCACCCCAGCAGTGCCATCTGCGTGTCAGCCTGACACTGCCCAGGTGGTGCAGGCATGGCCATTGCCATAAGGCTGGGGAAGCATGGGTGTTGGGGGAGACCGGGGATCCTCCCACAGTGTGGTTAGTCTAAGGGGAGGTTGGGGATCACTTTGCGTGCTTCAGAGAGCGGGATGACATTTAAAAATGGCGTCCCGATCTCTTGCTAAACCAGAGAATTCTAGCAAGCGGCGAGCGCCTTCGTGTGCAAAATGGGGCTATGTGCGGCCAAGGACGCGCGTTGCCTGCTGAGGACCCTTATACAATGTGAGTCGCGTTACATAGCTGTGAGCGCCTGGAAACACTTGGCTAAACGTAGTCGTTATGGGACTTTGTTCCCTATTTGTTCCCTATTAGGTGAATCGCGCCACAAAGCGTAATTTTGGGCGGGTTTTCAGGGTGATTGGCTGTGATCCAGCCAATTATTTAACCCACACTTAGTCATTTTTTGGAGGATGGGGAATTTCTCAATTGAAAATCCCAAACTTGGGGCCCGATCCAACCAAATTGGAACAGAATCCCCTAACGAGCACGTGCGCCTAGAAACACCGCGTAATCTATTGGGACTCAATTCAATTCGGAGCCTCAGCGGAAAATTCCCCGACGAGGCCGCATTTAGTCCTGTTTCCTGTGCTGAACAGCTCCACTCGCCGGATCGCGGCCTCCCAATGTGACCCGAAACCCCAACTCACCTATTAGGGGGATCTCGGGCCTGATCCCCGTTGTGGGAACAATGCCAGCCTGGCACCATGGCAGTGCCACCTGGGCACCTTGGTAGTGCCAGGCTTGCAATGCCTGGGTGCCCAGGTGGCACTAGCAGTGATAGGGCAACCCTGCCCAGAGGATAAGCACCTGGTGCCTCTGGATAACTGGGTGACCCCCCGTGAGTGCCAATCCATCTGGTCCCTGTTTGTGGAGACCAGCACTGAATGGCGCTCGCCCAGCAATGTGCAGGATTCAGATTGTGATGTCTCTTGAGACCAAACGAGTGGCAAGCTGATCAGATCCCGGAACAGGGATCGCCCACCATCGACCAACCGTGCAGCGCCACCTTTCGGGCGCAACGTGGATGGTAGGTAGCCCCCCGGGAATTATATTCTGGAGCAGGGAAGAAAAGTCATCGGCAAGATCGGCTTCTAAGAGCTCAGTGCACCATTTCTACAGGGTACCACGCTCACAAAGTGAGATTGAGGGTCCCCCACACCCCCCACCCACGGACATCACAGCCCCACAGACAATGGGCAACACCCCCACTCCTCGATCCGCTGAAGGGCTACTTCCTAGTATCATTAAATGTCCATGTGACACTTCCTGTCCCTCCCCCACACCCTGGCATGAGAGTGACCCAGCCCCACACCCACCCATCCTCGTCGGCATTGGAGCATTGTCCCCCCACCCCCCCCCCCCAATTGAGAATATGCCACTAAGGGGTCGCTGTGGGCCCCCACCTTTAGAAACGTTCACCTTTAGGGCCCGTCCTTCACACCTCACTCTTCATAACGCTCTTTGATACCCTCCACTTTGAGCTTGGCCCCCTCAGGCCCTTCCACTTGGCACTGCCAACCTGGCACCCTGGCAGTGACAAGCTGGCAGTTGGGCACTGCCCGGACACCCTGACAGTGCCAACTTGGCACCCCTGTTGTGTCAGGCTGGCATTGTCTGGGTACTAGGGTCAATTCCAGAGCACTGGCTTGCCCTGTCACCGACCACCCTTGGGGGTTGCAATGGCCTCTGAGCACCTCAGCATGGCCATCGTTTCTTGCCTCTGTTTTTGGAAACCAGTTCTAATTTGCGCTGATGTGAGGCCTAATATCGGGAGCTGGGAAAATGCGGCCTCAAATGGGCTGAGCATATTTAAATGAGGTGAATAGCTAATTTAAACATGATTATCTGGATCACAATCAGTGAGGATAGGATCCAGATCGCGCTGGGTGTAGCTCGGTTCAGCGCTGGCGCAAAATCCATTTTGGGCCTTTCCACTATGCCCCTGGCACAATGGTGGAATGTGATAGGAAAAACCTTGGTCTTTGTTACTCATTTGTCTAAATAACAGACATTTGATGATCTGGACATCATCATAGTAAACACAATGGACTATAGCTTACAGTTTACATTCCATTTGACATATTATCACCTTTGTGCTAAATTTCCCAACACATTTTCTAACATGGATATTAACCCATTTGTTTTCAACAGAGCTGGCATTATTTCAGATCACAATGACACCCGTGCTAAAAAAATCAAAACAACTATTGGCGGAATTTTCCAGCGGCTTCCGTCAGTGGGATCTTCAGGTCCATCGGACGGCCATCCCCCCGTCGCGGGTTTCCCAGCAGTGGAGGGTGCGAACATAATAATAACAATCTTTATTAGTGTCACGGCTTACATTAACACTGCAATGAAGTTACCTGTACAACGAGGGAGAATTCAGAATGTCCAAATCACCTAACAAACACGCCTTTCGGAACTTGTGGGAGAAAACCGGAGCACCTGGAGGAAACGCCGGCAGACCTGGGAGAACGTGCACACTCCGCACAGTCAAGCTGGGAATACGAAGCGGGGTCATTGGCGCTGTGAAGCAGCAGTGCTAAACACTGTGCTACCACGTTGCCCATTCTGTGAAAATTCCCGATTCGCCACACTATGGTGCCTGATCGGTTAGTCGGGAAATTCCACTGACAGGAGGGGGACCGGGAGATCTGGCCGCTGTCAGATGGCAAGCTGCCCCCAACTCTGCAAAACACGCCATTGGAGGTGGAAAATCTCAACCTATTTTTATTAAAATCCTCATTTAACTGAGAATCTCTTCACAGCTGGAAATGGAACAAAAAAAAGTATATATGTTTTCAGATAAAGTCAGTGTGTTTCAAAAGTTAGCTTCACATAATCTATAGTTTCAGAACAGTTTATTTCTCTCCGTGTCAGGTGAATAGCTAATATCCAAAATTGCTGATCAGAGCATTTTCATTGAGCGTTAACTAATTTTCCTTTGTAATGACAACAGTTGTATTCAGATTCTAATTAGGTTAGGTTTATTGGTAGCTGGGAGGTTCCTCCTTTGAAGTATTAATGTCTGCACATTTTTTGGGGGATGAGGGGAGTAAGTAAATTTATAATTTATAATATCTGATCCACAAGGGGATATATTAAGATAATTAATAGACCAACTTGAATACACGTGATGTGAAAGGCTTGTTTTCACATAAAGGCTCAGCTATAATTGCTCAACTCAGATTTATGTTTAGTGCTCAGCTCAGTATCAGGAATTGACATTGGGAGGCAGCACGGTGGTGCAGTGGTTAGCACTGCTACCTCACTGTGTCGAGGTCCCAGGTTCGATCCCGGCTCTGGCTCACTGTCCATGTGGAGTTTGCACATTCTCCCTGTGTCTGTATGGGTTTCACGCCCACAACCCAAAGATATGCAGGGTGGGTGTGCTGGCCACGCTAAATTGTCCCTTAATTGAAAAAATTGAATTGGGTACTCTAAATTTATAGAAAAAAGGAATTGACATTTGGCAATCATGCAGTTACAAGGATATTGCTTTAACAGTGGGGAGTCGCAGGAGCCAACATCTGACAGTGTCAGAAAAAGATACTTAGCCTTTTGTTAACTTAGCAATTTTTAAAAATTAAGTAAATTGGAATAAATATGACTATCAGGCACTGGGGCTGGTTTAGCACAGGGCTAAATAGCTGGCTTTTAAAGCAGACCAAGGCA
Organism: Scyliorhinus canicula; assembly: GCF_902713615.1. Classification (NCBI taxonomy): domain Eukaryota; kingdom Metazoa; phylum Chordata; class Chondrichthyes; order Carcharhiniformes; family Scyliorhinidae; genus Scyliorhinus; species Scyliorhinus canicula. Next base: position 74,914,349 of record NC_052164.1, on the reverse strand, counting down.
GGCCAGCAGCACTGTTCAATTCCCATACCAGCCTCCCCAAACAGGCACCGGAATGTGGCGACTAGGGGCTTTTCACAGTAACTTCATTTGAAGCCTACTTGTGACAATAAACGATTTTCACTATCAGATTTAATCTGAGCAAAATAATTTGGTTTTTGAAGTTGATATCCCAACAATGACTTACCGAATAAGGCTCAGTGTTTGCCCAATGGTATTCCAGTTCACTTTCGGCAAATAGGAAGTCTATGTTTTGATCCATTGGAAACGTGACCCATTCATAGAAACCACTGTTTTGCTTCTGACACAAGTTGGGCCCGATTCTCCCAAAGAATTTCTGTATTAATTTCCGGCGGGTTTTTCAGTGAGTTTCCTGCTGCTCTGCCAGCGAGTTCCCTAGTGCTATTCAATGACACTTAGTCACTTTTTTAGGCCCGGGGGAGTTTCTCATCAGTTTAGGCCACACTTATAATTTTCTTTTAGCATTTGGAAACTAAAATCAGAGATCGGGCCACCATTTTGAAAGGGTGCCCCAATCTCTGTGAGCTTGAAGGTCCTCCACACTCCCCACCCATGGGTAATATCACCCCCTTCACATGGACACTACCCCACATCCCCCAAGTGAGGACGCCCCGCGATGGGGTCCCTGGTGGTCCCCTCTTATAGCACTCCCTAACTTCCAGGACCCCCACCCATCACCGCCCCCCCCAACTTCCCAGAGGCCCCTACTTACCTACTCTGCACTATCCCACCCTTCAAAGCCACCCTCCGGACTCATTTTATGGGCAAGGCCCCCGTCACTCCCTGGCCCTTGGCATTGCCACCCTGGCACCCAGGCACAGCTCCTGCCAGTTTGGCAGTGTCTCCCGGGCACCATGGAAGTGCCAGGGTGACAGTACCAATGTGCCCATGTTCCAGGCCGAGGGCCAGGGAGCCACCCTGCACTGACCCTGACCTCCGTGGGATCTCTGGTAGCCGGTGGATCCCACACAGGTAGGTTGTAACCCTACTTTCAAGCTACCTCCGCTATCGTAATTCGGTCCCGCCCATTCATGGCGGGCTTCCGACTCCGATGCTTTGCGGGGCATCGCAGAATCTCGAGAGGTGCGAAGGTTGTTGGGAGGATCACTGTAGGTTTCCTGGTATTCACTGTCTGCGTTGCGCTCAAGCGAGTGCCCAACGCGGCGGAGATTTGCACCAATATAACTGTCATTCAGAACCAAAATTGGAAAAGTAGCAGCATTTGCAATCTATGATATTCTAAGTTGTCCGGCCTGATTTTCCATGGCAAAGAGAGCATTCTCATAGAGTGGGCATTCTCAAAGCATTTGGTTGGTTCCTTGGGCAGCACCATTAGCAATCAACCAATGTTTCTCGCATCAATACGCTATCAATTAGAATTTGAGTGTCCAGGTCAGCATCTCAGAGAGAAACATTGACCAGTATTTTAGCAGCCTTTGGGATTTGGGCTGGGAAAGGGGCCATTAAGATCACGGGTATCTGGAGCACATAGGTATTTTAACGTGCTGTTGGGCATGTCGGGGATGGTTGGAGATGACAACACCCCCTCCCCCGGCTAGGTAGAGAGGTCATCACTTGAATTCTCCAGCCATTGAGATTCTCTGCTGGCAATGGATCCATGCCCTAGTTTCCTGGTGGTGCGGGGTGGGTTCACTGGGATCCCCCATTGACAAGTGACAGAAGTAGAGAATCCTGCTGCCAGTGAACGGTGCGCCGTCGGGAAACATGCGGCTGGGGCAATGGCCATTCGGAGTCCGAGGGCAGGATCGTGGGACCCTAGTTCAAAATCCACAGCAGAAAGTGAAATTTGAATTCAAGTAAAAAAATACCCAAAATTAAAAGTCTAATGATGACCATTAAACCATTGTCGATTGTCCTAAGAACCTATCTGGTTCACTAATGTCCTTTAAGGAAGGAAATCCACCATCCTTACCTGGTTTTTAAAAAAATTCATTCACGAGATGTAGGCTTCGCTGGTTAGGTCTGCATTTATTGCCCATCCCTAGTTGCCCTTCAGAAGGTGGTGCTGAGTTGCCTTCTTGAACTGCTGCAGTCCTTCGGGTGTAGGTATACCCACTGTGCTGTTAGGGAGGGAGTTCCAGGATTTTTCCCCAGCGACAGTGAAGGAATGGTGATATATTTCCAAGTCAGGGTGGTGAATGACTTGGAGGGAAACCTCCAGTGGTTGGGTTTCAAGTTATTGGCTGCTCTTGACCTTCTAAACGGTAGTGGTTGTGGGTTTGGAAGGTGCTGTCTAAGGAACTTTGGTGAGTTAATGCAGTGCATCTTGTAGATGGTGCACACGGCTGCCACTGTTCGTCGGTGGTGGAGGGTTTGATTGTTTTTGGAAGGAGGAACAATCAAGCGGTCTGCTTTGTCCTGGGTGGTGTCGAGCTTCTTGAGTGTTGTTGGAGCTGCACTCATCCAGGCAAATGGAGAGTATTTCATTACACTCCTGACTTGTGTCTTGCAGATGGTGGACAGGCTTTGGGGGGGGGGGGGGTCAGGAAGTGAGCTACTCGCCATAGGATTCGTAGTCTTTGACCTGCCCTAGTAGCCACAGTATTAATGTGGCTAGTCCAGTTCAATTTCTGATCAATCTTAACCCCCAGGATGTCGATTGTGGGACTTCAACGATGGTAATGCCATTGAATGCCAATGAAAATGAAATGAAATGAAAATCGCTTATTGTCGCAAGTAGGCTTCAAATGAAGCTACTGTGAAAAGCCCCTAGTCGCCACATTCCGGCGCCTGTTCGGGGAGGCTGGTACGGGAATCGTTAGATCCTCCTTTGTCGGAGATGGTCATTGCCTGACACTTGTGTGGCGCGAATGTAACTTGCCACTTGTCAGCCCAACCCTGGATATTGTCCAGGTCTTGCTGCATTTGGACATGGACTGCTTCATAAACTGAGGAGTCGCGAATGTTGCTGAACATTGTGCTGTCCTCCGCAAACAGCACGATTTCTTTTTTTCAATAAATTTAGAGTACCCAATTCATTTTTTCTTCATATAGGGGCAATTTAGAGTGGCCAATCCACCTTGCCTACACATCTTTGGGTTGTGGGAGCGAAACCCACGGGGGGGAATGTGCAAATTCCACATGGACAGTAACCCAGAGCCAGGATCGAACCTGGGACCTCGGCGCCGTGAAACATCCCCATTTCTTTTTTTTGTATAAATGTAGTGTACCCAATTAATTTTTTTCCAATGAAGGGGCAATTTAGAACAAAGAACAAAGAAAATTACAGCACAGGAACAGGCCCTTCGGCCCTCCCAGCCTGCACCGATCCAGATCCTTTATCTAAACCTGTCTCCTATTTTCCAAGGTCTACTTCCCTCTGTTGCCGCCCATTCATATACCTGTCTAGATGCCTCTTAAATGATGCAAACACAGAGGGAATGTGCAAACTCCACACGGACAGTGACCCAGAGCCAGGATCGAAGCTGGGACCTCGGCGCCGTGAGGCAGCAGGGCAAACCCACTGCGCCACCGTGCTGCCCTAAACATCCCAATTCTGACCTTCTGATGGAAGGCAGGTCATTGATGAAGCAGCTGAAGATGGTTGGGCCTAGGACACTCCCCTGAGGAATTCCTGCACTGATGTCCTGGAGCTGAGATGTCCAAATGTGACTCCAGATCCACAGGAATGTGGTTGACTCTTGAATATCTTCTGAAATGGAGGATAATTAGGGATGGGCAATAAACTCCCATCCTGTGAATCAATAATAAAAAACATTTTCAATGCTTTATTCACAGCCGAAAGCCTTCACTGGAAAAGCTTACCTTGCGCTGTGGTGCATTGATTCCTCATGTGTGTGTTGTAGGAACAATGTCATCAGTGACAGACATGTCTTCTTAACTGTATCAAAGTATTTTCATAGAAATCTGTTTCTCCAGTCAAATTTAAATTCATTATTAAATTTTAAAACTCCAATGAAGAGTCTGACCTGTCACAACAATGGCATTCAATCCAAATGGTTTGCAAAAAGGAAAGGCTGCTGAATAAATGTGGTCGAAACATTTACAAACCAGGTCTGCATCAATCTGCTTCACCATTCTCAGGAAAATCCAAATCTCAACACCTTCTCATGTTTGTATAATCCTTGTTCTCCTCCGAGAAACGAGTCAAAGTTTCCAACTGGTACTGACAGCTGCAGTCTGTTCGGCCTACGACTGGAAGGCCCATGTTTCTTTTTAAACTGTTACAGTTGTGTAAAAGTAAAATCTGCTCTCTCATGTAAAATTTAACTGCAATTATTCGTCAAGATTGAAGTTCAAGGGCAGCACGGTGGCCTAGTGGTTAGCACAACCGCCTCACGGCGCTGAGGTCCCAGGTTCGATCCCGGCTCTGGGTCACTGTCCGTGTGGAGTTTGCACGTTCTCCCCGTGTCTGCGTGGGTTTCGCCCCCACAACCCAAAAATGTGCAGAGTAGGTGGATTGGCCACGCTAAATTGCCCCTTAATTGGAAAAAATAATTGGCTAATCTAAATTTTAAAAAAAAAAGATTGAAGTTCAAACTTTAGTTTCGCTTCCAGAGGTTCAACATAGTAGATAAAAGAAAATTACTGCGGATGCTGCAAGCTGAAACCAAAACAGAAAATACTGGGCAATCTCAGACTAATCCAGACGCAACAAGCTTTGGCAAAGAGTCATCCAGCCTCGAAACATTGGCTCTCTTCTCTCTCCGCAGATGCTGTCAGACGTGCTGCGCCTGGACGATATTTTCTGGTTTTGGCTCAACATGTCACCTGCACCCAAATTACAAATTAAGAAAAAAAACCTGGGCAGGATTCTCCGGTCTGCCAGCCGTGTTTCCCCCCACTGGCAGCGGGATTCTCCGTTCCCACCGCCGGTCAATGGGGTTTCCAATTGTGGCCACCTCACGCCATTGGGAAACCCGCGGGCATGGGTGCACTGCCGGCGGACAGGAGGATCCCGCTGTTGGAGCACTCTGCTGCCTGTTTTTTAAAATCAAAAAAATGGGAAAGTGAACTTTCCTGCTTGAATAGTAAGAATAATAGTCCTGCTACTGGTTAACGTTGAACTATTGTTAACGTGAGCAATAACTATTTGGGATCGTATCCTTCAAATGAAAAACTTAAAGGTGTACATTTTTAGGCCTCCTTTATAATGACATTCCTGGCATGCAAGGCAGATCTTGATGGCAGTTCTCCTTTAGCTTGCATTAGCCTTTTCTGCTGAAGAAATCATGTAACAGATGTCTCACAATAGGATGGGCCAGGTCAAATCATTTCTCCATATGCACTTTTTCAATCAAATTACTGGTTTCCACAGGAATGTCGTTTTTCAAATTAAAAGCCCGACTCATGTGTAATGTTGTGCCAGCTAGCAGCAACTGAAGTAATAAGTGAAATCACTGAATCACATCCAGTACGTCAGCATCTATTTAGAAAGGTCATTGCAGGCGTTTACTGAGAGGGATCATTCTAAGTAAGCCAACACCGCCCCCCCCCCCCCCCCCCCCTCCCTCTGCCCCGTCTATTAATATTGAGACCCTTACATTCCCAGAGTTCGGCATCTTCTCTACTGCCATCACTGTATAGATTATGGCCTCGATCAACTCGTTGACGCGATGAACATAGAACATAGAACATAGAACAGTACAGCACAGAACAGGCCCTTCGGCCCTCGATATTGTGCCGAGCAATGATCACCCTACTCAAACCCACGTATCCACCCTATACCCGTAACCCAACAACCCCCCCCTTAACCTTACTTTTTAGGACACTACGGGCAATTTAGCATGGCCAATCCACCTAACCCGCACATCTTTGGACTGTGGGAGGAAACCGGAGCACCCGGAGGAAACCCACGCACACACGGGGAGGACGTGCAGACTCCACACAGACAGTGACCCAGCCGGGAACTGAACCTGGGACCCTGGAGCTGTGAAGCATTTATGCTAACCACCATGCTACCGTGCTGCCCATGAGGCCGGTAAATCTCACAAGATCTCATTTCCGATGATTTATGACAATTGGGACGCCTTGAAAGACTTCTTTAGATCTTGGGAGATTTCGCGATCTGGATCTTGCCCTCAATGGGTGGTATCCAAATCTGCATATTTAAGTGCATAGTGTACCCTGGCACTAGCAATGCCACCCAGGCCCCTGGCACTCGATAGTTACTCAGTTAAGAAAAATTATAACCCCTTCTAACTTCTGGGTAATTAGTGTAAAGACCCAGACCAACCTCCCCACAGGACACCCACCACACCCTCACCCTCAATGGTGTCCCAATCCCCTTGACACCCCATGCAATTCCCTCAAGGCAACATGGCTTCTCCCAACCCCCCTTTGTTGACACCACCATAGTCGACCTGTCTCCCCACATCCCAGATCCATCACACCCCGCTCTGAGGCCTTACCCCGTTAGTCTGACCCCCTTGACCTCTGACCTCCCTCCACTCCCAAATTCTATCCATTTACCATGGGCCCTTACCTTCTCCCTGGCCCATCAATTTCAATGGGACCTCGAACTTACCTAGTTCATGGCAGCTAATGCTGTAAAATAGGCAGCGTGTCATTGGTCACTTTAACGGAGCTGAACTACAACGCTGGGCCTCGAAGACAAGTTTTACTGTCTGGAGCTCGCCTGGCATTAATCAAAAGCTCAAGCGAGGCAGAAACAGATGAAAATCCACTAAGTTAATTGGGCACGAGGCGGCATTCCAATGCTGATTACTACTCCGAGGAAGTTACGGCCCATAATATGACAGGGGTGGGCACAGTAAGAAGTCTTACAACACCAGGTTAAGGTTGTTGCTGTAATTGAAAAAAATAAAAGGAAGCAGCACTTCTGCTTCGTGCAAATGTCCAAGGGTCATACATCTTTTGCGATTTCCCCTTTACCTTGAACGTGAAATGTGGAGGATTACAAATTGCATCGCTGAATTGATGGCCAAAGCAGAGAATTACAACTAAGTGCACAGAAGCTGTTCTGTAATTCATCTTCAGTTGTCGCAGAGCCCTCAAAATAAAGAGGAACTGCACTTGTTATTGACTTTGCAGCATTGGGAAAATGTTTCATACCACACATAATGAACAATGTTGCAGGCACATTCCCGATGTGCTCAAATAATGCATTAAGGCAAGGGAATGTACCATTGTTGGAAAAAAAAAGCACTTCATACGTTGAATCAGTTACGTGAGGAGTGGTAATAAAATGATGTGCAGATGCCGGTATTGGACAGGGGTGGGCACAGTAAGAAGTCTTATAACACAAGGTTAAGGTCCAACAGGTTTGTTTTGAATTACTAGCTTTTGGAGCGCAACTCCTTCATCACGTGAATGTGTTAATAAATGCAATGTAGTGTGTCTTGATTTGTCATGCTTAATAGAATGCATGTAATATTCAATAACCCTGCTCTCCGTTCAGGCAAGATGAAGAGAAATTAAAAACAAATTTGATAGTATTCCAAAGAACAATGATTTGTGCTGGGATTCTCCATCTGCCGAAGCCGGAATCACGGAACGCGATTGGGTGGAGAATTGCTCCCAATGTCGAAATCGCGGCAGGTGTCGATTTGACACCAAATTGTAATTCTCTGTCACTTCGACAACGGCGTCAATGCATTCCAAAATGCACGTTCAGTAAACACTATTGGCATCTCATTCGCGGTCCTGACCCGGTATTCTCCTGGGCCTCCGCAATTCCCCGCCTCAATCGGGGTGAATTCTCAACAGCGAGGTTCACTCATGCTTTTTACAATCCTGAAACAGGCATCGTGGCTGCTGAGGGAGAGGGGGTACGGAAAATGTCCAACATTGCCATCGTTTGCTGACAGTTGTGCCGCTGGCAGGGAGGCTTCTGCCAGGGCCGGGGGAGAAGCAGGGGTTCGCCAGGAGTTGGGCTACAGGGTCAGGATGGATGTGCTTGGAGCACCATTGCCACGGCCTGCAAGGCAGCCATTCAATGCACGCTGTTGACTGAACACCTAGTGCCACAGGTCATATGGGTGTCCCCCCCAGGGCATCCCCCTAGGTGCCCTCTGGCCCCAGCCGACCCGTCAGTGGGATGGGCCGCTCTGGTGCAACCAGTGACATCTTGTTGGCTGGGATGAATGTGTGTGGGGATTGTAATGTGTATATGCAGTTGCAGCTTGTCAGCCTCGCTGAGTGTCAATCACGGACCCAACGAATCCCACACCATTTCTCATTGGAATCGATTGTGTCCCACATGGCGCCGGTGCTAGCCCTTCCGCAGCCGCTGAATCGGTCCAGGTTCAGTGCCAGTTCTGCTGTCATGGAAGGCCACAAATCATGCCCCGGCATCAACACTTAGTCTCAGGAATGGAGAATCCGGCCCTTGGGCATTCGCCCTCTAAGATCAGCGAGGATATTTTCCATAACCTTGAGCAGAATTGTCCTAACCCCTGAATATGCAAACCGTTTTCTCAGGCTAATCTTTCATGAACTGTCAAATATTGCCTTGCCTAAATGGCCGTGGCAAAGGGGGAGGTCCTCTCCCAAATGTTGGACTACACCCATGAAATCTCACTGTCATCCTTATCCAACATTTACACAGCCAATTTGGAAATTTTCATGGGGATATTGGAGCGGCAATGGCGTAGTGGTATTGTCACTGGACAACATGCTGGCAGGGATGGTGGAATCTGAATTCAATAAAATCTGGAATTAAAAGGTGACTATTAAAACATGGTCAATTGCTGTTAAATAAAAACCTCATGTGGTTCACTAATGCCCTCTCGGGAAGGAAATCCGGCATGCTTAACCAGCCTGGCCTACATGTGTCTACAGACCCACAAATAGTAAAAGTAAACCACAGTTTCAGAGGACAATCGGCTGCTCTCCCTCTTTAACCTGAGGATCACCACACCTCAGACAAGGGGCAAGGCTGAGAAGGCGGGGCCTTCAGGAACAACCTCAGCCGGTACGAGGATTGAACTTACGCTGTTGGCCTTACTCTGTATCACAAACCAGCCATATTGAGGGACCCAGCATCACAAACCAGCTGTACAGCTAACTGAGATAAACTGGTCCCCTCCAGACCCACAGCAAGGTGATTAATCTTTAGATTCCCTCTGAAATAGCCGTGCAAGCCATTCAGTTGTATCCAACTGTTAGAAAGTCAAGAAGGAATGAAACTGGATGGATCACAAGGCAGGAACCTAGATGGCGGAAACGTGCAAAAATTGGGAGAGTTGCCCCACAGACTAGTCAAGTAACAGCCTGACATAATCATGCACACGCAATCATACCTCACAAATAATGTCCAAGACACCACCATCATCATCTCTGGGTATGTCCTGTTCCACCAACAGGAGAGACCCAGCACAGCTGGTGGCACCATCCCCAGCAGGAAGTCCTCAACATCAGCTCTGGACCCCATGAAGTCTCATAGCTCGAACATATAAATGGGTTACACAGCCTTTATATAAAGGAGACGCCCTGTAGCAACAGGTTTTGTGGCCCAAGCACGCTTGTAAACCGTTACTGCAACTAACAGACTTGTTTGATTTCAATCATAGAACCATACAGAACAGAAGAGACCCTTCAGCCCATCACGACAGCACCGTCAAAAATACTCTAAATCTACACTAATCCCACTTCCCAGCACTTGGACTTGAATGCATTTCAAGTGCTCATCCAAGTACTTTAAAAAAGTTATGAGGTTTCCTTCCTCAATTACCATCCAGGCAGTGCATTCTGGGTTCCCATCACCCTCTGTGTGAAAACAAATTTCTCTCAAATCCCCTCTAAACTTCCTGCCCTTCACTTAAAAATAATGGCCCCTTGTTATTGATCCTTCAACTGAGGGGAACAGCTGCTTTCCATACATCCTGTCCATGCCCCTCATAATCTTATACCCGTCAATCCGAGCCCCTCTCAGCCTTCTCTGCTCCAAAAAAAACAGCCCGAGTTTATCCAGTCTCTCTTCATAGCTAAAATGCTCCACCCCAAGCAACATCCTGCTGACTCTCCTCTGCATGCCCTCTAGTGCAATCACATCCTTCCTATGGTGCGGTGACCAGAACCGAACACTGTATTCCAGCTGTGGCTGAACCAAAGTCCTGTACAGCGGCAACATGACCTCCCTACTCTTATAGTCTATGCTATGACTGATAAAGACTTGTCCTGTGTGCCTTCTCAATTACCCTGGAACTTTTACCAAAACACCATGCTGGATCCTGGTAAATCACAGTGAGTTACAATACCACTATCATTTAATTTCCCTAATTAGACCATATTATAACCAATAGCCCGCTAAAAGTGGAATTCAAAGAAATTCATGGCTTTCAGTTCAAAGATACAGCCCTAATATACTACTAAAGCTATAATTGAAATACTCATTTAATTAAAAAAGGGGGTCGCACAGTGGCACAGTGGTCAGCACTGTTGCCTCCCAATGCTAAGGACAAGGATTCAATTCCAGCCTTGGGTCACTGTCTGGAGTTTACACCTTCCCAGGTCTGCGTGGGCTTTCTCCAGGTGCTCCAATTTCCTCCCACCAGTCCAAAGATGTGCAAGTTAGGTGGACTGATGCTGATACCCTGCCCCTTTGTGTTCAAAAAAGATGTGTACGTTAGGTTAAGGGATTATTGTGACAAGGCGGGTGACTAAGATTGGGTGGAGTTCTCTTTCAAAGAGTCGGTGCAGATTCAGTGTGCCAAATGGCCTCCTTCTGCACTATAGGGATTCTATGATTCTGTGATCTTAATTTTAAGTTTAGAAATTGATATTGACACAACAACTCTCATACATCCTTCTATTTTTGCTGAATGTCGAATGTGTGACTCCGCCCGCAAACTTTGGGCAGATTTACTGACCACCCTGCCGCGTGTTCTTCAGCGGCGGAGGTGGCCCGCTGGCAGGATTGGTGTGAACAGCCGGTGACTCCGCCCTTTACTTCACCAGAGTTTAAATTAAGCTAAGCCATATTTCCTACTTCAGATATTTATTTTCTAGCTGCTTAAAACTTTTCTTCACCCTTAAGCTACCCTGGTTTTTAAACAATTACAGCTGTTTAAACCCCGCATTTGTCATCACACGAATTAATATTGCTATGATCCTAGACCCCTATAACATAAGCTTATGTCCAGCCTGATGTGTTGGCAGGTTGGTTCGATGTGGACTGCACTCGATGCAGGGAAGTTAGAAACAAACGTCTAACACTAGAGAAGATCCAACAGTTTTATTCAACTATAGAACTGCTATACATATTCAGCTGTGGGTCGACACTATACTGATCTGACTGGTGACCTTGTAGTAGCCTGACCAGACTTACTAGCTACCGCATGGTGTTTGCACTTGCTAGCTTGTGGACTCTGACTGTCTCAGTAGCTAGGTCCCGAGAGAGAGGGAAACCGATTGCCCTCTGGCTTTATAGTGGTAATGCCCTGTGTGGTGATTGGCTGTACTGTGTTGTATGCTTACTGGTCATCCTATGTGCCAATCACTGCCTTTCTGCATCTCATTATATACATGAGTGGATATTATGACACAGCCGATTCATTCTACCCTGCTCTTCTCTCTTTGAAAATCTCTGTCTCTGTCCTATTCCACCCTCACTAATTTCTCTCTTGGCAATTCAAATTTAATCTTTCACATTTCCATTTCTTTTTCGAGCTCAAAGTCTCTCTTTCATCTGTTGTTCTTCTCTTTCTAGTTTGAACGTTTTCAGTTCCCTTTTTTGTGATTTCAAGCTGCTTCAACTGCAACTGAATCCCGGCTACCTCACGCTGCGTTGAACCTGGGTCAGCCTTTTCTTGTTCCAGTTCCAAATGCTGTGCGACTACATCAAATGTCTCCGCTTTTTTCAGGCCCTGCTTTTAACTCTAACTCCGTCTTGCCTGCTAATTCTGTTTGCCCGACTTTGCCAAATTGTTGCAAGGCACTCGGGGATAAATATTCCCTTTCCAGAAATGTTCACGGAATTGGCACAGTCGTTCAATTGCGCACTTCATAGGAAAATGCAACATGAACTCCTGCTTAACCTGAGAGTCAATAAAGTGTTGGGAGGGGGAAATAAGGCTGTGAGTGCGGGGAAGGAGGTGGGGGTGCTGCGAGAGCAGATGATGAGGAGGCGCTGGGAGAGGTGCGTGAGTTGGGAGGGGGCCTTTTTACACTTCATGATTTTTCACTAAAAGGCACCTACCATTTTACTGGCTTCTTTTTCGGAAGGGCTCAAAGTTTGGCCAGTTAGGCCCTGACCACTAAAAAGAATAGCTGCAAAGATTTTTAAAGGAACCTTGCAGCTGTTAACAATAGGTCAGAGCTCTACAGCGGCCAATGCTTCGTCGGAGTTTGCAATTCCTAAATTTAATATTGTAACCCCACTGGGGGTAGCCACTCCCACTTGCAGCCCCCTTTTGTTACAATCCCGGATGTGTCATTTATTTGTTATGATCTTGGTAGAGGTCAGGAATATTTTAATTATTTTTACAATCGGAAAACCCAGGTATTTACTCACATAATAAAGCCACAAGTTTCACTGTTTGAATCATGGGAAGCCCCATGAGGGATGAATTGATGCCTGGTGCGGGGGACTGTCGGCTATACTTCCACGGTGTTGGTGGGATGGTTCAATGCTGATGGTGAATGTTTGGGGGGGGGGGGGGGGGGGGCGGTGGTGTTGGTGGGGGTAGAGAGGGAGCTGATGCCAGTGAGGAATATTTTGTTTGTTAAAACAGTAAACATTACAGTTGTGCAAGGCCAAACATTACAAGCACTAACTTTTGGGCTGGAGAAACTGGGTACTCTCGTCTCTGTACAAATGTAAGGGGGGGGGGGAGTTGGAGAAGGAATATTCTGATTATTAAAACAGTAACCAATATGGTTGCACAAATACAAACTGTACACCCTCCAAACTCTCTGCTAGAGAGACTGCATACCTTCACCTCTGTGCCAACGTAAAGGGGCTAAGTGGAGGAGGGGAGTGAGGGGGTGATGAGGAGATCAGGAAAAGGTGGTGGAGAGGGAGGGAGAGTAGGGTGGGGGGTAGAGAGGGAGCAGAATGCTGGTGGGGATTGTCGGGGTTGGTGGGGGGAAACCACAAATATCTCAGCAATGGGAGACATTAGGCAGTAGTAATAATTGGGGCGTCTGTTAAAGAAGGCGCCCTGATCGCTTTGGGAGGGGGTTGATGGCTCTATGAGACTCTATGAGGCAACGTCCCGTAAACACGGACATTTTATTTTTGTCTGAGACGCTCAAGATTTGCTGAGTAAACTGGCTTGTGCAACTGGAGAGTTTCAGGCCAGTTTTATGAGCCTGAAACTTTGCCAAATTTGTTAGATTCTGCCCGTTAAAGATAATGAAAGTACAATGCACTCAGTTATTATAATCTAAACCAAATCCTTTAAATCACATTGGTTTCTATATCTTGGAGTTTGCAGCCTCAAAATTTAATTTTGTAACCCCACCGTGGATTGCTACTCACAGTTAGAGCCCACTTTTGTTACACCCCCAATAAATTCAAATCAAATACTTAGCAAAATTGGAAGTTTAACCACTTGGTTTGAATACTGCTTCAAAGATTGATATGATGTTGAGATTTCTTTGGACTTCTGCTTACTTCCCACAAGGTTTTCCCTTCTAATCTCCTCCAAACATCCTATGGTTGCAATCTCCCTGTTCAGCATAGACATTTCTAGTGCCTTAAGCATGGCCACCTCGAGTCACACCTAAAACTCACTCTCTGGGCAAGATAAGGCCCTTCCCATTGGCGGGATCTTCTGGATCCGGGAAAGGTGATCACTGCTGTGGCGGGACAGGTGATCCGTGCAAAACATCGTGGACTTTGGTGGACTGGAAGAGCATTCAGGCGGGAAATGCCAAGGCACCTCTGCCATGGGAAAAGTCCGACCTCTTTCTCTGGCCTGGATTTACACCAAGTTGGAATGATTCGGGAGCCCTTTAAAAATGGTGGCTGGGATCCAATTTCAGGATTCCTGACCCCATTCCGGGGGCTTCCAATTTTTGGCAATGCCTTTTCAAAATGTGGGCTGGTTTGGGTCAAAGGTATGCACCTTGTACTCCCAGCCTTGCTAGCTCCAACGTGGTAAGTTCCTAATTCACCACAACTTTCAAGGAGATGGGCTGGGTTGTCAATGGACAACCCTTTGTCAATGTCATGGGTCATGGTTAAGTTTCATTAACTGAAATTGAAAGTGTTTGAAATATCTTAACCTTGTATAAATAATCATTGTGCAATTGATGGCAAAGATGGGAGAGCCAAAGCAGTCAATTAAACAATGCTTTCTCTGGGGCTCATGTGTTTCAATAGACTAATAGATTTCTGGCTCACAGCCAGGCCTCATTATGTACTCTGGGCCAACAGCCCAAGCATCCATTAGAGCACTAAAAGACCTGGGAAGCATGAGGAGCCAATAGGATGGTATGGGGACATGCCTTGGTCTGGAGGGCAATAGGGGGTTGGAGGAGAGAATGAGGCAGCTTGGATGGGGCATGGGGAGTGTTTAGGTGTGTGGACTGAATGGCCTTTGTTTTCGTTTTAACTGGGTGAAGTCCCACAGCTCTGAGGTGGGCCTTTGAGAAGCCTACATTAGCACCAGCAGCTCCTTTCAACATTTTGTCGAGTGTGTAGAACCACTTCCAGTCCACACCAACCCTCTCACAATGAAAGTTCCATCCTTGCAGCAACTTTCTCCCAAGGCGGGCGAGCCAAGCCTGAAATTGACTCCCGATAGGTGCCTCAAGGATAATTTAATTGAGTTTTTGAGGAGGTGACAATGATGATTGATGAGGGAAGGGCTGTGGATGTTTTCTACATGGACTTTAGTAAAGCATTTGATAAGGTCCCTCATGACAGGCTGGTGCAAAGGATTAAATCACATGGGGTCAGGGGTGAACTAGCTGGATGGATTCAGAACTGGCTTGGCCATAGAAGACAGAGGGTAGCAGTGGAAGGGTGTTTTTCCGATTGGAGGTCCATAACTAGTGGTGTTCCGCAGGGATCAGTACTGGGACCTTTGCAGTTTGTAATATATACAAACAACTTGGAAAAAAATGTAGCAGGTCTGATTAGCAAGTTTGCGGTTGATAAGAAGATTGCAGGTAGTGAAGATTGTCAGAGAATACAACAGTCTGTAAAATTGGGCGGGAAAATGGCAGATGGAATTTAACCTGGACAAATGTGAGGTGATGCATTTTGGTAGATCCAATTCAGATGGGAGATATAAATAAATGGCAGAACCATCAGGAGCATAGAGACACAGAGACATTTGGGTGTGCAAATCCATAGATCCTTAAAAGTGGCATCACAGGTGGAAATGATGGTAAAGAAAGCATAGGACAGGGTATAGCAGTTATATAGAACATTGGTTGGGCCACATTTGGAATACTTTTGTCCAATTCTGGTCAACGCATTATCAGAAGGACGTGGAGGCTTTGGAGAGAGTACAGAAAAGGTTTACCAGGATGTTGCCTGGTATGGCGGGTATTAGCTATGAGGAGAGATTGAATAAACGGGGACTGTTCTCCCGAGAGAGACGGAGGCTGAGGGGCGACCGGATAGAAGTTAATAAAATTATTAGGGAGATAGATAGGGTGAACAGTTGGAGGCTTTTTCCCAGGGCAGAATTGAAAAATACAAGGGGGCACAAGTTCGAGGTGAGGGGGGAAAGGTTCAGTGGAGATGTGCGGGGAAAGTTTTTTACACAGAGGGTGATGTTAGCCTAGAATGCACTGCCAACTGAGGTGCTTGAGGCAGATATGTTAGCGACCTTTAAGACTTATCTGGATAGGCACATGAATAAATGGGGTATGGAAGGATATAGGCGATTGGTCTAGATCAAACACGTGATTGGCGTAGGCTTGGAGGGCAGAAGGGCATGTTCCTGTGCTGTATCGTTCTTTGTTCTTATTCTTTGATGAAAATTCAGATCTTTCCCTCAGCTTGACTATCCCAGAAGTTAAATCCACTGTTCGGAGTACTTCAGTTAATAGGTTTATAAACTATTAACTAAAATATAAAATTTCAAGTGAAATCTGTTTGAGAGAAATTGGCTTCTCTTCTGCAGCATGTTCTCCGCCCAAACCAAAAATACTTGAACACAGATTCACACCCCTGGAATTAATTTACATTGACTTTTTTCCCTCTATTGTTTGTCTCCCAGGCAACCTGTTCACATAATCATTTACTTGAGGCCAAGTGCTTTACCAGAAATTAGATCCAAGGAAAATGTATTCCTTAAAGGGACCACCACCCCATCACAAATAATTGGCCTATTCCTCAAAAGCAAACAAGCCAAATAAACATTTTCTATACATCTCAGTTTCCTTCTTACTATTTCAAACTGAAACGTTGCCTTGCTTGTGTATTTTGGGGCTGTATACTTTGGCCCTGCCTGCCGCAAGAACGCCATGGGTGAGCTGCGTAGAATGGAGAACCCCATTGACTTCGGACAGGATTCTCCGGTTGCCGGGCAGATGCGGTCTTTCATCTTGGCTTTGCATTCTACCTTCCAGCTACTTTTTTAAAAAAAGTCCCAATTAAGGGGCAATTTAGTGCGGCCAATCCCCCTATCCTGAACATCTTTGGGTTGTGGGGTTGTGGGGGTTTAACCCATGCAGTCATGCGAAGAATGTGCAAACTCCACGCGGACAGTGACCTAGGGCCGGGGTCGAATTCGGGTCCTCGGCGCCGTGAAGCAGCAGTGTTAACCACTGCGCCACCGTACCACCCTACCTTCCAATTATAATAGAGTAACAAATTAATGTCAGCACATGCCAGACATCACGCTTAAATGCACATGTAAAATCATCTTTTAAAAAGATGTAGACTCCAGAGCACCTGTCAATTCAAGTTAATTTATCAAACAGTTGAAGATGAGTGATTTGCATCGTGTATGTTTAACAATTAGACTGTTTCATGCTCAAAAGACATAGCTCCACCTCTGCAGAGTAAACATTGTTCATTACATAGCACTACAATCCTACCCCACATCATCTGATTGAGTAAAACCCCAGAAGACCTATGCTACACGTCATAATTTATATGCATCCATAGCAAAATAAATCCATTCTGCCTTTTGTGCTGGTTTACATTTCTGGAGGTGAATCCAAAAGCAGCTCATCGTTAAATCTCAACCTTCTTCCATGTTCTCTGACGTACAATGATTCATGGCCGTTTACAATAACCCGGGATAAAGGTTTGTCTCAACTGCTCATGAGAGGTGTTTGTTGTAGGTATAGGGTATCAATGTTTTAAATCCAGAGCACATATTGGCACTACTAGATTTATCTTTTTTCATATTCTCTAATTTTGCTATCAGTTTGATTTTTTTTAAAAATCTGACCAGTAAGGGCAGAAATAGAAAAGCCAAATAATAGATTCGCTTTTATTCAACAACATTAGCAGCGTCACTGATCTTGATTTTTGGAGCAAGGCATAATTCACTTTCATATCAACTTCTGAGTCTTAAAATATATTTGGCATTAACATCTATACAACTTCCAATTGCCGTAAGTTTGGCAGGGAATTAGAGAGGACCAGTTTAGCTTTTCCAGCAATCCTGCCGCAGAAATGGTGGGAGATTAGTGAACTTCCTCATCCTCTTCGGACAATAGTTATTTCTACTTCAACTTGAATATTTATTATACCTGCTGCATCCACACAACTTATGTTCTTAAACGTTGCTCTACATTCTGAACCAGGTTTGAGATTAATGATCATAGTACATTTTGTACTTGGTGTTAGCTTGCCTTTTTCAGTGGCACTCAAACTTCAGATTTAAAAATGCACAAACTCCATGCTTGCTTCTGTACAGGTCTCTGTTCAGTCCACAACTGTCTCTAGTCACAGGGGTTTGTCTCTTGACAGTACTGTTTCTTAATCCAACATTACCCTTGCTATGCCTTATAGTACAGGGCACACCAAAGTTTATTTCTTCAATGAAAAATATCATTTATTTGAAATTAAAATATTAATTGTTAATTACACAAGGGTTTTTACGTGCTGACAATGCACAAGCTTCCAAAATTTTAACGGTGGGACTTGATCTCATACATCGTCAACCAGTTTTTAATAGAATTCCCCACAGGGCAGGAGGTGGACATTCGGCCTATCGAGTCTGCACTGATCCTCTGACACAGAACTCCATCCAAACTCGCTTCGCCACCCTCTCTCAATAATCCCTTAACCTAACCTATACATCTCTGGACATTAATGGGCAATTTAGCAAGGCCAATCCACCTAACCTGCACGTCTTTGGTCTGCGGGAGGAAACCAGAGCACCCGGAAGAAACCCATGCAGACATGGGGAGAAGGTGCAAACTCACGCAGACAGTCAGCTGAGGCTGGAATTCAACCTGGGTCACTGGCACTTTGGGGCAGCAGTTCTAACCACTGTGCCACCTTTTTTCAAAGAAATTTTATGAAAGGGACTTGCTTCTTCATAAGCCCGTCATGTCCCTTCCCAAAGAAATTGTTTTGCAATTGGATCCAATCTTCCCAATCGAGTTGATATAGTTAGTGTGTTCTTCTATCATATGTCATTCATCAGCAGTTTCTCAGGAGTGATGCTCTCTCCTTTAGCTCAAAACCCAACAGTAACAGACTTTGTAATAATCAAAATGTGAGCGACAAAGATAAATTACAATTCAAATGAAAGCCACAACTGTCTTTTTATATAATTGTAATTTCTGTTTAGTGACCCCACTTGTTTTTCCTTTCCATTACAGGTATCAACTGTTTTCACACTGTCGACCACAACAACAATCCGCCATATAATACAGAAGATATCCAACAATAAAGAGACATTTGGGTTTCATTCTCTACCCATTCCAAATGTGGCCTGAACCACAAAGAATGGATCTTCTCTGCATTTTCTTTCTTCATCAATGTCGCCGGAGTCAGTCACACCCAGCCATGAAAAGAATATCACTTTTGTTGATTGTCTGGTGATTCAGTTTATATGTAAAATTGACAGAGTTTTGCATATTTATAAAAAAACCAGGGGCGAGTCACGAGATTTATTCCATTTTAGTTCAAGTTTCAAAAAAACATTTTCCTTGATTATTCAGGTCGCAAATGTTGACGAACTGCATTGACGAATGCTTTTTGTGCATGAAGAAATATTAATCCTTAAACACTGGGTATCCTTGGTTTAATTATTAAGTATTCCATTCAATATGCAGATAACTCTTCTAGTCTCAACATTTTTCCGTATCATTGACTTGGCAACTAATTAAAAACCTACCAAATTCAGCATTAAAATCATTGGCTGTACATCCTCTAATTAAATGTCAGCGCTCTTAGTGGAAATACACTGTCTAAACGATATGCTCTTTGTCAAGATTTAAAATCTCATTAAAACCTGACATTTACTGAGGACTGCAAAGAACTGGTGGAGGTGTTCAAAACCAAACATGCACTGACCCAATAAAGAAAGCTCTCGTCGAACCTGCTCATGATCATGCAATTTCCTGGGCCATTCTCAACTGTCAGGTCAAAGTTACCAGCATTTTAGTGATTCACTGCATCTGCAAATGAAATTGTCAGCAGAACATACACGCAAATAAAATCACAATAAATTATCATTTGGAGTGTCAATTTTTTTTGTTTGTTTAATGAATTTAAGATCAGAGGACTTTTCAAGTGGAAAATCAATGCAAAGCATAATTATACTCATGGCTGGCTTGAAAGTACAATTCCAGTTGTGGCAAAATCGCTGTTGAATATGGCCAGCCCATTGAGGTGACAGGTGGGTCTTTGTATGGTCTTGCTACATTCAATAAAGGAATTATAACTGCCACTGAAGATTTTTTTTTTATTGCCAAGGTGATGCACAATATTGTTTAATTTGTTTCATAATAAATTGTACTTTAGTATTTGCCTTCTGAGGTCAACACATTAGATTCTGATAGGGTATGTGGCGGAGGGGGCAGGGGGGACTGTGATCTTTTTCATAGTAACCATCGCTTCTGCCATTTACAGTTGGTTGAACACAAACCGACCTAAAGCCTACTCCTAAGATCCCAGTATGAAAGATGTCAGTCTTCAGCCGATTCAATTCACTCCACGTGATATCAAGAAATGGCTGAAGACTTTGGATACTGCGATGGCCATGATCCCTGACACATACCAGCAAGAGTACCGAAGACTTGTGCTACAGAACTAGCTGTAACCTTATCCAAGCTGGTCTCGTACAGCTACAACACTGGCATCTGCACGGTAATGTGGAAGTCTGCCTGGACAGGTGGGGCGGAATTCTCCGCGACGCCCTACGCCGTCGTGAAACCCGGAGTGTTTCACGATGGCATCGGAGGCCGCTCCTCGCCCCCTATTCTCCCCCCACCCGGGGGGTTAGGAGTGGTGTTCCGTCAATCTCGGCTGCCGAGAATGACGCGGCCAGCAGCGCCTAATGACGTCAGCCGCGCATGCGCAGGTTGGCCGGCGCCAACCTGCGCATGCGCGGTTGCCGTCTTCCCCTCCGCTGCCCCGCAAGACGTGGCGGCTTGATCTTGCGGGGCGGCGGAGGGGAAAGAGTGCGGCCCTTGGAAACGCCGCCCCGACAATCGGTGGGCACCGATCGCGGGCCAGTCCCCTCCCGAGCACGGCCGTGGTGCTCAATCCCCTCTCTGCCCCCACAAGCCACAAACTCACCTTTAGCGCCATGTTCACACCGGCAGCGACCAGGTGTGGTTACCGCCGGCATGAACAGGTTGGGAACGGCAGGCCACTCAGCCCATCTGGGCCGGAGAATCGCGGGTCGCCGTGAAAAACGGCGACCCGCGATTCTCCGAGCGGCGTGTCGCAAAACGCGACATGCCATCTTGGGGGGGTGGGAGAATCACGGGGGGGGGGGGGGGGGGGGGGGGCAGTGCGGCCTTCCCGCAATTCTCCCACCCGGCCTGGGCAGCGGAGAATTGCGCCCGTGCTTTCCGCAAAATCCCGAGAAAATAAAATAAAAATGTCTTCAACTAATTTCCATGCCCTTAACTTATCTTGGGGTTTCTTTGCACTCGGCCTAACAACTTGACTGAAAAATAACAATAGCGGGTCACCCACAGATAGTGTGCGGGATTCTCCATCCGTTCACAGCACAGGGATTCTCCAGTCCCACTGCGGTGAATGGGAGATTTGGCTGAGCGGAAAGTTCTCCGTCCTCGCGAGCAATGGTAGCGGGGTGGATTTGCAATGAGAAACCCGGCCAGTATTTTTTCAAACATAGGAAGCAGAAAAGCAATGTACAACAAGATACTTCCTTCATTATGAGTTTGATAATGATCGATTTAATGTATACAGCTGGCAGACTATCAATATTGCCATATATATTTACCAGGTATTAGCATTTAAAATGCCTTAGCATTTATTATGACTTAGCATTTAAAAAAATAAACAACAGGGCAGCACGTGGTGCACTGGTTTGCACTGGAAGTACGATGCTGAGGATCCAGGTACAAATCCCGGCCCTGGGTAACTGTCCATGTGGAGTTTGCACATTCTCCACATAGTCTGCATGGGTTTCACCCCCACAACCCAAATATGTGCAGGTTAGGTGGATTGGCCACGTTAAATTGCCCCTTAATTGGGAAAAGTAAAATTATTAAAATAAAAGATATTACAAAAAGATTAAGAAAATAGTTCTCCAAATAGATCCTGTGCTGCAAGGTTGGGGCGGGCAGGTTATACAATGTTCAGGTTTGCCCACATTACACTGTTGGCTCAGCATCAGCCAATTCGTCCTGTCCTCAGGGCGGCACAGTGGTGCAGTGGTTAGCACTACTGCCTCATGCCGCTGAGGACCCGGGTTTGATCCCGGCCCCAGGTCACTGTTCTTGTGGAGTTTGCATATTCTTCCAATGTCTGCCTGGGTCTCACCCCTACAACCCAAAGATTTGCAGATTTGGTGGATTGGCCATGTTTAATTGCCCTTTAATTGGAAAAATTTAAATCCTGTCCTCTTCGCCACAATTAACACAAATACTTAAGTGAGCCAAAGTGTAAATATCAGCCTTGCATCCACATTATATTTTGCTGTCAGTTGGCATTCTCTCCTCTACACTGCCTGTGGATTGGCCACATTTATCCAATCGTGACAACCGATGTACTACGTCAGGGGTTCCTGCCAAGAGTGGGGAATTCAAAAACTGAAGTGGTTCAGAAGTCCCAATCCAATGAATCTGGGGTGGGATTCTCCATCCCGTCAGCCCTGTTTTCCGGAACGGCGTGTCCCAGCCGGCAGAGGAATTTTCCATTCCCGCAGCCAGCCAATGGCATATCCCATTGTGGCCACCCCTCACCGTTGAGAAACACGCGAGCATGGTTGTGCTGCCGGTGAATTGGAGGATGTTGTCCACGGAGAATTCCGCAGCAGGCATTTTTGCCAGGGTGCAGGATAAAAACACGTTTTCGATATTTGGCAAATATCTTGCTTAGCTCTCACATGTAGTCACTCTTTTGGTATTTTTAAAGGATAGACTTGCAGACCACAAAGGTACAAACAAACAAGAGCTGTATTGGAGAGTATTTACTCTACAGACTGTTGGGATAGGCTGCCAGTTTGCCCGCACAAACGGCCAATGACATCACCAATATGTTACCCCTTTACATTAGAGGTTCCTGCAATGAAACACAATTTAACATTATAAAAATTTACAATATGTACAATTAATAATCAAAGCAGACAATAGGTTAGAGGTTTCTGAGGTTTCTATTTCTGTGTGGTTGCTGGCCAGCCTCAGATGCCAACTTTTTCGTATTGACCGCATCCTCTGATGTTTTAGGTTCAGTTTGGACATCGTCCGTAATTGTCTCAAATGAAGTCAATGTCATGTTCGGAGGTTAACTTGGTGTTGCATTGCCTCAGCTGGGGTACTGTCTTCCACAGTTGTTTACGGTACCATTAGGTTCTCAGGAATGTCTAGTTTACACTTGGCACAGTTTGTTGCAGACTTCCAGTTGACTGTCTCTGGCAAACAAGTTCTCGTTACTAATAGTTGATTAGCGTGTCTCCTCCACACTACATCATCCTGTTGTTTTAACAATGTCGGAGACCGGACCTGTCTGTGCTCAGGCGATGGCAGGTATCCTCTTCTTCCTGGTGGCATAGTTCCTCGCTAATACTTCCTAACCATTGTGAAAACACGGCATTTAACCCTGTTCTCACTTCGCAAGACCTGACTTTGCTGTTTCGTTCCAACATTTTCTCTTGTCTGAGGTAACTTCAGCAAATCAAATGCTGTGCGTAACTGAGGTTTTACCACAAGTAATGCTGGAGAACTTTGGGCACTGCCAGGGGTTGGGGGGCCTTGCCAATTGGAGGGGGAGGGGTTCCCAGGGACCTCGACAAGGTTGGAGGTTGAGAGGGCAGAGTCCAGAAAGTGTGGGGGGGGGGAGGGGTGGATGAATGTGGGTACGGTCGGTGCTGCCGTTCAAAATGGCGTCCCATATGCAAACAGCGGTTACTCGCTAGCAGGAAATTTCTCTAAGTGTGGCCTCGGTGAGGGCAAACTCCACGAGGCCAGAAAGACTGGTAAAGTGTTGTTGAATAGTGGCCGATTCTCGGTGCTGCAGCCGTCAAGAAATATTCTGTCAAATGCACCCAAAAGTGGACTTATACTTTTGTCCACTGAATCTTCATAATGACCACTTCTAGCCATTTCAAGCATGCGTTGACCATAATGGAGAACATTCATTCTTTGAATGGTCCGGCATAATCTAGATGATCACTTTACATGGCCCTTCTGGCCATTCCCATGGGTGGAATGGTGCTCATGTCAGCAGGTTTCAAAAAATTTGTACAAGCCAAACTCACATACTCACCTTCTTCGCGATTTCGCTATCGAGATCTGTCCATCAAAAATAGCTTCTGGATATCTCCTGCATTCGTACCATCCCACAATGACCTTCATGAAGTTGGTTTAGGATGTGTTTCCTTAACAGTAGTGGAATGATGACCCTCATTCCCTGGATGAGACAAGCAGCCTAAAAAGATAGTTCAAGTCTTCGGGTAACATGTGGCTTCAACTCCCGGTTTCGTCCTGCGGTCTTGCCACAAAGTAGCATGACCATAACTTCTGACAGGACCGGATTATTTCTGGTGTACTTCTAAACTTGTCCTATGGTTACAGGAGCATTATCGACTACTTTGAAATTGAAAATATGACCACTCAAACTATTCATTGACGTGAGGTAAAAGTAATCTAGAGAGTCCATCAGTGTTTCCGTGGAGATTTGATTGAAGATATTTTATCACGTATGTATGTGCAGACAACAACAATGCCCGTCTCTGCACCCGGCTAGCTGCTGGAGGTGGAATACAGTGTGCAACCCAAATGTGGTTGTCAGTGGTTGATGATCCATTAGTAAAGAAAATATCCTTCCATATAAGAATTGTTAAAAACATTTCATTCCAAAAATGGTGCCTTTCTCTAACTGTGCGTAGTTCATTTCTGCTTTGTTCAAGAATCTTGACACAAACACTATTGGTTTCTCTTCACCATGGGGCATTATATGAGAAACCACTGTTCCCACCCAATAAGGCAATTTGTTGCAACACAGTTGCAAGGGTAAATTCAGTTCAAAGTATTTCAGGATTTCTGACTTTAGTAATGCATCTTCAGCTTGTATAAAGGCCTTCTTACACTCTTTTGGACTTCAGCAAGGCTCTTGATAAACTCCCACATGGAAGACTGATAGTGAAGGTAAGGCCCATGGGATCCAAATAAATTTGTCAAATTGGATCCAGAATTGGCTCAGTGGCAGAAAGCAGAGGGTAATGGTCGAGGGCCATTTTCTGACTGGAAGCCTGTGTTAAGTGGGGTCGATCCCATAGGGATCAGTGTTGGGGCCGTTGCTGTTTGGGGTTTATATAAATGCTATGGACTTGAATGTAGGGGGGTTGATCAGTAAGCTCGTGGATGATACGAAAATTGGTGGGTTGTAAATAGTGAGGATAGCCTTAAATTACAGGAGGATATAGATAGGCTGGTCAGACGACCCTGACCAATGTAAGAAATCCAGGTACGATATACGGAAAACCATCAGGGATGCAAAAAGGCAATACCGCATCAAACCCGAGTCCCAGACCAATGGTACTGACCCACGATGATTATGGCAGGCCTGCACACAATTTCAGACTATAAAGCAAGGCCAGGCGGAATATCCCTACCCATTGATCAGAACACGCTCTAGGCCCGCTTTGAGCAGTCAACCAATGCATCAGTGCCACCCGCCCCAACAGCCCTGGACATACCCATTCCCACTATTACAGCTTCAGAGGTAGGAGTTGCCTTCTTGAAAGTGAATCTGGAAAGCGACAAGCCCCAACAGAGTCCTGGAGCGAGCACTCAGAGCCTGCGCAGACCAGCTGGCGAGTATATTTGCAGATATCTTCACCATCTCACTCCTCTACTCTGAGGTCCCCAGCTCCTTCAAGAAGACCACCATAATATCAGTACCAAAGAAGAACAAGGTAGCCTGCCTCAACGATTACTAAGCGGTGGCCCTGACGTCTGTTATCATAAAATGCTTCGAGCGGCTATTCATGAGACGGATGACTGCCAACCTCCCAGACGGTCTCGATGCACTGCAGTTTGCGTATCAATGCAACCGGTCCCCAGCAGATGCTATCTCCCTGGCTCTACAATCAACACTTGAACACCTCGACAACAGGGATAACTATGTCAGACTGCTGTTCATCAACTACAGCTCCGCCTTCAACACCATTATCCCAACAAGACTAATAACCAAACTCTGCAATCTTGGACTTGGCCCTTCCCTGTGCAGCTGGATCCTTGACTTCCTCACCAACAGACTGCAATCTGTCAGGATCGGCAACAGCACCTCCTCCACAATAGTCCTCAACACCGGGGCCCCGCAAGGGTGTGTGCTCGCTTTACACATATGACTGTGTGGCAAGATTTAACTCCAACTCAATCTATAAGTTTGCGGATGATACGACTGCGGTGGGCCGTATCTCAAACAACGATGAATCAGCTGACAGGAGGGAAATAAATCAATTGGTTGCATGGTGTACCAAAAACAACCTCTCTCAAAATGTCGGAAAAACTAAGGAACTGATCATCGACTTCAGGAATCGTAGCACGACACACACTCCCATCTGCATCAATGGTTCCGAGATGGAGATGGGCGATAGCTTTAAGTTCCTGGGGTCACCATCACCAACAGTCTGTCCTGGTCAACTCGCGTTTATGCAGCAGTCAAGAAAGCCCAACAACGTCTCTACTTCCTATGGAAGCAAAAGAAATTTGGCTTGTCTGCATCGACTCTCACAAACTTCTACAAATGTGTGATAGAGAGCATCCTATCCGGCTGCATCACAGCTTGGTATGGCAATTGCTTGGTCCAAGATCGCAAGAAACTGCAGAGTGTGGTGAATGCAGCCCAACGTATCACACAAGCTTGCCACCCCCACGTTGATTCTGTCTACACCTCCCACTGCCTCAGGAAGGCAGACAGCATCATCAGAGACCCCAGGCATTGCCTTCTTCCAGGCCCTTCCATCAGGCGGAAGGTACAGAAGTCTGAAGACCTTCACATCCAGACATAGGAACAGCTTCCTCCCCACAGCTGCAAGACTCCTCAATGATTCCCCCTCAGACTGATCTGTTCCCTGCAAGAACAATATTCACGATGCCCTATGCTGCTCTTGCTCATGTATTTGCTTTGTTTGGATGCTTGTTCCGCACCGTAACCAATCACTGTTTGTCAATGTACCATTTGTCAATGTTCTCTGTTGATTATTCTTTTTGTTTGCTATGTATGTACTGTGTACGTTCCCACGGCCGCAGAAAAATACTTTTCACTGTACTTCAGTACACGTGACAATAAATCAAGTCAAATCAAATCAGATGGGCTGATCAGTGGCAAATAGAATTCAATCCGGATAATTGTGAGACGATGCACTTGGGCAAGGCAAAAAAGGCAAGGGAATACATGATGAGTGGAAGGATCTGGGAGGCACCGAGGATCAGAGGGATCTTGGTATGCACGTACACTGGTCCCTTAAGATAGCAAGGCAGGTGGCTAAAGTGATTAAGAAGGCATATGGGACTTGCCTTTATTAGCCGAGGCATAGAGGTAAGGAGCAGGGAGGTTATGCTGGAAAATGGTTAGGAGGTCACGTCGAGAGCATTTTGTGTAGTTCTGCAATCCACATTATAGGACATTTATGAAAACACTGGAAAGGGTGCAGAGGCGATTTGCCAGGATGTTGTCTGGGCTGGAGAGTTTTAGTTTTGAAGAGAGATTGGATATACTGGGGTAGTTTTCTTTGGAACAGAGGAGACTGAGGGGGCACTTTGTTAAGATGTATAAAAGTGTGATGGGTATAGATTGTGTTGATAGGAAGTAACTATTTCCCATGGCAAAGGGATCAATGATCAGGCGGCATAGATTTAAGGGAAAGGGCAGGAAGTTTCGTGGGGATGTGACTCCTAAAAACTCCTTTTGGTTTAAGTTGCTTTCTGTTAACAGCCTTTTGTGAATAGCTTCACTTCTTAACCCACACACTAGTCTGTCTCTAATGGTGTCATTCAAGACATCCCCAATTTCACAGAACAATTTCAAAGTGGCTGTGTATGGTGTAACTAGGAACAAACATGATTACACACCAGCTCTCTTAATGGAACCTAAACCTCTCAGTGATGACCAAAGGCTTAGGTGAGAAATGGCCCTACAAATCTCATAAGCTCATCATCTGTGTTCAAGCCTGATTTTTCTCTCTGTACCAGACTTTGCAGCAGGTTGAATATTCCTGGTTTTGGAACCAGTCCCCCCCCCCACCCCCGCCACCCCCCAACACTAAATTATCGATGATTACTCTCTATATATTTCTACTTCTCCAGGAGTCTGTCAACGTAGTTCCAACCTCCTCGTTGCAAGTTTTCTTTGTGGTGTTTTTAAAGGATAGGCTTACAGACCATGAAGGTATAAAGAAACAGGAGCTGTATTGGAAAGGTAGTTACCCCTTAGGCTGTTGGGTAGACTGCCCGTTTTCCCATGCAAACGGCTGATGACATCTCCAATGCTTCAAATGATCGGACTCGTTAAGTGACCTTGTTCCAACTAGGAACAAACATGATTACACACCAGCTTTAGATAAGTGGGCCAAGACAGTGAGGCTATTTAGCAGCATAATAGGCCCCTTGTATCATGCTGGTGATACCATACTTTCCACTAGGAGTCAGTAAATAGCTAACCAGAATAGAAAAATGTGGTTGATTTTTCTGATTTCCACTGAAATACAACTATGTGGTGTGAGCTGAGGTCATGTAACTGCTCTGATCAACATCGTCTTTCTATACATCCCATTTACCAAATAGTGGTCAGGGAGAAAGTGCAGGGAGAAGGTGGGGAGAGAGTCTAAAATCTTCTCGGAGATTATTTCAGATTTTAACACCGATAATCATAGAATCATAGAATTTACAATGCAGGAGGCCATTCGGCCCATCGAGTCTGCACCGGCCCTTGGAAAAAGCACCCTACCTAAGCCCACACTTCCACCCTATCCTCACACCTCCACCCTATCCCTGTAACCCTACCTAACCTTTCTTGGACACGAAGGGCAATTTAGCACAGCAATCCACCTAACCTGCACATTATTGGACTGTGGGAGGAAACCGGAGCACCCAGAGGAAACCCATGCAGACACGGGGAGAACGTGCAGACTCCGTACAGACGGTGACCCATCTGGAATTGAACCTGGAACCCTGGAGCTGTGAACCAACTGTGCTAAGCACTGTGCTACTGAGCTGCCCTTCATTTACAATCAGGGCTTCACTGTGAGACTAGCTGTGGGGCAATTGACCAGGAACTCTGGCCATACAGTAGACTCACACAAGGCACCGTGTTTAATAGAGGAGGCAGGTTGGCTAAAGTGGCAGGAAGGCCCCATGTTGCCACCCTTTAGGAAAGCCTGCTATATTAAGACTGTCTGACACTTAATTGGGTAGTGGTAGACTTTCCCTGGAATCCAGGATTATGATTAAATCCTTCCTCCTGAGAGCTGCCAGCTAATTAGAGATAAGAAATGTCTTTGCAGGCATTGCCACCATGGGAGCGAAGCAGCTGTGGGCAATGTACACAAGTAGAGGTTTAGGATCAGGAGGGACCTAAGCCAAAGATGTATGATGGCTGGAATGGAGGTCGCCGACTTGGATGTGATGACTGGGAGATTCAAACCTGCATGTCTGTGTAGGTGGAGTTGAGAGCTGTTTGTTCATTTTATGTGCTGTTTAATGGAAATGGTATGTTAGAGTTAAGAGGTACATGTAAGATGTTCTTGTTATGTTCGAAGTTTAAATGTTTAAATACTGTTTTTTTTGTTGTAATAAAGTAGCCAAGCTCTATTTCTCATGCAATCACTCCTGGAGTGAATCGGTCTTTCTGCACAGTCTTCAAAATGAAAAAACGTTGTGGTTCTGGTCCAGTACCTGAGCCACTGTTGGATCTTGTCTGGTGTCCGTAACAGTGGAGGAGGAAAGGGGAATCAACAGCAAAAGATGTCTCTCACTTCCCCTCCCCCTGCATAACCCCTATCTGCCTACCCAACCCATCCTCCCCCACTTCCCCCACCAGCTCTTTCCAGGTGACTGAGTACCTTTGAACCAGCAAAGCCCCAGGAGCCTTCATGCAAAATTGGTGGTTCAACAGGTAGGCCATCTTTGAGCCTTCCTGCTCCAGAATTAATCTGGGAAGAGGCAGGAAGGTAGCGGGGCCCCTACCACCAATATCCCTTCTGATTAAATGCTCCCACCACCAAACACACCTCAGGAGAGGGCATTATATTCCACTTAAGGGTCCCGATAAACACAATTTCTGAGGGTCTGTTCAATTAAGATGCGCTGCTGGATTAATGCTTGCAAGCGCTGACGCGTGATACAACTCCCTAACCTGGTGAATAAGGGGATTTCTTCAGTGACCTGTTGCACATGAGTCATGGCAGGTAAAAAGATGATCAAAGAAGATGCTCCAGGTTGTCACCAGTGCAGGAGGATCAGTGGAATCATTGGAAGGTGGCAAATAAGGAATGTCGGAACAGCATTAGACCATTCAGTCCCTTGACTCAGTTCCACCATTCAAAGAGCTGAATGGCTGACCTGTGTCCTAACTCCATCCACCTTGGGTCCACATCACTTTGTGCCCTTGGCTAGCAAAAATTGATTGATTGCAGAGTTAAAATTGCTAATTGATCGAGCCCCTTTTAATTTTTGTCGGAGACGTTATGTACTTCCACCACTTTTCTGATCAGGCTGGCTCTTATTTAAGATTGTGCCCCCTTGTCCTAGACTTCTCACTGGAATAAAATGTTTCTGTCTTCTCACAAATTCCTTTAAACATCCTATAACCTTCAATAAAATTAGCCTTCAGCTTCTAAACTTCAGGGAATACAAGTCCAGTTTACAATACAAATAATCTCGCCTCAAACTTTAACAAGCGAAGCCTGGTAATGGTAAATCTATTGTTTTTTTAAATTATTTCAGTGGATGTGGGTATCACTGGCAAGGTCAGCATTTACTGCCCAACCCTAATTGCCCCTGAACTGAATGGCTTCTCAGGCCATTTCAGAGGGTATTTAAGAGTCAACCACATTCTGTAGGTCTAGAGTCACATGTAGGCCAGACCAGGTAAGGGCTACAGATTTCCTTCTCTAAACAGACATGAGTGAACCAGATGGGTTTTTACTACAATCAACATTGGCTTTCTGACCACCACCAGACTTTTAATTCAAGTGTCTTATTGTGTTAAAATTCCACCAACTGCCGAGGTGGGATTCAAACCTGGATCCCTGGAGCAACCCTCCATTTCTGGATGACTAGGCCAATGACAATACCATTAAGCCACTGCTTCCAAGATTCTAAGGTGTGGTGCCCAGATAATTGTACATCTCTAGCAAAACACTCTTCTCTATTTATTCTATACAAACCATCCACCAATAAAACCAACATTTTGTTCGCCAATTTGATTATCTTCTTGAAATGAAATGAAAATGAAATGAAAATCGCTTATTGTCACAAGCAGGCTTCAAATGAAGTTACTTTGAAAAGCCCCTAGTCGCCACATTCCGGCGCCTGTTCAGGGAGGCTTTTATCTGGCCACTGTATTTTAATGATTGTGTACATGGATTCCCAAATTTCTTTGAAGCTCCATTGTTAAAGGCTTTTCATTATTTTCAGAATACTTGGATCTATTCGTTTTTGGTTGAACCTGCCTAACTGTAATGACTCAGACCAGGCCTTTGAGATTGGCCATTTGGAATACGAATTTTTATATAACAGGGAGTGTCAGATCTTCTGCACTCACAGTGTCGACAGCAAGCTGAATGCACATGGCTGTACTGCTGTTGGTTTTGTTAATAAAAATAATTCGAGTGAAGGGACTTATTACACGAACCAGGTCAGGTCCATATTTTATCTTACATGTGAACTACATCCATGAACTTTCCTCAAAAAAAATTACTTCCTCAAAAAAATTAATTAACTTCATGAGATATGGCCTACCTTTTATCAGGTGCCTCTAATCAGCTCAAATATCTTCAAGTGCTCAGTCACTCTGTCCTTAATTATAGATTGCATTAACTTCTCCACAACAGATGTTGAACTAACAGGTCCATAATTTCCTGGTTTCTCTTGTTCACCTTTCTTAAATAATAGAGTTACTGTTGTAATTTTCCAATCTAAAAGGTACATTTCCTAAGGTCAGATTCTTGCTTTTAATTAGAAATACACCATGCAGCACTCTTAAGTTTTATCGGTGGTGATAAATGGTTCCCAATACTGCGTCAAATAATAAAAGTACAAAATGTCAGAGGAAAGATTATTGAAACACCTGTCCCTTGGAATGACTGTGGTATTGAATTTAACAAGAACAAGACATTTATATTTATTTTAATGCATTAAATCACAAGCATATTTTGCAACCATTCTAAAGCAAAGTTTTATGTCTTTGTGTACATAGGTTGAAATTAAACAGTTCAACTTAAGAGTGATGTGGAGATGCCGGCGTTGGACTGGGGAAAGCACAGTAAAAAGTCTTACAACACCAGGTTAAAGTCCAACAGGTTTGTTTCAAACACGAGCTTTCGGAGCGCGGCTCCTTCCTCAGGTGAATGAAGAGGTATATTCCAGAAACATTTATATAGCAAAGTCAGAGATGCCAGACAATGCTTGGAATGCGAGCATTTGCGGGTAATCAATTCATTACAGATCCCGAGATAGGGGTAACCCCAGGTTAAA
This sequence comes from Scyliorhinus canicula, assembly GCF_902713615.1. Taxonomy (NCBI): domain Eukaryota; kingdom Metazoa; phylum Chordata; class Chondrichthyes; order Carcharhiniformes; family Scyliorhinidae; genus Scyliorhinus; species Scyliorhinus canicula. Next base: position 74,882,120 of record NC_052164.1, on the reverse strand, counting down.
GAGGTGTGAATTGTCTCACGCCAGGACAGTTGGTAGGATTCTGCAAGTCCAGGCCAGATAGTGGGGGGTGAATTACATTCGTATTACATTCATCCCCCACCATCTGGCCTGGACTTGCAGAATCCTACCAACTGTCCTGGCTTGGGACAATTCACACCTCTTTAACCTGGGGTTACCCCTATCTCTGGATCTGTAATGAATTGATTACCCGCAAATGCTCGCATTCCAAGCATTGTCTGGCATCTCTGACTTTGTCTATATAAATGTTTCTGGAATATACCTCTTCATTCACCTGAGGAAGGAGCAGCGCTCCGAAAGCTCGTGTTTGAAACAAACCTGTTGGACTTTAACCTGGTGTTGTAAGACTTCTTACTGTACCCAACATAAGAGTAGCATAGTGTGATAGGGTTTGCTATATTATTATTGCAATCTTTAAATATTCTACAGGCCTATTTCTTCATGCATTCTATTACATCTTTGCATTTTAATTAACTGACGGGGTGAAAGGGAGTGTGAAGGTGGGGCCTGAAAGTTCTTTATGCCCTGTGCCTCAGCAACTTTCAATTCTGTCCTCTTTAAAATAACTGGATTTCCAATGGCACAAAGGTAATAGTCATCAGAAATCTGCAGGTGGAGAGCAACACAATGGTTGCCATCAACTTTATGTTGGTTAACCTAGTGGTTAGCACAACCGCCTCACGGCGCTGAGGTCCCAGGTTCGATCCCGGCTCTGGGTCACTGTCCGTGTGGAGTTTGCACGTTCTCCCCGTGTCTGCGTGGGTTTCGCCCCCACAACCCAAAAATGTGCAGAGTAGGTGGATTGGCCACGCTAAATTGCCCCTTAATTGGAAAAAATAATTGGCTAATCTAAATTTAAAAAAAAAAAAACTTTATGTTGGTTAAGACAGTTCAATTCTATCTCCTAAACAACCAAAGCAATATTGAACACTCTCCCACAATTCCCTCCCCCTCCCATTCAAAACCATCCCTTCCAATGCTGACCCTGTGAATTTTTCCAGTGGATTATGTTTCTGGCCCTCTAGGATCTTTCTCCAATATTTCTGTTCACTTGCTCACATCCACGAGTTATGATTGTATCGGCATCATGGTGCAGATGAAAATCTTCCACTATATTCCTCAACTCTATGGCATTGTGGGCTCTCACTGTCAAACTGAACCAGGGTGTACCACAAATTCCCTTCTTGGCTGCCAATTTGGCTGATATTGTTAACAATTCTTTTCTCTTCAGTAAAGTTGTCATCTTCTTCAAATCTGCGGTCCGTGCCCGCTTCCTCAAGTAAAAACAACCCTGACCCCTCCATCTTTGCTAACTACCACTCTATCAACAAACTACCTCCACAGACAATCTTTTGGTCATCCACCCATGTAAATACACAAACATAGACACTTAGTGATGCATACGGAATATAGTGCTACAACTGTAGAGAAGATCCATAGACAGATCAGTTCAATCCATAAGAGGGCCATTAAGGAATCTGATAACGGAGGGGAAAAAGCTGTTTTTGAATCTATTAGTGCGTGCTATCTACTTCTGTTGGCCAGTGTTAAATATTTGCGTAAAATGTTCATTTGTAATGGAACATTATACATTGGAATGGACTATATAATTAATCATTCTTGTTCCTCAACCTTTGAAGAGGGCAACTGAATGGATAATTTAATATTGACTGATCAACACCAAAAACACTGAATGTATGGGACATATAGCCCAGGGCACCAGTGCAGGTAGATACCATTGGCACATTTACGGAGAAACTGGATAGATATTTGACAAGAGATTTGTTTCTTAGAGATTTTTGACAGGTTAGATTGACAAAGGCTATTTTCCCTAGTTAAAGGCCCAGATTAGGAGTCATTGTCTCATAATAAGGGGCCCATCTTTTTTAGGTCTGTGCTGAGGAGAAATTTCCTTATTGTTAACCTTTGGAAGTTTCTATCCCAGATATCTGTGAATGCGTCCTTAAGTATACTTATGACTATGGTCGCAGATATTTAAACACTAATGGAGTGATATGGGGAGTCAGGAAATTGGAATTTAGATTCAGATTTAGATTTATTGCCACGTGTACCGAGATACAGTGAAAAGAATAGTTCTGCGTCCAGTCCAGGCAGATCGCTCCATACATGGAAACATAGAACGTATCATAAATACATGATGTAAATACACAAGCATAGACATCGGGTGAGGCATATGGAATATAGAGCCACAACTGTAGTGAAGATCCATAGACAGATCAGTTCAATCCATAAGTGGGCCATTCAGGAGTCTGATAACAGAGTGGAAAAAGCTGTTTTTGAATCTATTGGTGTGTGTTATCAAGCTTTTGTATGTTCTGTCCGATTAAAGAGATTGTGGGCGGCACAGTAGTGTGGGTGGCATGGTAGTACAGTGGTTAGCACTGTTACTTCACAGCGCCAGGATCCCAGGTTCGATTCCCGGCTTGGGTCACTGTCTGTGCAGAGTCTGCACGTTCTCACTGTGTCCGCATTGGTTTCCTCCGGGTGCTCCAATGTCCTCTCACCATGCTGAGTCATCTCTGCCATGAGAAATCCAACCAGTGGGAGGTGAGGATTGTAAAATGTCAGCCAAACGTTTGGCCTGGAATGATGGCTTGACTTAGAATCATAGAAGCCCTACAGTGCAGAAGGAGGCCCATTGAGTCTGCACTGACCCTCCAAAAGAGCACCATACCTCGGCCCACTCCCCTGCCCTATCTTGGCAACACATATTTGGACACTAAGGAGCAATTTATCATGGCTAATCCACCTAATCTGCGCATCTTTGGACTCTGGGAGGGAAATGGAGCACCCGGAGGAAAGCCACGCAGATATGGGGAGAACGTGCAAACTCCACACAGACAGTCACCAAGGCCGGAATCGAACCAGGGTCCCTGGCGTGGGGGGCAGCCATGCAAACCACTGTGCCACCCATGCCTTCTTTTATATTCCTACAAAACCTGCAATATGCTGATTGTCTCACAAGCAGAATCTGAAATCACTTTAGGAATTTGTCAAGTAAACCTTCGTATTGCTCAAGAGCAGCAATGATTCTAACCTTGGTCCAAAAGTCATAGGTATCTCTGGAATCAAGAAGCATTTAAATTCAGAAACTATCTCTGCATCATTTTACAAACATTGCAAATATCAATGTTATGAATATTGCATGGGCCAGTCGCAAAATACAGAAACTTTCAACCTTTTACGTTTGAATAAATGTAAGAAGGTGGAATATCTTGGAGAAATGATTCTCTTCTATTCCCCCAACAAAACTGGTAGAAACTGTTAACTGAAATGCGAACACATCAAGGGAATAGATTGCAGATTTGATACTGAGAGATTATTTCAAGTTCACAACTTTATTGAAATGTTAGTGAATCAGTCAGTCAATTACATTGCAAGTGTCCTATTGAAGTTAATTATTCACTCAGATGAGGACATTTCAGGCCGAGTGACTATGGATGAATATAATGAGTGCTGAAACCTGCTGACCTGTGTGGGAGGAAGCAATCTTGCTGTCCCCAAACTGTGCTCATGATAAATGTTTCCAGTTACGATAACCTTTGCAAAAAATTACTTGTTTGATGGTGCACATCTGTAACCTGGCAAGTATGTAATTCATATTCTTCCCCACTACATGCTGAATGCACACTTATCTGGGGCCTATGTATGATTAATGTTTACTGGGCCCACTCTATCATTTTACGTCTGTTGGCATAATATACTGTTGGACATATTGCTCAGAGTGTGCTTCATATAGTTTCCTCATTAATAAGTATACTGCAAGCAATGTACATGAGAGCCAAAGTGAGAGATGGTCAACACAAATGGTTCAAGGACTCACTTTGAGCAAAAATAAGATCAATGTTCATACTAACAGAGCAATGGCTTGTCATGCCAGGACCAAGTGGGTTGCCGCATCAGTTTTTGCAAAAGGAAACGTAATTTAAAAGCCAGCTGTTTTCTATGTTTTAAATGTGGGGAGTTTTTCGAATAGATACAAGAGTCATCCGCATATGTACATGTAGAAGATCATAAGCATGAATTTGGCCAAAGATTTACATTGTCACTTTCATTGTAATCAGAGGACAAGGACTGTTACAAAATGTTAAGGACATGTTTTTGAAGTGTGTTCAATACTGTCCCTCACCACTTTTCCCAGCACTGATCCTTGTGGACTGTCAGTAGATTAGTTTTCACTGACCCTCTCGACATTTCTCTTCACACTGGCACACATTTCCTCTGACATCATTTTGTGATGTCTTTTGGCAGTACACTCTTAGGGGTGGGTAATTCACTGCAACACCTGTCAGACAGATAGTTTACATTAGCTTACAGGCGGCTTGCATATAGCAACTAAGGCATTAAACTTTGTTAATCCATTTGAATTCATCACTGAGGTTTTTAAGAATGAACATTACATCAGGGAGATTCATAAACAACCCAATTTAAGATACATTGTAAAATCCAAATGTACTTTAGCTCTGAGTCAGCTGGGAGGACAGGCATTCGAAAATTAGTGTCCTTGAAGGAGTCAATAGCATCACTATCGAGGCCATGATCATCCAAAACCAATCCGCTGGGCCACCCATATGCTTCGGATGTCAGAGTCCCAACTGCCAAAGCAAATCTTCTTCACCTAGCTCAAGGAAGGATCCCGAACAAGAGGAGGACAATGGAAGCTCTTCAAAGAAACCTTGAACCTTGTAGAAATTGAACATAGATATCAATGCCGGGGAGACCTTTTCTCAGAATAGACTTACTTTGAGGAACCTCCTGATTGAAGGTCACAATTCTTCGACAATACCCGATAGCAAGAGGAGGCCTGGAAAAGGAGCCTGAGAAAAGAATACCCATGACTTAGCTTCCAAGGACCAATGCCACCTTTTTGAAACCTCTGCCAAATGATTGATTGAAGATGCGGATCGGACTCACCAGCCGTGCAATGACCCACAGAACCAATGACAAGTAACTCTCGGTATCTAAGATGGACAATCATACCCGTTAGCAAGTGATCAGGGCATTCTATCTGTTATAGTTACTTTAATAGACTTAACATCCTCATGACAAACCAGGCATTAAAAAATTATTATTTCACCTTCTGTGACTTCAAACTCAATTTATACATTAAAGTACCCTTTTAATGGAATTAACAGCCTCATGACAACCCAAAGTTAACAAAAATAAAAATATATCTCCCTTTCATTTTATTTGCATTTTAAACATATTTATAAAAGCTAAACATTAAGAATGTTTATGGGCTAAACAGGGCTACATTTTTATCGATCTAACCATTGCAAGAGAATCACCTGCAATGACTTCTCTTCCTGCTCCTGCACTGTTACCTCTGAGTCCCTGCAAGGATCTATCGTAGATCCACTCCTATTTCTCACACACATGTAGCCCCACAGCGACATCACCCAAAAGCATAGCATGAGTTGTTACATGCATGTGGATGATTTCCTCACCATCACCTCTCTCAATCTGTTCACTCTCCTTAAATTGTCAGGTAATGGTTGAGCAGAAATTACCCCCAATTGAATATTTGGAATATCGAGGCCATTGTCCGTGATCATAAACTCCATTCCCTAGTCACTGACCCCATCATTCATTCTGGCAACTCTCCAGGGCTAAACCAATTTGTTCCAACCGTGGTGTCATACTTAACCCCGGGATGAGTTTCTGACCATATAGTCACATGATCACTATCTATTTCCACCTGTGTCATATCACCTGTTCTGTCACTGGCACAGCTCATCTGCTGGTGAAATCCTCTGTATTAGCCATTTGAATGCACACCTGACTGGCTCCACAGTTTACATTGAGATCATCCAAAAACCCTGCTTTCCATTTCCTAGCTTGCACAAAGTCCTATTCGCCTATTTCTCCAGATCTCACTGACCAACATTACCGCACTGGTAAGCAATGCCTCCATTCTAAAGTTCCTACCCTCAATCTCAAAATCACATCATGGTTTCATTCCTCCTTTTCTCATGAATCTCCTGCAGCCCTACATCTCTCCGAGATAGCCGTGCTCCACTAATTCTGTCATTCTGAGCATCGTAAATTTTAATTCGTCCACCAGACGTGCCTTACACTTCAGTTTCTGAGGCCCAAGATTAGGAAATTGCTCCCAAAAAGCTCTTTGGCTCTCTATCTCTCCTCACTCGTTAAAACCTAGCTCTTTGACCACACTTTTGGTTACCTCTCCTATGACCTCCTTATGGAACATGTCATCATTCATGAAAAAATGCAAGTTGTTGCTGTGTTACACGAGAAGCTACTGGAGATGAATATTAAAGGGCTCAAAGGAAAAAAAGCCAATCAATTTCAACCCATAGAATAAGTTAGCCAGGATCAGAAAATCATTTTAATTGATCCGAGGTGTCACTTTTCCTCAAAAACCCGTTGGCTTCATCTGGTCCCTAATTTGTTTCAGAACCTGCTCAACAGCAATTAGCCTCCAAATGACCTCAGAAAGGCACAGCGATTTAATTATGTGGCTTTCAAGAGACAGAGGTTGACATACCACTATACTTTAGCAGGAGAATCCCTGTTATTTGCTCCCATTCTACTAAAATGGTTTAGCTCCAGCATCATGTGAGGAATGCTAATTACTTATCAAGGAATGGAGTTGATATGGCGCTTGCTGTTTTTCCTTATTGTGTTACAAATCAGCTGCAAAATTCCACCTCTTAAATCAGTAAAGCAATGCTGAACCAATTTATAAAATAACACAACAATCCCAAGAGTCACTTACAGTTGAGAACTTGCTGCTTAGGATTTTGTTACCTGTCAGTGTGTGGAATATTAATCTTATTGAGCAGATGCAACCATAATTATGGAAAGTTCCAGAAATCTCGGTCAGCGCTTCCGCAGCCACAACCCACCACCCACTACTTGGCAAAACACGATGACTACACCCGATGCTGTGCTCAGTGGCCAGGCCTTGACCTGTAAACTCCACCGTTGTCTGGAGCTTCAATCTAAGCAAGAAGGCATGTTGGTATTAAAATGGTGCCTTACATGAGGTATTAAGATTACATAATTGTTCACTTCCATTTTAAGCAGTTAAAATTTCTAGCTTTTGTTGAAAGAATTTCACATCTCAGTTCAGCTCTAACAGGCGCTCACGGAAATGTTTTTTTTACATAAATTTCCCAGAGCAGTTTGCAGACTGCAGCACAAACCCACGTACAGTAACTACCATCTGGATTAACATGCTGCAACATTACTATTTTCTTCAGTCATTCGGGTTCTTCACATTTTGAATCCAGTCAGATACATGAGCACAAAGCCAGATGACATTCATTTTTAATGACTTAACAGCCTTTGGGAAAAATAAGAACTGTCAATGGTTCAAAGTGATTCACCTACAATAGTGATCCCACATCAATGCCCGATCAAAAATGAAGCAAAAAGCCTTTCACCTTTGTGCACTGTCTTTAACCTTGCCAGTCTGAACATAAACAAGGCTAAATGACATTAAGCCAGTGTTTGATGTATGCTGGTTATGGCCAAGTAGACATGCGGGAATTGAAGTCAATGCCGTGATAGATTGGGACAGATTGGGAGCTGGAACCCTCTTGAGAAAGAAATCAAGAGGAATGATTATTAATGAAGCCAGCTCTGTGTTGAGGCCAGTTACTGCTGAGATCACTCCCACACAAAGATTAATAAAGAATGAAAACAGAAACAACATTAACATGCCAGTGAGTACCGAATACTTCATTATACATAGGACTGTAACAAGGACAGTACAGGATTGATAATGGACGGCGATAACTCCTGCATCTAGCACTGTTTTGGCATTGCATTCCCGCAAGGATACATTTCCTTTACAATTTATGCTTCATATTTTCTGACTTCCGACAAGTAAATAGATAATAACCCACACTGTTATTCTAAGGCCATGACTGCTGATTTAATAACTGCAATTATGCAATAAATTGGAATTTGAATGAAACTGAGTATCAATGTTTCCATTATCAGTCTGCAAAAACCAAGAACCAGCATTAGAGAAAAAAAATGCACCACTTCTATAATATCAAGTGCCCAGTTGCTAAGCAGTGCCTCCATAGATGTTTTGATAAATTTAAGTACTAGTACCAGGTCATTTAAAAAAAGTTAAGTGTACTTTCACAAGTGTTAAGTGCTGCCATTGGGTCCATTCAACATTCAATCTATTGTATCTTTCCCAATGTAAGTAAAACTGGAAGACTAGACACAATCAGCAGCTATCAAGGGTTTTTTAACTAAAAACATAAGTTTCATGGAAAGTGTATTTTTAATTTGTTTAACTCCTTCCTCACTGCACAGAATCAGAAAATGCTCAACCGCCATTGACACGTTTCTTCTACCAATTAATGGTAGGCTAAAGTGCGACCACTCGTTTGAAATGGAGTGTGTTTAAGGTTGCCAATTCTAACTGTGCATATTCCGACAGGGCTCTCCCCAGACTCCTGCTATTGTTCACCCAACATGTGCATCATCACAGAGCCCTGCCTTTGTAGCCACCTAAAATGGACGCTGAGCTACAAAATAAGCCAAGCGCTAAGTCTGCAGGGAAACAGGCAGTTTAGCCAGACCAGCAGTCTGCAAAGAGAGCATTTTGCATTCTGCAAGTAACAGAAACTAGTTTGGGCTCAGGTGAGAAGACCTTAGCTAGGTGCAAATGGCAAAACGCTTTGCATGCTAATGAGGCAATCAGACCTGAACACCCACACAATAGATACATTTGATTCTGAATGGACACATTTGAATCAAGGCCCAGACATCGAGGCACCAGAAACCTCCAAACAAAAGGGCATAAGAAACGCCCCCCCCCATCACGGAGACCCCCTCGCATTGGGGAATTAAAACAGTATCGATGAGGAATTGACCCAATAGATATCCGAAGGTTAAAGCCTGCCCAAGAAGAGGGAAGGACAATGGGATCCCTATAAAAGACAGGGACCTCGTGTTGTCCGGTCTGTTATTCCGTGCTCCGGCCCTGACCAAGAACTTGAAGATCCACTCTGACTCCAGCCGTTGAGCACCAGCCGCCGAACCGTAAGTGCCAGTACGACGCTCGCTACGCGAACTAAGCCCGCTAGAACCCCCAGTGACCAGAACGCTTGCTGAAGGTTGCAGCCCAAGACCAGGACGAAGGCCTCGCTCCCTGACCTTGCCTGTTCCTGTTAGATAAGTATTCTGATTACTTTAGTTTAGTCATAGCTTAGTCTCTTAGTGTGTGCATGAATATTTATTATTACTGTATAATAAATATTATCGTTTGGACCTTACTAATCGGTGTATCGTCTTTATTACTTTGAACTTGACCTTGGAATACTCGTGACGTTGTCTATATGGCAACTGGCGACTCCTAAGCTGAATAAATACATAAGACAGAGCCTAGTGGTGTTAAGCACTTGGAAGTTAATACACCCCAATAAACGCGTTTTGCCCACATACCAAAACGTGCAACACCTTCCCAAGGCTTTTCAATTTGTTCACAGTCTCCCAGGAATTTGGTAGTGGCAGAGAAACAAACAGCCACCCAGGACTCCCTCGGAGTCAAAACCTGAACCCCACCGAAGCTTAATTCAACCTTTTAGCAAGGAACCCTCCTTCCTACCCTGCTGGGACTGGATTTTAAGAGTATCAATAGTGCCAGGGAGCCCGAGGAGAAAGGAAAATGGAAAGAGATTACATCCCTAGACAGCATCCTGTCCCCTCAGCATACAGCAGGCAGAAATCCGGACGAAGGTTAAACTCTGAGGTATGTGCAACCAGAAGAAAATTTGATCATCCCCAGATAAAAATTTTAAAATGCACTAAATTATCTACCCAGAACACCAACCCCTTGGAATAAATGGATTACTCATTCAATCACACAAACCCCAACCTACTGTTGGTCATCAAAGGCCATATCCTTGCTGCTGCAACTTGTGCCGCTGGTCCGAGAGAGTGTTCACAAGGTTCAATCACATGGCTGCGCAAACTTGGCTGCGTGCACACCCTCAAGCCGACTCCAATCGTTCGAGCAACAACCAAACCTGAAAATGAAAATGGCGTAGCCAGGGGAATTGGTTGGCTACTCAGCTATATCATAATTATTTTTTTTTTCAATAATCTTTATTGTCACAAGTAGGCTTACATTAACACTGCAATGAAGTTACTGTGAAAAACCCCTAGTTGCCACATTCCGGCACCTATTCGGGTACGCAGAGGGAGAATTCAGAATGTCCAATTCACCTAACAGCATGTCTTTCTAGACATATAAATGCTGTATTAATTAATTTTCTTAAAATATCTTATTAACATCTCTTGGATTGCTTTTAGCAGTCACCGGGAGATGGATGACGATGTTGGCAGACTCCCAGCCAATCTGGGATATTTGACAATCCTACAAAATTTGTTCTCCCTATGATCACCACTATTTGCGTCTGGACGCAGGGAGAATTTTCCACTCACAGAGATCAATACTTTTCAAGTGATAGTCCCTTCAATGTCATGGAGACGCAAGAAGCTGTAATCCTGTACGGCAGCCAAAGGCTGCAGCTGCTATGGACCATTTAAATTGTGGAACAGGCTCCACTGCATTAGAGCACACAACTAACTTGTGTGTGGACAGCTGTTTGGAAGTTTCAAACATCAAATTTTGGCTTCCAGGTGGAAACATGTTTGCAAAGCTGGAAGGGGCGAGAGAGGGGCAAGAGAAGCAATGGTGGCCAATGAAAGCAGATGGAGCCTCCACCACATGCACCAAAAAATAGTGATTCCTTGCTCCTGATAACAACCACTGAAAACACTGGCAAAGACCATGGGCTGGATTCTCCGCAGACCCGCACCAAAATCACATTCGGTGCGGGGCGGAGAATGCACATTCATGCCTAAATCGGGCCCAGTGCCGGTCCGGCGATTCTCCGGGGCCCGGAAATCGGTGTGACGACGAGTACGCCGCATGCATACAGAGGTCCGCCCAGCGATACTCCGCTCCCTACTGGCCGAGTTCCCAACGCCGTGGAACTAACCACCTATCGCCGGTCGTGATGTTGGCCTAGCGGCTGTGGACTCAGTCCGTAATAGCTCTGGTTGGGGGTGGGGGCGATCGGACACTGGAGGGGGGGGCCTTATAGGCAGCCAGGCGTTAGATCCGCGCAGTTCGATGATCGGTTGCGTGGCCGATCGGGAGGGTCAAATTTCTGAGTCTGCCTCCACGGTCCGAGCGCCATGGAGCTCGGCACGGCCGCTGGAGGACACCGCTGTGCGCATGTGCAGACACCAAACCGGACGTTCGGGGTCCTGTATCTGCATGCTAAAGCTGCAAGAATCATTTGGGTCTCTTCTAGCCCCCTGCAGGGCATTGAATTCATTCATCTTTTTGATATGAATCTCTGGAGTAAAACACCAGCATTTTTACGCCGACGTGGGGACATAGTCCCTTTTTGGGAGAATCCAGACCCACCTTTTTAGACCAGCCAGAGGACTCCAGGGGTTGAAGTGCATCATTTACCCCACAGCACTGTCACTAAAAGTAGGGCTACTATCAGTGGAGGCTGCAGTGGAATGTGTATGAATGAATACAAGGTCATTTCACTGTCTCTGGATCACAGTACTGAAGGAGGCCATTTGGCCTATCATGTTTGTGCTTGCCCCAATCCCATTTCCCTACAGCCCTGCATTTCTGTTCTCTACAGACACTTATCCAATTCCCTTCTGAAAGCCAGGTTTGAATGTCTGTTCCTTACACAGTTCCTATTTTCAGCTACTTGAACTAGGTTAGTATCGAAATGTAGAATGACCATGCTGGAAGGTGCACAAGTGTGATTTGCCCTCAAATTGAAGCCAGATAACCTAAATTTGATCAAGTGCGCTTCCATCAGTCTCACATGGAGATTTTGAGCAAACTAAGAAAACAGCATCTGCCAATAACACTACTTGGACCCATGAAGCTCCTAATGCCAAGTAGACCCCACACGTCTGCTGCCCCCACATGTCCATCTACGGGTTGCTTTTCCACAGAATGTAATGTTTAGCAACATTCATTGTTTATGCATAGGGAGCGAGTTGCCCACGCATTCTACAGAAAGTGCTGAATGAGGCATGAAAGCAAAGGAGAAAGAAGATACTTTGAAGAGACACACCTCAAAAACATGAATCACACTGCACTGGGAAAGAGCACTGTTGCAGAGCTTCCACACGCCAAGGGCACAGGAAGGTTTGAAATTTATCAAAGCCTGAAATCGAGCCAAGACTGACAGCAGGCCAGAAAACAGACAAGTGGTAATAACACAACAGACAAGAGTAGAAATGAGCAGCCCAACAGCACGATTGAAACAGATGAGAAAGTACATGAATAAAGATTACACTGATGAAAGCAAACTGAGTTTGAAAAGGCTGCTGTGTCTCTGTTCCAATTGATGGGGGCACACACAACTTGATGCAGGAAATGCAGGTGGATGGCAATGCGGTTTCAACGTGAAGCCTCCTGAACCTCACTCAGACACTATCATTTTCACATTTCATATCAAAGCAAATAAGAATGGGAAGGGGATTTAGAAAGACACTCATGTTTCTTAATATGCCAACAACATGAAGAGAAGCAGTTTATCTACAACCCGCGGCTAATTTTAATAAGTATAAACAGCTCCAAGCCAGGAGTTAACTATTATTTGTAATTTTAGACCGACACAATAAGTATTTGCATATTTGACATACTAACCAAGCACTTAAAAACCCAGGGAGCAATATGACAGTCCAATTTGCTTCAATCAAATTTGCATGGTGTGGTCTTCGCTGCTTTGCTGAAGAAGCACATTTGCAGTCAAACAAAACTCAACAAATGCGTTATAATTCGGAATCCTCCAAATCGATTTGTACCCAATGTCACAAACCTTCAATGGGAACAGTTCCATAACTCGGGTCGTTTCACTGTTGCCGTGAGTGGCAGCTTGGACGCCAGAAGTATATAAGATTTTAGTTTAGAAGGGCTGCATGGTCAGCGCAGGCTTGGAGGGCTGAAGGGCCTGTTCCTGTGCTGTACTTTTCTTTGTTCTTTGTTCCATGGCACTGAACAACAAATGAGCACTATGTGCAGCTTCTGGGAGGAGGCAGAAGTGTATTGATGTTCTGTGTCAATTGACAGGAGGATGGGCTCATATGATGTGGCTAATCGGTAAGTCTGTACAAAAGAATACGGGTGGCACAGTGGTTAGCACTGCTGCCTCACAGCTCCAGGGACCCGGGTTCAATTCCGGCCTCGGGTCACTGTCTGTATGGAGTTTGCACTTTCTCCCTGTGTCTGCATGGGTTTCCTCCGGGTGCTCCGGTTTCCTCCCACAGTCCAAAGATGTGCAAGTTAGGTGGATTGGCCATGCTAAATTGCCCCTTATTGTCCAAAAGGTTAGTTGGGGTTACTAGCTAACAGGGATATGGTGGAGGCGTGAACTTAAGTAGGGTTCCCTTTCCAAGGGCCGGTGCAGACTCGATGGGCTGACTGGCCTCCTTCTGCACTGTAAATTCTATGATTCTGTGACACACCGTCAACGTGCACTTGCACATGTGTGACTTTCGATTCAAGTAATACTTATGTCTCTGGGGATTTGATTGCAGGGACCATGTTTTTATGGGAAGATAAAATAGGGAAATTAATGGTTAACACTTTTTTTCCAGAAGCAAAAAATGGCATCTTGCAATGTCTTGCAACTTAAGCTATTTTTAAAGAACTGCAACATTTGGGGATTTTTTTTTTTGAGCACATTCAACATTGATCGGTAATACGTCCCATACTGAAAGCTGGTATTAACCATCTGGTGCTCCATTTATGTCAATACTCACAGCCCCTTGTTATGCTGAAGCACAGAAGTATTATTGTAGAAGAATTAATAGTACCATTTAAACATGCAAATTGCTGGATATGGTGGATTCTAATACACCCACACAACTATTTCCTTAAGTGCCATGAACAGAATGCCTGCCTACAGCACTGTGATGCCTGTGGGCCATTCCTTTTTTTTGTATTTTAGAGTACCCAATTCATTTTTTCCAATTAAGGGGAAATTTAGCGTGGCCAATCCACCTCGCCTACACATCTTTGAGTTGTGGGGGCGAAACCCATGTAAACACGGGGGGAATGTACAAACTCAACACGGACAATGACCCAAAGCCGGGATCGAATCTGGGACCTTGGCGCCGTAGGCAGCAATGCTAACCACTGCGCCACCATGCTAGCCCGGCCATTCCTTAAAGAATCATTTAATTGCCTGCTGAACATAGGAGTTATTAAACTGAATTAGAGTATTCTGCCTGTACTGCATGAGCTTGGGCCTAACAGCTGTGATGACCAGATTAGTTTGATATCAGCTGTGCCCAGGAGCTTAGGCAGGGATGTTGAGACAAACATGGTCAACTATCTAGTTTGGTGCACCTTACACTGGCACAGCATGCATATTATGGCTGGCTGCCTCAACATCCTCATCATTGATATGGGGAGAATGTGCAAACTCCACACAAACTGTGACCAAGAGCAGGGATTGAACCTGGGACCTCGCGCCGTGAGACAGCAGTGATAACCACTGCGCAACCATGCTGCCCCTTAACCTACAATAATATCCATGCCCTCCCGTCAATCAATCTAGTGCTATGTGATGCACGCATTTACCTGTTCGGGAAACATCTTCAAAATCAAATGCTCCTCAGGTTTTACTGGAACATTTCAATACACCTCAACGATGCTTTGAGTGGACCTCTTCCGACTTACTATTTAATTCAAAGTCGGATATATAGCAAAACCAGAGATTGGTTCCCAAAACTGGACAACAAGCTCAGATCCATAACAATATGCCAAAGCTGGGTGTAGATCTGCTAAATCAACTTTGAATTCATTCATCGTTCTTCAGCTTAACTGCAGGTTATCTTGATTATCTGTCACTTTAAGATAAAAAGATTCAATGACACCGTAAGTTTTTTTCTATGGCCTTTTCAACTTAAATACATTTAGAAAAATGCTAATCAAACACAAATGGGTAATCAAGACCAAATGTGGTCCTTGGCTGAAGCAGGGTTCGAGCAAACGTTAAATTAACCTAATTCAATTCTCCTTTGAGAGTCCTACATTCTGCTATCTACTAATCAAACCTCTGTATCTTTGCACAAAGTAGCACTCTTAGCTGCCCCAGTTTCTTCTGTTACTGTTTTACACTCTTCCCTTTTCCTCTTGTCCTTATTTTTAATGTTATTTTTCTCTCAAACTCTACTTTTCTTTCTAACATCATTCCATTCTCCTTTTCATCTTCTCCCTGTTTCAGTTGGGTGGGTGGTATAGCAGGAAAAGGAAGAGCAGTGGCCACTTGGGGTGTGGGAATGTGGAGAATGTGTAAACCGCCAGAGCATCTCTCCTGCCTCCACTTGCCCCTGCCCCTAACTCTCAGTGGATCCTACTATTCAACATTCACATTACCTTCTCCTTTTATGACGACCCCCGCTGACTCCCTCAGTTGTCTCACCTCATGCCCTTGAAACTATTCTCCTCTTGCCCAGGTCTACCTGACCAGTATTTTTCTCTCTGTTCTCCTGCTCTCACTTGCCCCCTCCCAGGGTTTAAAAAAATCAAATTAGAATGAAGAAAGGATCTCTTTCTCTCTCATTGGGTGATTTTAGCTTGTTGCACCTGACGTTGACCAGGCATTGACAGCCTCACAATGTGGTCGATCGTTCTATTGACACTGACAATGCAACCAGTGCCATTTTGAGTTAATCTGCCATTTTGAATTGAAACTAGTTGCCTCATGCATTTAATGGTTGATGTTTCTCTCTGTAGTTTGATGAATGACTGACATACAAGTTGATCGCCTGACAGTCAAATTGAATCTCTCTGTCTCCGAGGTGACAGGAATTAGAACTTCTAGCTTACAATTATTTTCAATTAGCAGTGACCTTTTCTGTTAACACAGGGATGTAGCAAAAACAGATGAGCCATAAGAACATACTTTTACACCCACACACGAATACACTGCCTCACTGCTGCTATTAAAACAAAGATGTGATCAATTTTACCTTGGTGATGCATTTGAAATTTATCCTGCTGTTCAAAATGATTTGAAGAAAAGTTACTGCACAGACAGTACTGACAACTGAAGACAATTATGCAATCAGTTCAGCTGACTGAATGATACTGATGCGTCCAGGGAAATTAGGTACATGGCACATGTTGACATGATGTGAATCTAAATTCAGCACCCAGTGTTGCAGCTTTGGACAAATATATCAAATCCTAGCTGAGGCTTTTGGAGAGGATGAAGTCTTCAATGTTTTCACTGTAAAATACCATCTGTGATGCATCACAAAATGTGACACCTCTGTCAATTAAAGGATCAATTACCATGAACAGGACAAGCAGGTATTTACACTGAATTGTCAATCAAATGAAAACCTCATATAACAGATCGTCAAATTGCAAACATTTTAGTCATTGTGGAGGTACCGTAAGCCATGCTGTCCCAATAGAATTTTAACACAGGCAACTACCTGACCAAGTGCCATGGGGGGGTCCTTCCTGGAAGGTGGGGGTCAAGGAGACGTGCTTGGCTGCAGGGGCTCAGATCAATGGTCTTCCTTGAGATGGGGTTCATTTGGCTGCTCTCCCCATCTGTAGGCTTTAAACCCAGTGCTTCCTAAAAAGTGAGTGGCAGTCCCCACAGCTGTGCTTTCCTCGAGAACAAAAAAATAGATTCAGAAAAAAATTGTGGCTTGGGAAACAACTGCTCCCCTGACTTAATGGATCATTGCAGAGCTCTAAAAATAACCAATCTGATTCTATCCCTTGAAGTTCCAATGAACTGTCAATCACAAAGCTTTTAGCAGGCAATGAGGTATGAATTTCAATGTGAACAATCCAGTTCAAAGCATTCAGCCTCTTAGCCATACACACTGCCTTCAATATTTGAAATTGAAATTGACTGCGTGAAAACCACTTCAATGTTTCCACCACTTTAAAGACTTAACTTTCACCTTCATCTCACAGTCCATTAAACTTGGCACAATGACAGACTTTTTAAAGAGCTTAGGGGTACAGATGGGATTACTTTCACTTTATTATGATAACATTATATTTCTTACATACTGACTTGTTGTTTAGAGGAATTTGGGGTGGAGATAAGAACACCTTCACTTTATTATGAGGGATGTGTTTTGAGATAATGGGCAAAAATTCTTCGCCCCGCCCCGCCGCTAATGCAAACCGCGATCAGGTGGAGAATTGAGCGGTCTGGCCAAAATCGACGTCCCCGCCCAGTGGCGATTCGGGCACCATGTCGCTCGTTGGTGTCGATAACAAAGTTTGCATCCTGCACCGGCGGTGGCATGCAAAACAGGCAGATGTATGCATTTAAATGTGCCATGATCCACCCTTCCATGATGACCCACTCCACTCAGGTGGAGGTTTCACAGACATGAATTACTACAAAAATTTACAAACATGATCTGGGCACCATGGCTGTGGAGGGGGAGCAGGAGGCTAGAAAAACACTGAAAAACCATTGAAAACTGCCTGGTTTGATGGGGGATGGCTGCCCGGACCAGTGCGTAGTACGGTAGCACGGTAGCCTTGTGGATAGCACAATCGCTTCACAGCTCCAGGGTCCCAGGTTCAATTCCGGCTTGGGTCACTGTCTGTGCGGAGTCTGCACATCCTCCCCGTGTGCGTGGGTTTCCTCCGGGTGCTCCGGTTTCCTCCCACAGTCCAAAGATGTACGGGTTAGGTGAATTGCCCATGATAAATTGCCCTTAGTGTCCAAAATTGCCCTTAGTGTTGGGTGGGGTTACTGGGTAATGGGGATAGGGTGGAGGTGTTGACCTTGGATAGGGGGTAGGGTGCTCTTTCCAAGAGCCGGTGCAGACTCAATGGGCCGAATGGCCTCCTTCTGCACTGTAAATTCTATGTAATCTATGTAGTGACTTGCTGCCATGTGGGATGCACCCCTTGGGATTGAGGTGGCCAGGCTCAGACCTTCATTGCCGCAGTCTGACTTTTAAATGCACCTCTTTGGTACTACTTACAGGCTACTGACTACTCACACTGCCGAGTGTTACCTGTGTCCTTTAAATGCTCAAAAGGCCTCTGGTCATCTGGGAGCCCACCCAGGCCACCCTCTAGGCACCATAATACGCCAGATATGTCATCAAGGGTCAGACTCAATCAGGAACCCACCAGGTGTTGGCACTCCTCAGAAGCACTGCCCCTTTGCGGAGGAAGCAGGGGATCATCAGAGTTCACTCCAACCAATGGATACCTGCAGCGTGGCCTACAGAAGCCTCCAGGTTCTCTGCCCCTCTCCGGCAGAGGACTCACCAGTGTCTCCCAGCCATCTGGATAACCAGGTGCCTCCTCCTGGTGAGACTGGCAGCGTTAACTGCCTGTGCCACCACCTCCCAGGCAGTGTTCAGGATGGCAGGCTTGAGTCTGCGGCCTACACTGGGGAATGGGATGCCCCTTCACTCCTCACTGGCATGGAGCTGTGGGCCCACCTTGGACTCCCAAACTCGGGGAGCAAGTTTTCTCTGAGCCATCTTGATGACGGCAATGAGTTTGTGGTGTGGATAAGAGTGAGTGGGGAAAATGGGGGGGGGGGGGGGGGGGGGGGGTAGTGGAGGGGGCTAAATGGGTAGCTCTGTGGGGGCGGGGGGGGAGAGGCTTGCCATAGATAAGGGTGGGGGCTGCTGTGTCTGTGATCTAGGGGATAGCGGGGGTCTGCAGAACATAATTAATATCGGAGTGCTCTCGAGTGATGGTCCCATCCCTCTCAGTTGCAGCGGCTGCCATGGAATACGTAGCCATTTAAAATGGCCACCTGCAAAGGACTATGGGAATTGTGGTCAATTTGGGACACACACAGGTTCACATCCTCTGTGTATTGTGCAAAGAAACCAGACCTGGTAAGAAACTCCCAGTTCATTAAAGATCGATCACCATTTTCCCCAAAACAATAGCATTTGCATTAAGGACCATCAACGATAGCAGACTAACCAGCGCCACCCCCCTTATTTGGAAAGGTCTATGTGCCTGGGACAATGATAGCTAGGATCCGCCCAGCCGTCGAGGTATCTGCCCCCTAATTGGCTAAGATCGATGAGGGTGATCGAAACCCTATCGATCCATTGGAGCTGCTGTGAGGACTGCCCAAAAGGATGCGAAATAGACGAAGGATAAAAAGCCCTGCGCAATAGGGATCGGCCTCGTTTGGAACCGGCCTGTGTGCGACCAACTGTAGCAGGACAACCAAGTTTAAGGACCCGCGACCATTTCCTAAAGGATGAGCCCAGCTGAGACGAACCTAACAACTTCCAACCGACCACGTGGACTCAGACAAAGGCCTTGAGGGGAATTCTCCGACCCCTCGCAAGGTTGGGGAATCGTCCGGGGCCGGCGAAATCCTGCCCCCGTGCTGGCCGGAATTCTCCGCCACCCGGGAATCGGTGAGAATGGGAATCCCGCCCCACCGGTTGGCGTGCCCCCCGCGCCGATCGACGGGCCCCCCGCGTCGATTCGCCGGCCTGTGATGGGCCGAAGTCCCGCTGCTGACAGGCCAATCCCACCGACATGGCTTAAACCACCTCTGTGCCGGCGGCGCAAGCGGGCCCCCGGGGTCCTGGGGGGGCGCTAGGCGATCGGACCCCGGGGGTGCCCTCACGGTGGCCTGGCCCGCAATTGGGGCCCACCGATCGGCAGGCGGGCCAGTGTCGTGGGGGCACTCTTTTTCTTCCGCCGCCACCACGTCCTCCACCATGGCGGAGGCGGACGAGACCCCCCCCTACCGCACATGTGCCAGTGGTGGCGTCAGCGGCCAGCGCATGGGGGGACTCACGCCGGCCGGCGAATGCCTTTCCGCCAGCCCCGACGCCGGCTGGCGTAGCGTCAAAGGCCGTTGGCGCCAGTCGGTGGAGCGGGAGCCACTCCGGCGAAGGCCTAGCCCCTAAAGGTGCAGAGAAGTCTGCACCTTTGGGAGGCCCGACGCCGGAGTGGTTGGCGCTACTCCGCTATGTCGGGACCACCCGCCCCGCCGGGTAGGGGAGAATTTTGCCCCTTATCTGAAACAGTGCCGGTCACTCGAAGTTAAGTTTACCTTAGTTATTAGGTGTAGTTTAGTACTGACCCGTGTGTATTATTGCATAGCGATACAAGTCCTGTGTTATTAATAAACTGTGTTTTTGCGCTAACATACTGCTTATGTGGTCATTTGGTCAATATAAGAAACAGCTTGTGGTTCACCTAAAGGGTAAAAAGGCAACAAATGGCACAGAAAACCCGATTTCCAAAAAAACCTTTTTCCAAGTGCCATGGAATGGCACGATGGGGTCGCTGCTAGTGCCACAGGAATCACTCCGATTTTACTGCTGACGGGAACACTCACTTTTGAAACCGAAGAATCGCGCCCGTAACGTATGAAAGTTATCACACAGAATATATGTTCGACCTTGTCACTCACCTTAATTAGACTTTTAATAGGCCATATGGTGAGAGAAATATGTTTGTTCCTTGCTTTTAAAACGGCAAGAAGTTGTTTTGCAGATAGATTCCACTAAAGACATCAACCAGCTGTGAAACATCTAAATAGCCAAGGTAATAACCTGGAAAGTGGAGATTCTTAAAAGAAAGGACTTTCTCCAACACATGCCAACATCAAGTTCATCTGAGAACCAGCCTCCTGGAAATTCAACCACAAGGATCCTTGCAGTTTACTGAAAAACTGCCACAATGGTATATTTCAACGTTCTTACTCTTTTGTTGATGTTGTATATATTATTGACAATTTGTCAATGTGCTATGAATATGGCATATAGGGGTGACACGGTTCAACAATGGTTAGCACTGCTGCTTCACAGCACCAGGGACCCGACTTCAATTCAGGCCTTGGGTTACAGTGTGGAGTCTTTTCCCCATGTTTACGCGGGTTCCCACTGGGTGGGTGGTGATACGATGGGCTGAATGGCCTCCTTCTGCACTTTACTGATTCTATGATGAAAAAAAATGTCCAGTCTGCATCTCTCGAAGGTCACAATGATCCTGCATTTCTGATGTTTTGTACATTAGCAATCTCAATCGCAGCACCATTGGCTGCTATGCCCTAGTTCTCAACCAAGGATACATAATGAGAGGCTGTAGGGGTTGTTTGGAGGCATATCTTGGCATCAGGATGCTTGAGAGCTAGAGGTGGTAGATGGGGGGACATAGGGTGATCTGGGGGCTTCCAAAAGATTCCCTCTTGCAGAAGCTGGTTTACAACCAGTCGGAGGTGCCATGAGCCACGACTCTTTATAAAGCTGGCCCAAAGGACCAGGACATGCCTAACCCACATTTGAGCCTGCCAGATCAAGACAGCAAGGTACTTCCTCGCATCTTGAACTAGCCCACATCCTTAACAGGCACTCCCGAAAATCAGAAGCCCTGGGAATGGGGTCGGGAATCGCCGAATTGGAACCCACCCGTCATTTTTTTGAAAAGCATTTGTATTCAAATTTGTAGTATTTTGACATTTTACAAAACAGAACAAAACAAATATATTGCACCCCAAATATAATAAACCCTGAACCAACAATCCCCCCCCCCCAACACCCACCACCCCTAAACGTTGATTGTAACTAGCTCTCCGAAATGCAAAATAAACAAACCATGTCTCTTGTGGAACCCCTTATTTGCCCCCCTTATGGCAAATTTCACCTTCTCAAGATGTAAGAACTCCAATAGATCCCCCAGCCACACCAAGGCACAGGATGGACAAGCTGACCTGCACCTCAACAGAACCTGCTTGCGAGCAAACAATGAGATGAAGGCTAAAACATCTGCCCCCCTCCCCCCGTCTTCAACTCCGGCAGGTCCGACCCCCCGAATATGGCCCCCAGGGAGCCTGGCTCCAAATCCACATGCAGGATCGTCGACATGGTGCTGAAAAACCACCTCCAAAATTTCTCCAACTCTGGCAGGACCAGAACATGTGCACATGATTAGCCGGACCTCTCCCACACCGTTCGTCAGTAGCCTCTACTCCCTCAAACAGCCTGCTCATCCTTGACTTTTTCAAATGCGCCCTGTGCACCACCTTGAACTGTATCAACCCTAGCCTAGAGCATGAGGTTGAGGCATTCACCCTCCCCAAAACCTTATACCACATCCCTCCTCCAACACCATCCCCAACTCCTCCTCCCACTTTGCCTTAACCGCCTCCATAGATACCTTGGGCGGGATTCTCCAACCGCCCACCGGTTGGGAGAATCGCCGGGGGTCGGCGTGAATCCCGCCCCTGCCGTCCTCTCAATTCTTCCACCCCCCCCAAAATCCAGCCCGGCATGAGTCGCACCGCCCGGCTCGGAGAATGGTGGGATCCGGCGCGACTCAATGGGCGCCGGGGCAGCCCGAATTCTCTGGCACGCGATGGGCCAAAGTCCCGCCCGTCTGTAGTCGGTCCTGCCGGCGTAAATTAGAGTAGGTCCCTTACCGGTGGAACCTGGTGGCGTGGGCGGGCTCCAGGGTTCCTGGGGGGTCGAGGGGAGTCTGGCCCTGGGAGGTGCCCCATGGTGGCCTGTGCGGTCGGGGCTCACCGATCTGCAGGCGGGCCTATGCCATGGGGGCACTCTATTCCTCCACATTGGCCGCTGTGGTCCTCCGCGATGGCCAATGCAGAGACGAACCGTCCTGCGCATGCGCAGGGATGACGCCAGCACGCGCTGATGCTCCCGCGCATGTGTTGACTCGCCCTGGCCAGCGGAGGACCTTTGGCGCCAGTTGGCGTGGTGCCAAGCCGCTATCCTGCCAGCCGGCGGGGCGCCAACCACTCCGGGGTGGGCCTAGCCCCTGAAGGTGCAGAGGATTCCGCACCTTTGGGGCGGCCTAACGCCGGAGTGGTTCACGCAATTCCGTCCCGCCGGGGCCCCCCGCCCCGCCGGGTACGGGAGAATCCCGCCCTTTATCCTCCTCGAAAATCATCCCATTAATCGCCGAGAAGATCCCACCCTCCAACCCATTATTGCAAGCATCTCCTCCAATAACAACGAGGCAGGCGCTACCTGCGTTGGTTAGCAAGGTGACCTCTGCCAGAGCTTTTCACAGTAACTTCATTGAAGCCTACTTGTGGCACTAAGCAATTATTATTATCACCTTCTCCTTTAGCAAGGCCACCATCTCTTTCCGATGCATGTCAAAGTGCTTGAAGAACAGCGCTCCATCTCTCCTGACTCCACTTCAGTCAGCTTTTCCACCGTAACGGGAGCAACCCCTCCCAAAGAACTAGCACCCGCTATCTTTCCTGCTGCTGGACTCACAGCCACACTCGCCAATGGACATTTTCTTGCTCCCTTCCACTCCTGATTCTTCTTCTGGGACTTCAATATTCCACAACCTCCTCAGACATTACAACACCTAATCATTCAAAAAAATCCCCCCAAAACAGGGGATAAAGGGCCAAGAACTAGAAACTCTAGCCATCCAACGTGCAACCTCTAAATACATGTCGTCACTGAAGCCCCCCCCCCCCCACCCACCATTTTTAAAGGACTCCTGAGTCATCCAGCCCTACTTCTCTCTCCTCCATTCGGGAATTTGTTGAAACCTGCCAATTGGACTAAGCATTTGGTCACCAACCCTAAGAAATCTATATGTGGCTCAGTTTATTTGATATCACACTTGTGAAGAAAATGTTTTCTGTGACAAAGGTGATAGAAAAATGGAATATTTTGCTTGTTGAATTATTTTATTACATCCTTATTGACACGTTTTTGCCAACATTCCAGTCGCAAAATTCATTTATCTTCCCAATATTGAATGCACTAAATTCTTCAGTCACTATTCATTTTCTCACTTCATCTATCTTCACACCAGTTTTATTCATTAATTTGCCTCTAGAAAAAAATGTATCACAAGGAAGGTGCTGGAAGAGAAACACTGACCAAAGTCTGCACTTGTCCCGAATATTCCAAAGCGCCTTTTATAGAAGATATTCTTTAGCCTATAATTATGTTTTTTTTTATCTCTGAAAAGGAACCATGTCTGATTTTTAACATCCTTTCATCTTGTTTTCCCTTTTGTAAAATGTGTTTGTTTGAACGGCGAATGATGACGTAATTAGGGAACTGGTTGAATGGATTGCTGTGAAACTGGTGAATTATTGCTGCAGTTTATTTTGTTCAGCTCATGGGGTAACAGTCAATAAGCGAGTATGTTGGAAACTATATTTATCCTTTCATGTTAATGGCGTCTGCACAAACAATGAAAAACTAGCTTTTTGATGCAAACGCCAGAACTCCAGTGGCTAGAACCTGATTCATTGATTTATAATGAACATTAATGGACCTAATCAGGAATCAGAAAGAGACCTCAGGCAGAAATATCCAGTTAAAATGAGTACAGCTACATCAGGTCATCTCTCAAAGAATGGCTGAGTATGATATGCATCTTGAGGAAGAAGTCATTCAGTCCACCCCTTCCAATAGAACGTATCATTGCCATTTTACAGCACAGAATGAGGCATTTTGGCCCATCATGTCTGCGCAGGTCATCAAACTCCTATCTGCCCTCATCCTATTTTCCAGAACTTGGTCTTACATGGTATGATGTTTCAAGTGCTCATCTAAATGCTTCTTAAATGTTGTGAGGAAATGCTGTAAATTTGATCAACCTGAACTCTGCCCAATTCAAGCCCCTGAAAGAAACGCATAACCAAAGGCCAAAGGTCCAGATGGATATCTCTCAGTAAAATGTCCTCCTGATCCCAAGGGTAAACAGTCCAGGATAACCAATAAACAGTGCATTCCTAATGGAATCCTGACCAACTCCATTGCGCAACTAGGCTTTCCCAACTGTTCAGGAGCTGGCATTTGACCATCTGCTTCCATGATTATCTTTTCCACCCATAATCCAGTCTCAAAACAATGCTGAGCCAGCTTCTTTTTGAGGACTGAATTGCTTCAGTTCAATCCACAGCTGATATCTCTTACTCCATGTGAAGCAAAAGCAATTAACACAATTCAGTCAAGACCTGTTAACATTTTTAAAAATTCAGTAACAACAGTTCAGATTCAAGAAGCCACTTTCATTGCCACGTTACAATTATGCATTCATTCACACATGAATCTTGGTCTTCCATCAGTTCAACTTTGGGCATTTTGCTTCATAAACTCTAGTCATTCTTGCCTGACCTCTGAACTCTAGCCGATGAATCGGCATTTTTAGAAAGCAATGTGGTGTGGCATTTCACACAATGCTCCACCTTACCAATGAATAATACAGTTAAAATAATCTTTGACATATAATTAACTGCTCTCTCAAGTCGCACAACTCAATTATACATCAAGACTCCTGCTCCCTTCAGACTTGTGTTTGCAATAAGATATAAATCAATGCATAGTAAATTAACCCCTCACAGAGTCTACAAAGAGCATTAATTCACTGAGGTTACCAATGGCA
The DNA here is from genome assembly GCF_902713615.1 of Scyliorhinus canicula. NCBI lineage: Eukaryota > Metazoa > Chordata > Chondrichthyes > Carcharhiniformes > Scyliorhinidae > Scyliorhinus > Scyliorhinus canicula. The sequence goes on along the minus strand of NC_052164.1, from coordinate 74,856,667 downwards.
CAGTATCAACGGTCACTATTGTGGTGATATAACCACTGTAGATATGTGTACTTGCAGTAGGGGGATGTATGGCTGTACCTGTAATACAGATTCCTCCGGTAAGCCCCTGCCGGCTAGCTCTGCCCACAGGGAGCTTGTGTATAAATATGCGTGTGAGTCACTGAGACCCTATTCTACAGCTGCCGCCGGAGGAATAGCATCACACAGCAATAAAGCCTCGATTGTACATGTCTCGAGTCTTTGTGTGCAATTGTTAGCGCCACAACTATGTACACAATTAATTCAGTCAATATTTAAACATGAGTCTGGTTATTTGACAGTTCACATATATCGACTGAAATTATAGTGTTTCACGTAGGACAGGTTTGTGCCCAGGTTGGAAACATTACGTTCTCTGAAAGACAGAGCAAAAATGATCATGCATAATAAGCCACTGAACCAATATTGCCAGTGATGTTTTGCTTTTTGTATAATGCACACACCATCTGCATATATAAAGCTAACTTGACAGTTCTAATTTCTATGCAGATACAATTTCAATGAAAAGTATGTTTTACCTCTGCAACTACAATGTGAATTTGACATGATTCCCTTCTTATAGTTAGTGAAGGAAATGTTGCAATTAAATTCAGTGGCATGTCATAATTAATTGCTTCATCACAAAGCCAATGAAAACATCCTCCTTACATTCGCGGCCAGGTGTCCCTGGACTGAGAACATGCGGGCCACAGGCATCATCAAGACCTCCCATGCCTGGTGGCCACCACAGGGTCTGGGGTGATTTATTGATCCTTTAAAATATCAAACGAAATTGTGATAAAAGTTTCATTACGTGATTTGTTTTTATTTAAGTCAGTGTCACTTTAACGGGCTGCCCTTTTAATTTGTCCCTCAGTTTATCGAATTTAGCCAAATTGTTTTGTGCAAAATAGTTGCAAACATACTCCTGTCCTGTTGGTAAATGTGGGGATGTGTTGATCCACTGCTGTTGTGGGCCTAAGGAGTGTAGGAACTGGTTAGCAGCATAAATTAAGCTCCCAATAGATCACACATTTCTGGTTAAATAAACAAGCAAGAAGGTTATGGAACCCAATTTTTATAGGTGCGTGAGAACCAGGGACCTGGTGGCGGACCAGGAGAGTTCGGAGATGTGAAGGTCATTTCAATAAAACTTTGGGGGATGCCTGCCCAGCGTCAGTTCAGGTTCACTACCCAGACAGCAGTGGGGTGAAAAGGGGCAGAGTGCTGAAGCTGGGGACCAGTGAGAAGGTCAGTCAGTAGAAGAGGAGGTTATCACAGTGATTGTATGTCATTAGTTGACAGCAGGAAGGTTGGTGGGGATTTTCACGATTGGGGGAAGCTGGCACTGCAGGATTGTTAAATTGCCTTTCACTGATGAGTTTGAATTGAAGCTCAGAATATCAAGATGCGACTGGAGTGCATAATCTGACGCAATGGGCACTCTGAACTGTGATCAAATGCCCAATGTCCCTTTTGAGTTGACACACAAACACCAGGCTGACAGACATTCAGAAACTTTCAAGTATCCGAAGAATCTTTGGCCTCCGCACAGGAAATTCACCAAGCTCCATTCCTCAAGAGGGGAACTGCTAACGTCTGCATCCAATTATTGATGATGCTGTCAAAAAGTCTGGAAAAGCAGGAATGTTAGGAGGCCGGGAAACGGTCACATCCTGGGATGTTTGACTTAAATCTAGATGTTCAGAATTTTATCACCGTTTAGAAACTGTTTAAGTTCTCAACACAAACATAATTTTCTAAGAATCTGAAGAAATCTTTCTTCAGCTATGGAACGATGGAATATTCTATACAGTAGAATAAATGAACAGATAGTTGTTTTGGAAACATGCAAATTATGCAAGGGAATCTTCACTCTTGGAAGTTCTATTAGATTAACCTGCCTCAGTTAGTCTACCTGTCCAGTAAATTACACCTGCCCAGGTCGATGAGTGTCCCAGCTCAGGGGCCATAGAGTTCACTTCATCTTTTTGACTTGGGTTTAGGAGTTTCCTTGCTTGCTGCTGGACACCATTGGTTTGAGGTGGCCGATTCTCAGAATATGCACTACCTCCTTTTTCTTTTTGGGGAACCCAATTATCTAGACATTCAAGGGCGAGCTCAGGTAAAAAGTTGGAGAGTGGGAAAGCTTCCTCCTGCCTAGTTAACCTGTAACTGCTTGCTCCATCTATTATTGGCCCAACTTTGCCACCAACCTGGAAAGCCAGGGTCAAAGTAATTGGAGCAGCGGCTCACTGAACCGGACTTTACCAGCCCTATCGCAATGGATTGTGAGACAGGCGGGCAAGTAATAAGGCAAACGGAAGGTGGCAGGAGGGTAAACCAATGTCTTCCTGCTGCCATGGCAGACTACCAGCAGCAGGAGTCTAACTATATGGTCACCCACCAGCTAGTCAATTGAGCCATTTAAGTGTCCAATTAAAGGCCACTGCCCAGCCTCATTAGCATTTTGCCTCCATAGTGAGGGTCCGTCAGTATGTGCAGAGATTCAAGCTAAATTCTGAGGGGTTCCAAGAGGCCCCTCCTTAATAAATGCTCCGTGGCCTGTGGATGGACCCCGTGTGGCCATGGTACTGCTGGTGGTAAATGGTCCATCCTGCCCCTAATCACTAGGGCCACCTGCCTGGAACTGGCTTGCGAAAAGAATCTTGCCTCCTCTTCGCGGGTGCCTCAGCAAGGATATGCCCTCCTCCTTCCACTGCAGCCTCAGCAACCCTTCCAACCCTTAAATTGGGTCAACAGCTCTGGGAGGCCGATTGCCCGCAATTCAACGGTGATCTCAGCAGCCCATGAATTGGCTGCCACCATAAAAATACCATCTCCGGGTCCTACTGCTGTTGGCACGGGATCAACTCCTGCTTTCGGTAACAGAAGCCCGACTTTTCAACTTCTGACAATATCAGCACAGTGTAGCATGTCTCCATCTCCTAGTCTAGCCTTAACGCCTGGGAATGGACATTCCGAGGGAGACAAAAGGCAAGATAATTAAGCTGCTGGTCTTTAATCCTGACTGTTGAAGAGCTTCTTCTAGGTCTCCAGCGGTCTTTCCTCCTTCCACTAAATGTTGACAAAAATGCTTATCTTTGTTCCCCAAAGTAACAATACAGACCAACCAGACATTCTCAAACTTAAAGTTTTCAGCTTGGGAAGTATCAAGTCAACTTGGCAGCCACTTCCTGGGCCAGAAAGAATACAATCATTTCAAACACCTCCCAGAGCTTGACTGAGGGATTTGAACAAGCATGTGAAGCATTCAAGTTCAACCATAAAGTGGAGTCTATTCAAGTTGACAAAAATTGATTTGTGCCCTTTGAATTCATTTGAGTCAATTTTCTAATAATTGCAAAACCTTCTTAAAGATTGACAATTAAATTATGTTCGTTTGTTCCCTCACCTGGTTGTGTTCAAATTTATATAGTTTGCATATCATAAGTGTCACAACATGCCAACACAGCCTGATGTGTAAAGGTCTATGACAATAGAACCATAATTAAACCATATTAATCACAGAAATCCTGGAGAAAATAAAGATCATGTTAAATACATTCATTTATATGACAACAAAATAACTATGCAAGTCGTTTGTTGTATATTTTTGTTTACTTCACTGAAACATTTTTTAACTAGTGTCATTTTATAAATAATCTTAATTTAGACAAAAACAATTAAGTTCCAGTGAAATTATTCAATGAATTTACATAGCAAGCTTTAAAATGGATTTTGGCAGAGAGAGAGCTGAAATATCTCCATTGTCTCAGATTTAAAAATACATCATTGTGTTGTCTGATCAGAAGATGTTACTGTTTTGCATACCCTAAAAAAGATATTTCTCTTTACACAAATCTGAAGTTACTGACTGAATCCAATTTTGACACCAAAACAATAAGTCAACAAATCACTTTGAGTCTTTGAAATTGTTTCCCCATTGTCTCACAATTGTCTAAGATTTTCACGTCACAGAATTTAATAATAAGCATGTCGCCATGTTGTATCTTTTTGTGAAAGTTTTGACAGATTAATTTCAAGCACGCAAACGCTGAATCAGACTTGTCTGCAAGGTGCACAGAATCACAGAAATGTTATGGTGCAGAAGTTGGCCATTTGGTCCATCGTGTCAATGAAGGCTTTCTCAACCTGTATTATGACTTAATGCCATTCCCCTGCCTTTTCCCCACACCCTTGCTTCTATTCAAAACATTATCTAATTCCCTCAAGTACCTTGATTGAACCTGCCTCCACCACACTTACAGGCAGTGCATTCCAAACCCAAACCACTTGTGTGAAAAAGCTTTGTCTTACATCGCATTTGCTTCTTCTTCAAATCGCATTAATTCTGTGCCCACTTGTTCTTGATGCTTTTATGGGTGGGTGCAGTTTCTCCCTAACTTCTCTGTCCAGCCCGTTTACGATTTTGAATATCTTTATCAAATTTCCTCTCAGCCTTTTTCTCCCCAAGGAGAACAATCCCAGCCTCTCCAATCTATCCGCATAAATGAAGTTTCGGGGGTAGCACAATGTTGCAGTGGTTAGCACTGCTGCCTCATGGCATCAAGGACCCGGGTTACTGTCTGTGTGGGGGTTACACCTTCTCCACGTGTCTGTGTGGGTGTCACCCTCACAACCCAAAGATGTGCAGGGTAGATGGATTGGCCACGCTAAATTGCCCTTAAAAAAATGAATTGGATACTTTAAATTTTAAAAAAACCTGAAGTTTCTCATCTCTGGAAGCATTTTTGTAAATCTCTTCTGCACTCTCTCCAAAGCATTCACAACCTTCTTAAAGTGTGGTGCCCAGAATACATACAGCACTCCAGCTGAGGTCTAACTAGTGTCTTCTCCAAGTAAATTAGAACCTCCTTGCTATTGTACACTGCTCTCTCCACCTGTCCTGCCACCTTGAATGATATATGCAAAGATACATCCAGGTCCCTCTGCTCCTGCAGACCCTTTAGAGTTGTACCCTGTATTTTATATTGTTTCTCTGTGTTCGACCCACCAACATGAATCCCCTCACACTTCTCTGTATTGAACTTCACCTGCCACCTATATGCCAATTCCACCAACAGGAGACAGCAGAGAGAACAGAGCAGAGTTTTACTAGAATCATTCCGAGTCATGGGGTAGGAATATAAAATGAATGCATATAAAGAGGGTGTATGTGTGTGTGTAAGAGTATGCATGTGAGAGAGATATCATGTGAGTGCATTCATGAAACACTGGTAGAATCTTGCCAGCTTGTCTTTTTACGAAAAATGAGTTATTTCCTTATTGGGAGTAATGGGTCTTTCCAGAAGATGTCCAATTAGCAGTGTAGCCATCTGAGTTGGCCACTTCCCAAGTTCAAAATGGAAAAACACAAGGAACGCAGGGAAAATTGGACAATCCTAGAGAAACAAGCAGTTTGCAGACTTTTCCTCTGTATTCTGCCTGCAAAGAAAGCAGACAACACTGAAACCAGCAGCCATGCATATTAATGAGTGATTCCTGGGCACAATAGTAACAATCAAAGATGATCGAAGTAAAGCTAGACTCCTCGGCGCCAGCAGGAGTCCAAGACAAAAGAAGCAAACGGGCACCCAAGGACCGCCCAGCGATCGGGAAACAGCCCCAGTATTGGGGAATTCAAACCAATCGATTGGTATGGGATCCAATCGATTTGAAGTAAGCTTGGGGTCCGCCCAAAAGGGAGCGAAGCCCCATGGAACTATAAAAGACAGGTCCCAAGTTCAGTTCGCTCTCTTAGCCAGCCCTCCCAGCAGAACATCTTAGCAGCTCTTGAAGAACTTGACCATAAGGAGGAGAGGCCTGGAGAACTGCTGCACCATCAAGTAAGTCTCCAGTCAACGCACGCTACGAGACAGATGCTCCTGACCCCTTAGTCCGTACCAGCTGGAAGCCTGCAGACTCAGGATCGAGCAAGAGGCCATTGTTCCCTGACCCAGCGGGTTCCCTTATCCAGATAAGTATTGGCCTGTTAGTGGTAGGAATAGCCTAGTCTTTTGGTATTGTATACATGAGTAGCGATTAACTGTATTAATGGACTTCTGGTGGCGGCGATGACGTAGGAAGCCGCACATTTGGGAGCTCCCGTTTCAAACGGACTTTTTGGCTCTTTTTAGAGCCCAAAACGGAATTTTTTCGACGTCTCCCGGTGAGAGAAGGTGTGCTGATCGACTTTCTCCGCATTTCATGACTCGAACTCGGAGTGGAAAGGGGGAAAAAATGGCAGCAGCTCCCCAGAAAAAATGGGGGAAAGAATCCAAGATGGCGGCCAGCGGAGCACCAGAGGAGTGGAAGCAGTGGGCCCAGGAGCAGCAAGCTGCTCTCCTGCGCTGTTTTGCAGATTTCAAGGCTGAGGTACTGAGCTCTCTGCAGGAAACGAACAAAAGGCTCTCGGAGATTCAGGTGACCCAGGAAGCTGCCATCAAGGCGTTGCAGACGTAGGCCACTGAACGAGAGGAGGAGGCCGTGGTCCTCGTGAGTAAGGTGGAGAGGCACGAGGCACTCCACAAGAAGTGGCAGGACCGCTTCGAGGAACATGATCACCGCATGAGGCGGACAAATCTGAGGATCTTGGGCCTTGCGGAGGGGCTGGAGGGGTCGGATCTGACAACCTACGCGGCTACGATGCTGAACTAACTAGTGGGGGCCGGATCTTTCCATCTGCCCCTGGAGCTGGAGGGAGCCCACAGGGTACTGGCCAGGAGGCCTAAGGAGAATGAACCCTCGCTTGCGGTGCTGGTGAGGCTCCCTCCCGGTTCAGTGATCGGGAGTGTGTGCTGCGCTGGGCCAAGAAGGTGAAGAGCAGCAACTGGGAGAATGGGGTGGTACGGATCTACCAGGATTGGAGTGCAGAGGTGGCTAAGCGGCGGTCCGGGTTTAATCGGACAAAAGAGGTGCTCTACAAGAAGAAGATAAAATTCGAAATGTTGCAGCCTGCGCGCCTGTGGGTAATTTATTTGGACCGGCATTATTATTTTGATTCCCCGGAGGAGGCGTGGGCTTTCGTGCGGACGGAGAAACTGGACTCGAACTAGGGGTTGGGAGTTGCAGGGTCGGTTGTAATACTTTATTGCTGGTTTCTGCTGTTGCTGTGTTCTCTTTTTCTGTACTTTTGTAATTTTGATATGGTTATTTATTGGGGTGTTGTTCTGTTTTTTGTTGTGGGGCATTGTTTGAGTTTTGTATCTTGCGGGGAGGGTTGGGGGGGGTTTGATGTATTCTATATTGGGTTGGGGGTATGGAGTGGGGCTGGTATTTGGGAGCTACGTCAGAAGGGTGTGGTGGGGCAGTGCGAAAGCGCGGGCTTTCCTCTGGTTTCCCGCATTGCGGGGCTGGGGGGTGGAGACGATGACGGGGGGGGGCCTTAACAGGTTCTTCCCCGCACTGGAGCGGTGCCTGGAGGAGGGATAGGATGGGGGATGACCCCACTTTGGGAGGGGTCGGGTTTTTGGCGGGAGTTTCCGAGGTCAGCAGAAGTTAGCTGACCCACGGAAGTACAATGGAGGACGGTTCGCGGCTAGTAGGGTTCCTAGCCTGGGTGGGGGGGGGGGGGGGGGAATACCGGGTTGCTGCTGGCAGGGTCAGGAAGGAGCTGGTGGGGACCGGGGGGACAGAGGTGAGGTGTTGTCGCTTTGGGGACTGGGTCGGATGGGGGGTGCTGGCCTGGGGCGGGCAGTCGACGGGCTATGGCTAGTCGACGGGGGAGGGGGGGCGGGACGCCCTCTGATCCGATTGGTCACCTGGAATGCGAGAGGATTGAATGGGCCGGTGAAGCGGTCGAGGGTACTTGCTCATCTGAGGGGGCTAAAGGCAGATGTGGCATTGCTTCAGGAGACCCACCTGAAGGTGGCGGACCAGGTCCATCTGAGGAAGGGGTGGGTGGGGCAGGTTTTCCACTCTGGGTTGGATGTGAAGAACCGGGGAGTGGCGATTCTGGTGGAGAAAAATGTGTCGTTTGAGGCATCTGAGGTGGTGGCAGATAAGGGGGGTAGGTATGTTATGGTTGGGGCAGGCTACAAGGAGAGAAAGTGGTACTTTGCTAGTGTGTATGTCCCAAATTGGGACGATGCGGGCTTTATGAGGCGTATGCTGGGACGGGTCCCGGATCTAGAGGCGGGAGGTCTGATTATGGGGGTGGACTTCAATACGGTGTTGGATCCTTCACTGGATCGGTCCAGCTCTAGGACGGGTAGGAGGCCGACGGCGGCCAAGGTACTGAGAGGGTTTATGGACCAGATGGCAGGGGTGGATCCATGGAGGTTTGTGAGGCCGAGGGCACGGGAGTACTCTTTCTTCTCCCACGTACATAGGGTCTATTCTCGGATAGACTTCTTCGTGGTGAGTAGGGGACTGATTCCGAGAGTGGAGGAAGCCGAATATTCGGCCATTGCAATCTCCGACCACGCTCCGCATTGGATAGAGTTGGAGATGGGGGAGGTGCGGGCCCGTTGTGGCGGTTGGATGTGGGGTTGTTGGCGGAGGAGGAGGTGTGTAGGAGGGTCCGGGCAAGTATTGTGGGGTACCTCAAGGTGAAGGATACGGGGGAGGTCCAGGTGTGGATGGTCTGGGAAGCCCTGAAGGCAGTGATTCGTGGGGAGCTGATATCCATCCAGGCACACAGGGAGAGGAGCGAGAGGAGTGAGAGGGACAAACTGGTGGGAAAGATGCTGGAGGTAGACAGGAGGTACGCAGAGGCAACAGAGGAGGGACTGTTGGGGGAGAGGCGCAGCCTACAGGCTAAATTTGATTTGCTGACCACTAGAAAGATGGAGGCACAGTGGAGGAAGGCACAAGGGGCAGTGTACGAACATGGTGAAAAGGCGAGTAGGATGCTGGCTCATCAGCTCCGCAAGCGGGATGCGGCTAAGGAAATTGGTGGAGTGAGAGACAAAAGTGGGAATGTGGTGCGGAAGGGGGTAGAGGTGAATGAGGTCTTCAAGGACTTTTACGGGGAACTGTACCGGTCGGAGCCAACGGTGGAGAGGAGGGGAATGGAGAGGTTCCTCGACGGGCTTTCTTTCCCGAAGGTGCAGGAGGAGCAGGTGGAGGGGTTGGGGGCACCGATTGAGCTGGAGGAGCTAGTTAAGGGGATCGGGCAGATGCAGTCAGGGAAGGCGCCGGGGCCGGATGGGTTCCCGGTGGAATTTTATAAAAAGTTTGTGGACCTAGTGGGCACCTTGCTGGTGCGGACACTTAAGGAAGCGTGGGAAGGGGGGACTTTGCCCCCGACGATGTTGCGGCGCTGATTTCGTTAATCTTAAAGAGGGACAAGGACCCCCAGCAGTGTGGTTCATGCAGGCCCATATCTCTCCTCAATGTGGATGCCAAGCTGCTGGCAAAAATCCTGGCCACCAGGATAGAGGACTGTGTGCCGGGGTTGTACACAAGGACCAGACAGGGTTTGTGAAGGGAAGGCAGCTGAAAACGAATGTGCGGAGATTGTTGAATGTCATCATGATGCCGGCGATTGAGGGGGAGGCAGAGATAGTGGTGGCGCTGGATGCAGAGAAGGCTTTCGTTAGAGTGGAGTGGGGGTACTTATGGGAGGTGTTGGGGAGGTTTGGATTTGGTGAAGGGTTTATTAGATGGGTGAGGCTGCTATATGAGGCCCCGATGGCGTGTGTGGCCACGAATGGGAGGAGGTCGGAGTACTTCCGGCTTTACCGAGGGACCAGGCAGTGTTGCCCCCTGTCCCCCTTGTTGTTTGCACTGGCAATCGAGCCGTTGGCGATGGCGTTGAGGGATTCAGAGAGGTGGAGAGGTTTGATGCGAGGTGGGTAGGAACATAGGGTGTTGTTGTATGCCGATGACGTGTTACTGTATGTGGCGGACCCGGTGGGAGGGATGCCGGGGGTGATGGAGCTGCTAGCTGAGTTTGGGACCTTTTCAGGCTATAAACTAAATTTAGGCAAGAGTGAGGTGTTTGTGGTGCACCCTGGAGACCAGGAGGAAGGAATTAGTAGGCTCCCGCTTAGGAGGGCAGGGGAGAGTTTTAGGTACCTGGGGGTGCAGGTGGCCAGAGACTGGGGGACTCTTCACAAGCATAATTTCATCAGGCTTGTGGATCAGATGGAGGAGGAGTTCAAGAGGTGGGACATGCTGCCATTGTCGTTGGCGGGGAGGGTGCAGTCCGTCAAAATGACGGTGCTTCCGAGGTTCTTGTTCCTCTTTCAGTGCCTGCCCATCTTCATCCCAGGGCCTTCTTTAGGAGAGTGACTAGCAGTATTTTGAGCTTTGTGTGGGCACATGGGACTCCGAGAGTGAAGAGGGTTTTCCTGGAGCGAGGGAGGGATAGAGGCGGGCTGGCGCTGCCCAACCTTTTGGGGTGCTATTGGGCGGCCAATGTGTCAATGGTGCATAAATGGGTGATGGGGGGGGGGGGGGGGGGGGGGCGGCATGGAAAAGAATGGAGATGGCGTCATGTAGAGGTACGAGCCTGGGTGCCTTGGCAACGGCGCCGTTGCCGCTCTCCCCTAAGAGGTATACCACGAGCCCGTGGCGGCGACCCTAAGAATCTGGGGACAGTGGAGACGGCATAGGGGGGAAACAGGAGGCTCGATGGAGGCTTCATTGGGTGGAAATCATCGGTTCATCCCGGGGAACAATGATGGGGGATTTAGGGGGTGGCAAAGGGTGGGCATCAGTAAATTAAGGGACCTGTTTATTGGCAGAAGGTTTGCGGACCTGGGGGAACTGGGAGATAAATTTGGGCTCCCCAAGGGAACATGTTCAGATACTTGCAGGTTAAGGCGTTTGCTAGGCGACAGGTAGAGGAGTTTCCTTTGCTGCCCTCGCGGGGGGCGATGGACAGAGTGCTTTTGGGGGTGTGGGTCGGAGAGGGGAAGGTGTCTGACATTTATAAGGTAATGCAGGAGGTGGAGGAGTCGTCAGTGGAGGAGCTGAAGGCTAAATGGGAGGGGGAACTTGGGGAGCAGATAGAGGACGGGACTTGGGCGGGTGCCTTGGAGAGAGTCAACTCTTCCTCTTCGTGTGCGAGGCTTAGTCTCATCCAATCTAAGGTGCTGCACCGGGCCCACATGTCCGGGACTAGGATGAGTAGGTTCTTTGGGGGTGAGGACAGGTGCATCAGGTGTTCGAGGAGTCCAGCAAATCATGCCCATATGTTCTGGGCATGCCCGGCATTGGAAGAATTCTGGAAGGGGGTGGGGACTCAGGAGGCGAAAGAGGCTGGTGTCCTGGCCTTTGCGTCCCTAGTAGCCCGGCGGAGGATCTTGCTGCAGTGGAAGGATGCGAGGCCCCCAAGTGTGGAGACCTGGATCAGTGACATGGCGGGATTTATAAAATTGGAGAGGGTCAAATTTGCCCTGAGAGGATCAATACAAGGGTTCTATAAACGGTGGCAGCCTTTTCTGGCATTCCTGGCTCAAAGATAGGTATCTTGGTCAATAGCAGCAGCAACCCAGGGGGGGGGGGGGGGGGGGGGGGATGGGGTAAGGGGGGGGGTGTTCCTTATTATAGTTTCTATATTTTTTTCTCTACGGTTATGTAACTTAACATTGTGTTAATTTAAGTTGTTGTTAATATGTTGTGTTCATTGAGGAGGGGCGAATGTTTATGATTGCTATCATTATTGTTATTGTTGGTATTTTATTATGGTTCGATGTTGTTGTATAAATTCAAAATTTTTCAATAAAAATTATTTTTAAAAAAAAACTGTATTAATAAACGTGTTTTGATTTGAACCTTACTAATTGGTGTATTGAGTCATTGATCTGAACTTGAACTTGAACCTCGTGGTGGTATCATAAGGATACCTGGTGACTCTAGAGCTAAGTAATAAAACAGAGCCAATTGAGTGTAAAGCACACTCACCAGAACGAGCAACAGCAGTCCCCCAAATAAAGGGATTGTGAGTGTGATGACAAGTTGGGATCACAAATCAGCATGCAGGGAAGGGTCATCAGCTGTAAAAATTCAGGCTGTGGTGAGCGGGGCTTCCTCTGAAAGAAATGGAATGGAGACAGGGAAGGTCTGTAGTCATGTTGATTTGTTGAAGTCTCCTGCAGGAACTGCCAGCAAATTCCTTCCTCAGACCCACTATCATTCATATAACGTCTTGATGAGCTGTTCCAACATATGCCAGTAACTATGGCTGACCTCAGATTTGTTGCTTTTCCCTTTTATAGGAACGAGTGCTTGTCATTTGCCGGCTCCAAGATTTCCCACTGTGCACTCGCCTCTTTGAAGGGGACATAAACCAGACGCTCTGTGTCACATGTCCATTGTTGGCGAATACCCAATGCAAGTGCACCATTTCTCTCAATTGCCTCCTGAACTATTTTAATTGTCTTCCCGTTGCTGCTACATGGATTGCAACAAGATTTCCAACCCACATTTGGGAGAAACAGAGGGAGGTGGGAAGATGTTGGGATATTGGCTCGAATACCATTTTTTGAGATTTTAACAGCTCCCTCCTTTAGCTTCCTGGGGAACATGTGCGCGAGTGTGCACGGAGGTTTGTGTGTCTGAGGAAGTGAACTAACGCAGAGGGTGGACCGCAGGACCCTGAGGGTACTGTGTTCACAGACAGAGAACAAAGGGATGGAGGGGAGCTTTGCCTCGTGGTGAGCATGGTGAAAAGGATCCTGGGGTTACAATGCAAAGTGACCAATTAGGATATAGGGCCAGGTCAGGAGGTGTATAGAATGACCAATGGGAAGCTTATATGTGAATCTTACTGTGATTTTGAATATATCAGCAGAAGTTTCTTTGTATACTCTCTCTTTACTCCTGGCTGCTACAGAAGACAGTGTGTGTGTCCTGTAGCTCTATGGATTGATGCAGCCTTGCAAGTTAGTTATTATTAAATGATATGATACCTGCAAATCCATCTCAGATTTTATTGAATCTAGACTGACAGCAAATTAACCAGGAATCAATATGTCAAGACTTAGCCAGGTTTGTAGCTTGATGCAGCTCTTCCTCCCCTCAGAATCTGACCGAGCCAGCATGTTCAGTATTAATATTGCAGTTATAACTCATTGAACAATATCAGATGGAAATGTACAGCAGTGACACTTGGTAGGCAAGACGTAGGTTCAAATGCATCCCAGATTAATGATCCTGAATTTATTTATTTCTTCCAGCTATTAGGGAATGAGTTTGGATTATCTTAATCCTGTTTCTCATGGGCACCAGTTAGCAGCACAAAGCTGACTCTGATTGCCAATTTAAAGGAGGTTTAGTGCCCAAAATACTATGATTAGAGTTAGTAGAGAATGTAAAAAAAATGCACTGCAGTGGAAAGGTCTAAGATAAAATGTTGGGAGAGTTAAAGAGACAGAGGGCAGAATTTTCCCAAAAAATGACTATGTGTAATTTTGGGCGTGAAAATCATTGCACGTTGTGGCGGATGTTCCAACGTGATACTAGTCGCAATCTTCTTGCACTTAGTCATTTATTTGGGAGAGGGGGGAGTGTTTTGTACTGGATGGAGCCGAAACATGCCAGCAGGTCAGCTCCTCTGAGATCATGGGAGCCACGGTCTCAAGGTTAAGTGGTGTAGAAGTGGATTTCATTTGGAACTTCGCTGATAGGGTTAATATAACAGTTCTGAAAAGCTCTGTGAAAGAGATGTCAACAGGTCAAGGGATGAAATAAAGGGAGTGTGTCTGACCGTATCTGTAAAAGCAAAGATGTCAGAAGGTTATGGGATGGAATATAGGGAGTGTGGCATTGGTACTAATTAATGTTCTGACCCGTATCTGTAAAAGCAGAGAGGTCAAAAAGGCAAAGAATGGAATGAATGGGAACCGTTACTTTATTGCAGAGATAAACATAATTAAGCTCGTTTGACCAGTTGGAACAATTAAACATTGAAATGTAAGGGGGACTGTCTTTGGAGTGAGTTGAGCCATATGGCCATGGGATACAAAAACCTTTGTATTAATATTGATAGTGACTTGTGCTAATGATTATGTCAAAAATAACCTCCCGACCTCGAAGAATAATTCCATGTATGTACATGTTCTGGATCCTTGCAAAATCATAGGTGTATCTAGGAATTTAAAGGGACCACCTCTAAGCTGTGATTGTATAAAGAGACAGTCCATATTTTGGACTTTGGCACTTCTCGAAGGTGGTTACCCGACTGCTTAGAGATTTGTCCTGGCCGTAAATAAACGAATATTCGTTACTGACGTGTTCGAGTGTTTTACTTCTGGACTGACAATCAGATACGTGAAAGCGCAATTCACATTTGGTGGCCCGTACGGGGATCTCCAGAGGGGTCTGCGCAACTAACCGGCGTAATTGACTGAGCTCGTTCAAAGTAGAGGACGAATTTGGCCCCCAACGTGAGTAAAAATTTCTTTTCCACCTTGGTATTCGCCTACTACTAGTTTGATCGTTGCTCAGCCTTGCCGTTGGTTTGTCGAGAAGCCTCTGCGAGATCCAGGTCAGTCCAGCGAACCCGTTTTAAAGAGGGTAAGTGAGTGAACCCTGTGGTTATCGTCTCTAGGGGCAGCCTGGGACTGCCGCCGTGATTCCAGGCAGCGTTCGCTGGAGTTACGGGCGGGGTTGCCAGGACTGCTGGGGGGCAGCCTGAGGAGCCGCCGTGATTCCAGGCAGCGTTCGCTGGAGTTACGGGCGGGGTTCTCAGGATTGCTAGGGGACGGTAAACGGGCTGTGGGCAGCCTGGGACTGCCGCCGTGATTCCAGGCAGCGTTCGCTGGAGTTACGGGCGGGGTTGCCAGGACTGCTAGAGGCAGCCTGAGGAGCCGCTGTGATTCCAGGCAGCGTTCGCTGGAGTTACGGGCGGGGTTCTCAGGATTGCTAGGGGACGGTAAACGGGCTGTGGGCAGCCTGGGACTGCCGCCGTGATTCCAGGCAGCGTTCGCTGGAGTTACGGGCGGGGTTGCCAGGACTGCTAGAGGCAGCCTGAGGAGCCGCTGTGATTCCAGGCAGCGTTCGCTGGAGTTACGGGCGGGGTTCTCAGGATTGCTAGGGGACGGTTAGCGGGCTGTGGGCTCCGGACGGGACTGCCGCCGTGATTCCAGGCAGCGTTCTCTGGAAGTTACGGGCGGGGTTCTCGGAGCCTATCCCCCGGTATAACCCATACCTTCACCGAAGAATTTTACCTACTTACCCCTTAATAGCATTGGTGTCCTGGGTCCTGTGTTATTAAGGAAGTGAAGTAAGCTAAGAACCACTTAAAATCTGGTCTTCTTGAGTTGTATTAGCTGTTTAAATTCGGCTGCTTTCCTTGTCTATCCTAGTGGGTTATCGTTGATATTTGCTTACAAAGTCAGTTACAGATTTCCTTGTCTTTCTCCAGCAGGCTGCGTCTCTCTCCCTCTCTCCCTCTCTCTCTCTCTCTCTCTCTCTCTCTCTCTCTCTCTCCTGTTGCTGTGACAGAGTGCTGCTGCTTCTGCTCCCTGGGTTTATATTCTCTTTCGAAGAGTTATTAAGTTTTAACGACTGTATTGTATATGGGCTTGTTTCACTTTGATAGTTTAAAAGTATCTTTGATGTAAACATCTTACTACAACTCGTTATTCATTTCAGGCATATCGTCTCCTCTCAGATTTGATTTAAAAAATGCTTTTGTTTCAATAGTTAACTTTTATTTCTGTGATTTCAAATCGTTTAATTTTCCAATTGTCCCCAGTTCATAACTTTGCCTTTGATTTTGACTTAAATGTTGTTTCTCGTAGCCAGGTCATCTCCAATTTTCTTTTAATTAACTTGATGTTTGTAGAATTTTACCCCTTAAATTGACACTAAATTCGACTGAGCATCTTCCATTCTTTCCAGCTGTTTACTAAGAGAGTTTATTTCAATTAAGGTGTGAAACTTTGCTCTTAGCTGTATGCTAAAATTTAACTTGGTTGTGACTTGAAAGACTTGCCTGTTTTAAACATTCGTCACTTAATGCAATTGAAACTCTCATCCATGCTTTTTCAGATGCTTTCTGAGATAGTTACATTCCATGAAGGTGTGAGCCATTGTTTTAGCTTACCACATGAAGCCTGTGTGTCTGCTGAGGCCTGATTGTGAGCAAGAATCTGCATTTTATAACCCTGCTCTTTGCAGCTGCTATTAACCTTTTGTGGGATCTTTCCCTGTACCCTCTCAAACCAGATATTGCCAGACTTTCATGTTTCAAATGACACATTTTTCTGTATTATCAAGAACCCACCGCAAAGAAATTAATTGCCTTGTTGAGGGAATACTGTCAGTTAATGAAAGATGCATCTATACTGGCTAGCTGGCAGGCAAATGCCTCAAAATTGGGTATTGGCCTCACTGAAGGGGGAATTGCTAAAACAGTAGAGGTCTTAAAAAGGGAATGTAAACAATATAAGAAACCTGGCGCCGGTCAGCAATGCGAAGCAAGGTTGGGAGGAGGGGGACGATGGGGATGAGGAACATCTGTTCAATTGCGGGGGACGTCAAAAGCCCCCACAGCCCCCACAGCCTCCACAGCCCCCACAGCCACCTCCGCCACCGCCCCTGGAATGTGATCAGTATTATGAGTAACTCAGTATGTTCAGAACTACATTGGTCTCAGAATAAACAGATAAAGAATTTGTGCTGGGCAGTTTCGAAACTGCTGCGTTGAAATTGACACTGCATGGCTCCGCAGGGTCCTAGTGCCCGCAGATCACAAACAGTCACTAGCAGAACCGCCTCAAGGAGGCACTCCTGCAGGCCCCTGCCCTTGGTCGACCCTTATATGATCGCCCTTTTCAGCTCTATTGCACAGTCCTTGCCGACTGCGCCACAGCTGTCCTGACCCAACGCCACGGCGACCGCTGTCGCCCGGTTGCATATTACTCCTCTAAACTCGATCCGGTAGCCCTTGGCTATCCTATCTGTACGCAAATTCTTGCGGCTATCTACAACAGCCTGCAATCGGCTGCTAATATTACCCTCCAACAAGATATCACTGTCTATAGTTCCCATTCTGTTACGGCCCTTTTGGGACAGCTACAGACTCAGCATCTCACGATGGCTCGTCAGAACAAATATGAGATTGCTCTCCTTAATAACCCGAAAGTCCAGTTTGCCCACTGCACCACTATCAACCCTGCTGACTTTTTGACGCATCCTCCCACAGACATGCTCGACCCAACTCATGACTGTCTGCAACTGTTGCAGGAAGTCTCCTCGGTTCGAGACGACCTCTCCGATATACCCATCCCGAGTGCAGATTGTTCCTTTTTCACCGATGGAAGTTCTTCCGTCGGCGAAAGGGGGGATAGACAATCTGGCTATGCAATCATCGATCAAGACGGTGATGGAAAAACAGAGGATTTCTAAACTCCGCTGGTACACCCATCTCACACCAGCAGTTAGTAACCCAGTTATTGCAGGCCCTTATGCTCCCAGACAAGATAGCGGTGATAAAATGCGCAGCGCATACAAAAGGCACAGGACTGGTGGAAACGGGCAACAGGAGAGCGGTCGAGAAGGCAAAAGAAATTTCTAAATCTGGCAAACTAATGGTGCCTAGAATGATGAGGCAGACTAAAACCCCCCCGGAAAAGTCTCCCTCTGAAAAACCTATGCCAACCATTGCTGACATAATCCAAATGCAGGAGGACGCTCCTGCAACTGCTGTAAATATGTGGAAAAACTTAGGATGTATATATGATATCGAAAATAAGCTGTGGGTCACCCCGGTAGGACAAACATGTATGACCGATGCATTAGCAGCCTGGGTGACCGAATGTGTACACTTTGCAACTCACTGTGGAGCTCGTGCCACAGGGGACATATTGTTAAAAAGCTGGTGGCACCCACGACTGCAAGAAATGGCCCAACAAATTAGCAGTCGGTGCCTAATCTGTCAACAGCACAACCCCGGTAAGGCCGTCCCCTGTGATCCTGGCACAACCCCCTTACCTGAGGGTCCATTTGAGACCCTGCAAATGGATTACATTGAGTTGGAAAGATGTCAATGCTATAAATATGTGTTAGTCATTGTGGACACTTTTAGCAAATGGATTGAGGCCTACCCGACTACGGATAACAAGGCCTCGACAGTAGTTAAGGTGTTAATGCGAGAAATTGTTCCGCGATTTGGAATTCCAGCCCGGCTGAGCTCTGACAATGGTCCCCACTTCATAGGTCAAATCAATAAGGAATTCTGTGCTCTGCTAGGAATAAAGCAACAGTTTCATTGTGCCAACAGACCACAAGCCGCTGGAGTGGTGGAAAGGGCTAATCAGACTCTAAAGACTAAACTCGCTAAACTACAAGCAGACACTGGGGCCACTTGGCTCAAACTCCTGCCTTTAGCACTCTTCCAGCTACGTGCCACCCCCGCAGGAAAAACTCGCCTAAGCCCAGCGGAAATACTATATGGCAGACCCTTTCGAACGCCTTGGGACAGCAGTGTTCCACGGAATGTTCAATTCCATTACATGACTACCGAGATGGCTAATTATATATTAACACTAACTAGAATTTTGAAAGGATTACACTCCCGAGTTCGTGCCACCCAGGAAGAAGTCCCCTCCATTACTCATGACGTCTCCATCAACCCTGGGGATTATGTCCTAATTCGAAATTGGACACGTAAGGGTTTGGAACCTCGATGGGAGGGTCCCCTACAGGTTCTACTCACTACCCCCACTGCAGTAAAAGTGGAGGGCCGGAACGCATGGGTACATATGCACCATTGTAAGTTAATTAAGTATCCATGATGTTCTAAACTTTTCCTTTAAGTCCTAGGAACACGAGTACCAGGATGAAGTCCCTCTTCACCGTCACAATACTCGCCACCCTGCTCTCTCTCGCTGCATCCGGAAGAAGGAGATGCCCGTATGGAAGCCGACGTCCACCCCTGTGCCGAGAAGGAACCCCACGATGTGGAACAACGACAGATCTCCAATGGATCACCACCCCTATCAACACCTGCCCGACCACCGTTCATCCCGACGACCAGAAGCCCCGATTCCTGATTACGTACATGGTTCTGATCTACGATCGCCGCACATGCCGGTGGAACCACCGGTGCATTGATAAGGACAGGGTACAAATTTTACCATCAAGGACTACTCACCCCTACTCGCCTTCCAGAAGGAAGCGGGCAACGCACCATGTAACGGCGAATTCATTTCTGTTTATGTCCTATGTCTATGCTAAGAAAGTGGGTGTCTCCTCTTGCTGGGTATGTACACAGGTCCCGACCCATGCCCATGGAGGCGTTCCCTTGATATCTGTTCCTTTCTCGATCGAACAGACGGCTGCATGGGTTATATTCCAGACAGTTCAGAGAATATCACGCGTCTGGTAACCCATATCAGAGATGGAGTACAGCGCTTGCGACTCGCCGGTCAGGCTGACTGGTGGAGCTGGATGTGGTCCAATTCTTGGGCCACTTACCTGTTCCATGGGCTCATTATCTTCGTTACCATCTGTTTGTTGCTCTGTATCATAGCTACTGGTGTGAAATGCCTATGCAACCGTTTGGGTGCCACTGCATTACCACAGATGCTTCAGAGATCCGCCCTAGACGAAAGAGAAAAACTGGTTCCACCTACCCCTGACCTATATGAGGAAGTGGCATCCTGCCGGAGCCTAGTAGAGGAGGAGTACCTCCGCCTCGCTCTCATTTCCATCTAAAGTATCCTGAGTGTTATGTGATCAAGGAATGATCAAAGGGGGGAATGTAGAAGTGGATTTCATTTGGAACTTCGCTGATAGGGTTAATATAACAGTTCTGAAAAGCTCTGTGAAAGAGATGTCAACAGGTCAAGGGATGAAATAAAGGGAGTGTGTCTGACCGTATCTGTAAAAGCAAAGATGTCAGAAGGTTATGGGATGGAATATAGGGAGTGTGGCATTGGTACTAATTAATGTTCTGACCCGTATCTGTAAAAGCAGAGAGGTCAAAAAGGCAAAGAATGGAATGAATGGGAACCGTTACTTTATTGCAGAGATAAACATAATTAAGCTCGTTTGACCAGTTGGAACAATTAAACATTGAAATGTAAGGGGGACTGTCTTTGGAGTGAGTTGAGCCATATGGCCATGGGATACAAAAACCTTTGTATTAATATTGATAGTGACTTGTGCTAATGATTATGTCAAAAATAACCTCCCGACCTCGAAGAATAATTCCATATATGTACATGTTCTGGATCCTTGCAAAATCATAGGTGTATCTAGGAATTTAAAGGGACCACCTCTAAGCTGTGATTGTATAAAGAGACAGTCCATATTTTGGACTTTGGCACTTCTCGAAGGTGGTTACCCGACTGCTTAGAGATTTGTCCCGGCCGTAAATAAACGAATATTCGTTACTGACGTGTTCGAGTGTTTTACTTCTGGACTGACAATCAGATACGTGAAAGCGCAATTCACAGTGGCAGGCCCCCTTCCAGGGGGTATAGAGATCAAGACGCCATTTTTACGTGCAGCAAATGCAACTGTGTGCAGCCTCGATTGAGCGGTACCTGTCAAGGCCTGCAAAAAATAAAACAGTGCCATTTGATAGCGGAGTCGTTCCTGGCGCAACAATCCCTCTAATCCTGCCCAGAATGCACTCCTGTCTGGTCTCAGGTTTTGCAGTCCAGCAGTGATTCCTGCTAGCTTCACGTTGTGCTGGCGGGTGGGAGAATTACAGGAGTCGGGATAATTTAGCTGAAAGCCAATCCTGCATATTGAAATTAGAATTTTAATATGCTCATCTAGTTCATGCCCATTGAGGGCATGAACTAGATTATGTCTGCTCGGACAGCCTGGAACACTGTACACCGTTTGGCACCTGGCAGAAATCCCCCTTCAGGTATTTTGCCAACATACTAGGATTGCTTTGGGTGCAACTCGGCTGGAAAAATTGCCCCCACTATATTTTATTGATCCAAACACTATTGATGCAAAAAGCACCCTGAAGCTTGAGTACTGATTTAATTTACCCTGGCAGAGAACTACAAAGTTGGAGTGGTTTTCAAATATTATCTGAAATCTTGATCAACATTCCCAATGATGAAATACCGCACACAGCCATGCAAACCTGTACATATATATAATTTCATTATTTCATTATTCTCTTCATTTGCGAATGCACTCACTCAAGTTTAGCCAATGATATTGTGTTCAATGTCCAAGTTTCTTTCATAGCAAAAATGTACCCTTTGCTTCAATGTGTCTGATAGAAGTGTGGCACTGCGAGGGTGCCCGGGTGGCAGTGCAAAGCTACCAGTCCAACAGTGCCCAGGTGGCAGAGAGAGTGCCCAGAGCTTATCTATCTCACTGACGTGGGAGACAGCCCCCTCTCCCCCCCCAAGAGCCGTTACGCCTGGGTTACATTTGTGTGGTCAAGGTTAAACGGTGCCAAGTCAAAGTCTCATATAACATGGGTGTTCATTCCAGACCTCGGGAGCATCGGGCGGCGGCATATTTAGGTGAGCCTAACTGCTGACTTAAATATGCAAATCTGGATCTTGCTCAGCGAAGACCTCACGTGAGATTTAACGGCTTCATCACATCATCAAGTCAGGCACAACGAGGCTGTTCAATTGCGCTCGAAGTGTTTATTTAACAGGTCTACCATTTTCTTCTTTACTATTATTGTTGTATCTGGATACACCTTTAATAGATTCACATTCTCTTTAGTCACCCTCTTTTTCTTTATATTTCTCAAAATGTTTGCTGTTAACGGTTAATATGCCTTACATTTTTTTTGCACCCAGTCTTACTTTCTTTGTTGCATTGGACAGCTTTTCCAGTCCAATGGAATTACATTTTCCCTTGCATTTATGAATGTGAATGCAATCTCTTGGGCCGGGATTCTCCCCAACCCGGCGGGGCGGGGGGTCCCAGCGTAGCGGAGTGGTGCTAACCTCTCAGGCGGAATTCTCCACACCTTTAGGGGCTAGGCCCGCGCCGGAGTGGTTGGCACCACTCCGCTACGCTGGGACCCCCCGCCCCGCCGGGTTGGGGAGAATCCTGGCCCAAGAGATTGTATTCACATTCATAAATGCAAGAGAAAATGTAATTCCACTGGCACCAACACCGGCGCCAACGGCCTTTGATGCCAGCCAGCCGGCATCGGGTCTGGCCGAAAGGCCTTCGCTGGTTCGCGCATGCGCTGGTGCATCAGCGGCCGCTGACATCACCACCGGCGCATGCGCGGTAGGGAGGGTCTCTTCCGCATCCGCCATGGTGGAGGCTGTGGTGGCGGCGCAAGAAGAATAGTGCCCCCACGGCACTGGGCCGCCTGCAGATCGGTGGGCCCCGATCGCGGGTCAGGCCACTGTGGGGGCATCCCCCGGTGTCCGATCGCCCTGCGCCCTCCCCCCCAGGAACCCAGGGGCCTGCTCGCAAAGCCAATCGCGCCGCCACCAGAGGTGGTTTAAACCACGTCGGTGGGATTGGCCTGTCAGCGGCGGGACTTCGGCCCATCGCGGGCCGGAGAATCGCTGCAGGGGGCACGCCGATCGCCGCGGGGGGCATGGAGAATTCCGGCCACGGTGGGGGCGGGATTTATGCCGGCCCCGGGCGATTCTCTGAACCTGCGTGGGGTCGGAGAATTCCGCCCCTTATCTCTTGACCATGTTTGCTTAACTGCACAAGTGAAGTCTTTGCCTTTTTGGTATATTTATTAATTTAATATCAGGCTATATACTTCTTTGAATTTATGAAACAGTATATACCTAGTTTTACACATCAATAATTCAGCACAGTTGTGGTCAATTAATTCCATATCACTTTGAAATCTACTCCACTTAAACATCAAAATCATCTTTGCTTTTTTAAATACTTTCACAGGACGTGGGCTTCGCTGGCAAGACCAGATTCTGTTGCCCAAAGTTCTGAGACGGTAGTGGTGAGCCACCTTCTTGAAATGCTGTACCATGGACTGCAGCACTCATAGTGCTGTACAGGAGAGAACTCCTGTATTTTGATCCAGTGAGAATCAAGGAACAGCGATGTAGTTCCAAGTCAGGATGGTGAGTGGCTTGGAGATGATGGTACCATGGGCGGCACAGTAGCACAATGGTTAGCACGGTTGCTTCACAGTGCCAGGGATCCGGGTTCGATTCCCAGCTTGGGTCACTCTCTGTGTGGAGTCTGTACGTTCTACCCGTGTCTGTGCGTGTTTCATGCGGGTGCAGTGTTAATTGCAGTGTTAATGTGAGCCTACTTGTGGCACTAATAAAGATTATTATTATTTTGTGTCTGCTGTCTTTGTCCAAGGTAAAGGTCGTGGATTTGGAAGATGCTGCTGAAGGAGCTACAGTGCATCTTGTGTACACCGCATACCAATCCCACTATGCATCGGTGGTGGAGGGAGTGAATGTTTGACAGTTATGCTGTGCTCCCCCATCATTAAGAATGGGGATATAGGTCAAGCCTTCTCCCTCTGTTAATTGTTTAATTGTCCACCACCACTTAGATTGCATGTGGAGGGATCGCAAGGTTTAGATCTGATCTGTTGGTTGTGGGTTAGCTTAGCATCCCAATCACACTGCTGTGTTCCCTGTTTGGTAGTCCTGTGTTGCAACTTCACCAGGCTGATACCTTATTTTTAGGCATGCCTGCTGTTGATCCTGGAATTCTCTCCTGCACTTTCCTTTGAACAAGGGTTGTCCTCTTGGTTTGATGGTAATGGTAGTGAGAGATATGCCAGGTCATGAGGTTCTATACAATTCTGCTGTAACTGATCACACCCAGTGCCTCATGGATGTCGGGTTTTGAGCTACTAGATCTGTTCTAAGTTTATTGCATTTAGCAAGGTGGTAGTGCCATGCAACATGATGGAGGGCTGTGTGAACTTTCTCTTCACAAGAACTGTGCAGAGATCACTCCTACCTATACTGTGATGCTGCCGTATTGCTACACAGCGTGCAACACAGATACATCTGAGACAGGTAGATTGATGAGGGCAAGGCCTAGTCATATTGATCTCTGCTGTTGGCTCCTTCCCAGCCCCAGTCTGACAGATGTCTTTCAGGACTCGGCTTGTTTTAGTGCTCCTGAGTCAATCTTGGTGCTGGACACTGAAGTCCTCAACACATATATTCTGTGCCCCTGTCATCCTCAGTGTTTCCTCCAAGTGGTGTTCAACATGGAGGAGCACGGATTCATTCGGGTTGGCAGTAAGTGGTAATCCATTCCTTGTCCATTTTTGACCTATAAGACTTCATGGGGCCGAGAGTGAATGTTGAGGATTTCCAACTGTATACAACTGTGTTGCCACCTCAGATGCATCTGTCCTGCCCATTAGACAGCACATATTCAGGGATGGTGATTATCTGGGTCATTGGTTGGCCATGTCAGGCTGTTGCTTGACCAGTTTATGGGACAGCTCTCCCAATTTTGGCACAAGCATCTCCCAGGTGTTAAGTCAGGAAAGTAGACAGGGCTGGGTATGCTTTTATTGTTTTCACTTGATGTCCAGTGGCCTGTCTGGCTTTATTCCTTTTTGACTTTTCTGCAGTGGTTTGATACAATTGAGTGGCTTGGTCCTCCTTTCAGAGAGCAGGCAAGCAAAAAGCTATGGGTCTGGATTAACAGGTAGGCCAGACCAGGTAAGGGCAGCAGAATTCTTCACCTATAGGGTACAAGTGAACCCGATGTTTTTTGTTTACGATAATCAATGAGAGTTTCATCGCACCATTCCCAAGGACAGCTTTCAGTTCCAAACTTTCCAACAAATTAATCAATTTAATATTGCACCAGCTGCATGGTAGCATTTGAGGCCATGTCCCTAAGGCATGACACTAGCATCTCTTCCAATTGCTTATAATGTTTCTTTTGCCTTATCATTTGCACTGAAATCCCTTATATCTGTTGCTTTAATTAATATTTTATCAGTATTGTTGCTCCCCCACATGCCCTTTCTAATAGGTATTGCAACCTGGGATATTTCACTTCAAATCATGCCCGAATTGTATCCAGGTCTCTGCGGCAAATAAGACACGACAAGTTTACATTGTGCTTCTGACTCATTTATTTTGGTTCTTATGCTATGAGCAGTTGTGCATGGAATATTAATATGGGTATCCGTCCCCACACCACCCATTTGCCCTGTTGTGCTTTTCACTCACACATTGGCCACGGATATTTGAGCACAAACATTTGAGAAGATTTCCTGATTCCAGGAAAAAAGAGTTTGAAATAGAACCAGGGGATTCTTGATATTTGAAACGGCAGAGATAAATCGATTGGCTAACTATATTGGAGGCCATGGAGAGGTCACAGACAATTAGGATGGCATGCCACAGTCACCTGTGTACATGTATTTGACAAAACTATTCTCTAAGACAATGCTTAGTTTGCTTTATTGGGTTTGATCGTTCTGGTAACCTGCATCTTCTCTTGTGTGTTACAGCAGAGACTGATGCTGGACACTTTTATGTTTGGGATAGATTCAAGAGATAACAACAGTAACCCATTACGCCACTGTTTTAGTTTTGAGTGGTTTGAAGTGCAGTTCACCAGGAGATGAATCTAATAGCCCAAAGTGCAGGTTTAGCGTTTTCTGCGGTTTCTAGAGCATTTAATGCGACCCCTTACCATTACCAGTGATGGGCTTTTCATTATGTTGAATTAATCTGACATCCCAGTGCTGAAGTGGATAAATGTATTACATGACACAATCCTGAGATGAACAGACAATAAAGATTGAATGTCTGGTCTGTGTTGAGGTATTAACAGTTTGCATGCAATGTTTTGTCTCCAGTCATGAGATTGGACTGCAAACAAAAATGGGCCAGGGGTCCTGTTCCTGATGACAGCCCCTCATTTTGAAAATGCTTACATGTAGGCAGGACTAGTCTCAGCTGAGCAACTGAATAGCCAAGCCAAGAGCCATAACTCACTCAGGCAACCAGAGAGTAGCTGTTGCCTGCGGAGCATGTCAGCAACCAGCACTTGATTACAAGAAGGTAAAATATTGGAGATTCAAGAAAAATTAATATACACTACACAGGCGATGTTTAAATCAGACATTTGTGGATAAGTTGGGTTATTAGAAAATGATCTGTGGTATTGGGTCAAATGAAAAATAAACATGCTCAGAGCTTTGTTTCAACAGTATCCTGGATTAAACTATCATCCGGAAAAATGTCAATGCTCAAGCAGTTCCTATTCAATAATAAGTCAGAGTACTTTCACAACCAACGTAACTTCACATTTCTCTTGAAGATGAAGAATGATGCATCCCTGTTGGAAGTGGGAGGGTTTCGGGGTAAGGATACATAATAAATAGGAACAGGAGTAGGCTATTGCTCCCCCTCCCCCTTCTCCCCTCCCGACCGAGCTTGCTTCGCCATTTAATAAGATCATAGCTGATCAGATTGTGGGCCGGAGAGGAGTTGAAGATAAGGTGAAAGAAAGAATGAATGTTTCCCCAGGTAGCGCATCTGAAACTGCGGGATCAAGGTCACTTTCAGAGACTCGCAAAACATTCTGGATATAACTGCTTGATTCTACTGACGTGCTCAAGTGCCCTAGTTACCAGAGCTGATACATAAGCTGACACCTTCATTCAAAGAAAAAGAAAACAAGCAACTAGGCACTTTGTGTATTGTGTATTTCAGAGCTTCAGCTCAGGAAGCCACATTTTTTTAAAGAACATTTTCTGTTAAAATGTGTAATTTTGAATTAGCTACCTTTTTCACTAGTTGCACTCAATTAAGATAAACAAAAGCACAAGGCTTTGGTAGAGCATGCCAGGACCAGCAGTATCGTTAGTTGCTCCTTAATTGAATTTTTCTGTTGAATTTGTAGAACTGAAGGAGATGACCTATTATCTTGTATTCTTGCCATTCATTGTGAGACACTCGGGTGGTCATCAATCTCACAAATGTCCGATCTGTGGACAAGTAATGCTGGCTGCCATTCTTTATCACTAGGCCTAGTTTGTGTGATTGACGGGAGCCCAATTAAGACAAGGAATAGTACAGAATAAGAAGAAAAAGCATGTCACGGTAAGGATATGAATTGATTGACCACTTTTTCTCTTTAGTAAAACGTATGTTGGGAAAGCATTCTGGCAAAATTTCAACTGGGGTAAGTAAAGTATTTTTTTTCGGCAAAGTCAGGATGTGCATTCTGGGGAATGGAATATTGTTGTTGCTTGTCGACCCAGCATCAACAAAAAGATTTTCTGTTCTATGCTGCATCGTCACGTGGTGAAGTATGGAACAGGAGTCAGGGGCGGGATTCTCCGACCTCCCGCTGGGTCGGAGAATCGGCGGAGGCGGCATGAATCCCGCTCCTGCCGGCTGCCGAATTCTCCGGCGCTGGGGATTTGGCGGGGGCAGGAATTGCGCCGTGCCGGTCAGCGGTCGCTGGCAGCGCCCCCCCCACCCCGGCGATTCTCTGGCCCGCGATGGGCTGAGTGGCCGCACGTTTTCGGCCGGTCCCGCCGGCGTAAATTAGAGTAGGTGCTTACTGGAGGGACCTGGCGGCCCGGGCGGCCTCCGTGGTCCTCGGGGGGGCGCAGGGGAATTTGGCCCCGGGAGGTGCCCCCATGGTGCCCTGATGCGCGATCGGGGCCCACCGATCTGCGGGCGCGCCTGTGCCGTGGGGGGCACTCTATTCGTCCGCATCGGCTGTTGTGATCCTCTGCGATGGCCGACGCAGAGAAGATCCCCCCTGCGCATGCACTGGGATGACGCCAGCACATGCTGGCGCTCCCGTGCATGCGGCAACTTGTGCCGGCTGGCGGAGACCCTTTGGTGCCGGTTGGCATGGCGCCAAGCCCCTTCCCCGCCGGCCGGCGTGGCGCAAATCACTCAGGCGCCAGCCTAGCCCCTGAAGATGCGGAGGATTCCGCACCTTTGGGGCGGTCTGACACCGGAATGGTTCACGCCACTACTTCCTGCTGGGACCCCCCGCCCCGCCGATTCCCGCAGAATCCCGCCCCAGATCTTTACACTAGCCCTGAGCTGTTACAGCGACACAGATTACAAACATAAACCTCCAAACCCACCAATCACAGTTTCTGTGAGGTCCAATAATATATAGGAGCACAAGTCAATCTCCAGGCAATGTCCACAGTTGAAATACAATGAGACACTTAATTGTTAGAGAATGTGCTGCAAAGGCTCCTCATAATCTGTCCAAGTGTTTTTGTCAACTTCAGTTAAGAATTTTTGCTATCAGACTATCTTCACGATTTCATAGCTTTCAATAAATCCTACTTTAATCCTGCACTGCAAAATAAATTTTGGAAAACATGATACAATGTTTATAAACATCTAGGAGATAAATGCTTTCACTTCCTCTTTTCTTTATAGCAAAAGTTATGTTCATGAATGTATTATGGAAAGTGCTACATGAAAAACAAATCCCAGTTGCAAGGCTCGGTTGTTAAACGCAGAGGCTAAAGAGGACGATTTTTAGTCTGCATTCACCACAAATGCAGAAATTTGATTTTTACCGGTGAGATCTCATTTCTAGATTTTCCCTGTCCCTCACTGATGATGTAATGAAGTGGCGGGAACCTTATTTATTTGGATTTTAACAAATTTTAATATTATTAATGGGTCTCCCCACCACATGATCCCCCTCACAGAATATTCAAACATTTTAGCAAGGCTGATAATAGCTTCAGAAGAATGAAATTCAGTCGAAGGGATTCCGCTGAGGGTGCCACGTTTGGTATAGCCGGGCAGCACGGTGGCGCAATGGTTAGCACTGCTGCCTCACGCGTCAAGGTCCCAGGTTCGATCCCGACTCTGGGTCACTGTCCGTGTGGAGTTTGCACATTTTCCCCGTGTTTGCGTGGGTTTCACTCCCACAACCCAGAGATGTGCAGGGTAGGTGGATTGGCCACGCTAAATTGCCCCTTAATTGGAAAACATGAATTGGGTATCTAAATTTATTTTTAAAAGTTTGGTATCGCCCCCCCCCCCCCCCCTCCCCCGAGGGGAGGGTTATGCCCTGACAGTCCATGGCACAAATTGGCACCGCCAATCTGGCAGTGTCAACCAAGCTTTGCCAGGACGGACCTTATGAGGAGTCCCATTGGGGGGTGGGTTTCCTGTTATGTGTGGTGTGGGGGTGTGTGGAAAAGTGCTGATGCCTTTGAAGGTGTGTGGGGGGTGGGGATAATTTGACAGTGAGGAGAGTGTAGTTTGCCAATGAGGAGGATGGGTGTCCGTGGTACTGCTGTGGTGGGGTGGAGGGGAATGAGAGCCTTTGATATCCTCGTGGTAGGGGTCACCCCAGTGTTGTGGGAGGGGATGGCTCCTCTATGTCCATGCGGGAGGTGGAGGGAGTTAAACTTAAGTGCTGATTAGTGCCTCGATTTTTGTGGAGCCAGCCTTGCCAGCGCTATCAGGCCTTACTCCACTAGACTGATGGCGTAAACCACATCCCCATATTTCTTTATTGTCAGAGTGGCTGAAGTTCTGGCCTGGGAACTCGACTGTGCATCTGGAAAGCTACCCGCTGGTTTTCATTCAGAGCCTGATACTCTGACAAATTAGGGGAAAATTCAGGCCGAAGCTTATTTTGTTTTAAAACAAGACTTGCAACACCTCCCCAGCAACCCCCAAATTTTAACTTGTGGCTGTGAATGTTGTGAGACAAAGAGCAGGGAAAGAGCAGAAGAATAGAAAATGTTGGATTCAGAACCAGTGGAAGTCGATTGGTTTAGATATCAAATATCCCCACTCCCTCTTTCTCAATGAAACAAATATGGTGGTTTTCTCCAGTCAGGATGTTCGACATGGCCTGCCTTCACAAGCACATCCTCAGTAACCAGCTCCATGTTGCCTAGACAGCAGAGGCAAAGTGCGGATTTGCTGGCTGTTCGTTGCCGACAAGAGTCTCTGGTCCTGCTGGGCAGTGCACCCCTGCCCATGGGTTTCCTAGTGGTCGGGGTGGGGTGGTCCAGTGGTCATTTGTGGAAAGAGAAACAGAGTTAATATTTTCAATATGCTCTGATGCAAACTCATTGACCTAAAACATCAACTTTGTTTTTCGATCCCCATAGATGCTGCCTGGTCTGCTGAGTATTTCCAGCATTTCTGCCCTTGTTTCTCGGAATCAATAGCAGATAGAACCAAGAAGCTAGCGAGTGATACAGCATTTGATATTTGTGGTAGTAATGTTATAAAAGCCCTGTTTAAAATACATACTAGCAGTGTGTCCACTAAAGCTGCAATGAAGGAGTCATCAAAGATGAGATAATGATTGATTTTAACCATTTGATTGTTCACAGAGAGATGGCAAATGGAATCTTGTTTTGATTGCTGGAGATTCCCTGGAGAGTAGATAATTTATGAGGGATTGTATTTACTCCGGGCTAGGCAGGTAGTGGGACATCTTAGTAGGATATAAATGATGCAATTAATGAGAGGAGCCAGGTCTGTCTGGTTTGAATTTGCTATAAGATTGGAGTCTGAGAGGACAGAAGGATTTTCAGGTTGGTCCTAAAAAGAATCTAAGTCGCTCTTTCAGTCTCTCTCTTATTCTCTCTCTCAGTCATCCCTCTCTCTCCCCAGAGGTCAGCACAGATAAGCAAGTAACCTGTTTTGTTAACTTTATTTGCAAGTGACATTTGAACACTTAATTGGAATTAGTGGCAGGTGTAGATAGTAAGGTAAACATTTTGCTTTTATTTAAGAGCTGTTGCTTAATCAGAATCAGTGGCAGGCGTTGATTGCAAGATAAAGATTTTCTTTGTATTGAAGAGATTTTTAACTATTAATTGTAAAGTTATTTATTTGATGTTAATGTGGTTAATTCTGTGTTTAATTAAAAGTTTGTTTCAACATAAAAGATACCTATCACTCCAGAGAAATCACTCCTTGGGTGAAGTATCCTTTCCTCACAGTTTTATAAATTGTTTTAGGAGGGCAGTATATAATGAGCTTGAGCGGTTTGCTGCCCCTGCCTAACCTGTTAGCCTAGTGTCAATGTTGAGAACTCCCAAGGCCACTTCCTTCCACCTATCATGCCCCCAACTCTGATGGGTCTGTCCTGGATGTGAAAGCGGGCATGTCCAGAGAAAGTGATGGAAACGTTTGTAGAGATTAAGAAGAAACAAAAATATTAATTTATCCTCATACTACATCACTTAAAAGGAAGGGAGAGAAGGAAAGAATCCCTGTGTCTATTTCAATCTTGCACTAAGAATTGTCTTATGTCCAAGTTATTATGTTTAAAATAAAGGATTGGTTCTGCAACCTATAATCAGTGATTATCACAGTGTGCATCATTACAGTACGCTGGGGAGTTGCAGTACACAACCACATCACCATGAAAATGTTTCCTTCTCTGAAATGTGAATGTTAGAAAACATTTTTCTCATAACACGCTAATGCAATAATGATTTCAAAATACAGGTGTGTAACCACACATAACGTGGTTTCAAACCTTTCAATTTGTTGGGCTGCTAACACCGTTTTTAAAATGATACCTACTCATTGTGCATAGGACTTGCTCAACAATCAAAGTGATAGCATATTCAACTATATACAGCAAAGGATTATATATCACAATCAGTCTATAAAAGGTCAAGGATTTAGTTCCAAGGTTGTGATGACTCGAACAATGTACATTTGTCACCAAATTCTCATTGAGCCTTATAAATTATGAGACGGGAGGAGACTGATGAACTTCTAAATCTAGCTCTTCAGCTGGACATATCCACTCCTGTCCAGTTTTCCCAGGCGCCAGTACACATTTTCCACATTTTTTTCTCAAAGGGTGGGACTTCACGGCTGGGATTCTCCGCCGGCGTGATTCTCCATTATGCCAGCGCCTGGGTGTTTCCCAACAGCGTGGGACTGCCCCACAATGGGAAACCGCATTTACCAGCCGGCATCACGGAAAATCCTCCTGGACGGTCAGGGGCAGAAATGTGGGGTGGCGGGGCGGAGAATCCCGCCCCATTAGTTTCCAAATTGGACTGCACTTGTTATCAAGGCACACATTCTGCTAACCTGTCTATATCTTCATTACAGTTTGCCATGCTACTATTATGATATTATGAGCAAACTCCACTATCATCAACCTTCTTCCTCCATCTAATTCATTTATGGTGACAGAGAACAATGTCGGGTCCACTGGAGAATCAAAATCCACGTTAATTGCTGCTACGCTCTGTTTACCATTCACTAGCTATCCCCCCCCCCCGCCCCCCCTCCCCGCCTGAAAAAAAATCACTCAAATCAGTAAAGCATAATCTTTCCTTTCGAAGTCCCTGCTGCCCAGTCCGGAACAGCCCATATCTCTCCAGTGTTAACTAATTTAATCAGGTGTCCAGATATTGAAACTTCCCCTTTATTCAATAGAGTGTTGTATTTCTCACACAAATACAAAAGCAAAATACTGTTTTTCTTTTGCTATCTGGACTAAGTATTTCCAGCATATTCTGCATTTATTATGCAGCATTTATCATGCCTGTTGTTGTGTCTGCTAATTCCTCCCCACACTCCAGGTAGTCTGTCGTATACCAAATAGACTTGATAACTACTTGGTTACTTTCTTCCCAATTCATTGTTTCAATATAGTTTTCTTTGAATATTCATCACCTGAAAGAATAGCGTTCATTCTCAGATGTACAATAATGGCACCCACCTGTCCCTTATCACCACTCTCTCGTAATACCGTCACTGCTGCTAAATTATCAGACTGTTTATCTGACCTGTCTGCTTTTGAATATGGCGAAAGGTCACAGACTTGAAACATTATCCATAGTGTTACGTTCTGGTGCTTGGCTGGATGGAATTAGTGCACTAGTTTGTGACTCGTCGAACGTTTATTGATTAACAATAACGTGACTTCTGGCTGTGATATCTTTCCTGAACTGATTTAATATTTGATCCATTGAGCCTGCTCTGCCATTCAATAAGATCATGGCTGATTTTATGGAGAGATGGAGGTTTGGATGGTAACCACTTCACTGACATTTGCTTCTGTTCAAAAATATGAAAATTTGGGAAACCACAACAGGGTAATGCATTCACATTATTCTAGGAGTGGGGCGCCCTAATTTGATCAAACCTGAAGAAGACAAATTTGAAGTCTTGCTACATTTGTGGAAGGGTGCTTCAAGAAGAAAAGATTCATTTGTGTAACATTCTCCAACAACATACACTTATTCGCCTACAAGGGCAAATCTGACAGTGAGGGAGTTAAACACTTCTCTATTTCCATTAGTTCCTTATTGATTTATGGTTCAGAATAAATCAAAGGTTTGATGATGGTACTGAAATCCTGAAAAGCACTTGAGGGAGTGATTTAGATTTGATTTTACAAACTATAATGGACCTATTTGGACAATCAAAGAAGGATCTACAGCTTTTCAATGGCATAAAGCCTTCTGTCACATTTGCAATTGAACGCCCTGGAATGATTCTGCAGAAATTTATTGCAGACACACATGTAGATACACACAGTTCAACTGCAGGAAGTAAAGTGTATAATTGAACTTCTGTTACAGTTCATCAGATAATGTGAGATTTATTAAGTGCTTTCATTCTGATCCTGCGCTTTGATTTTTCATTGATGAAAACATACTCCTTTCTCTGATATCTACAAATTACAGAATCAAAAGGGACAAATTAATCTGTGAATGAGGGTTATAAAATGGGTGAAAAATATTGTCGTGTTGATGAAAACTATACCAGTGTAATTCAAATGATTTCTATTACACGGACAATGTTTGGAGCAACTGCGGAAAGCATTTACTCAGACTTCAAGGTTCAGCTTCTGAGAATAGTTATTTCTGCACAACTAAACAAACGTAGACACCACATCCACTAATTGCTCAGCCCCTGGTCCTTTGGCTGTGGCCATAAATGCAATGAGAGAATTGCTGTTCATAGTGCTTCTAAAGATAGACAGAACGGAGCAGTCAGAGGGCACAAGGTTCAGCTCCTCATCCACTGGTGAATTGATGTCCTGTATGTTTATACATCATTTTTTGATCTCATTTTGAACAAATGGAGCCAAGGAAATAGTTGTTGTGACCCTGCCTCAGTGCAAGGCTTGTAACTGCTGCAAGTCCAAATCCAGGCTTGGCAGAATCAAGGTGGGACAAATCATTGCGCACCCAAGATATTTCTCCAACTTGCCATCACAAATTTAAGTGAATGATTCTACTGAAAGCAATTTTCCTGGGAACAGGAACGTTATATTATATATAATATATATATATCTTTATATACACACATAATACATATGTATAAATTTTTTTATTGACAAAAATCAGTTTTTAAGGTGCATTTTCAGCATAGTTCAGATTAACTGAATAGACTCAAATGCTGCATTATCTCATTCTTAATATCCACTTTTTTGGCGACTGAGGCAGGTTCATGTGACCAAGCAAGGTAAAATTTGGGCCTTAATTTTTTTTTCCCCTCCACAATTTATTTCAAACTGTCCTGCTGACAGAAACTATAGTATTGTGACCACAGAGGAGTCCACATGAGTTGTGTAAAGAAACTGGTTATTTATTACATAGGTAACTATTTACACAATGTACACATGTCTCAATTGGGTCTCTCTGCTGGACTTCCATTTGGGCCAAGCTTTTATACATGTCCATTGCTCCGCTGATGGGGCCACTGACCCTCAGCAGGGAAGTTCATGCTCAATGGGGCTCACAGGGAGACTAATTGTCCGACCCCGTAGGTCTCATGCAGATTCTAACATATGGTCAGAAAGTTTCATAGTCATGTGGTAAATGTAGGATATTTGGGTGGAAGTGGTGAATTTAGATCCTAAAACTCTCCACCTCACATCATATCTGGACCCGTTGTTGACTAATTTATATAGATTGATTAGTATGAGTCAACAACTCCTTTTTTGTTTGGGACTGGTAGGAAGGTGGAAAGCATTCTCCAGCCCCCACGACGGGTTGGAGAATAGCGGGAGGGCCTTCCCGACATTTTTACCGACCTCCCGCTATTCTCCCCCCCCCCCACGCCCGCCCCCCGACA
This sequence comes from Scyliorhinus canicula, assembly GCF_902713615.1. Taxonomy (NCBI): domain Eukaryota; kingdom Metazoa; phylum Chordata; class Chondrichthyes; order Carcharhiniformes; family Scyliorhinidae; genus Scyliorhinus; species Scyliorhinus canicula. Next base: position 74,821,742 of record NC_052164.1, on the reverse strand, counting down.
TGAATCGCTGTCGCCGTTTTTTTACGGCGAGCAGCGATTCTCCCCTAGCCGATGGGCCGATTTCCCAGGCCTTTACGGCCGTTTTCACGAACGGCAACACACCTGCTCTCACCGTTTGTGAAAGCGGCCGCAAAGTGCCATTCTGGGTAACCATGGCACCGATTGGCACGGCCGCACCACGGCCGTGCCAAGGGTGCCATGGGCCCGCGATCGGTGGGCACCGATCGCGGGCAGCGGGTCCGAACCCCGCGCACTCTTTGTTCATCCGCCGCCCCGCTGGATCAATCCGCGGGGTGGCTGAGGGGCATACCGGCCCGCGCATGCGTGGGTTTGATGCATATGCGTGATGACGTCATCCGCGCATGCGCGGGTTGGAGCCGTCCAATCCGGCATGCGCGGCTGACGTCATCGTGCGCGCCAGCCGCCGTTAACTTTGGCGCGCGGGCTTAGTGAATTTCGCTAAGCCTGCGATGCCGAGGTTCACGGGGCCCCGCTGCTAGCCCCGACCGGGGAGCAGAATCAGGTCCCGGGAGGAGGCGCGGAGGCTGCCGGGAAACACGGCCGGTTTCACGGCAGCCTTCACGACTCTCCGCATTTGCGGAGAATCGCGCCCCCGGCTTTTTTTTTTCCATCAAGTAATTCTTGTGTTCCTGCTGACATTCATTTTGCAATATTGATTTTATAAATGACAGTTAACTAATATTTATTTTGCTCCTTTAATTCAGATAAGAATGTTCCCGATGGTGGGGGAGTCCAGAACTACGGGGTCATAGTTTGAGGATAAGGGGTAAACCTTTTATGACTGCGGTGAGGAGACATTTCTTCACCCAGCGAGTGGTGAATCTGTGGAAGTCATGGCCACAAGAAGTAATTTAGGCCAATTTAGGTTGTGTAATTTGAAGAAGGAATTAGATACAGCTCTTGGAGATAAAGAGATCAAGGGTTATGAGGGAAGGTGGGATCAGGGTATTGAATGTAGTGATCAGCCGTGACCCTAATGAATGGAGGAGCGGGCTATAAGAGTCAAATAGCCTCCTCCTCCTTCCATTTCCTATGCATGTTTCTATGTATTAAATGTATTGGAATATCTGAGGAAATGCTCTTTTTGGTACACTATTTCAGTATACTTTGAAAGAAGGCAGTACAACTCGGCACCGGTCATAAGGAGCGACTTTCAGGGTTCCATACTTTCAATGCAGGTCTGCAATCCGGAACTTTCCTTTGATGCTCAATGGATGTAAAGAGGAGAAATCCACAAGCCAGCTCATTTTCTGAAACACTATTGATTCTTTGTGAAGCTGATGATTTGATGAAGCCTTATGTTTTTTTGCTCTCTGACACTCTAGTTATATGCACCTCTCCTGTCTGCCTGGCACTGCTTTGAGTTCACACAATGCTCCAGCGTTATAAATCATTTCAGGTTTTCACTCCATTTTAATGTTCAATTCTATGTGGGGGCTTTTCATCACTCACTGTTTAAATAAAATATTAAAAATTATACAGCCAGAAAACCTTGCTCTTTTCGTTCTTCTTTGCTTGGCTGGAAGCTTGTCAGGGTTCTTTTTATCAACCACTAGAATTTCATTGGTGGTGATTTTAATTTTGCATTACTTACTTCTGTTGAAAAGCAATCTCTCAGGGAGCTCTCCCCTCTCGGTTGAAAGGAAGCTGACATTTAAATCCAAATAAAGTTATCTTTGAATCACCGAGGTTGTGAACATATACTTCTTTTTTATTCCACTGTAGCCCTGTAATACCCCACCAGATCCACTGAGCTCATCACTCTGGCATGTTTAAAAGGACAAAAAGAGAAAAGAAAAACATGGGTGGGATTCTTCAACCCCCCCACCGGGTCGGAGATTCCCGGGGGGGGGGGGCTGCCATATTTTCCGGTGCCGGTTTTCGGGCGGGAGTGGGGATAACACCACGCCAGTCGGGGGTGGTTGGAAGCGACCCCCCCCGGCAATTCTCTGGGCCCCAATGGGCTGAGTGGCCGTCTGTTTTTGGACAGTCCTGCTGGCATAGTTTATGCATGGTCCCACACGGCGGGACCTGGCAGGTAAGTCGGATGGGGCGGTCCTCTGTAGGGCACGGGGGGATCCGACCCCGGAGGGGACCCTATGGTGGCCTGGCCCGCAATCGGGGCCCACCGATCTGTGAGCGGGCCAGTGCCTTGGGGGCACTTCTTCCTTCTGCGTCGGTTCCTATAGGACTCCGCCATGGCCGGCGCGGAGAATAGAACTCCCCGCACATGCGCCAAAATACGCCTGCAGGTCTGCGCATGCGTGAGATCATGCCGGCCCTTCACCGCATGCCTGAACTCGCGCAGTACATTCGGCACCGGCTGGAGTGGCGCCAACGCCTCTGGCGTCCGCCTAGCCCCCGGAAGTGCAGAGAATTACGCACTTTCGGGGGCTATTGATGCCGGAGTGGTTGGCGTCGGTTCTTCCGCCGGTGTGGGGACTTAGTCCCCAGAAGGGAGAATCCCACTGCATGTTTCTCACACTTGGATTTGGCTTTTAAAAATGATTATTGGAACTCAGTGACCCAACGAGTCAGAATAATGTCCTTACTCTACATGTTCTCCATGTAATTATGCATATATTAATTATACATGGAGTAAAGTACACAAATTTTTATTCTGATTTCAACTTGCACTATATTTAAATTGGGACTACGTGACACTAATACTGCCCCAAACCCAAGCATCTCGCTTTCAAACAACGCAAAAGCATTAAACCCGGTGTTCTAAGTTTCAGTTTCCTTGATAATCAGTTTGGCTCCATTTTATGTGATTTTTCTCTCTCCCTGCATCGTTGAGAACACCATGTGACACAGTAGAAACAACAATATTCATGTTCTATTGGCAAGGTTGTCATGATACCCTGGGCTAGTGCGCGGTCAATTCCAGCGCCACTTGTTCCACAGCGATCAGTGCTGGGATCTTTGCTGTTCACAGTATATATAAATGATTTGGAGGAAAATGTAACTGGTCTGATTAGTAAGTTTGCGGATGACACAAAGTTTGGTGGAATTGCGGATAGCGATGAGGACTGTCAGAGGATACAGCAGGATTTAGATCGTTTGGAGACTTGGGCGGTGAGATGGCAAATGGAGTTTAAACCGGAGAAATGTGAAGAATGCATTTTGGAAGGTCTAATGCAGGTAGGGAATATACAGTGAATGGTAGAACCCTCAAGAGTATTGAAAGTCAGAGAGATCTAGGTATACAGGTCCACAGGTCACTGAAAGGGGCAACACAGGTGGAGAAGGACGTGAAGAAGGCATATGGCATGCTTGCCTTCATTGGCCGGGACATTGAGTACAAAAATTGGCAAGTCATGTTGCAGCTGTATAGAACCTTAGTTAGGCCACACTTGAAGTATAGTGTTCAATTCTGGTCGCCACACTATCAGAAGGATGCGGAGGCTTTAGAGAGGGTGCAGAAGAGATTTACCAGGATGCTGCCTGGTATGGAGGGCATTATCTATGAGGAGAGGTTGAATAAACTTGGTTTGTTCTTACTGGAACGATGAAAGTTGAAGGGTGACTTGATAGAGGTCTACAAAAGTATGAGGGGCATCGACAGAGTGGATAGTCAGAGACTTTTTCCAAGGGTAGAGGGGTCAATTACTGGGGGACATAAGTTTAAGGTGCGAGGGGCAAGGTTTAATGGAGATGTGCAATGCACGTTTTTTACACAGAGGGTAGTGGATGCCTGGAACTCGCTGCCGGAGGAGATGGTGGAAGCAGGGACAATAGTGACGTTTAAGGGGCATCTAAACAAATACATGAATAGAATGGGAATAGAGGGATACGGACCCCGGAAGTATGGAAGATTTTAGTTTAGACGGGCAGCATGGTCGGCGCAGGCTAGAGGGCCGAAGGGCCTGTTCCTGTGCTGTACTTTTCTTTGTTCTTTGTTCTTTGAGCCAGAATCGCAACATAGGGGAAATTAGATTTTATTTAAAATACCCAAAATCCTTGGTCAAACCCCATAACTACAGTCACTAAGTTTGTAACTTTAAAGCATAAGGAAACTTTTATTATGCACAGTATTATAATTAAATGGACAGAAAATTCGGCCATTCCCAACATACACCCCACCCTTCCTAACTCACCCCACCCTCTACACACAGACAAACAACAGACAGGGGAAAGGGTGGTGGAACGAGAAAGAAAAAAAAATCAATACAAATGAAAGGAAATAGATTTCTGATGCCCTGGGAAGACTTCCAGTAAATGCCTCCTGATGTTCAGATTTGTGGGCGGGATTCACTGACCCCCCCCCACCGGATCGGAGAATCGCTGGGAGGGGGGGGGGTGTGAATCCTACCCCTGCCGGCCGGCGAATTCTCCATCGCCGGAGATTCGGCGGGGAGATTCGGCGGGGGAATCGCGCCACACTGGTCGGCGCCCCCCCAGCAATTCTCCGGCCCGCGATGGACCGAAGTCCCACTGGTTCTATGCAGGTCCCGCCAGCGTAAATTGGACTAGGTCCCTTACCAATGGGACCTGACGGCACTGGCGGGCTCTCAGTTCGTGGGGGGAGCGCGGGGCGATCTGGACCCGGGGGCTGCCCCCACGGGGGCCTGGCCCGTGATCGGGGCCCACTGATCCACGGGCGGACCTGTATCATGGGGGCACTCCTTCCCTACGTGCCGGCCATGTCAGCCTCCGCCATGGCCAATGTCCAGATGATACCCCCCTGCGCATGAGCGGGGATGACGTCAACAGCCGCTGACACTCCCAGGCATGCGGGACCTGCACCGGCAGGAGAAGTCCCTTCGGCCCCGGCTGGCACGGCGCACCTTTGGGACTGCCCGAAGCCGGAGTGATTCGCGCCACTCGGTCCCACCGGGACCCCCTGCCCCACCGGGTGCGGGAGAATCCCGCCCCTTTGTTTCAGTACTTCTTCCTTCTAGGCTTAAGATGGTTTTCTCTGGTAAAATTTGTCTACTTCCTCTGCCGTCTCAGCATCACTTTAGATTCACAGCAAAGGATGTGCCGGGCTCTCACTGCATTCATAACAATAGAGCTGTTCTTTCACTTCAGCAAGGAGAGAGAGAGAGATGTTCCTTTCACTTCCAAAGTCTAAACACTTTGGCCAGGTTTTCTCAGAAAGCAGGAACCAATCACTGACTGTTTTCAGGCTGGACACTGCCCTGACGAATCCAGTTCACCAATCGAACAGTGTCCCTCCAAAGCTGGGTCCGAAGATCCACTCAGTGCCAAAGAGTTTGGTTTCTCCCTTCCAAAATACAAAACCTGGAAACACAGTGTCCTGGAAAGCAGGCTGTTTTAACTGAATCTTCTGCTTAAAGGCACAGCGTTTGGGACCCACGGACCAAAAATAATAAAATAAAATAAATGGGACAAAGGAAATAACAGAAAGGACTCGTGCAAGGTCAATTAATTACAGTCACAATTAAACTTATTAAGGCCTTGAAATTTACGGTGAAATACTTTACTTCCAGTCCTCTATGGCACTATCTTCTACAACATTATTGCAATATAACCCTCTGCTTCTCAGCATTTCACCATTTTTCAAACTGCAACTCTTCTTGAACAAGAGATAATTACATCCATCTGTCTTGTCAAACAACACATATTAGATATTTTCAGCTTCCATGTAGGTGAACCTGCCCATCTGCAAATGAAAGTTGGAACAATATTTTCCACCAACGATTCAAAATAGGGAATAGCTGGGCTAAGAGTTGGCTTGTAAATTATGCAGTCCATTTTCTGTGTTGTTCCCTCTTATTGCTGAAGGTGTGGCTTCACTTATTGCCCATTCCTAAGTGCTCTAAGAAGCATGCACAACCGCAGAGACATAGGCCACTTGAGAGACCATTAAGTATCATTATGCTGCGCCATCCCTTGTTGAAATAACAGCACACAGGTCTCCATCAATATCAATCTAAAAATGACATGCAGCATTGTTTTTTCTGATTGCTCCATTCTGAAGAAGTGCAATTTGTACGGATGGAATGTCAGACTCCAGCCTGACGTCTCCCATTCTGAGGTACCCAAGACTTGCAGTGCTTCTATTATAAATTAAGGAAACAAATATGCTATCGTTTTTTTGGTGATGTTATTTCTATTTGCATACATTCCGAACAGAAATCCCTACCAGCAGCAGCTTCAAGACATTACAGAAATCTGGTCCAGCCTCCCTAAAGTTTACATGTTTTTTTTTTGCAGAGCAGTCAACACTGAAACACCATTTAAAACAAATAATGCTAGGACGTCAGGAGGAATGCAATATTACCCCTAAACAAACAGTTTCAAATAAAATACTGCGCACCTCACTTCAGCTGGCACTGTTTCATATTGTCTGAAATAATTTTTCCTCTTTCCTATCCTCTCCTGTCAGTTCCCAGTTTTAATTCTAATTCATATATCCAATTATATGGACTAGAGAATCATAATACGATACAGAACAGAAGGAATTCATTCTGCCCAACGTGCTGGCTCTTTTTTTTAATGAGTTATCTAATTAGTCCAATTTCCCCACTATATCTGCATTTTTTCTCTTTTTCAAGTACAAATCCAACTTGCTATCGAAAATCACAATTGAATCTTCCTCCACCACCATTTCAGGCCAAGAACGGATCTTAGCTGCTCTCTGTATAAAATCTGTTCACTCTTTCTTTTGCCAATTATCTTAAGTATGTTCCCTCTGGTGTCTAAGAATGCCAGTGGAACTCCTTTCTTCTTCTATACTCCATCAAAACGCCCTCATAATTTTGAATGCTCCGACTAAACCTCCCCTTAATCTTCTCATCTCCATGGAGCTCCACTCCCTGCTCCTCCAGCAGCTCTACCCAACTGAAGTCACGCATGACTGATATCATTCCAGTTTGTCTATTTTGCACTGTTGGGAAGAGTACCAATGTGAGAAAATAAATATGCTGAGTAGATTTTGGCTGCATTATGTCTATTCACACACATTCAAAGCTGAAACCCCCCACCAATGTGCAGTTTTACCTTGCTTTTGCTTTTGATAGGAAAATAACACTGCAAATTTTAAAAAAGCCTTTTGAAATACAGGTTGTTGACGTGGGAGGAGGTGTCGCAAGCACATAGATCAGAAGACAGAGGATGGTTTACACAAACCGATGGTTTTGGTCGAGTGGTGTGGGGCGGGTGGGTTCAGTGGAGTCGGAAAATAAGTAACAGCCGAGTATGAAAAGACTATATAGTATCATCTCTGTTTGGTCCCATTTGGAATCAGTGTATAGTTGTTAACCATGAATTAAGAATTACGTTCAACAGAAAGAGAACCAAAAGGTTGAAGACAGGTGTCCTATTTTACTTCACTGGAAAGGAAAGTAAACTGCATCAAGACCAAGCTATGAACAGGCTTCAAGAAGCCATCCTGACAATTTCTCATTAAACCTACCCATAGTAGGATTTGCATGCCAAGCTCATGGGCATAATTTAACGTGAAAAAAGAGTCCCGTTTTGGGACCGTATAGCGGGGCATTCTTTGGCACTTGCAGCACCGAGAACAACCCCGCTATCAAATGGGACGGACTCTGTTAATTTTTATGGCCTCGGTCGGGAACGTTTAGGCTGCACTTACCTCCCTTCCTGCACGGATGAGCTCGGTCATTTTTTAAAATACCGCCCCGATCTCTTCACCTCCCTCAGACAGCCTGGCGTTGCCCCCCCCCCCCCCCCCGCCTCAAATTACCTCTTAGTGCGTCGTCCGGTCCCCACCTCTGAAGAACAGGACACCCCTGAGCCTGATCCCTGACATGGGCAACCTGGCATCTGGGCACCCTGGCACAGCCATCCTGGAAACCAGGCAGTGCCCCTGACAGGCTGACAGTGCCACACAGGCAGCCTGGGCCCCAAGTGGCATTGCCAAGGTGAAAGGCTGACAGTGCCAAGGTTCCTGGGTGCCAGCGAGAATGCCAGGGTGCCCCCCTGCCCAGAACCCGGCACGCTGGAGGCCTGGGAGACCTTCTCTGTGGTCCGTTACTCCTGGTCCACGTTTGTGCGGACAAGTGCTAAATGGCGCCGTGGCGAGGTCTCTCAGGAGTGTGCGTTCGTTCATGGGCCTTGGGTGAATCAGACGCCAACATATTTAAATGAGCCTAATATTAAATATGTTGATCTTGATCTTGCCCAGCACTCACCGAGCTGGGCACGACAAGGCATTCGATCGCGCCCAATGTGTGCTATTCCGTATTGTTAGCATGTAGTAGATTCATATTTTGCCAGTCACAAATGAAGTGAACTAACAGACATACGACCGTCTTTCATTATACAAATGTGCTGAAAGGATGAAGAAGGAATTATCGGACACTTACATGAAAAAAAACATTGCTTACTTAACCTATTGTTCCACCACTTGGTTCTTCTGTCCATTTTATAGGTGGGTTACAGATTGAAAAGAAATGCTGTAAAAATCAAGGGCTGGATTCTCCGTCCCGCCGCGCCAGATTTCTGGTTCACCACACCGGCGGGTTCTCCGTTTCACCGGCTGTTCAATGGGGTTTTCCATTGTGGGGCAGCATCACGCCGCCAGGAAACCCCCAGGCTGCCGGCAAAATGGAGCATCCCGACGGCAGAGAATCCAGCACATGTTATCTATTTTACTCTTAACATTTGACTTTATTGATCAAGTGATCTATTAATATGTTTAGAAGTGTCAAACCCAAGAAGCTTATCCACGAAGTAAACAATTCTGCCCATGGTGCCAGCAGCACAATCGCCAGACTGAAACATGTTTGATAATCCAGGTGTTCAGAATGGCTGTCCTGCGATCGGTGACACCAATGTATATCTGCTCATCATGCCTTTGCTTTACTGAGGGTTTGTTATCTCTCCCGACCATCATGAGGCTTCAGCAGCGACCAACAAATGTTCATTATATTAGTTTGCAATGAGGAGAATTTACTGTCACATTTTTTGCCTAATTAAGCAATTATCTGCCTGCATAATGGCTTTTGGCATTTATTTTGCTTACACTGTAAAATAGATAGAAAAAAAATGGAATGAGTCATTAACATTATAATAGAAATACTTTATCTTGATTCCTTGAATGACGTGGAAAATACTGTGAATAATGAATATTAACTGAATATTGGACTGTTTTTCAATATCATCTCAAATGAAATATTTATTGATTTTTTTTCTACCTGACAGATCACTAAATCAAATTATATATGGCTGAGACAACATACTTACATACAATGAACAGCAAATTTCAAAATGTATTCCAGTCCCAATAATATTCAACTGAGCATTCTTACAAAATAATTGAAATCCCCATGCATAAATATGCAGTTTTCCACTCGCAGGTTTGTTTGTGAACATTCTCCATCTCTACAGCTTTAATGAAGTAATCAATGAATGCTGTTCTTTGCAGAAGTGAAAACATTCCATTGGAAAACTGCTGGGCAGAACTCAAATCAGACACAATGGTTGCAGTGTTTACGAAGAGACAAGGAGAATGCGGAGAGAAGTTGGAATCAGCATGGATGTTGATAGTGATAGTGGCTTGGAGAGGCATGGCCAGGGCTGGATGGGATGGTAAGGGTGGGATGGAAAGGTCAGCAACTGAGACAAGGTAGAGAAATTCCCCATGATTGCCAGATGGGAACTGGAGTCTTTTTTGAGGCACTGAGGGGGTTACATTGGAAGGGGTTACGGGGCTAAGCACTCCTGCTCCTCCTGGTCTTCAAGGTGTGCTGCTAGAGGCACTTTCCTTGTGAAGCTGATGGCTCTTGGCACTGACATGTTTCCTGACCCCTGGGAAACTATAGAGCAATATAGAACTGGGCAGAAATAGTAAAATTTAGAACATGCCCAATTTGCACGGTAGAGTTTGTTTCAATATGTGAAAGAAGTACCCACCTCTCCACAACATGAAAATGAAAAAAAAAAATGAAATGAAAATGACTTATTGTCACAAGTAGGCTTCAAATGAAGTTACCGTGAAGTTCCTGGTGGCGGTCCTGACCTCCTCGATGGAGTAGGGCAGGTTTTGGGTCTTGATAAAATGGAAGAATCGAGTGACCCCCGGGTGACAGAGGTCCTCGTGGAGGGCCCGGAGTCGGTCCACTTGTGCGTTGGCACATGTGCCGCGGGATAGGGCATCAGGAGGCTCGTTTAGCTTCCCGGGGATGATACAAGATCTAATAGGTGTAGGTGGAGAACACGATCCTCCACCGTAAGATCTTATTGTTCTTTATCTTGCCCCGCTGTGCATTATCGAACATGAAAGCGACCGACCATTGGTCAGTGAGGAAAGTGAATCTCCTGCCGGCCAGGTAATGCCTCCAGTGTCACATAGTTTCTACGATGGCTTGGGCCTCCTTTTCAACAGAGGAATGGCGGATTTCTGAAGAGTGGAGGGTGCGTGAGAAGAAGGCCACAGGTCTGCCCGCTTGGTTGAGGGTGGCCCCCAGAGCTACATCGGATGCGTCACTCTCGACTTGGAAGGGAAGGGATTCATCGTGGCCTTTGCAATGTCCGCTTTGATGTGGCTGAAGGCCTGGCGTACCTCTGTCGACAGGGGAAAAAACGTGGATTGGATTAGTGGGCGGGCATTGTTCGCATAATTGGGGACCCACTGGGCATAATATGAAAAAAATACCAGGCGGCATTTCAGGGCCTTGGAGCAGTGGGGGAGGGGGAACTCCATGAGGGGGTGCATGCGTTCGGGATCTGGATCTATAACTCCATCATGCACTACGTAGCCGAGGATGGCTAGACGGTCGCTGCTGAACACGCATTTGTCCTTGTTGTAAGTTAGATTAAGGATTTTTGCGGTACGGAGGAATTTACGGAGGTTTGTGTCGTGGTCCTGCTGGTCGTGGCCGCAGATGGTGACGTTATTGAGGTACGGAAACATGGCCCGCAAACTGGTCAACCATTCGGTCCATTTCCCATTGGAAGACCGAGACTCCATTTGTGACACCAAAGGGAACCCTTAGAAAGCGGTCGAGCCGCCCATCTGCTTCGAATGCAGTGTATTTGCAGTCGCTAGGGTGGATGGGGAGCTGGTGGTAGGCTGACTTGGGATCCACCATGGAAAAGACCTTGTATTGTGCAACCTGGTTGACCAAATCATCTATGCGGGAAAGAGGGTACGCGTCAAGCTGCATATACCTGATGATGGTCTGACTATAATCGATGACCATCCTATGCTTCTCCCCAGTCTTTACAACCACTACTTGAGCTCTCCAGGGGCTGTTGCTAGCCTCGATAATGCCTTCCTTCAGTAACCACTGGACTTCTGACCTAATGAAGGTCCGGTCGTGGGCACTGTACCGTCTGCTCAGGGGCCTCACGGTAGCATGGTGGTTAGCATCAATGCTTCACAGCTCCAGGGTCCCAGGTTCGATTCCCGGCTGGGTCACTGTCTGTGTGGAGTCTGCACGTCCTTCCCGTGTGCTCCGGTTTCCTCTCACAGTCCAAAGATGTGCGGGTTAGGTGGATTGGCCATGCTAAATTGCCCGTAGTGTAAGGTTAATGGGGGGATTGTTGGGTTACGGGTATACGGGTTACGTGGGTTTAAGTAGGGTGATCATTGATCGGCACAACATCGAGGGCCGAAGGGCCTGTTCTGTGCTGTACTGTTCTATGTTCTATGTTCTATGCTCCTGGTGGCGATTTTTTGATTAACTGGGTGGATGGGAAGAGAACAGCGCCTTACTGTGTTGGGGTGGATGAAGCTCTCTGTGCTCTTGGCGGTTGTGGCAAGGATTAAACAACATAACGGGCTACAAAGCGAAGCCGAGCAGTATCTCTGGCAGCAGCGCACCCCTCCCCGATGAACTTAATGCATTCTATGCTCGGTTCGAGCAGGTAACCAACAAGATGCTGTCGAGTGCCCCAGCAGCCCATAATTCACCCATACCCACCATCACAGCTTCCAAAGTCAGATCGGCCTTCCTGAAAGTGAACTCACGGAAGACGACGGGCCCGGACGAGATCCCTGGTCGTGCATTCAGAGCCTGCGCAGACCAGCTGGCAGAGATACTCACAGACATCTTTAACCTATCCCTACTCCACTCCGAGGTCCCCACCTGCTTCAAGAAGACCACCATCATACCGGTACCAAAGAAGAACCAGGCAACGTGCCTCAATGACTACCGCCCGGTGGTCCTGACGTCAGTTGTAACGAAGTGCTCCGAGAGGCTGATCATGAAGCGCATCACCTCCATACTCCCAGAATGCCTTGACCCACTTCAATTTGCATACCATCGCAACCGGTCCACATCAGACGCCATTTCTCTGGCCCTACACTCATCCCTAGAGCATCTCAAAAACAAGGACTCCTACATCAGACTCCTATTTATTGACTACAGCTCCGCCTTCAACACCATAATCCCAGCCAAGCTCATATCAGAGCTCCAAAACCTAGGACTTGGCTCTCCACTGTGCAACTGTATCCTTGATTTTCTGACCAACAGACCACAATCAGTAAGAATGAACACCAACACCTCCTCCACAATAGTCCTTAATACCGGTGCCCCGCAAGGCTGCATACTTAGCCCCCTACTCTATTCCCTGTACACACACGTCTGCGTGACAAAACTTGGTTCCAACTCCATCTATAAGTTTGCTGACGATGCGACCATAGTGGGCCGGATCTCGAATAACGACGAATACAGGAGGGAGATAGAGAACCTAGTGGAGTGGTGTAACAACAACAATCTCTCCCTCAATGCCAGCAAAACTAAAGACCTGGTCATCGACTTCAGGAAGCAAAGTACTGTACACACCCCTGTCAGCATCAACGGGGCTGAGGTGGAGATGGTTAGCAGTTTCAAATTCCGAGGGGTGCACATCACCAAAAATCTGTCCTGCTCCACTCACGTCAACGCTATCACCAAGAAAGCACAACAGCGCCTATACTTCCTCAGGAAACTAAGGAAATTCGGCATGTCCATATTAACCCTTATGAACTTTTACAGATGCACTATAGAAAGCATCCTATCGGGCTGCATCACAGCCTGGTATGGCACCTGCTCGGCCCAGGACCTCAAGGAACTTCAGAGAGTCGTGAATACCGCCCAGTCCATCACACAAACCTTCCTCCCATCCATTTACTCCATCTACACCTCCCGCTGCCTGGGGAAAGCAGGCAGCATAATCAAAGGCCCCTCCCACTCGGCTTACTCACTTTTCCAACTTCTTCCATCTGGCAGGAGATACAGAGTCTGAGAACACGCACGAACAGACTTAAAAACAGCTTCTTCCCCACTATCACCAGACTCCTAAATGACCCTCTTATTTATTGACTGACCTCATTAACACTCACCCTGTATGCTTCATCCGATGCCAGTGCTTATGTCATTACATTATATATCTTGTGTTGCCCTATTATGTATTTTCTTGTATTTTCTTGAATTGTGTTTAATTCCCTTTTCTTCCATGTACTGAATGCTCTGTTGAGCTGCTTGCAGAAAAATACTTTTCACTGTACCTCGGTACACGTGACAATAAACAAATCCAATCCAATCCCGGAGTCGATCAGGCAGGATGATTTATGCCCATTGATGAGCATGGTCGTCGTCGCGGTCGCGAGCGTTCAGAGCCGAGACTGGTCCAGGGTCACCGAGGCAAGTTGTGGCAAAAGCTGGAAATTTTCTTCGGGCGATGAGTGGTCATCCGAATCGGGGTCCTGAGACTCCAGCCAAGATGGCTGCGCCCGCTGGTCGCACATGACTGGGGATGTGCAAGATGGTGGCGCCCATCTGGCACGTGAAGAAGGTTGGGGTGGCGGTCCCGTTTTGCCCCCGGATACCGCGGCGACCGCCTGTGCCTGGCATACCGCCACAAAATAGCCCTTTTTGCCGCACCCTATGCAGGTGGAGGAGCGGGCTGGGCAGAGCCGCCGGGGCTACTTGGCTTGCCGGCAAAAATAGCAGCGGGGTCCCCCGGGATTGCCTGGTAATCTTGCCGCACAATTTTGCGGGGGGATGGGGGATACATCGGAGTCGGCCGTGGGGGGGGAGGGGGTTTCCAAGCGGGGGACTCCAAAAGCGAGATTGGACGACAATTGAAGGGATTATTGTACTAGATGTTTCCACCAGCAGCGCAGGTACAGTATGCAGCTGCTGGGAAGACACGGGCTCTTATACTCTGCCTTACTGGGTGGAACCAGCAGGCAGGCTTCACCAATGATACAGCAGTCTCAGGTACCTCCCACACCAATGGTCTTACAGCATTGTCCAGGGTACCGTAATACCGACTACCACAGCCCCTAGTCGCCACATTCCGGCGCCTGTTCGAAGAACAAAGAACAAAGAAAATTACAGCAATTCACAATTTTCTGCCCAAAAGTGTATGTGACTGTTATGTTTGCTAAGATTGTCACTTATGTCCACTTTAATTCTGGCCCTTCCAGCCTGCGCCGATCCAGATCCAGTTCGGGGAGGCTAGTACGGGAATTGAACTGTGCCTTGGTCTGCTTTCAAAGCCAGCGATTTAGCCCTGTGCTAAACCAGCCCCTGATGACACAGATGTCTTGAAACTTTCCACCGTAAAAACGTTACCAGTCACAAGCAATATTTGTCCGCATAGTTAAACCTCCAACTTTCTACCACCTTTTCTAAAAATTTTAAAATGGTGCCTCTATCGCTTCCTGAACGAAACAGCTCTGCCCGTTGGAACTCTTCAGTGCACGCTATGCAGCTAAGTACGGCATCGGTGGGTGGTCCCCTGCCAAGAGCTAGAAATAAACAGAGTGCCGTTTGATAGTGGGGTTGTTCCCGGTGCTACAATCACCAGATCAAGCCCTCGATTCCCACCCAGAACAGAATTTTGTTTTAGTCAAATCATGCCCGGAGTCTTGAATTTGACTCAATGGTCTCAAATGGAGGTTTCATAAACAACTTAGGGGCAGCACGGTAGCATGGTGGTTAGCATAAATGCTTCACAGCTCCAGGGTCCCAGGTTCGATTCCCGGCTGGGTCACTGTCTGTGTGGAGTCTGCACGTCCTCCCCGTGTGTGCGTGGGTTTCCTCCGGGTGCTCCGGTTTCCTCCCACAGTCCAAAGATGTGCGGGTTAGGTGGATTGGCCATGCTAAATTGCCCGTAGTGTAAGGTTAATGGGGGGATTGTTGGGTTACGGGTATAGGGTGGATACGTGGGTTTGAGTAGGGTGATCATTGCACGGCACAACATCGAGGGCCGAAGGGCCTGTTCTGTGCTGTACTGTTCTATGTTCTATGTTCTATGTTCTAACTTCGAGAGGGTGGACTAAATCACAAACATCAGGCTGGGATTCTCCCTTCCGGGGACGAAGTCCCCACGCCAGCTGGAAGACTGGCGCCAACGGCTCCGGCGTCAACGGGCCCCCACGGTGAGGAATTCTCACCTGTCTCGAGGGCTAGGTGGATGCCGGAATCATTGGCGCCAAAGGGACTGGGAGTTTGCGTGTGCGCGGGACGGACATAGTGATCTCGCTCATGCGCGGAACAGACGGCGTGATTCCGCGCATGTGCAGACTGGCCATCGTATTTTTGTGCATGCACAGGGGGTTCTCTTCTCCGCGCCGGCCATGGCGGAGCACGACAGGGGCCGGCACAGAAGGAAGAAGTGCCCTCACGGAACAGGCCCGCCTGCAGATTGGTGGGCCCCGATTGTGGGCCAGACCACTGTGGAGATCCCCCGGGGATGGTTCCCCCCGCGCCCCACTGAGGTCCGCCCACGCCAACTTATCTGCCAGGTCTCGCCGTGTGGGACCATGCATAACACACGCCGGCAGGACTGGCCAAAAACGGACAGCTGCTCGGCCCATCGGGGCCCTGAGAATCACCGGGGAGGGGGGGCATTGCCAAGTCCCCCGACCGGCGTGGTGTGAGTCCTGCCCGAAAAACGGTGCCGGAGAATATGGCAGCCGGCGTCGGGGCGGGATTAGCGCTGCCCCCTGGGGTTTCTCCAACCCGGCAGGGGGATCGGAGAATCACACCCATGTTTTTCTTTTCCCTTTTTGTCCCATGAGTTTTGAACAAAACATATTGAAATATAAATGGTTCGAACTGGAGACCACTTCAGTAATGATAAACAAAAGCTGGAATTCTCTGCCCGTTAGGATTCGCTTTTCCCGCTGGCAGTGTATCCCAGCCATGGATTTCCCAGCAGCAGGGGTGGGTTCAATGGGAAATCCCATTAACAAGCGGTGGTAAATTTGAATCCCCCGCCAGAGAACAACGCACCGCCAGGAACCACGTGGTTGGGTGACTGTAGAATCGGTTATACCAATTAATATCCTTCATCTCCCATCGACTTCAGGCTGGATTCTCCGGTCCCCGACGCCAAAATTGTGTTCGGCGACGGGAGAATCCGTTTTTGCACCAAAATCGGGAGTGGCGCCGGTTTCATAATTATTCACCCCCTGTAAATCGGCATACTCGAGGAGCATGCCGCGCCGAGGATCCACCGCCTCAGTCCATTGCCTGAGGCCCACCTCGCGATGCTCCATTGCCGACCGGCCGAATTCCCAACGGCGTGGGTTACGTGTGCTCACACCGTCTGGGATCCTTGCGTGGTGGCTGTGGACTCAGTCGGGCGCCGCCATAGTTGGTAGAGGGCTGATCGGCAGGTAGAGAGGGCTTCATTTGGGGCTGGGGCAATGTGGGTGGGCAGTCCGGGGCGCGCGAGTGGTCGTAGGGGGGCACTACTTTGGTGGTGCAGGCTGCTGCCGTGCGAATGCACGGCCTCTGAACTGGAAGTGCTGGGGGCCATATCAGCAGCTGGAACAGTGAGCTCTATGCCGGATCCATGCTAGCCCCCAGCAAAATACAAAATCGGTGGCCTTTTGATGCCAGTTTTCCTGGCATGAAAGACCACCGTTTTCACGCTGGCGGGGGGACTTAGTCTTCAAAGTGGAGAATCCAGCGCCTCGATTTTCACTGCCTCCCTTGCCCCATTATTTGGCAAAATACTGGTAGGATAGAGATACAGCATTTGTTGGTTCCTCAAATGTCAAGGTGGTGGCAGAGTATTTTCGCTGGGTAGTAATCCAGAGACCCTTGTCATGTGAGGGTCCCTTTAAGGAAAGTGTGCTTTATCAAATGGCTGCAGTGATGTCACTGTGTGTCTGGAGCTGGGCTGTGATTCTGTCTTTTATTTTCATTTTGAGCTGGAAGTTTTTTGGTTTCGTTTTCAGTTGGGGGCTGCATCCAAACAAGGAAGGTGTATTTTTGGTCTCTCTCTCTGCAGACTAAAGAATATCTCCAGGCCACTTTATAACTTCAAAGTAATACCTTTTTATCTGGAAGGAATTCACACCTACTGTTTTTATAGAAAAAATGGTGTTTGGCAATGGATGTTGTTGGGAAAGTTATTAAGGGTTACCAATAGAGTACGGTATCTTTGGTGGGGAGGAGGGGTATTTGCATTGGTAGTTGATAGGATGTTTACTGTGTTTAAAAATGTTATCTGGATTCATAGAATAAACATTGTTTTGTTTAAAAATACTTAAGGGGCGGGATTCTCCCATCGGGCGGCTAAGCGACGATGGCAGAGTAAAAATGGGAGTGTTTCACTTTGGCGTCGGTGCCTGTTCTGGGACCTCATTCTGCGGCCCACAGGGGGCTACCACGGCGCTGGAGTGGCCCACGCTGCTCCAGCTGCTGATCCCGACCTGAACCCGGCGCCGCGGGGTCCACGCCAACTAGCGCATAACTTCTTACCTGCGCTGGCCCCGACACCAAATGGCACAGGGCTACAGGAGCCGGCGTGGAGGAACGGAGACCCCTGACAGAGAGGCTGGCCCGTCGATTGGTGGGCCCTGATTGCGGGCCAGGCCACTACGGAGGCCCCCCTCCCAGGTCGGACCCCCTCCCCCCCCCCTACAGGCCACCCCCAGACCCTTCAACGCCGAGGTCCCGCCGGCTCAGAGGATGTTAGAACGGCGCCAGCGGGACTCGGCTTTATGTTGACAGCCGGAGAGTCGCCGCATACCCCATCCGGCACCGCGCCAACCACGCCGGCCCCAGTGGCGCCGATTCTCCACAGGGGTTCTGAGAATTCCGACCGAGATCTCTGTTGTATAACACCTGGAAAGTGGGCCCCTTATAACCAAAATCTATTAAAAGTTGTAGGTCAGATGAACCCCATGGTATACTTTGGTTTTCTCTAAACCTTGGCCCATAACACCCTGGATAATGATCTGAGGACTCAGGTTCTAATCCTACCATGGCAGCTGAAGGAATTTAAACTCAATAAAATATCTGGAATAATTAAAAGTCGAATGATCACTTTGAAACCATCGTCGATTGTGGGCGGCATGGTGGTATACTGGTTAGCACTGCTGCCTGACAGCTCGTAGGACCTGGGTTCAATTCCAGCCTCGGGTGACTGTCTGTGTGGAGTTTGCACTTTCTCCTTGTGTCTGTGTGGATTTCCTCTGGGTGTTCCGGTTTCTTCCCACAGTCCAAAGATGTGCAGGTTAGGTGGATTGGCCATGATAAATTGCCCTTAGTGCCCAAAATGTTAGATGGTGTTACGGGATATGGTGGAAGCCTGGGTTAAAGTAAGGTGTTCTTTCCGAGGGCCGGTTAAACATCGATGGGCCGAATAGCCTCCTTCTGCACTGTAATTCTATACATAAACATCTACTTTGTGGAGAAGAATAGGTATAATTGTACTTGAAAGATTTGAACCAACTGAATTCACTTTGGAGTGAACCTTACAATAAATTTTTAATTATTCTCATATACAAACTCATATATATTCATATATATATATATACACACACATACATACATAGTTTTAAAATAATCATAAACTGATTCTGTTCCTTTCCCTGAGACACCAGTCACAGGTTAGGACATTCTGGGGGGGGAGGGTGAACAGCCAGCTGTCGTGGTGCACATAGGCACCAACGATATAGGTAAAAAACAGGATGAGGTCCTACAAGCGGAATTCAGGGAGTTAGGAGTTAAACTAAAAAGTAGGACCTCAAAGGTAGTAATCTCAGGATTGCTACCAGTGCCACGAGCTAGTCAGAGTAGGAATGTCAGGATAGATAGGATGAATGCGTGGCTCGAGAGATGGTGCAAGAGGGAGGGATTCAAATTCCTGGGGCATTGGGATCGGTTCTGGGGGAGGTGGGACCAGTACAAACCGGACGGTCTGCACTTGGGCAGGACTGGAACCGATGTCCTAGGGGGGGTGTTTTCTAGAGCTGTTGGGGAGGGTTTAAACTAATGTGGCAGGGGGATGGGAACCAATGCTGGAAGTTGGAAGGTAGTAAAACAGGGACAGAAACAAAAGGAAGTAAGGGGAAAAGTGCAAGGCAGAGAAGACATAGTCAGAAATCCATAAGGGCGACAGTACAAGGTACAGTGACTGAGGGGAGCACAGTGAATAGGCCCAGTAATAACAAAAGGAATAAAGCTGGAGATGTTAAGATTCAAAACAGAGGTAAAAAAACCAACATAAGTGTACTTCACCTGAATGCTCGTAGTATTCGGAATAAAGTAAATGAGTTGGTGGCACAAATCATCGTAAATGACTATGATTTAGTGGCCATTACTGAAACATGGTTAAAGGATGGTCACGACTGGGAGTTAAATATCCGAGGGTATCAAACTATTCGGAAGGACAGAGTGGATGGTAAGGGAGGTGGTGTTGCTCTGTTATTTAAGGATGACATCCGGGCAATAGTAAGGGATGACATCGGTGCTATGGAGGATAAGGTTGAATCCATTTGGGTGGAAATCAGGAATAGTAAGGCGAAAAAGTCACTGATAGGAGTAGTCTATCGGCCACCAAATAGTAACGATATGGTGGGGCAGGCAATAAACAAAGAAATAACTGATGCATGTAGAAATGGTACAGCAGTTATCATGGGGGATTTTAATCTACATGTCGATTGGTTTAACCAGGTCGGTCAAGGCAACCGTGAGGAGGAGTTTATAGAATGTATCCGCGATAGTTTCCTAGAACAGTATGTAATGGAACCTACGAGGGAACAAGCGGTCCTAGATCTTGTCCTGTGTAATGAGACAGGATTGATTCATGATCTCATAGTTAGGGATCCTCTCGGAAGGAGCGATCACAATATGGTGGAATTTAAAATACAGATGGAGGGTGAGAAAGTAAAATCAAATACTAGTGTTTTGTGTTTAAACAAAGGAGATTACAAGGGGATGAGAGAAGAACTAGCTAAGGTAGACTGGGAGCTAAGACTTTATGGTGGAACAGTTGAGGAACAGTGGAGAACCTTCCAAGCGATTTTTCACAGTGCTCAGCAAAGGTTTATACCAACAAAAAGGAAGGACGGAAGAAAGAGGGAAAATCGACCGTGGATATCTAAGGAAATAAGGGAGAGTATCAAATTGAAGGAAAAAGCATATAAAGTGGCAAAGATTGCTGGGAGATTAGAGGACTGGGAAATCTTTAGGGGGCAACAGAAAGCTACTAAAAAAGCTATAAAGAAGAGTAAGATAGAGTATGAGAGTAAACTTGCTCAGAATATAAAAACAGACAGTAAAAGTTTTTACAAATATATAAGACAAAAAAGAGTGGCTAAGGTAAATATTGGTCCTTTAGAGGATGAGAAGGGAGTTTTAATAATGGGAAATGAGGAAATGGCTGAGGAACTGAACAGGTTTTTTGGGTCGGTCTTCACAGTGGAAGACACAAATAACATGCCAGCGACTGATAGAAATGAGGCTATGACAGGTGAGGACCTTGAGAGGATTGTTATCACTAAGGAGGGAGTGATGGGCAAGCTAATGGGGCTAAAGGTAGACAAGTCTCCTGGCCCTGATGGAATGCATCCCAGAGTGCTAAAAGAGATGGCTAGGGAAATTGCAGATGCACTAGTGATAATTTACCAAAATTCACTAGACTCTGGGGTGGTCCCGGTGGATTGGAAATTAGCAAACGTGACGCCACTGTTTAAAAAAGGAGGTAGGCAGAAAGCAGGAAATTATAGGCCAGTGAGTTTAACTTCGGTAATAGGGAAGATGCTGGAATCTATCATCAAGGAAGAAATTGCGAGGCATCTGGATAGAAATTGTCCCATTGGGCAGACGCAGCATGGGTTCGTTAAAGGCAGGTCATGCCTAACTAATTTAGTGGAATTTTTTGAGGACATTACCAGTGCAGTAGATAACGGGGAGCCGATGGATGTGGTATATCTGGATTTCCAGAAAGCCTTTGACAAGGTGCCACACAAAAGGTTGCTGCATAAGATAAAGATGCATGGCATTAAGGGTAAAGTAGTAGCATGGATAGAGGATTGGTTAATTAATAGAAAGCAAAGAGTTGGGATAAATGGGTGTTTCTCTGGTTGGCAATCAGTAGCTAGTGGTGTCCCTCAGGGATCCGTGTTGGGCCCACAATTGTTCACAATTTACATTGATGATTTGGAGTTGGGGACCAAGGGCAATGTGTCCAAGTTTGCAGATGACACTAAGATGAGTGGTAAAGCGAAAAGTGCAGAGGATACTGGAAGTCTGCAGAGGGATTTGGATAGGTTAAGTGAATGTGCTCGGGTCTGGCAGATGGAATACAATGTTGACAAATGTGAGGTTATCCATTTTGGTAGGAATAACAGCAAACGGGATTATTATTTAAACGATAAAATATTAAAGCATGCCACTGTTCAGAGAGACTTAGGTGTGCTAGTGCATGAGTCACAGAAGGTTGGTTTACAAGTGCAACAGGTGATTAAGAAGGCAAATGGAATTTTGTCCTTCATTGCTAGAGGGATGGAGTTTAAGACTAGGGAGGTTATGTTGCAATTGTATAAGGTGTTAGTGCGGCCACACCTGGAGTATTGTGTTCAGTTTTGGTCTCCTTACTTGAGAAAGGACGTACTGGCACTGGAGGGTGTGCAGAGGAGATTCACTAGGTTAATCCCAGAGCTGAAGAGGTTGGATTATGAGGAGAGGTTGAGTAGACTGGGACTGTACTCGTTGGAATTTAGAAGGATGAGGGGGGATCTTATAGAAACATTTAAAATTATGAAGGGAATAGATAGGATAGATGCGGGCAGGTTGTTTCCACTGGGGGGTGACAGCAGAACTAGGGGGCATAGCCTCAAAATAAGGGGAAGTAGATTTAGGACTGAGTTTAGGAGGAACTTCTTCACCCAAAGGGTTGTGAATCTATGGAATTCCTTGCCCAGTGAAGCAGTTGAGGCTCCTTCATTACATGTTTTTAAGGTAAAGATAGATAGTTTTTTGAAGAATAAAGGGATTAAGGGTTATGGTGTTCGGGCCGGAAAGTGGAGCTGAGTCCACAAAAGATCAGCCATGATCTAATTGAATGGCGGAGCAGGCTCGAGGGGCCAGATGGCCTACTCCTGCTCCTAGTTCTTATGTTCTTATGTTCTTATGTTAGATCAAGGCATCATCGATAATATATGCCTGTCATTGCCAAACACCACATCAAGGATAGACTCTGCAGTGACAAGCAGGCACACCCATTTCAGTGATATCTGTGTACCTGTTTTCTTCAAAAAAGTTATTAAAATACTCTCAATGTAACAATTTCTTTTTATGAGTATTCTGTGGTATTACTTGGAGAGGGAATCCACGAATCAATTGAATCAGGTCCCACAACAAAAAAAATGTTAGGGGACCATTGGTTTATGTTAGAGTTTACACATTTGCTGCCCAATAAACTTTGTAGAAAGAAATTTCTTCTCTATCCCACCCAAGTTCCATGAATCTGATTTGTAACCTTCAACTATTCAATCACGGGCAGCACAGTGGCACAGTGGTTAGCACTGCTGTCTCATGGCAGCAAGGTCCCAGGTTCGATCCTGGCTTTGGGTCACTATTCGTGTGGAGTTTTCACATTCTCCCCATGTTTGCGTGGGCTTCGCCACCATAATGCAAAGATTAGGCTTGGTGGATTGGCCATGCTAAATTGCCCCTTAATTGGAGAAATTGAATTGGGGACTCTAAATTTTTTTAAAAACAACAAAAAAACTATTCATCCACTTGAGGGGCAGCACGGTAGCATTGTGGATAGCACAATCACTTCACAGCTCCAGGGTCCCAGGTTGGATTCCAGCTTGGGTCACTGTCTGTGCGGAGTCTGCACATCCTCCCCGTGTGCGTGTGGGTTTCCTCCGGGTGCTCTGGTTTCCTCCCACAGTCCAAAGATGTGCAAGTTAGGTGGATTGGACATGATAAATTGCCCTTAGTGTCCAAAATTGCCCTTAGTGTTGGGTGGGGTTACTGGGTTATGGGGATAGGGTGGAGGTGTTAACCTTAGGTAGGGTGCTCTTTCCAGGAGCCGGTGCAGACTTGATGGGCTAAATGGCCTCCTTCTGCACTGTAAACTCTATGATCTATATCCTATTCATCATTCATCTGTCTCTCTCCAGCCTCATCTGCCCAAGGGGTTAAGTTTGAATATTAATTTGCCTTTAAGCGCAGCCATCAGTTGAGATTTTTGAAGACCAGCCCCCAGAGGGTTGGTGCACCTCGATGGGCCAAATGTCCTCCTTCTGCTCTGCAGGGATTCTATGATTCTAATGAATCCAATCTTCCAGCACATGATCCCAATATAGATTTTGTACTTCAATTTTTGAACCTAACATGGATATGTTTAGTTACGTACCACATTGTTAACGTAAACAGATGAACCTTGCAAACATTCAAAAGGGATTGTACAGATGCTGGTGCATTTTGTTTAGTTTCGGGGAGCAGGAAAGGATTGAGGATCAAATGCATGTTGAATTTGTACAAACATAGTCAAAACCAGTGAGTGTTTGAAACAAATTGTTGTTTAAGTGTCCTGGTGGGGGGAGCTTGGCACACAGAATCTGCTGAAGCTTTCTTCCATTTTGTGAAAAGTAATTCGGAAGGTAAGTATTTATAGAAATATGAGTTAGCACTATGATAAATTGAGTTAATCTCTTAGTTAAATCATTTTAAAATAAACGGCCTCACACATGGGACTCTGCTCATTCCTCACTGGTCACAATCAAATATATTTTCTCACTGGGAGTACATTTGTTAACTTGTATTTCCATATCACCTTTAACACAGCAATACTCTTCACTGAAGGGATTAACAAACTATATTTGATGTGAAGCCATGCAGAAGATATGAGAGCAGATGACCAAGAAGTTGTTTCGGGTTAGATTTTAAGGGTAGTGAAGTTTAGGGAGTTTTACAAATATGAAGTCCATAAAATTGTTATGTTTTGGGACTGTTTCTTTAATTTAGGGTAAAATGGAGGGAAAATGGGTGTCATGTGATCTGTTCTGAATTCTGCCCGACAGTAAGCCTGTATGGCTTGGTTGTTACGGGCTGATGGGGTTGGAAAAGATCGCAGGTTTCTTTACTGGGAAGAAGGTGCAAGGTTTTCACATTTGTAAACAAGGACAAGGGCACCTATGCCAACTGTGGATAGACCGCTACCCTCCAAGTCTCACAGGGATGTATTAGAAATGTTAGGTTTTATATGCAGTTATATTTGAAGCTGTCCATTTACTTTCAAGGTAGAACTGAGTTGGCGATTAGAAGATAGTTAATCAGCATTTCTACCTGGATACAATGTCCATGTGATTCACATTGCAATGGTGACGGACTTTGAGAGGTGAATAAATGATGTAAACCTAACAGCTTACAAGGTTTTTCTTAAGATAACCCTCACAGGCAAGTCAGTCTGCAAGATTCTGAGAGAGAGAGCGATAGAAAGCAACAAGAGGCAACCAGTCTCTGTCGTTTGCCAGGCAAAAAGTTGGAGCTCATGATCAGATTGAAGAGATCAACTCCATGAGGACTTAAATGAGGCTCAAAGATTCACCTAGCTTTGTCTCAAGGAATTTTAGTTATTTTCAAGGTGAGAAGGAGAAAGTCACTGGAAACTTGAATATCTTTCTGAAAGTTATCAGTCTCTATGGGCATCATTAACAGGAGGGAATTTTAAATCATAGGACCGAGACACTTGAAGGCACAGCTGCCAGGTTAACTTAAAAAAATGTAAGTTCACATTAAAACATCATGAAACAATTCTTGATATCTCAATATGACCATTTTATATTATGCATGGATAATCCCTTCCTGAGAATTAACAGACAGAGATTTCAGCAATAGAAAGGAATAACAAAGACATTGCACCTTCTCAAGGGCAATTAGGGATGGGCAATAAATGCTGGCTTGGCCAGCAATGCCCACATCTTGCGAAAGAATAGAAGAAAAAAGCAATTCATTGAAACAATGAGCTATGTGGCACAGCACAAGGCATCGGTGTCTCTGGGAAGTTTCAGTACCGACAAGACAATTGCCTAGAGCAAAAGAAAATCCAGCATCACTTTGACACATTAGTCCGCACTACGCTGTACAAAAGATTGCTTATTATGGTACAATTCAGCTCTCAATGCGCAAACTATTTTGATGAACCCCCCCAGATATCATGTACTGTATATGCACCACATAAGCAAGATAGTAACTATGAAATCCTTGAACAATGCAAATTGAAGAAACTTCTCATATTCACTTGAGGAATAAACACAATGGTGAAGCAACCCAATAGGCAACATTCATCATTATATTTGTGAAATGTTTTATGCCATATGAATAAGAAAAAACACAACTGCTATTTCTCCTCTGACAACCACTCTACGCCGCATGAAGCTGAAGTAACTTTTAACAAAATTAAAGTCCACCTGTCATTCCAAAGTGTGACATCCATTCTCATTCCAGAAGTTACAGTTTTTCAGTTAATTCTTCGATTAAATCATGCGTTCAGGGTTAAAAGCGCGGCTGTCTGTACAAAATATTGATAAGCAGCTCATCACTGCATCTTACTAATGAGATGCAAACATTTAATTTTGTACATGATGCTTGGGAAAAAGGGACAGATGCACTAAACTGTCCCAAGAAATTGTGGCACGGTTGTGTAATTCTAAGTTAATTCGTCCTGCTTGGTCTAAGTAGTTCATCACCCATGACTTAGAATGTTGCAGTTTAGAGCTGTAGGCCGGGATTCTTCAAAACGGCAGCAAAGTGTTGACACCGGGGTAAACACTGGAGTGTTTCATGCCGGCGTCAATTGGCCCAGCGATTCTGTGGCCGACAGGGGCCAAACACGGCGCCGGAGTGCTCCACGGAGCTCTGGCTGCCAATACGCAGCCCTGCACTGCCGGGCGTGGGTCCGCACATGCGTTGCAGCGGCCTCTTCTATGCCGGGCCCGCGTGACATGGCGGACCCACGCAGCAGCCCAGCGCGGAACGTAGGACACCCAGCTCGCAAGTGCCTGCTGATCGGTGGCCCCCGATAGTGGGCCTGGCCATCATGGAGGCGCCCCTGGAAACTAATCCCCCCCCCCCTCCCCCCCCCGCCCCCAGAGTGGCCACAAATAGGCCACTTGATCCGAGCAGTCCATACTGGTGTTTATACTTACTTCTTGAGCTCCTCCTATGTTTCATCATCTAAATTTATCATTTTAAACCTCCTAAACACACCTATACCATGCACACCAAACATTCCCTGTGATAACGAGTCCCACCATTCTTTGGATAAAGTTGTTTCTTCTGAAATTCTTAGTAGATTTCTTGGTCACTACCTTGTCCCACAGCCTCTAGTTACTTTTTTAAAAGAGGAAACACTGACCCAGAAATTCCGGTCTCTGGATCATTGGGAATCGGACATATGACTCAGGATGTACGTTAGGACCCTGCGGGAGTCCTGATGTGCTGACCTCCGTGGGAGTTGTCGGGAAGTTTGAACTTTTCCGATGAACTTTCCTTGCTTCTTGGGACCCTGATCAAAAGCCTCTGGATTTGAGTTAGAATTGCAGACTTTGAACGGTTCTATTTAGGGGACTTACCTTGATAGTTATCCCGGAAATGGCAGAGAGAAAAAGCCTAGTCTAACTCCTGGGTCACTATAGAATGGGGCCCCTCCCTCACAATTACTCATATTGACCCACCGACTCGCCCTCTCCCCTGACCCATGGCTAAACCCCCTCCCCCACCAGATCCAACAAGATAACCTTTCTTACCCCAAAAATAATTACCTCCCAACACAAACTGACTACACGTTTCAACCACACTAACCTTCAACTGCCCAACTGCCCCTGATCCGACCCAGTGGCGTGCAGAGGGGGGGGGGGGGGCAATGGTGCGTTGGCCCCGGGCATCCATTGGATGGGGGCATTCAATCAGAGAAGGAAATAATTTTTTTTATTTTAAAAAAAAATTTTTTTTTAATTTAGATTACCCAATTATTTTTTTCAATTAAGGGGCAATTTAGCGTGGCCAATCCACCTACTCTGCACATTTTGTGGGTTGTGGGGGCGAAACCCACGCAGACACGGGGAGAATGTGCAAACTCCACACGGACAGTGACCCAGAGCCGGGATCGAACCTGGGACCTCAGCGCCGTGAGGCGGTTGTGATAACCACTAGGCCACCGTGCTGCCCCAGAGAAGGAAATAAGATATTAATTTTAAAATTTCAGCGGTGATAAATCAATTTTTGGAGGCTCACCGCACTGCAGAGGCAGTTGTTAGCCCTTTATTCCTTTAACATGGTGTACCTTTCTGTCTAGAGAAAATGGTGCTTCTCCCCATCACCCCACACGCATGCGCATGATGTACGTGGTGCAACCATCAAAAGCAACAAGCAGACGTGGCTGTTCGTTCCTGCGTTTCCTCGAGTCATAACTCGTCTTTTCTTCAGCTTTTTGTGCATCTAGATTAGTTCTTTTACCTACTCAGGTCAGTGAATAGCTCTAGAACGGGTGCAACTACGTTTTTTATAGGTTTTTTGGTGTTATTTAATGAAATATTTACGTGGGATGTAGTAAGAGTGAAGCCTGGATGATCAGAGGACTGCTATGGCATTTAATCTCGGAATAGGAGACATTTATTCCTTAACATGCTAATATTCGAATACAGATACCACTAATTTGCAAGTCTATGATATAAATTGCACAAAATTATCAGTGGAGAATCAGTGTGAAATAATTTGATACGAAGGAACAAAGAAATGAAATATGGTTTATCCGTCTGCAACTGACCGATTGTTTACCATTTTCTTCCCATTTTCTCATGCGTCTTACGGTTTTTGAGATAGAAAATGAAATGTTACGAGTATTTCGTGTACAACCGAGTGGAGCACAGAACAGGAAAAAAAAGAGGGCCAGAGTCGAAGAAGAGTCCCATCAAAGAGGGGCATTAGATGCATGGATAAAAAGAAGTAAAGAAGAAGTAGGAGAACCTGGAGAAGTAAAAGATGATGTGGGTGCAGAGAAGGATTTTTCTGATACGGATTCAGCTCGGACAGAACATAATACTCTCTCTCCTCAGTCTCGTTGTCAGGATGATGATCCATGTGAAGAAAATAAAGAAGATTTTAGCATATTTTTGCAAAGAAGCGATTTTGGCTGTTTGAAGAAACCAATTCCAGATCATTTGTAGATGACAATATTACAACATGGCCCTGAAAGATATCATAATAAAAGTGGTCCATTTGCTGAGAAGGATGGGAGATCATTTTCCAAACAGTGGTTTGATAAAGTTTCCACAAACGGAGAAATTGTGAAGAGAAAATGGTTGTTATAGTCTCCATATCGGAAAACATGCTACTGTTTTGTTTGCTTTTTGTTTTCAAAGGAGCATTTGTCGTCTGTGTCAAACTTTGGAAAGGAAGACGGTTTCTCCACTTGGAGAAATTCATATTGATGAAAACAGAAAAGTAGAAATAAAGGAGACATTTCTGGGATTTTTTCAAGTCAACAAGAAAGATGCAGTCAGCCTGGTAAATAAAATTCAGGAAAAATTGGAAGAAGACAAAATTTCCATGAATGACTGTCGTGGTCAAGCATATGATAACGCAGCAGTTATGACTGGAGTGAGAGGAGGTGTTCAACAAAAAATTCTTGAAGTTAACCCAAAAGCTGTGTTTGTGAACTGCGAGAACCACAGCCTCAATTTGGCCTGTGTCCATGCAAGTGAGGTGCAACCTGTTGTTCTTACATTTTTTGGCATTCTAGAAAAACTCTTTACTTTTTTTTCTTCATCTACTTCTCATTGGGAAGTGTTAAAATCATTTGTCACTCGGACTGTGAAAAGACAGTGTGACACAAGATGGAGTTCCAGCCATGATGCTGTGCAAGTAATCCACGAAGAGTGTGACAACGTTATTGCAAGCCTTCAACACCTGCTGGAAGGAGAATTTTCAAGGGAAACTAAATCTGACGCAGGATCGCTACTGAACTCTATTCAACAGTTCCCGTTTATAGCTTTATTAAATTTTTGGTACTCAGTTTTATCATCAGTGGAAATTGGGGAATACCAATTGCACGAACAAGGAGAAGAAGAATAATGCCTGGAGAGTCAGCAAGAGATAGTGGACTGACGGCACAAGAAGAAATGAATAGAGTAATGGTAGAGATTGTGAACAGATTAAAAACTGAAATTGAAGACCGCTGTGTCCGTCTTCAAAGACTCAGTGACCAATTTTCTTTTCTTCTGAACTTGAATTCAGTAGTGATTGAAGATGAACAAGAAAGAGAGAAATGAAAAAAGGAATGTTCAGACTTTGCAAATTATTACGACAATGATGTGGTTGCAATTCAGTTATATGACGAAATTATTGATTTTGTAATGCTCCTTCGAGCTGGAGGGAATAGAGTTCCCCCGATCCTAAAGATGCTCTGGAGTCTTTACTGCAGTATGGGAGGGATGTCTTTCCGACGCTGTGTGTTTCATACAGATTACTGCTTACAATCGCATTTTCAGTCGCAAGCTGTGAAAGTTCATTTTCAAAACTGAAATTAATAAAAACATATCTGAGGTCTTCTATGTCACAGGAGCGACTGACCAACCTGGCTTTAATAAGCATTGAAAAAGAATTTCTCACAGCTGATGTAAAAAGTGAAGTAGTTCAGGTGTTTTGTGACAGGACGTATCATTTGGGGAAAATAACTTAATAAATTTGATTGATTTATATTAAAATCGAATAAAGCGTTTATTTCATGTTTCATCTGTGTTTATATATTCAAAATGTTTTCCTTTCTCATAATATTTCTCAGTATATTAGGCCTTATACTTGAGTCTTTGGGGCATACAATCAAGATTTGCCCCGGGCATCACCAGACCTCGGCACACCACTGATCCGACCTGACAAACCCTTCTGATCCGACCCCATCCACCGATCCACGCATCCACCCTACTCATCTGCAACCTCATCCACATACCAAGCTGCCATCTCAGCCACCTGCCACGCTATTCACCTGCAACCCTACCTACTTAGCCACTTAACCTACCCACTTACCACCCACCCAAAATACCCTGCCCATTCAGTGACACACACTCATTCAAGATATTCACACTAGATTTAGACTTACCTTAGGGCAGCTAATGCTACAGAAAGGGGGTTTGGCTCATCCTCCCCACAATGCTACATTGATGCAATGGAATATTTTGTGGGACTGTGCATTCCACATTTCTGAAGAAGTTGAACTCACAAGACCTGGCCAGAAGTACGGTGTACTCTCAAAGTATTAATAAGTTAGAGTGGATTGGCACTCTGATGATGATAACCGGTTCATGAAAGATCCAGACCATTCTCTCCGTATCAACTCCATATAACCTTTCATAATTTCAAAGACCTCTATTAGGTCACCCCTCCGCTTTCTTTTCTCAAGAGAAAAGAGACCCAGAGCGCAATTTATCGGACGCATCCTGCTAGAATCGGGACAGGATATGTCTGGTCGATCCCGGGAGAGGCCTCTCGCGGGATTTCCGATGGTCGTTGATCAAACCAGATCCTGTGAGATGCTGTGATCGGGATCCCACCCACAATAGGCAGGATCCATACTTGCATAGCTAAGTGAGCTTAAAAGACCACTTAACTATGCCTATGCCGCATCCAACAGCCATCCGGCATCTACTGGCTTCACCGAGAAAACCCCAGCCAGGTGCAATCTGGATACTGGTCTCCATAAACATCCTAGTATGCTGGAAGTGCCGCCTGGGTGCTGCCTTGGCACTATCAGGGTCCCCAGGTGGTACTGCTAGGCTGGCAGGGGTACTGTATGGATGCCAGCCTGGCAGTGCCAAGGTGCCAGGCTGGCATTTTACTGTGTCGGGATCTGGCCCGTGGGTGCCCTGCCTGTGAGAGATGGGGTGCAGGGGGCCTGAGGACCTCCTTATGGGTGATCTGGGGGTTGGGGGGATCTGGGGGTTGTATTAGGGGGTCAGGAGATATAAATGGCGGTAGCACGGCGGTGCAGTAGTTAGCACCGCTGCCTCACGGCGCCGAGGTACCAGCTTCGATCCCAGCTCTGGGTCACTGTCCGTGTGGAGTTTGCACATTCTCCCCGTGTTTGTGTGGGTTTTGCCCCCACAACCCAAAGATGAGCAGGGTAGGTGGATTGGCCACACTAAATTGCCCCTTAATTGGAAAAAATGAATTGGGTACTCTAAATTTATTTTAAAATAAATAAATGGCACCCCAATCTCTTTCAGCACCGAGGAGCTCTGCAGAGCACCTCAGTGCAAGAAATGACACTAAGTGCGGGCTTGGGTGGGAGAGGGGTGTTTGCTCCCTTCTGGGGGCCAAAGTATAAACAAGGTGTCGTTAGATAGTCCTTCAACACTGGACCTGTGATCCCCCCACCTTCAATCCTATTTATTTACTTTAGTGACCACAGGTGAGTCCGAGGTGAGTGGATAAGAAAAACTAGTTTTATTATGAAGTGGGTGTAATACTCTCCAGATCCCAGAAGGGTCTGAGGTGGCGGTTCCAAACCTGGCTGACCTTTATATTACAGGTTATTAGAGTATTAGAGTCCCATGGTTTCCCTGCCCCTCAGCAGGGTATCTCGTACTCAACAAGGTTCACGGGGGGGGGGGGGGGGGGGGGGGGGGGGCTAATTGCTTCTACCCTCTAAGTCTCATGCGAATTATAACACCTTCTCCCTGATCTGTCAATTTCACTGGGGCCTTTAAACATATTTGCTCTACAGCAGCTAGTGCAATAAAAAGTGGCCTCATTGAATCCACCAGAGCTGGACCTCGTTGGATCCTGCGTGGAATTTTTGGATGAAATCTCAGTTATATTACACTTTGTGGTAATATGTTGTTATTCTTTGCCTTGGGATCCAGAATGGTCTGATGAGTTGATGATAAAGAAACCACCAATCTTTAGATTGAAGCAAAACTGGACAATTGAATAACGATTAAATTAGAGTTTACACATTCTACAGAGCTATAACTACTAATAAAGTAAGATAGAGTCTATTAAACAGTAATCTATAATCTAGAATTAACTAATGATGTCCTCATGTTACTTCTCTCTAATCTAAACTAATCCCTGACCTGTGATCAATACTTTTCCTCTGCTCACACCTAACTACCCAAGATTCCCTGAGTTCTGATATTTATACTGGGAACTGGTGTTGCCCTCTTGTGTTTGAATTACACTGAGATGTAATAATTAACCCTTCCCTAGCGTACCTGCATACATATCATTACAATTTCCAGTCATCAAAAGTTTCGGCATGGTTTTCGAGAGCAGGTAAATGAGCATCAAATTCTTTAATTCATGTGGGAAATACCTTTCCGGTGCTAGTTGGAAGCTTTGGCCTTATCATCGTTCAGTATTGTTGCTGAAGCCTTCTTGGTAACTTCGAGAAGGTTGTTTAATGGTGTCTAAGTTGTACACACCACGGGTAATGACAACCCAATAAAATTGAGTTTACCCATCACACTCCTACCTGATTGAATGCCTCTACGACACTGCCCTCCCCTAACCTCTGAAGTAGATTTTAAATTTTGCCTTAAGTGTGGAACAACCAGCTGTTCCGGTTGCGGCTATGACCAGCTAAGTCGCACGTTTGGCTGCTCCTGCTACAAAGGTGTTTTCGGGCCGATTGGAGGGCCCCAACGGCGCTGTAAGGACAAATCCCGGTGGGGGAAGGCTCCCTGAAGAGAACCAGACCAACTTTATGGTCGGTACCCGGAGTGGGGTGGTAAAGAAAGCAACAGCAGCTCCCAAAAAAAAGCGGGGGAAGAAGACCAAAATGGCGGCCGGTGGCGCACCCGAGGAATGGAGGAAATGGGCGGAGGAGCAGCAGGCCGCTCTCCTGCGCTTCTTTACGGAGCTGAAAATGGAGCTCTTGGAGTCAATGAATGCGACGACCACCAGGCTGATGGGAGCCCAGGCGACCCAAGAGGCGTCGATTCGGGAGCTGCAACAGGAGATGACTGTGAGGGAGGAGGAGGCCACGGTCCTCGTGGGAAAGGTAGAGGTGCACGAGGCACTCCACCTGAAATGGCAGAGCCGTTTTGAGGAGCTGGATACCCGAATGAGGCGGAAGAACCTGAGGATCCTGGGCCTGGCAGAAGGCCTGGAGGGGTCAGACCTCCCGGGATATGTAGCAGAAATGCTGAGCTCCCTGATGGGGGCAGGGGCCGTCCCCTCGCCCCTGGAGCTGGAAGAGGCCTACAGGGTCATGGCTAGGAGGCCAAGAGCAAATGAGCCCCCGAGGGCGGTGCTGGTGCGGTTCCAGCGACTCAGCGACCGTGAGAGAGTGCTGGAGTGGGCCAAGAGGGAAAGGAGCAGCAAGTGGGAGAATTCGACGGTGAGGGTCTACCAGGACTGGAGTGCGGAGGTGGCAAAGCGGCGGGCCCGGTACAACCGGACGAAGGCGGTGCTACATGCAAAACGGATCAGGTTCGGAATGCTGCAGCCAGCGCGCTTGTGGGTCACCTACAGGAACCAACACCACTATTTTGAGTCCCCAGAGGAGGCGTGGGCCTTTGTACAGGAAGAGAAACTGGACTCGAATTAGACCCAGGGGATACTTGGCGGCCGTAGCCGCTCGGGTACTTTCAGCTGAATTCTCTGTTTGGATTTTGAACTCTTGCTGTGGTTTTTCTTCTGATGTTTTTTCCCCCTTTGCCAACTTCCCTTAGTTATTGTTATTGTGGTTATTCATGGTTATTTATGGTTATTTATGCTGTTTGGTAGAGGGCGACTGTTAAGTACATCGTTATTTGTTATCTATCTGTTATTTATAATGTTAAGTTGGGGAGGTGGGACGGGGGGGGAGAGCAGATCGGGGATATGGGCCCCTAGGGGGGGTTCTTTTACAGGCATGGACGGGGACGGGGGTGGAGCTGAAGATGGCGGGGTGGGGTGTGGCAGGGCGAAAGCGCGGGCTTTCCTCTGTTTTCCCGCGCGTGGGGCAGAGGAGGGGGGAGGGGAGGAGTGCGGGGCGTGGCTAGCAATGGCGACCTTTCCCGCGCTGGAGCGGGGCCAGGGAGGAGTGGCGAGGGGGGGGAGGCCCCCCCCCGAGCCGGGGGGAGTCGGAGTGTGGCAGGAGCAGCCGGGTCAGCGTGAACCAGCTGACTTACGGGAGTACGATGGAGGGTACATCGCGGCTAGGAGGGGTCCTAGCCTGGGGGGGGGGGGGGGGGAGGGGGGTTAGGGAGGGACACCGGGTTGCTGCTGAAAAGACCAGAAACGGGAAGTGGAGGACTGGAGAGGTGGGGGGAGGGGGACATCGCCATGGGGAGCGGGTCAGAAGGGGAGGGTCGACCCGGGGCGAGCAGGGAACAGGACATGGCTAATCGGCAGGGGAAGGGGGCGGGTCGTCCCGCGACCCGGCTGATCACTTGGAACGTGAGGGGGTTGAATGGGCCGGTCAAGAGATCAAGGGTATTCTCACACCTGAAGGGACTGAAGGCTGATGTAGCAATGTTACAGGAGACCCATTTGAAGGTAGTGGACCAGGTTCGCCTGAGAAGGGGGTGGGTGGGACAGGTGTTCCACTCTGGATTGGACGCAAAGAACCGGGGGGTGGCGATTCTGGTGGGAAAGAGGGTGTCATTCGTGGCGGAGGAGGTGGTGGCGGATAAGGAGGGTAGGTATGTGATGGTGAAGGGTAAGCTGCAGGGGGAGAAAGTGGTGATGGTCAACGTATATGCCCCGAACTGGGATGACGCGGGTTTTATGAGGCGCCTATTGGGCCTCATTCCGGGACTGGAGGCAGGGGGCTTGATCATGGGGGGGGACTTTAACACAGTGCTGGACCCCGGGCTAGACAGATCGAGCTCAAGGACCAATAGGAGGCCGGCAGCGGCAGAAGTGCTGAGGGGGTACATGGAGCAGATGGGAGGAGTAGACCCATGGAGGTTTGGTAGGCCGAGGGCGAGGGAGTATTCCTTTTTCTCCCACGTCCATAGAGTGTACTCCAGAATCGATTTCTTCGTGTTGAGCAGGGGGCTGATCCCGAGGGTACGGGAAGCTGAGTACTCGGCCATTGCGATCTCTGATCATGCACCGCATTGGGTGGATGTGGAAATGGGGGAGGCGCGGGACCAGCGCCCGCTGTGGCGGCTGGATGTGGGGCTGTTAGCGGACGACGAGGTGTGTAAAAGGGTCCGGAAGAGCATTGAGAGCTATCTGGACTTGAATGACACGGGTGAGGTGCAGGTGGGGATGGTCTGGGAGGCCCTGAAGGCAGTGATCAGGGGAGAGCTGATCTCCATAAGGGCGCACAGAGAAAGAAAGGAGAGGCAGGAGAGGGAGAGGCTGGTGGGGGAGCTATTGGAAGTGGATAGGAGATATGCGGAGGCACCAGAGGAGGGGCTGCTGGGAGAACGGCGCAGCCTGCAGGTCAAGTTCGACCTGCTGACCACCAGGAAGGCAGAGACGCAGTGGAGAAGGGCACAGGGCGCGGTCTATGAGTATGGGGAAAAGGCGAGCAGGATGCTGGCACACCAGCTTCGCAAACGAGATGCGGCTAGGGAGATTGGGGGAGTGAAGGAGAGGGGCGGGAAGGTAGTGCAGAAGGGGCAAGAAGTGAACGGGGTCTTCAGGGATTTTTACAAGGAGTTGTATCGGTCTGAGCCGCCGACGAGGAGAGGGGGAATGGAGGACTTCCTAAACAAATTGAGGTTCCCAAGGGTCCAGGAGGGGCTGGTAGAAGGGCTGGGGGCGCCAATAGGGCTAGAGG
Organism: Scyliorhinus canicula; assembly: GCF_902713615.1. Lineage (NCBI taxonomy): Eukaryota > Metazoa > Chordata > Chondrichthyes > Carcharhiniformes > Scyliorhinidae > Scyliorhinus > Scyliorhinus canicula. Next base: position 74,785,817 of record NC_052164.1, on the reverse strand, counting down.
AGCTAGTCAAGGGAATAGGTCAGATGCAAGCGGGGAAGGCGCCGGGGCCAGATGGGTTCCCGGTGGAATTCTATAAGAAAAATGTGGACTTGGTGGGACCGGTACTGGTACGAGCCTTTAATGAGGCGCGAGAGGGGGGGGTTCTGCCCCCGACAATGTCGCAGGCTCTGATCTCCCTGATATTGAAGCGGGATAAAGACCCCGTGCAGTGCGGGTCCTACAGGCCTATCTCGCTTCTGAACGTGGATGCCAAGTTGCTGGCAAAGATCCTGGCAGCTAGAATAGAGGATTGTGTGCCAGGGGTAATCCATGAGGACCAGACGGGGTTCGTGAAGGGGCGGCAGCTCAACACGAACGTGCGGAGATTGCTGAATGTAATTATGATGCCGGCAGTGGAGGGGGAGGCTGAGATAGTGGTAGCGCTGGACGCGGAGAAGGCATTCGATAGGGTGGAGTGGGAGTACCTGTGGGAGACGTTGGAACGGTTTGGGTTTGGGGAAGGGTTTATTAAGTGGGTGAAGTTGCTCTACTCGGCCCCGACGGCGAGTGTAGTGACAAACGGGAGGAGGTCGGAGTATTTCGGGCTCCACCGAGGGACCAGGCAGGGATGTCCCCTATCCCCCCTACTTTTCGCACTGGCGATTGAACCGTTGGCGATGGCACTGAGGGGTTCAGGGGGGTGGAGAGGACTGACTAGGGTAGGGGAGGAACATCGAGTATCGCTGTATGCGGATGATCTACTGCTGTACGTGGCGGACCCAGAAGGGGGAATGCCGGAGATAATGGAACTATTAGCAGAGTTTGGGGACTTTTCGGGGTACAAACTAAATTTGGGCAAAAGCGAGGTTTTTGTGATACACCCGGGGGACCAGGGAGAGGGTATTGGGAGACTCCCCTTCAAGCGAGCAGGAAAGAGCTTTAGGTACTTAGGGGTGCAGGTGGCAAGGAACTGGGGGACCCTCCATAAGTTGAACTTTTCCAGGCTGGTGGAACAGATGGAGGAGGAATTTAAGAGGTGGGACATGGTACCGTTGTCGCTGGCGGGGAGGGTGCAGTCAATCAAAATGACGGTCCTCCCAAGGTTCTTGTTTTTATTTCAGTGCTTGCCCATCTTCCTCCCTAGGGCCTTCTTCAAAAAGGTGACGAGTAGCATCATGAGCTACGTGTGGGCGCATGGCACCCCAAGGGTGAGGAGGGTCTTTTTGGAGCGGAGTAGGGACAGTGGAGGGCTGGCACTGCCCAATCTCTCGGGGTACTACTGGGCGGCAAATGTGTCAATGGTGCGCAAGTGGATGATGGAAGGGGAGGGGGCAGCTTGGAAACGAATGGAGAGGGCGTCCTGTGGCAACACAAGCCTGGGGGCCCTAGTAACGGCACCATGGCCGCTCCCCCCCACGAGGTACACCACGAGCCCGGTGGTGGCGGCCACCCTCAAGATATGGGGGCAGTGGAGGCGACATAGGGGGGGAATGGGAGGTCTGTTGGCGGCGCCAATAAGAGGGAACCATAGATTCATCCCGGGGAACATCGACGGGGGATTTCAGAGCTGGTACAGGGTGGGCATACGGCAGCTGAAGGACCTGTTTATAGAGGGGAGGTTTGCGAGCCTGGGAGGGCTGGAGGAGAAGTTTGAGCTCCCCCCGGGAAACATGTTCAGATATTTACAAGTGAAGGCATTTGCTAGGCGGCAGGTGGAGGGGTTTCCCCTGCTCCCCAGTAAGGGGGCGAGTGATAGGGTGCTCTCGGGGGTCTGGGTCGGAGGGGGGAAGATATCAGACATCTACAAGATAATGCAGGAGGCGGAAGCAGCATCAGGGGAGGAGCTGAAAGCCAAGTGGGAAGGGGAGCTGGGAGAGCAGATAGAAGACGGGACGTGGGCGGATGCACTGGAGAAGGTCAACTCTTCCTCCTCGTGTGCGAGACTGAGCCTCATTCAATTTAAGGTGCTGCATAGAGCTCACATGACGGGGACAAGGATGAGCCGGTTCTTTGGGGGTGAGGACAGGTGTGTCAGATGTCTGGGAAGCCCAGCGAACCATGTGCATATGTTCTGGGCATGTCCGGTGCTGGAAGGGTTCTGGAAGGGGGTGGCAAGGACGGTGTCGAAGGTGGTGGGGTCCAGGGTCAAACCAGGATGGGGGCTTGCGATCTTTGGGGTCGGGGTAGAACCGGGGGTACAGGAGGCTAGGGAGGCCGGAATACTGGCCTTTGCGTCCCTAGTGGCTCGACGAAGGATATTAATTCAATGGAAGGACGCGAGGCCTCCAAGCGTTGAAACTTGGATCAACGATATGGCTAGCTATATTCAGCTAGAAAGGATCAAATTTGCCCTGAGAGGGTCGGTACAGGGATTCGCCAGGCGGTGGCAACCTTTCCTTGACTTTTTAGATCAGAGATAGACGTTCGGGGTCGTGGCAGCAGCAACCCGGGGGGGGGGGGGGGGGGGGAGGGGAGGGGAGGGGAGGGGGGGGCAGCAAGGGTCGTGGGGGGACATGCACGACTGTAACGCGGGCAAGTCTGCTCGCTGCTCATGTCTGAAACTGTAGGCTGCCTTGTTTGTTAAGGTTGCCTGGGGGGGGGGGGGGGGAGGACTGGTGCGCGCGAGAGGGCGGGCGAGGGAGGGACATTTGCCTAGAGGGATTGTGTTGTAAATAATTTAAAAATTAGTAGGGGTAAATGTCTGTATGGAAAAACTCTTTCAATAAAAATTATTTTTAAAAAAAAAAAGTGTGGAACAACCAAATGTTTGATACCAGGCTTAGCTTCACTTCCCTCCTTTCTGATTCTAACCCTCAAGAAAGAAATCCTCGGCTTACAAAGAGCTAGCAGAGGCATGATGGGCCAAACATCCTCCTCCTCTGCTATACAAAGTTATAACTCTGTATCGGTTCCATTTCAGGGGGAAAAGTGGTGCAACCCTGGTCGTGGAAAGTTTCTCTCTGACATTGTTTCATCATGGAAACATTTCGTCCCATGCAGCTGCTCCATTAAAATGTAAGTAAAAATGCTGCTGATCTGCACATCAATCAACAAAACGCTGAATGAAATATGAAAATGTTACAGAGCACCAACCCATCTCTAAATTTCTGTAATAGGGAAAGGCTGCCTAATTAAGCATCTTCTTTGAAGCCTCCTTGTGATCTTTGCACAAACAGCAAACACACCAAGAACAAAGAAAGAAGGAGAAGGTCTCACCAGGGTTCCAAAAGATTAAGTGGAGGCCCGAGCACCACTTTCCTCCAGACAGGCTCTGAAGACGTGATGGAAATTTCAAAAGACTAAAGACAAGTTAAAAGCACCTAGCTTGGCAAATAATCTAAATGGTGAGCAGGGCAATATATAGTCCTAGTTTGTGCCCGATGAAACATCAAAAGGGGCCTCAACAATTGATCTGTAGGAAATGGAAGTTAAATCAACATCTTCGCATGAGGTATTTACTCTTTGTAATGCTTGCTGTAGATCATTTGCATGGATGTATTCAGGATGTATGGTAAAAAACAATAGCAGTAATGAAATATTGGGGGAAAAAACTGCATTTGTACTTGGTAAATTGTTATCATCGAAGGTTTCGACATTGAAATAAAATTACACCAGCTGTTTTTATTGCCCAGACATATGAATGGAGAGAAACTGAAACTTTCATGCATCATATTTTCAAGGCAGGTGAAGTTGCATTCATGACTAAAATGCATTAATTGAAAACGAATTGTTATAACCTCTGCAGAGGTCATGGGATAGGAGCCACCAGGTTTCCCGTGCCCTCTGGGGTGTACGAACATCCGCAGCAACGGGGCAGGGCTTCCCCCCAACAGGAGTAGCCCCTCTAATATAAAAACCCTGACCTGGATGCAAGTCGGGGAAGGAGACTCTCCAGGGAGTGGTGGTGTTTAACTGCTACTAGTAATGAGCCTCTTTGTGCTTTTCTAAACCACTGTTTATGCCTGGCTGCTTACCTTCGTATCGAACATTAAGCAAACGTCAGTTAATATTGCTGCGAAACATGGTGGTTAATGGGTTCAAGAAACCAAAATATTTAAGGAAGCTTCACTTACAATATGAGGAAAGCAATCTGGTACAGGAGACATTTTCTTTTTGCTTTTGTTCATTAGGAGATTATTTTATAATTTGCATATAAGATGGTCAAAAATTAATACACTCGAAAAGGGACAAGATCGTCGTTAGTGCTGGCTGGGACTGGTATACATTTGAGGCTACCTCCTCACAGGTACAAAGCCAAGCACCTGACAATAAATACAGTGCGAATTGACAAACTCACTCAGGTCATGGTGATGACTGCTGTGACACACCACAGTATCACATGGGAGCAGTCTCAGTCATCTCCTGAGTTTAATGTCCAGGCAGGTTGAAGGAAGATGCAGAAAATAGAGATAAATGGGTCATTATTGGGGTTGGCAAGCGGTAACTAGTGGCGTGCTACAGTGATCAGTGCTGGGGCCTCAACTATTTACAATCTGTATCAATGACTTGATTGAAGAGTCTGAATGTATCGTTGCTGGTGACACCAAGATGGGAGGACAGTAAGTTATGAAGAGGGCATAAAGTATCATGGAGGGTGGGGGTCTAGTTTAGCTCAATGGACTAGACAGCTGGTTTGTGATGCAAAACAAGGCCAGCAGAGCGAGTTCAATTCCCGTACCAGCTGAGAATTCTGAATTCTTCCTCTGTGTGCCCGAACAGGCGCCGGGATGTGGCGACTAGGGGCTTTTCACAGTAACTTTATTGCAGTGTTAATATAAGCCTACTTGTGACAATAAAGGTCATTTATTTATTTAAGACAGAAAAACTTTGACATGTTTCTTTTTTACAGCAACAGGTAAGAAAACAAGCTGTCAGCTGGAGGTAAAGAATCTGCGAATGGCTGTAGATAGTTCAGATGAGTGTAAAAAAAAATGGGAAATGGACACTTAGGGCGGGATTCTCCGGCCGCGTCTGTCTGACGACCGGAGAATCCCGCCCGAGGTCAATGGACTTCTCCACTGTCTGCGTCTCGTCTGTGGCGTTCTTGCAGTGGGCAGGGCGGAAGAATCAGCAAGAATGTGGTAAAAAGTGAATATTTTGGCAGGAACAATAGAAAAGTAATGCATTATTTAAATGGAGAACTTACAGAGGAATCTTGGTGTCCCAGTGCATAAATTGCAAGATGTTAGTATGCAGGTACAGCAAGTGATTCTCAGAAGGAAAATTAAATACTAATACAAGGTGAATTGAGTATAAAAGTGGGGTAGATTTGCCACATCTGAGATTTGGTCTTCTTACTTCAGAATGGATATAATTGCATTAAAGGCAGCTGAGAGAATATTCACTCAACTGATTCCTGGAATGAAGGGATTATCTTATGAAGCAAAGTTTGATAAGTTGGGTCTGTATCGACTGGAGTTTCGAAGAATGAGAGGTGATCTTATTGAAACATAAAAGACCCTGAGGGGATTTTAGGCTGAAAGGATGTTTACCTTATGGGAGAAAATAGAATTAACGGTGACACTCTAAAAATAAGGAGTCTCCTATTGTTATATTGCGAGGCAATCAATGAAGAGGTTTATTGAACTAAGGCAGCTATATATACTGAAAACACAACTAACCCACAGGTCTTGTTGCCACTACTCCCGCACTAATGCTGGCCAAGCCCCAATGACCAAAGCTGCGCCTAAATTCCTGACAGGCTTACATTTGCGGGCTATGCTCCCTCGGCTTGAGACACGTCGTGTGGCCAGCAAAGTATCGTCCCTTACAGAGGCCACACGACCACATCAATATAATATGTAGATGAGGAAGTTTATTTCTCTCTCAAAGGGTCATTAGTCTGTGGAATTCGCTTTCCCAAAGAGCAATGGAGGCTGGGTCATTGAATATGTTTAAGGCTGAACCTGATAGAATCTTGATTGACAAGGGAGTGAAAGGTTATAGGGATAGACAGAAAAGTAGACCTGTGGCAATAGTCAGATCAACTATGATCTTATCAATTGGTAAAGTAGGCCTAAGGAGCCAAATAGCTTACTTCTAATTCACGTGTTTGTATGTTTGTAAACAGGTGAAAGAAATCTTTCACCTAAAATCTCAATATTTGAAAGCTTTATATTGTTAGTTTGTGAGGTGTACTCCGAACATCGAACTTGTCTGACTGTTGGAACATTGGCCCTTAACACTGCCATCCAATTTCAGCTGGCACGTTCCATGCCAGAAACAAGAAGGTTTCAAAATTCCCCTTCCCTAATGTGAAAAAGGAGTGTTTTGCTTCCCTCCCTCAAAGCTAGTATGCATCAGTTTTAGCACATAAAAACTAATGAGAGTCTTAAGGGAAATTCAACATGGTCATGTGCCTTCCTTTGAAGATTCTGATGGCAAAGTAGTTAAAAGCACAGTCTGATGTAGCATCAAGTGAGTCAGACCAGAAGGCTATATGTTCAATTTTTAGCCTGCGCTGACTGAGCTGATCTCAGTGAAAGGAATAGTTGGCCACTGTAATTGCTCGACGTGCCCCTGAGCCAAAAGGGGTGGCGAGAGAGAAAACTTCAAACATGAACTTTCTGATCCAACCGGCTTTCCAGTTATCTTGCCAGAAAATGGATCCTCAGCTTGGATGGCATGGTCCCCTGAGACACAGAGCTTTCTGACACCTCACTATCTAGATCAGCTGCTTGCATCAACAAAGATGGGCTTGCGTTCGGGGTTTGCTGGCTTGAATGGAACTATTCCAAAGCAAAACTTAGAGAACAGGAGTGTGGAGGAGAAATTGGCCAGAGAGAAAGTTTACAGCAATGTTTTAACGGGAAAAGTTGGGAACCATTTCTGCTAACGCTCTTCAAAACAAAAACAACTTGATGATGTTCATGTTGCTGACATTCATTCTAAAACTAAATATTTTGATATCAACAAGATGAATAAAAGGGTACTGTTAGCTCTGTTGGGTAGATGGTTATTGTGTGGTTGAGAATAACAGCAATACCATTTGTTCCATGACTGTTCTGGCTGAAATATATTGGGATCTGCCTGCCTCAACCAAGCTTGATGTAAAATGGTGTACTTCAAGCTATATACCCAATTGTGTCTCTCTATTCAAGGGAGGCACTCATGGTCCCTTGTTGACTATGGTTATATCTACTGTGAGGGTCCTCCCTGTTTATTCCCTTATTAACCCCTTTGTTTTATATTTGCTGTTACATTTTTGATACATGGATGATTAATGGACATGTGTCTTTCAGGCAAACTGCCAGTATCATTAATTCAAGCAGAGGAATCCAGAAGTCTGCGCTGGCAGCCTGAGTGGGGCTCAACAAGGCCATTTGATCACACCTAAGATCTTCGGTTCCCTATCAACATACAAGTTGCAACTGATGGTTACAGTTAAAATCCAAGAACAAGGAAAATTCAAACCTGAACCACTCTTAAATATATAAGTAAATTCACATTAAGAAATTACATTCTTTGCAAAACATGTTTTCACAAAAACACAATTGGAGTCAGTTGCAAATCCTCATTAGCTTCTGTAAATATAAAGGTGCACTTCATTTCAAAAGTAATTACCTTTATTGGATTTGATATCAATTAATCATGTTCGGAGTATTTTTCACACCCTCTACACAGCTTGAGGCAGAAGGAAAAACCTCAAAGCTGCATGTTGGTTTGAAGTTAGGGATGATAGAAACTATCATATAAACTATGCATCAAAGAGTTGGACCCACAAAGTAGCAAGCAGCTTTCAGTTTATGCCGCAAGTTTTACCACATGCACAGAAGATTCTACCATCATGGAGATGAATTGTACTCAAGGGATCTGTAAAAGACACAGCCCTCCAACTTCAGTACACAGGAGAAGAATAATGAAAAATGCTCCTGCTACAGAGCAACAAGCTTGGCCCACCTTTCCATGGGCTGGTTGGCGGAAAAGAGTATGAGTCAGGCATTTCATGAGGCAAAGCAGAGAGCGGAGGCTATCTCTGGACTGGTCCTGCAAAGCTGTAGTCATCCAATTAAGCATCAATAATAGCAGAATCCTGTTTTCTTATTTACATCCAGCTTTGTGGAGGCCAGAAGTTGGCCAGAAGACGATCACAGGTCCTGGAGAGATATTGGGCACGATTGAACGGCTATGGTGCGCCCAAAAAGCAGCTCGCTGTGGCGCAGTATGGCCAATAGAAGCTGGCAGACCCCGTTCCCGGGATCTTCCCTGTTCGCAACGCCTCATGAGATCTAACATGATTTTGCCACATGCTGCGATGTAAATTGCGGCCATTGTGGGCAAGGTCACTTTTATCAAATCTGCATATTAAAGTGAGACAGCCGGGCCGGGATTCTCCACTGCCCGGCGGGGTGGGGGTCCCGGCGTGTCGGAGTGGTGTGAACCACTCCGGCGTCGGGCCGCCTCAAAGGTGCGGAATTCTCCGCACCTTTCGGGGTCAAGTCCTCACATTGAGGGGCTAGGCCCGCGCCGGAGTGGTTCACACTCCGCCGGCTGAAAGGACTTCGATGGCCGGCGTACGTCTGGCATGCGTCGGAGCGTCAGCGGCTGCTGACGTCATACTGGTGCATGCGCAGGGGAGGGGGTCTCTTCCGACTCCGCCATGGTGAAGGCCATGGCGGAGGTGGAAGAAAAAGAGTGCCCCCACGGTATAGGCCCGCCCGGTGATCAGTGGGCCCCGATCGTGGGCCAGACCACTGTGGGGGCACCCCCCGGGGTCAGGTCGCTCCGCGCCCCCTCCCCCCCCAGGACCCCGGAGTCCACCCGTGCCGCCAATCCTGCCGGTCAGATAGGTGGTTTTAACCACGCTGGCGGGAATCTCGGGGGAAGGAGAATTCGGGACACGGCGGGGGCGGGATTGACGCTGGCCCGGGCGAGACCCCCGCCCCTCGTCTCTGGGAAAGTGCTGCCCAGTACTGGTCTCCACAAATGGCGACCAACTGGAACGGCACTCATGGGGGTCTCCCAGGAGATTGGAGACCCCCAGGTGCATTCCCTTTGAGCTGGGTGGTATCCTTAAACTGCTGGTGCCACCTGGGCACCCTGGTACTGCTAAGGTGCCCAGGTGGCACAGCCAGCTGGCAGGGGTACTGCTAGGGTGTCAGGTTGGCTGGGGTGCCCTGCATGAGGTGTTGGGGTGCCCTGCATGAGGTGTTGGGGGAGCCCAGGGATCCTCACACAGTGCGTTGGGGCTTGGGGGGGTGGTCAGGTTCACTTTGGGCGCCTCACTGAGGAATTCCGGCGAGCTGAGCTCCTCAATGCATAAAATGGGGCTATGTGTGGACTCAGCTGTGCATCCCCTCTGAGGTGCCCTATCTAACCCGGATGCTGTTTTATAGCGTTGTAGTCCGTGCCGTTGTGAGCATCAGGAAACACGTGGCTAAACAAGCTCGCTTCGTGACTTTGTTCCCATTTAGTTAAGTCCCACCCATAAATTCTGCATGTGCGTGCATACTTTGCACATTAAGCTGCTGCTGTGAAGGACTGATCCTGTGCCCCTTTTACTTCGCTCTCATAGATCCAAATTGAGTTTATTTATTGTTATTTTGCCTTCTGCTTGTTCCCTCAAACCTATCGCTACCTCAGCCCGGCTGTATCATTCCAGCTGTGAGGGATGGCCTCCATGGAGGGACACAACCTCAGCTGTTTAGTCAGGCTTTTCGCAGCCATTCCCAACAAAGATTTCCACACACTCAGAATTCCAAGGGCAATGATATTCATCTAAAAGCTTTTAGTATTGATCAACCAAATGAAAAGGTTTCTTACCGCATCTCAACTCCATTTACTGTCACGAGTGGTCTAAACAAAGCAATAAAGGTGTCACTTTCTGAAGTCCCCCTGGCTTTGAAAGGAGAGGGTGGGGGGGGGGGGGGGGGAGGGGAAATGAGACCACGTTACAAGTGACGGATCTTACATTTGTCTGCAATTACCCTCCACGTGTAAGTCACGTATGTGCTTCATTCTGCCATGGAACACAATGATCCTTGCTTCCAATGTCTGCAGCAGAAACTTTCAATTGGCAATTTTGAGAGGCACAGAACAGGCAAGATCTGGGCTGGCTTTTGAGGGAGTGAATAAGGTTGAACAACCTGACAGTAAGACATACAAGTACATACCCACATATACACAAATACAAGTGTGCACCTCAGCAGACTATCATCAGTTCCTTATTGCTTGCCCCTTCATTTGATTTTGAATAGCTTAAGCCTTTTTGCTCAATTTGCTCTTGTTAATTTAGAAACTGACTTTTAAAAATAAATAACCGTAATTAATCCACAATATTAAAATACCTTCTTTCTTCATATTACTGGGATGGAAGGCAATCCTCCGAGTCTGGAACGATTTGTGTACCATTCAAAAATACCACAACTAAATGTTAGTCCTTTACTCTAAGTGCAAGTCTTGAAAAACATTTCAACAATGAATTGCTATAACTCGGCCCTTGGCAATGTCATTTGCCAATCTAGATCGACTGTCACACTTTGGCCCCTGAGAACCAAGTGGGAAGCTGAAACCTGCTGTGCGTCCTGGTAGTCCTTACCATTGACGTTCTCTGGGTAGATTACCTGAACTGTCCTGTACTGAACATGTACCCACATGTCTTAGATTTCTGGCTTCCCAATTGTCTCAGACAATTTATCCAGCACTAGGTTACGCAGGCCAAACTGGTCACTGAATCCCTCCTGATACTAATCCAGCGACTGCTCACGGATGTGAACATAGAAATAGAATTGTTTTCAGCCACAATGCTCCATGTGGTCGAATAACCTGACAAAATTTGGCAATATTCATGAATGAAGAACAAATACTTGGGCGATGACAACTGCCATTCTTCAACGGATTCTACAGCAACAACAAATTCATGGATGGGGGCGGGGGGGGGGGGGGGGGGGGTTGCACAGGGGTTGAGGCACAGGGATGGGGGTGGGCAGAGGGGGCACTAGCCACCAGCGGTATTTGTGACCTTGCACCATTATTTCTGTGTTCCGCTGCTCTGAATGAGGGCTTGATATAAGATAATGCTCTTACCCCACTCCCGGCTGGAGGAAGCTGCAGTGACCTTGACCAATAACAAACCAAGAAACACAAACCCTATTAAAGCTGGTGATTCTAAACCATACCCATCCAAAGTGAGAAGAGAGAGGCAAGTCAGATTTATCCCAAAACCTGGATGCCTGTTAAAGAACAGGGAAGGTTGCTGCGAAGCAACACAGTTACTTTCTTAAAAATAAGTCTGGCAGCAACTGTTGAGAAAAACAGTGTTAACATTCTTGGTCAAGGTTCTGATGAAAAGTTATCCACCTAAAACATTGGGTGGAATTCACCCTTTGCTGTCTCATTGGTGCGTGAGGGGTGGGGAGAATTCAGTGCAATGCCCAAAAAACGACTTTATGCCAGCATGAATTTCCCACGTTATCTTCTGCTGGTGTCTGCCATGGTGGAATGGGAATCCCGCTGGGGGGCAGCGTGAAACTGATTCACTTCCTGTTAATGGGATGCAGATGAAGGGCCGGCCAAAATCTTCCACCGACGCAATTCTCCGTGACACCATTGGGAAATCATGCCACTCAGAAGCATGTCTGGAAGAGTGTGGTGTGCGGAAGGTGGGGCTTATCTGAACAATACCTGGGGCTGCCTCCGGAGTTCTGAATGGAGGCCGCTAGCGACCCTGGATGCCAGAACACCACAGCAATGGGTGGGGGGGAGGGGGGAGCATCTACCGGTGCATCTTCCAGATTCTGTGTCACTGGTGAGGTCAATCCTCCAGCCTCAGAGTGTTTCTGGATATCCACCTTTTTCAGGAGGCCCATCTTCTCTCTTCAACAGTGGGTCAGTGATGTTGGGCACCTTTTCAATATGGCACCCAGATATAATGGCAAGACACACACCAGCATGCCCACCATTTGGCTAAATCCCCAGGTGCTTTATTAATGAGGTTGGAGCCGGAAATTATGGCATTGTTCCCCACCTGACTGCAGCAGGAAACACTCCCTTTTCCTGCCACTGCCAACGGACTTTGTCCAAAATGGAAGAATTCCATCCACTAATTCTGTTTCACTTTCCACAGATGCTATGTGACCTGCTGAATATTTCTGTTATTGTCTGTTTTTATTTCAGATTTCCAGCATCCAAGATATTCTGCTTTTGGATTACTGTTTTCACTATTTGTTCTTCATGCTGTAACCAGAGAATCTCACAAGCTAGCAATGAGACTCGGAGCTCTTCAATATTTACTGCAATCTCAAAATGTTTACTATTCTTTTTAGAAATGTTTTTTTATTGGGCTGTTGATCAGAGTATATTTATAGTTTTGTACACAGATTATATATATATATATATATATAGAGAAAAAATAAATAAACTGGTAGGATATTGTGCTCAACAACAGCAACTCTGTACAGTTTGTGGGGGGCAAGTGGGGGGGGGGGGGAACTGGGGAGGTACATATACATTTGGGTGCCGGAGAAACAATTACCGTAGTTATGTCCAATATAGAGAGGGCAATACGAGAATGGATCTGGTATTGGTGTAGTTACTTGCTTCTCCCGGACGGTTTTCGCTGCCGTTGTCGTCACACGTTCACCTCCGCTTTGGCCGTTCGTCCCATCTTTGGTCCGTATTTTCCTTGCTCTCTGTTACTGTGTTTGCCCAGTATGTTGTCGTTTCATGTTGTCTCCTTCCGCCGATCATTCCTCCCCCCCCCCCCCCCCCCCCCCCCCCCCCCCCCCGTCCCCGTCCCTCTCTGGTCATGTTCACTATTCTGAGCTGTCAAAGGACCATATTGTTTGGTGAAGAAATGAGCATCATTTCAGAGAACGTGCCTTGGAGACAGCTTCAGGAAGGAGTCTCTGACATCTGATACACAAGGTTACAAAAGAACAACAAACTAAAATCTAAATTTCTTTTTTCTTGTTGTCCAACTAGGGGCCAACATAAAGAGTTACATTCTGCTGCCCTATTCATCAATCTTCATTTGATGGAATTGCAACATTTGGATTGGTCTAAAGTTGCTACCATGCAAAAAATAGTCACTCAGTTTGTCACATTGCTTCTAAGCCAAAACTAAGTACAAAATGTTGAACCTCAGTTTAGTTGAAGATGCATCAATTGTGGGCAGCACCAAATGTAGAAACTGTAGGGTTCAAATTGTCAATTGCTCTTTCAAAAGCAAGTTTAAATCCTCAATTGTAGATAAATAACGCATAGAATCATAGAATTTACAGTGCAGAAGGAGGCGATTTGGCCCATCGAGTCTGCATCGGCCTTGGAAAGAGCACCCTACCCAAACCCACATCTTCACCCCATGCCTACAACCCAGCAACCCCACCGAACCTTTTTTGGACACTAAGGGCAATTTATCATGGCCAATCCACCTAACCTGCACATCTTTGAACTGTGGGAGGAAACCGGAACACCTGGAGGAAACCCACACAGGCACGGGGAGAACGTGCAGACTCTGCACAGACAGTGACCCAAGCCGGGAATCGAACCTGGGACCCTGGAGCTGTGAAGCAACTGTGCTGACCACTGTGCTACCGTGCTAACCACTGTGCTACCATGCTGGCTCGACATTCCATGTGTTGATCATGACTCGATTTGCCTCCAGTATATCAGCTCAGCTAACACAGTTTTTGCCTGCACTGATCTCGGTCAAAGCTCCAGTCTAAAAATACTTCCTGATATGCAAAGATAACTGAAATATTTCATTCTAAAGATTTTAGTGTCAGCTTCGTCCAGTTCATCACCTTCCCTTCTCTGGGACGCAAGCTTCTCTTAGGAGCGTCCAGGAGGATTTCTTGAAACAATTTATAAATAGCCCATCTCTGAGGGCGCCATATTAGACCTGGTGCTGGGAAATGAGCCCGGCCAGGTGATCGAAGTTGCAATAGGAGATCGTTTCGGGAACATTGATCATAATTCTGTATTTATGGCAAAGGACAAGAGTAGTCCTCAGGTGAAGGTGTTAGACTGGGGGAAGGCTAATTACAACAGCATTAAGCAGGATCTGGAGAGTATTGACTGGGCAAGGCTGTTTGAGGGAAAATAAACATCGGGCATGTGGGAGACTTTCGAATGTCAGTTGATTAGAATTCAGGACCGGCATGTAACTGTGTGGATAAAAGATAAGGGTGGCAAGTATAGGGAAACCTAGATAACAAGGGATATTATGAATCTTGTCAAAAAGAAAAAGGAAACATTCGTAAAGTCTAAAAGGCATAGGACAGATGAAGCCCTTGAAGAATATAAAGCAAGTAGGAAGGGACTTAACGTCGGAGTTAGGAAGGCTAAAAGGGGTCATGAAATGTCTTTGGCAAATAGGATTAAGTAAAATCCTAAGGAGTTTTATACATATGTAAAGAGCAAGAGGGTAGCCAGAGAAAGGATTGGTCCATTCAAGGATATTGAAGGGAATCTATGTCTGGAACCAGAGGAAATGGGAGAGATACTAAATGAATACTTTGCCTCAGATATCACCAAAGAGGATTTGGTTGATGAGGAGTGTGGGGTAGAGTGCATAGATATTCTAAGTCATGTTGATATTAATAAAGAGGACGTGTTGGGCATCTTAAAAAGCATTAAAGTAGATATGTCCCAGGGCCTGATCTACCTCAGAATACTGCAGGAGGCATGGGAGGAAATTGCTGGGGCTTTCACAGTAATCTTTGTATCCTCATTGAAGTTCCAGAGGACTGGAGAGTAGCCAATGTTGTTCCATTGTTTACGAACGGCAGCAGGGAATAATCCAGGAAATTATAGGCCGGTGAGCCTTACGTCAGTGGTAGGGAAGCTATTGGAAAAGATTATTTGCGATAGGATTTACTCATATTTGTAAACAAATGGACTTATTAGTGATGGACAGCATGGTTTTGTGAAGGGGGGGAGGATGTCGTGCCTCACTAATTTGATTGAGTTTTTCGAAGAAGTGACAAAGATGATAGATGAGGGAAAGGCAGTAGATGTTGTATACATGGACATCGTTAAAGCATTTGACAAGGTACCTCATGGTAGACTGGTACAAAAGGTGAAGTCACATTATATCAGTGGAGAACTGGCAAGTTGGATACAGAACTGGCTTGGGCACAGAAGACAGAGGTTTGCAGTAGAAGGGTGGTTTTCTGAATGGAAGGCTGTGACTCACGGCGTTCCACAAGGATCAGTTCTGGGGCCTTTATTGTTCATGGTGTATATAAATAATTTGGAAGAAAATGTAGCTGGTCTGATTAGTAATTCTTAGACGACTCAAAAATTGGTGGAGTTGCGGTAATGAAGAGGATTGTCAGAGGATACAGCAGGATATAAACTGGTTGGAGTCTTGGGTGGAGAATTGACAGATCAGATGGAGTTTAATCCAGACAAGTTCACTTCGGAAGATCCAATGCATGTAGGAATGACACAATAAATGGTAGAAGTCTTGCGAGTACTGACAGGCAGAGAGATCTGGGCGTGCGTGTCCATCAATCACTGAAAGTGGCAACGCATGTGGATAAGGTAGTCAAGAAGGCATATGGCATGCTGGCCTTCATCAGTTGGGGCATTGAATCTAAAAATTGGCAAGTCATGTTGCAGCTGTACAGGACCTTACTCCGGCCTCAATTGGAATATTGTGTGCAATTCTGGTTGCCACACTACCAGAAGGATGTGGATGCTTTGGAGAGAGTCCAGAAGCGGTTTACTCAGATGTTGCCTGGTATGGAGGACATTAGCTATGAGAGGTTAGATAAACTCAATGTATTCTCACTGGAATGACGGAGGTTGAGAGGTGACCTGATAGAGGTGTACAAGATTATGAGTGGCATGGACAGAGTCAATAGTCAGATGTTCTTTCCTAGGGTAGGAGAGTCAAATACTAGGGGACATAGGTTTAAAGTGTGTGGGGAAAAGTTGAGAACAGATGTGCGAGGCAAGTTTTTTTACACAGAGGGTGGTAAATATATGGAATGCGCTGCCTGGAGAGAGGGTGGGAGCAGGTACGACAGTGGCATTTAAGGGACATCTAGACAAATATATGAATAGGGTGGGAATGGAAGGATACGGACTCCGTAAGTGCAGAAGGTTTTAGTTCAGGCAGGTATCATGGTTGGCGCAGGCTCGCAAGGCCGAATTGCCTGCTCTTGTGCTGTATTGTTCTTTGTTCTTTGGCTGAATGCATTACCCAGGGCAATATATGGGTGCTTTAATGCATTGTAAATGTCACACTACTGGATAGAACATTCAGCCTGGGCTCTATCTGCTTTGTCTAATAGCTGAGGTTGACATTAAAGGCTTCATGGGCACAATCCAAAAGTAGGCAACTCTCCCTATTTCTCAGCCAATCATAGTCCCTCAAGCAAACCGCAAAGTAGAATCTTCTATCTCATTGTTTTGTTTCAACTGTGATGCGCAAAAGACCTGTTGCATTTTCTTACGTGACTATCATAACTCAACTCTAAAAGTAATTAATTAGCTAGAAATAACAAGATATGCTGAATAATCTGAAAGGCACAATTTAATTGTAATTATTTTTCTTTTAAATGCAGAGATTTTGCCCTGATTCTCGTTGCTGTTGTGAGCCATTGGAGTTGAGAATTATCAAGATACGGTGGCAGTTTCAGCCATAGCAAATACAATATTGCCCTTGGTTACGCTAATCCATTTTGGTGGCAATTCGACAACGGGAGCTTTGTGGGTTACTCTATTTTGTCTGCTCTCCATCTTCATAAACATGTCTTGCTTGTGGGCATCTACTATGATGAGTGCAGCAAGTTATGAGAATCATTGACGTTCCATTTGAATTACTCCAAAGGCAGGAAACACCTTTTGATGATAAATTAAACATAGTATCAAATTGTTTCTTCTTCCAATCATTAGGACAGATGCAAGAATGCCTAATTTCAAAGTCAGCAATAATTTATACTGTATGAGAAAGCGGTGCTGACTGGTTGGCAAGTCAACTGTGATCAGTCATGGTGTCGCCATGGAGAATGCACCAGGAGAGATGCAGGAAAAATGTTCCCAATGGTGTGTGTGTCCAGCACCAGGAATCAAAGTCTGAGGATGCAGGGTAAGAGCATAAGAACATAAGAACTAGGGGCAGGAGTAGGCCATCTGGCCCTTCAAGCCTGCTCTGCCATTCAATGAGTTCATGGCTGATCTTTTGTGGACTCAGCTTCACTTTCCCGCCCAAACACCATAACCCTTTATTTCTACAAGAACATTTAGGGCAGAGATGAGGAGAAATTTCTTCACCCAGAGTGTGGTCAGCCTTTGGAATTTGCTACCACAGGAACTAGTTAAGTCCAAAACATTGTATGTTTTCAAGAAACAATTAGATATAGCACTTAGGGCAAAGGTGATTAAAGGATATGTGGGGAAAATGGAATTAGGCTATTGAGTTGGATGATCAGCAATGATCACAATGATTGGTGGAGCAGGTTTGAAGGCCTTCCTGCTCCTATTTTCTGTGTTCCATGAAATGCTGCCAGTCAGTGCCAGGTACATAGACTGTGTGTTCCAATGATTGACTGGATTGTATTTAACAGTATGGCATTTCAGTTGTTTGCAATAGTCAGAGTACTGCAGGTTCTAAATTGCCCATACCCTGAAAATGCAGAACATAAGCGATTCCATGATTGGACAGTAATTGCTGAACAATCCCACATGTCCTAATTACATTAACAACCAAACTAATATTATTAGTCATGCTCGCAATGAGGCTCACTTTCGCTTGCTAGCAGCTACAAATATTGATATACCAGGACTTATTCTTTGCAGGCAAAAGGAACATGTCCAGGCATTATGCTTTTTTTGAATTAAACAAGAGCACGGGTGAAATGGTTATCTGGTTCATTCTCCATGCCAATGCCATGGCCAGATTCAACTTGTTAACCAATCAGTGCCCTATTCACATGCAATAAAAATAGTTGTTCCCTTTGAAATTCGGTATTGTTGCATCTGTCCTGATGAGTACAGAATGTAAAGCTTTGACGGCATGTCTCTTTTTTTCAGAGGGGCTGGTTTAGCACAGGGCTAAATAGCTGCTTTTAAACCAGACTAAGGCAGGCCAGCAGTGCAGGTTGAATTCCCGTATCAGCCTCCCCAAACAGGCACCGGAATGTGGCGACTAGGGGCTTTTCACAGTAACTTCATTTGAAGCCTACTTGTGACAATAAGCAATTTTCATTTAATTTCATTTCATTCATGTCCTATACTACCAGTGACTATTTGTTTCCAAGTGTTCAGCAAAAAACAAGTTCTTGTATTGCACGCCTTCAATACTGAATCCAGCTGTAATTTTCCTGATAGCAACCGGCTCTTATTTTCCTGTCCGACAACGCCAAAAATAATACTAATTTCTCCATCAGCTGTAATGGTCCCATATCAACTGAGTTTGAGCAGGCTCAAGCTGGTTTTCTGTGATGGCAAGCTTCAATGGGAAAGCTCAGAAAGGACAGAAAAGTTACAGGCGTAGAATAGGAGATACACTTTCGAATCTGGAGTAAAGGTGCATTGCTGGGATGGAACAAAGAGAAATTCCTTGCACTGATGGGAATGGCTGATGCTGATATTGTTTGCTAATATCAACAAAACCCTTCAATTTCCAATGCTCACATTTCTCGCCATGATGGTCGTAAAATGTAAGGATCCATTTAACTGATTTAAATTAATGAAATACCTTTTTAACTACCAGTAAATGGAAGCAGTGTACTAAATAAACAAAATGTGACAATAAGTTAACCTGGCAGCAGATGTCACAATTTCGACATTTAACGGGAGATGCAGTCTAATCTAATGGTTAGAACTGAGAATCCAATTGTCAGATGGGATGTTTCAAATCTAAGAGAGAGGTTCTGTTGCTGCCAGCTTCACTTATTGTTTAGGTATTACGAAGTGCTGCAATGGCAGCTGGGAGCACATATTGCATTGGCTTACTTGCATTGAACTTGTTTCTAATGTAATTTCAATTTGGCAGAGTCGGGTGATTCACTTGGACTGGAAATGCTGGACGGGGAAAGCATTACATTCACCATT
Source organism: Scyliorhinus canicula (assembly GCF_902713615.1). NCBI lineage: Eukaryota > Metazoa > Chordata > Chondrichthyes > Carcharhiniformes > Scyliorhinidae > Scyliorhinus > Scyliorhinus canicula. Next base: position 74,766,833 of record NC_052164.1, on the reverse strand, counting down.
CAACTTGTTTCCATTATGTTAAAACACAGCAGGGCAGCAAACAGAAATGCTAGCAAATATCAGAACACAAGGGAATCCAGAAGGGTACAAGGCCATTCAGCTTAGTACGTCTATCCCTTCCAGATATCTCTGGATGATTAATGTATTATTGACTTCCCTCCTACATCAACTGTTGATCATTTGTTCAAAGGCAACAATGAAGCTGTGATTTGCTGCCAGAAAATGAGCACAAGTTAATCTGTGCCTGAAACTACCAGGTGGACTGCACCAATGTCTGACATGGGAGCCGTTCTCCCTTCATTTAGATTGTCTACTATCTTGAGACAGGTCAGTTCCGTCCGGGTGCTTGGCCTGAAGCACACCACTAGTGAATTTAAAAAAAAACCAAAGAGGCAACACTCTGGCAAGAAAGATTCTCTTAAGGGGCTGTAGCTTGAGGTCCTGAAAGCCTGGTTGATTAATTGATCACAGTGGTACAGAAGAGACATTTGAGCAACATCATTTATCACAGTCAGGAGAATTTATCAATCAAATAGCACAAAAGCCCTGACTTGGAATTATATCGATGCTCCTTCACTGTTGTTTGGTCAAAACCCTCTAACTCCCTCCTTAACAACATTGTGGATATATTTCTGTTATATATTCTTTCACGGGATGTGAGATCACTGGAAAGGCCAGCAATTATTGCCCATCTGCCCTTGAACTGAGTGGCTTTCTAGGCCATTTGAAAGGGCAGGTAAGAGTTAACCACATTATTGTGGGTCACAAGTAGGTTAGACCAGGTAAGGGTAGAGGATTACCTTCCGTAAAGGACATTGGTGAACCATTTGGATTTTACGACGACTAGTGATAGTTTCACAGTCACCATTACTTTGTATTCCAGATTTATTCATTAGATTTAAATTCCACCAGCTGCCGTGGTGGGATTTGAAACTAGGTACCAAGAACATTAGCCTGGGTATCTGGATTCCTAGTCAAGTGACAGTCCCACTATACCACCAGTATCGCTCAGGGAGGAGAGTCCCACACCAGAGGGGCTGCAATGGTTCAAGAAAGTGGCTCACCATCAGATTCTTAAGGGCAGCTAGGGACGGGCAATAAATGCTACCTTAACCAAACGTGCTCACATCCCATGAATGATTAAAATACATCTCATTATCATAATAAGCGGTTACCACGGCATTATTGAGATTGAATTATAACAACATGTACTATTTTGGTCAGCTCAGGAAGTTATTTTCAACGTGTTATTACCCTGTATTGCCTGCTAATTTCAGGCACAATCAAACCATCAAGAAACTTCACCTGCTCTTGAGGCTTGCTAAAATGCAATTATCTCAGTGACAGTAACTCAGCATTTCAACTGCTGCCTTGTGTCCCTCCTTTCAATCAAAACATTTCGAAGGAAATGACTACTCGTCCCGAAACCAAGTCGGGCGCGATGAGGCCACTGAACCGCCCCAGACATCTCTATTTTCTATCTACCAACTCACCAACACCATTGGAGATCTGATCCAAATATGTTAAAGCTTTGTGCGCCCCGCACTTCCTCCAAGTCTTCTGCTCTAAAGTACCCTTATCACAAGTCAGCTGTCAGACAGGGCAGCACGGTAGCACATTGGTTAGCACAGTTGTTTCACAACTCCAGGGTCTTAAATTTGATTCCCGGCTTGGGTCACTGTCTGTGTGGAGTCTGCATGTTCACCCCACGTCTGCGTGGGTTACCTGCGGGTGCTCCGGTTTCCTCCCACAGTCCAAAGATGTACGTGTTAGGTGGACTGGTATTGATAAATTGCCCTTTGTGTCCAAAAAGGTGAGGTGGGGTTACTGGGTTTCGGGGATTGGGTGGAGGAATGGGCTTAAGTAGGGTGCTCTTTCCAGGAGCCGGTGCAGACTTGATGGGTCGAATGGCCTTCTTGCACTGTAAATTCTATGATTCTATGAAATTAACCAGAATTGATGAGAGTGGAAAGGTATGGGTCAGAAGGAAGTAGCAAGACCAGTAGCCTCGATAATACTTGTGCAAATCCGGATTATTGATTCCAATTATGTGCAAGGGTATGAAAAACAATGTTACAATTGATTGCATTATAAAGTAAATAAAACATGCAGCTTAATAAGGTTCTCATAAAATTTGAAAAGGAACCCGACCGACTTGATCTTCGAAGTGACTGAAGTGAGAAAGAGCTCTGAAAAACTATTGCATGCACACACATAAATGAAGGGCACTTAACCATCATTATATACTGCTGGGGACTTACGTACTTAAAGAGTCTCCACTGAAATGAATGGGAGATCAATGTCACACTGCAACCCTCTTATACAAGCAATTACATTCAGTGTTGTGAATTTTTCTCTAAGGAACATTAAGCAGCTCGCAAATTATACTGAAACAGTGAAGTATTTTACCTTTATCTAGATTTATTAGCGTTCTGACATTTTAGTTCACATAATGAGATACCTTGCTGCCCTCCTATTCACAACAAGAAATATTTTCAGTGTTTTAATTCAACAGCAGGATGGAATTATATGAAATATGCAAATGTAAGAGTGGCAATTAATCTGCAGGCCAAATTTTAATGCACAAAATAAGTTGGACTGATTTACGTGTGTTTCAGTTGCAAAGGCTGGAAGAAACAGCAAGATTTTAGGTTCAAAATTATTTAGTTTAGACAATTGCGGCACTAAATAGATTATGTGGTCAAGCGTTTTGCAATTATTTGTTATTGTCGCTTTCAATTTACCAATACAAGTTTATGATGGTGTACTATACTTGTCTAATCTATTAATGGTAAAGCAGGTCTATGAATAATTAACAGTGCAATGATTTTTAAACAAAAACTATAATTGATACTTCTCCCCATTGTTTTGAGTTGTATATTGTACCGTTGACAGCCATAATTTCAAGAAAAGATGTACAAAATATCAACACCAGCACATACATAGCAAAACGACGTAGACTATCTGATAGGAGATATCTACAGGTGGGAAGGGGTTGTACTCTACGACATCAGTGTCATACGAGGTAAATTTTAGATGACGAATTTCAAGCATGCAAGCAGGAAGGAAATTAATTCTGAGTGAGTGGAGAGTTTCTAAATCCCACAACACAATCAGCAAGAATGTCATAGAAACCTCAGCACAATAGTCTCAGATGAGCAGACGGTTCAAGCTACAAATTCCGATCACACTGCAGTGAGAATGTGTCAGCTTGGAACGGTTGGCAGCACTTCACTCTCAGTCAGAAGGCTGTGGATTCATAGTTCACTCCAGGACTTAAGCAGGCAAACTAGATTGGCATTTTGATGCGTTACTGAGAAAATGCAGCGCTATCAAAGGTTCTTCACTTCAGGCAGACATCTGTCCACCTCAGGGAAAGAGTGGCGGGAGAAATTTCAAGAAGAACTTTCAAAAGGGGGCTGGATGGATTCTTAAAAAGGAAGAAAAAATGCATGACTTGACGGAGGAGGGGAACAAATTTGAGAGAGTTGCAATGGGATCAAAAGCCAACTGGCCTCCTTCTGTACCCTCTCATTTTAATGTGGGCAGCACGGTAGCATGGTGGTTAGCATAAATGCTTCACAGCTCCAGGGTCCCAGGTTCGATTCCCGGCTGGGTCACTGTCTGTGTGGAGTCTGCACGTCCTCCCCGTGTGTGCGTGGGTTTCCTCCGGGTGCTCCGGTTTCCTCCCACAGTCCAAAGATGTGCGGGTTAGGTGGATTGGCCATGCTAAATTGCCCGTAGTGTCCTTAAAAGTAAGGTTAAGGGGGGGGGGTTGTTGGGTTACGGGTATAGGGTGGATACGTGGGTTTGAGTAGGGTGATCATTGCTCGGCACAACATCGAGGGCCGAAGGGCCTGTTCTGTGCTGTACTGTTCTATGTTCTATGTTCTATGTTCTAATTCTGTGTTACACTTGGGAATACAGCAGATGAATTCACCTAAGTCCTGATTGCTCACTCACCTTGCAGCAAAGAAAATGAACAAAACATGCCTCAGTCAGAGAAATTACAGAAATGAACACAAAAATCTGGCTTGACAATCGATAATATTGTCCACCAGAAAAGCTCAGGGCTCTTTGAACTGATTACCAGCCATCAGATTTTGTTTCTTGTCCACTTACTACCCAATTATTTTTGTTGGTGCAGGTTGCTGATAAATCTTTCTTCAGTGAGAACACCCTGAGTTGATACTGCATTCTTTTGGCAATTAAGTCAAATGAAAATCTTGAGGGAATGGTGGCAAAAATGTGGGGCAGGATTATCCGTTGCCCGATGCCGATATCGAGTTTGGCGATTGGTCGGAGAATCCCTTCTGACGCCCAAATCAGAGGCCGCCGGTTTGACGCCGGTTTTTGAGTCTCCGTCCCCACCAAAATGGCATCATCGCATCGCATGCCGCACCCCATTACAACGACGTTGGCGTGTCATCGGCAGGCCCTCCCACGATGCTCTTCGCCTGACGGCCCGAGTTCCCGACCGCGCGGTTGACGTGTGGTCTGAGCAGTCGGGAACCCGGCATGGCGGCTGCCGACTGTGTCCAGCGCCGCCACGCTTGGCCGGGAGCCGTACCGCTGGTTGTGGGGGGGGGGGCTTTCGCGAAGAATGTGGAGGACTGGTGTGGGTTGGCCAGTGAGTGACTAGGGGGAGCCTGTGGGGTTGCATTTGGCGGGTCAGATCCGTGCACTGCCGGCGCCATGTTGTACGGCGTGACGGCGCCATGTTGTACGGCGTGACTGCTGCAGGTTGTCGTCTTGCGCATTCGCGGCCATGGACCTGGCCATTCTCCGGCTGTTTTCAGCACGGGAGCCGCTGCAAGCCCCTCACTAGTCCCGGAATGGGTGAGGGTTCGGCACCAATTTTGGTGTCGTAAAACGCCCGCAAATTTTCCATTTCAGCTGACGTTCAGCCGCTGAAACGGACAATAAAGCCCGTGGAGTTTCAATTATTGTAGCAAGTTATTACATTTTATCAAAAATGGCCAGTACTGAAACCATCTCATCAATGATTCAATCCCTTTCAGGCTGTCTATAGTGCCACCAACATCCCCACCTCGAAAGGAGATGATTGGTCATTCCCCCTTGTCAATTACGACTAAATGCCCCACTGCAGTGATTGAGATTGATTTTATGCATATCTTTTTAAATACGGTCCCTCATTTAAAGTATTTTCCTGGAGAAATAACTGCTTTCCTAGGGCGAATTGGCTGTGGTTTTCAGTCATGAGTTTCATTTGCTGGAGTTTGTAGAGTGATTTTTTTTTTACAATCGACACTGTTTGCTTTAAGTCATGCCATACGTTCCCACCTGCCTTAATGCATTGACACACTGGTGCCGATACTCCCTTTGTTCCCCAAACAGAGAAGAAATACTTGTATTTCATAGCACATTTCATGACCTTATGCTATTGATTTCTCCCACGCAGTAAGCTATTAATCTTAGTCGAAGCTTGCAGTCACGATTGCAACAATATAACTGAAATAACTCTAATGTATCTGAAGTGACCGTCCCTCAAGAATATTTCCCAAGTATATTGTGTTCCCGATATCTGCAAAATCCTTTAACCAACGGGTCTCCAAAAATACTTCCAGATGAATCAAGATTGTTGTAGCTCCTGGGATACTCTTGAAAGGTGACAACTAGGGGGAGGGTAGGAACATTTCAAAATGAAGAGACAAACTGGAAATAAATAATTTCAAAGTTGTCCCTTAATGGAAGCTTGAAAGCTAGTAACCTAAAAACGGAAACACCATGAGCGATAATTACAGAAAAAAGTTTTGTTTAAAAAAATAAGATAATTATTTCCTGCATTTGCAATTCAGCAATCTTCAGGCCTAAAAACGAGCTGGGGATGAAATCACCTCTCCAGCCACATGTTCCTCAGCTGCGCGCCATCACAGGCAGCGGGATTCTCCATTCCTGTCGCTGGCTAATGGGATTTCCCATTGTGACCACCCTCGTCGCCGAAAACCCGTGGGCGGTACGTGCTGCTGCCGGAATGGAGATTCCCACCGATGGAGAATTCACCCCTTCGACTTCATGCGCCTACATTAGGCTTTGTTAATTGGGCTGGATTCTCCAGCCTCCCAGCCATGTATTTCTTGGTGGCGGCTGTTTGCTGGCGGTGGGATTCTTTGCTCCCGCTACTGTCAATTGGGGTGGGAATTCTCCAGCCTTTTGCTGGTGGCGGGTTTCTCTGCCGGGTTTTCCGGCAGCATGGGATGGCTATAATAGGAATTCCCATTGACAGCAGAGGGGGCAGAATAGCTCGGCACCAGTAAATTACGTTCTGCCTCCCGCTTCTGAGAAACACACGGCTGGGTGGTTGGCAAGGGCAATAGTTCGAGCCAGTACCCAACTGCTCTTGGAAAGATATTTATGAGCTGCCTTCTTGAATCCCTGTAGTCCATCTGGTGGAATTACTACATGAACAATGCTGTTAGGGAGTTAGTTCCAGGATTTATAATAACAATATTAATAATAATCTTTATTGTCACAAGTAGGCTTACATTAACACTGCAATGAAGTTACTGTGAAAAGGCCCGTGACGCCACATTCCGGCGCCTGCTCGGTTACACAGAGTGAAAATTTAGAATTTCCAATTCACCTAACAGCTCGTCTTTAGGGACTTGTGGGAGGAAACCGCAGCACCCGGAGGAAACCCACGCACACAGAGGGAGAACGTGCAGACTCTGCACAGACAGTGACCCAAGCCAGAAATCGAACCTGGGACCCTGGCGCTGTGAAGCAACAGTGCTACCTACGGTGCTACCGTGCTGCACTCGGACCCAATGCCTTGGACCCAATGATGATTCAAGAACAGTGAAATATTTCCAAGTCATGATGGTGTGCAGCTGAGATGAGAACTCAGAGGGATAGTGTTCCGATTTGCCTGCTGCCCTTGTTTTCTTTAGGTGGTAGGTGTTGCAGATTGAAGGTGCTGTTGAAAGACCCTTGCTGAGTTGCTGTAGTATCTCTTGTGGATGGTACATCCTGCTGCCACTGTTCACTGGTGGTGGGCGGAGTACTGTTTAATGTGGTAACTGGAGTGCTTATCAAGTGGGCTAATTGCCCTGGGTGGTGTCAGACTATGACTGCTGTTGGAGTCGCATTCATCCAGACAAATGAGGTGTACTCTACCACGCTCCTGACCTTTATCTATTACATGATGGAACAGCTTTGGAAATCAGTTTTGGGAGTTGCCTGCCACAGAATTCCCAGCCTCTGATCTGCTCTTGCTGCCGCAGTTACATTTCTAGTTAATGGTAACTGCCATGACACTGATGGTGGGGTATTCAGTGATGGCAAAGCAAGGGAACGTCAAAGGAAAATGGTTAGACTCTCTCTTGTTGGAGATGGTCATTGTCTGACACACTTGTGTGATACAAATGTTACTCGTCATGAACAACCCACACTTGAATGGCGTCCAGGTTCACTGCTACACTCAATTATGGACTGCAGAATTGTGAATTGAACTGAATAATAAGTGATTAGTCAACAACCCCTTTGCTGGCTGCAAGATGAAGGGAAGGTAATTGATGGGATTGTCACTGATCAGAAAAATGCCATGAAGTTTTAAATATTTGATTGCTCTTTTGAGCCGATACTGTGCACATCCAAAAACACCTCCAAGATGTGAATAAAATTCCCTTACCCAAAAAGTAATGTTCAAAGATAATCTGAAAAATAATGCCCATTGAGTCCTCAGTGGTCAGGCACCACAAGTTCACATGTACCAAGTATAGCTTACTGCAATAACGACCAGATAGTAGCAGTTATCACAGTTTGAGACACCAGAATTTAATCAAACATGAAATCCATTTGAGTGTCAGATTTCCACTACACTGTAAAATGCATAAATCAACTGTTCAGTTGCTGACATCTGTCATGCAAATACCTTATTTAAAAGCCAAAGGAGAACTTTTGTCATGTAACTGGGAGAGGGAAAAAAAACAGTTTGTTTTTGTGTCATTTCTTCTGACCTGACTGGTCACTTGCTATCAAAATGTCTCTTCACATCATGATTTTTACCATGGCAACCATTTCCCATTAATCAAAAGAGACCACTTTTGAATGTTCAACAAAAAAAATGAAAGAACAAGTAGCACTCTGTTCAAGAGTGTTAACTGCTGCCAGTTTACACCATCACGGTTCTAAAATAAACAGGAAACCATCAGCAGCAACATTGTTCTATGTGGTGAAAGAGAAAGATCTTTGAAATGTCACAGCCCATGATCAGCTACCTTAAATATAAATTACGATTAAACTCAAAGGCAGCAGGACGGAGTCAGTATTTACAAAGTACAACACTCACCTGATCTTAAGCTTGCACTCTGTGTTTGACTAATGTACAAATTTCCATTTGATAGCTTGGCTAAAAATGTTAATTTATCCAGTAGGTTTCTTGGAAACTGACCTGAGCAAGATTTAGGGAGGCATTGCACAACTTGTATTATTGAAGAACTAATTTTTTGTTGCCCCTCATGATTGAAGGTTTTGGCAGGCTCACTGTTGTAAGGCAGTATTTCAGCGAGCAATTGTCATGGGCATTTTAATATAGATCATTCTTGGGATGTGAATGTCACTGGCAAGACTGGCATTTTTGTCAATCCCTGGGTTGTCATTGAGAAAGTGGCATCCTAATGAACTGATGAAGGTGCTCCCTCTATGATGTCAGGGAAGATATTCCAGGAACTTGACCCAATAAAAATGAAGGAATGACGATTTGGGTCCAAATCAGGATGGTGTGTGGGGGCATGTGGATAGTGCTCTCATTGACTGCCTTTGTGATTCTTTTTAAAAAATAAATTTAGAGTACCCAATTATTTTTTTCCAGTTAAGGGGCAATTTAGCATGGCCAAGCCACCTAGCCTGCACATCTTTGGGTTGTGGAGGCGAAACCCACACAAACACGGGGAGAATGTGCAAACTCCACAAGGACAGTGACCCAGAGCCGGGATCGAACCTGGGATCTCGGCGCCATGAGGCAGCAGGGCTATTCCACTGTGCCAGCGTGCTGCCCCTACTGCCTTTGTGATTCTAGTAAGAAGTCTTACAACACCAGGTTAAAATCCAACAGGTTTGTTTCAAATCACTAGCTTTGAAACTCACTAGCACAGCTCCTTCCTCAAGCTGCTCATTCCCAGTGGAGAATATTCCATTCTGGCCTGTCTTGCAGGTTGTGAAAAGGGTTTGGGTAGTTGTAACATGAGATCTTACTATGGAATTCAACCTCTGAACTGCATTAGTAACCAAGGCATTTATGTGGCTGATCCATTTTAGACTCTGGTCAATGGTGACTGCCAGAATGTTAATGGTAATTATCAATGGTAATCATGATGTGGTGGAGATGCTGGCGTTGGACTGAGGTGGGCACAGTAAGAAGTCTTTCAACACCGGGTTAAAGTCCAACAGGTTTGTTTTAAATGACTAGCTTTCGGAGAGCAGCTCCTTTCCCAGGTGAATGAAGAGGTGGGTTCCAGAAACACATATATAGACAAAGCCAATGATGCAAGACGATACTTTGAATTGTCGAGTCTTTGCAGTCTTACCAATGCGAGTCTTACCATTTTGTCAATGGTAATGCCATTGAATGTAAAAAGGAGATGGTTAAACTCTTTTCTTATATAAAAGTCAGTTAGTGCCTTGCACTTGTGGGATGCAGTTATTATTTGATATTTATTACTCCAAGCTTGAAAGTTCACTTGGGTCGGAGTTTTCCGGCCAATTGCTAGCGGCGGGATTCTCTGGCACTACCGGCAGCGCACTCCCAATCACGGGTTTCCTGAAGGTGTGGGGTGTCTTCAGTGGGAAAATCCATTGACAGTGGAGGCCACCAGCAAACAGCATGCTGCCTCCCGCTGCCTAGATATACATGGCAGGATCCCGTTCCGGGTCTTCCTGCATGCTGTCATGCTGCTTCAAGATTTATAAGGTTGCAAATAGAGCTGAACACAGCAATGGGCTGACATGCGCAATGCAGAAGTTGTATCCAATTAATTTTTTTCTTGCAGATCTTTCAACTGAACTGATTAGTTACGGATATTTATTGACCTACCAGCTAACTAAAACAAGTGCAACTAAGACTGAAAATGTCCCAGGCAACTGAAAAACTCTAACCTAAAGGAATCCAAAAATGTTTATCCATTATAACTGCAGTTATTTATTTGCCTATTCATTGTTCTCAATTCTATTTAATATTGGGGTGGTTAGCTCAGTTGGCTGGATTGCTGGTCAATGGTGCAAAGTGGTACTAACATCACAGGTTCAGTTCCTCTACCATTAATGCCACGCGGCCCGCCTTGCAATCTTGCCCCTTGCCTGAGGTGTGGTGACGCTCAGGTTAAATCATTACCAGTCAGCTCACGATCTCAAAGGGCAGAGCAGTCGATGGTCCTCGTGGACTATGGCAACTTTCGTTTAATATTGATAGTATGAGTTACAGATGAAGAAAAAGCTCTGCTCACATCTTTCACGGGCACTGATGATCGTAGAAATAAAAAGACAACCTGCTTTTAACACCTTGATTCAAGGCAGATTCAATCTCTTCATCATCGTTCCTTGTCTCATGCAAGTACAGTTTCATGGGCATCCATGTGGCTCCGATACCTTGTTAATGTACCAATTCTTCAGATGTCATAGATTCATAGAATTTAAAGTGCTGAAGGAGGACATTCTGCCCATCTAGTTTGCACCAGCCCTTGGAAAGAGCACCCTACTTAAGCCCACACCTCCGCCCCATTCCCATAAACCCACCTAATCTTTTTGGACACTAAAGGCTAATCCAACTAACCTGCACATCTTTAGACTGTGGGAGGAAAACGAAGCACCCGGAGGAAACCCATGCAGACACGGGGAGAACGTGCAGGCTCCGCACAGACAGTGACCCAAGCCGGGAATTGAACCTGAGACCCTGGAGTTGTGAAGCAACTGTGCAAATCACTATGCTACCGTGCTGTGATTCAAGGTAGAAGGTTACAATCGATGGAGAGAGGATATCAGACTAATCCTTATCCCCAAATGTACTTTCCAGCACCAATCAGTGAACAGTAAACAGGAATGTGCCTCGAGCAAAGTTTTTGCCTTTTTAAGATCAGTTCTCAGATCCCAAACACTGCCCTGACAGACTTCAACTCACCACACTAGATGAGACAATAACTAATGTATTTCTCGATAAATACACCAAAATACTGCTGAAGTCTGAAATAAAAAGAGAAAATATTGGAAAAACTCTGTAGGTCTGTCAGCATCTGTGGAATAAGACAGTTAACATTTCGAATCCATGTAATTAGCCCTGAAGAACAGTGACATGGATGCGAAACGCGAACAGATACTGCCAGGCCTGCAGAGTTGATCCTGCATTTTCTGTTTTCATTATAATGCATTTTGCTTGTGTTTGAAACTTGTACTAACATTAGATTCTGCACATTCAAAACAAATTCCTGCTTCACTTAATATAATTAAAGGGTGCGATTTCGCGGCTCTGTTAGGCGCGGACGTAAATCCTATAATGGCTGCTAAATCTCACAAGTGGTCAAATAAAGAATTTGCATCGGGCTGCTGGTGCCACCCGGGCACCTTGGCACTGTCAGCCAGACACCCTGGCAATGCCACCTGGGCACCCTGGCAGTACCACTCGGGTCCAGCCTGGCTCTGCTGATATGTGGTGGGGTGAAGGGTGGGGTAAAATTCATTTATGGGATCTGGGTGTCGCTGGTTTGGCTAGCATTTAGTGCCCGTCCCTCATTGCCCTTCCGAAGGTGGTGGTGAGTTGCCTTCTTGAATCTCTGCAGTCCTTCAGGTGTAGGTGCACCCATTGTGCTGTTAGGGAGGGAGTTCCAGGATTTTGCCCCAGTGACAGTGAAGGAGTGGTGACATATTTCCAAATCAGGGTGGTGAGTGCCTTGGAGGGGAACCTCCAGGTTCCCAGGTATCTGCGGCTCTTGTCCTTCTGGTCATGAGTTTGCAAGGCAGTGGGCTGGATTCTCCGAATCCCGACACTGAAACCGCATTTGGCGGCGGGGTGGAGAATCCCTGACGACGCCCAAACCGGAAGCGATTCCACGTTTGTGATGCTCCGCCCCCTGAAAAGAAGCGTACTCTTGATGCACGCCGCACGCCTTATCCACGGCCTCCGGCTATTGCCTGAGGCCCGCCCCGCGATGCACCGACCCCAACCGGCTGAGTTTCTGACAGCATGGGACACATGTGGTCACTGTCTGTGTGGAGTCAGTCCAGCGGCAATCGGGGCTTGGGACACTGCGGGGGAGGGGGGGGGGGGGGGGGGGGGAGTGGCCGAAGGGTGCTACCATTTGTCGGTCCAGGTCTGTGGGCAGTATCCGCCATGAAGCACGGCACGGCTGGGAGCTCGATGCTGCCTCTCTGCTAGCACCCCCTGGAGCAGGGAATCGGTGGTCATTTTGCGGCAGTTTTCCTGGCGTAAAATGACCACCGTTTTCATGCCGGCGTGGGGACTTAGTCTCCCAAATAGAGAATCCAGCCCATTGTTTAAGGAACCTTGGTAAGTTACTGCAGTGCTCTTGTAGGTGGTACACATGGCTGCCACTGTTCGTCAGTGGTGAAGGTTAGATTTGTTCTGTTTCTTGTGTATAGGAGACACCTGGGCAATTTTCCACTTTGCCAGGTAGATGCCAATGTTGTAGCCGTACTGAAACATGGTTGTGGCAAGTTCTGGAGCACGTGTCTTTAGTACTATTGCTGGAATATTGTCAGGGCCCATAGCCTTTGCCTTCAGCCATTTCTTGGCATCACATGGAGTGAATTGTATTGGTTGAAGACTCATACCTGTGATGCTGGGGAGCTCCAGAGGAGGCCTAGATGGATCATCCCCTCGGCTGAAGGTTGTTGCAAATGATTCAGCCTAATTTCTAGGTTAACCATCATTGAGAGTGGATTGAGGGATATTTGTATTTTTCCAGAAGAGTTACTGAAAAAACTTTCAATGAACTCCAATGAAGAGAAGCAACATTTAAAACCAGGAATGTCAGAAACTTTTAGCGGGAAGTCAATTTGGTTGCATACATTTCAGTAAAATTCTATTTTGCAGCTTTTTCCATTTTATTTTTGGCCAAAAACTTATTTTCTAATCAATTGACTTTAATCGTATTTAGTTAAGTCGTTTGAAACTTCAGATTTGGACGACATAAGTTTTGATTTTCAGTTATGTTTTCTATCATCTGTACTCGGAGATCAAGGCAGGGAGGGGCTGCTTGAAAAATGTACGAAAGGCAGCAAAATCTGCAACAACGAAATCTTTTTGATCCATCAGTTTAGATGTGTAAATTGAATGTGATTTGGAAATCCTCTCACTTTCTCAATTGCTACAGTGTGATCAATAGTAAAGGTCATCTTTTAATTGTTGTGGGATTAAGAGCTCCAAACCACTTCCATCACTTGTATTGCTGTTTATATTTATCATCATCACAGCAATCAAATATTAAGTTAAAGAGAACGAGGATTGTTCCTCAGTTGCTGGGCTATCACCTCCTTACTCTGCGACATGGGGCCGGTTTTGCTCAGTTGGCTGGACAGCTGGTTTGTGATGCAGAACGGGGACAACAGCGCTGGTCCAATCCCTGTTACCGCAAAGGTTATCCACGAAAGCTACCCGCCAGAACCCCATTGCAGATCTTTGTTCCCATCTGACATTCTTGTTCTGATGTCGGGAAACGATGGGGCTGGTTTAGCACACTGGGCTAAATCGCTGGCTTTTAAAGTAGACAAAGGCAGGAGAGCACGGTTCCATTCCCGTACCAAGTGCCGGAATGTGGCGACTAGGGGCTTTTCACAGTAACTTCAATGAAGCCTACTCGTGACAATAAGCGATTTTCATTTTACAAACCACTTCCACCATACTCTTTCCACCATCAGTTCAACTCGCAATAATCTGAGGTTCTTACTTCCATGGGTTCAAGTGAAGTAGATTAGCCGACCAATGTCCTTGGATTGAACATCAGTAATTTAAAACCAAACTACTGTTCTGTTCATCACTGAAAAATCCAACTGGTCGCCGAGATGAGTTTATGAATTTCCTTTTCCTGTCATGTTGATTTCAGTTCAAGTGGTAAATCCATTGAAGAACCCACAATCTCACAGCCCAACATTCACCCAGAGGCCATTGCATTGCATGACATTATTGAAACCCAGATGAAGGTCAACGTTCATAATCAAGGTTCTAAATAAGGAGTAGGAGCATATACTGGATAGAAGTAAAAGGTAAAGGTAAAGTCACCACAGTCCCAGATGACCATGGGCTGCTTTCCCATATGAGGGTGAGAGCTGACTGGTGGGGATTTAACCTGAGAATCACCACACCTCAGGTGAGGGGCAAGGTTTAAAAGGTGAGGGCTTTTATGAATAGATACACTGACATGGTGGTGAATATTGTGGCCTCACAGCGCCAGGGACCTGGGTTTGAGTCCTTCCTTGGGTGAGAGTCTGCATCGTGGAGTTTGTACGTTCTCCCCGTGTCTGTGTGGGTTTCCTCCAGGTGCTCCAGTTTTCTCCCATAGTCCAAAGATGTGCAGGTTAGGTGGATTGGCCGTGCTAAAATTCCCCCTTCGTATCCAAAAATGTGCAGTTTAGCGGGGGTTACAGGAATGGGGTAGGAAGAGTGGGCCTGGGAAGGATGCTCTTTCAGAGGGTCGGTGCAGACCCGATGGGCTGAAATGCCTCCTTCTGCTTTGTAGAGATTCTATTGAGAAAAAAATTATAGGTGTCTGGATGTTTTGAGTGTTTTGCAGAAATAGCACAGTGGTTCGCACTGCTGCCTCACAGCGCCGGGACCTGGGTTCAATTCCAGCCTCGGGTGACTGTCTGTGTGGGGTTTGTACATTCTCCGCGGCTGGGATTCTCCATTCTGGGAACAAAGTCCCAACGCCCGCCAGAGAATGGGCACAAATCACTTTTTCCGAGTTCGTTCCGGTCCCTGCGCAACATGGGGGAGGCCTACCGGGGCCCGGCGTGGAGGAACATAGCCCCCCCCCCCCCCCGGAATGTGCGTGCCCGCTGATCGGTAGCCCCCGATCACAGGCCTAGCTACCGTGGAGGCTCCCCTGGAGTCGGATCCCCCCGACCCCACCAGGACGGCCCCCACAACCAGAATGTCGAGGTCCCGCCGGGTGGGACCATATGTGAATCACGGCTGCGGGACTCGGCGGAATTCAGCAGGCACTCGGCCCGTCAAGCATGGAGAATCGCCGCGGGGCCGCATTCAACGGCCCCTGACCAGCGTTGCGTCAACCGCCCGCGCGCGACTGGCGGGTCCATGGAGAATCACGGAAGCGCCGTCTCGCCGGATTTCCGGAAAATCCCACCAACCCGTATCTCCATGGGTGCTGGGACTCTTATTTTCCTCTTCTGATAAGAATTGCGAGTCCGGTTGGTGAGGTTAAAAGATATGACTTTATTGTCAGGCACTTGGCTGGTGTACCTCATACGAAATAGCATTTTGCCGATTACAAAATGAATGAAAAACTAGCCGTTTGGTGATTACACTTAAATACGACACTAGCCACTTGGCGATTACAGAAAAATAAAAAAAGGCACAGACAACATAGAAGCACACTGTAAAGCACACCATAAACAAAAGACTGGACATACACAAAAGAAAGCTGGCTTAGAAAAAAGACCTGCAGCATAAGGCACTCTTTATAAAGGCATTTATCTTTGGTTTAACTCCTTCTTTGTGTCCTATTGGCTCCTCACCTTGAGCAGTAGCCCTTCAGTTTTTAAACTGAATGTCTGTCACTTAGGTGATAAGTTCTTGGAAACCCATTGGACCTTAATTGCTGCGGTATGACATCAGTGTAGAGCATGAAACCTGTCTTGATTAATGTAGATCAACCTTGTAAGAAATTAGAAGACTGAACATCAGGGCTGGTATTCTCCGAACCTCCGCGACGAAATTGTGCTTGGCGCGGGGCGGAGAATGGGGCCTCAGACCCGCGATTGAATCCAACACTGGGACGCGATTCTCCGGTGACTGGAGAATCGCCCTCAGCCGCGCGTGCGCGGTCAATGCGGCACCGGCCAGGGGCCGTTGAAAGAGACCCTCATGGCGATACTCCACGGTCAACCGGCCAAGTTCCCGCTGGCGTGGTTCTGACATGGTTCCACCCAGCGGGAGCTCGGACCCGCGGACGCAGTGGCCGTCCTGGTGGGGGGGCAGGGGGATCAGACTCTGAGGAGGACCTTCACGACGGCCAGGCCCGCGATCGGGGCTACCGATTGGCGGGCGCGTGCGATCCGGGGCGGGGGGGCTACCATCTTCCGCGCCAGCCCGCTGTGTGGTTCCACCATGTTGAGTGGGACGGAGCGGAAGCGGTCACCACGCATATACGCGCACCCACGGTTGGCCGCCGCACGCATGGTCGACCCGGCAGTGCAGGGTCGCGCATCGCGCCGGAGCTGCGTGGATAGCTCTGGCGCCATGCTGGCCCCCTGTGGGCTTCAGAATCGCTGGGCCAAGAGGCCCGTTGACGCCGGCGTGAAACACTCCGGTATTTACATCGGCATCAACACTAAGCCGAGTTTTCGCAGAATCCCGCCCCCAGGTCTTTACACTGGATACAAAGGCTTAATTGATTATATGAGTTTAACCAACCACCTATATGAATTAAACTGGATTCTATCTGTGGGTTTCCTCCAGGTGCTTCGGTTTCCTCCCACAGTCCAAAAATGTACAGGTTGGTGGATTGGCCATAATAAATGGCCCCTCAGTGTCCAAGTTACGTTATGAGGTTGCAGGGATAGGGAGGAAGGGTGGGTGGCTATGGGTGGAGTGCTAATGTGGGGTCGGGACAGATTCGATGGACCGAATGGCTTTCTTCTGCACTGTAGGGATCCTATGATTCTATGAAGTAAGGGAAGTACAAGGAAATCTTGAAATCACACTTCCGGGCTTCTGTGGAATCCTGACAATTGTACATTCTCAATACAGTGAGAGTGCAGAAAATAGAAAAGGTGGAGTACACACTTGAGACTTCTTGAAGTGGCCACATATACTTTGCAGTTAAGAACATAAGAACATAAGAACTAGGAGCAGGAGTAGGCCATCTGGCCCCTCGAGCCTGCTCCGCCATTCAATGAGATCATGGCTGATCTTTTGTGGACTCAGCTCCACTTTCCGGCCCGAACACCATAACCCTTAATCCCTTTATTCTTCAAAAAACTATCTATCTTTACCTTAAAAACATGTAATGAAGGAGCCTCAACTGCTTCACTGGGCAAGGAATTCCATAGATTCACAACCCTTTGGGTGAAGAAGTTCCTCCTAAACTCAGTTCTAAATCTACTTCCCCTTATTTTGAGGCTATGCCCCCTAGTTCTGCTGTCACCCGCCAGTGGAAACAACCTGCCCGCATCTATCCTATCTATTCCCTTCATAATTTTAAATGTTTCTATAAGATCCCCCCTCATCCTTCTAAATTCCAACGAGTACAGTCCCAGTCTACTCAACCTCTCCTCATAATCCAACCCCTTCAGCTCTGGGATTAACCTAGTGAATCTCCTCTGCACACCCTCCAGCGCCAGTACGTCCTTTCTCAAGTAAGGAGACCAAAACTGAACACAATACTCCAGGTGTGGCCGCACTAACACCTTATACAATTGCAACATAACCTCTCTAGTCTTAAACTCCATCCCTCTAGCAATGAAGGACAAAATTCCATTTGCCTTCTTAATCACCTGTTGCACTTGTAGACCAACTTTCTGTGACTCATGCACTAGCACACCCAGGTCTCTCTGCACAGCGGCATGCTTTAATATTTTATCGAAAATATTGTTGAGAGTTGATTTGTCAATTCCATTCCAGACATTTTTTAGAACGAGAGGTCACAAGTCACAGGTCACAGATATAGGGCGCGATTCTCCGGACTCACGACGGTTCGGAGAATAGCGGGCGTCGGAAATTTTTACGGCGACGCTGTTCCGACGCCCTCCCGCTATTCTCCGAACCCCGCAAATTGTCGGAGTCGCGTTTCCCGACAGACGCCTCCTTCCCGCCCCTGACACGACCAGAATCGCCACTGAGAGCCCCCCCGCTATTCACCGGCCCGGATGGGCCGAAGTCCCGACGTCATGGCGCCCTGTTTGGACGTCGTGAAACACACCTGCTTTTTAAATTCGTCAACCAGTCGGCCTGGCTGACGACAGCTTGGAGGAGGTCAGGGCACCACTCTGCGAACCGCTCAGCGCACCGCTCAGCGCACCGCTCGAGTCTGGCCACAACGGGGAAGGCATCCCTGGGAACGGGAGGGGGTCCAGAACGGGGGAGACGGGGGGGGCAGTGGGTGCGACGGGGGAGGCAGTGGGAGCGACGGGGGAGGCAGTGGGGGGCGAAGGGGGAGGCAGTGGGGGCGTCGGGGGAGGCAGTGGGGGCGACGGGGGAGGCAGTGGGGGCGACGGGGGAGGCAGTGGGGGAGACGGAGGAGGCAGTGGGGGAGACGGGGGAGGCAGTGGGGGAGACGGGGGAGGCAGTGGGGGAGACGGGGGAGGCAGTGGGGGAGACGGAGGGGGCAGTGGGGGAGACGGAGGGGGCAGTGGGGGAGACGGAGGGGGCAGTGGGGGAGACGGAGGGGGCAGTGGGGGAGACGGAGGGGGCAGTGGGGGCGACGGGGGAGGCAGTGGGGGAGATGGGGGAGGCAGTGGGGGCGACGGGGGAGGCAGTGGGGGCGACGGGGGAGGCAGTGGGGGCGACGGGGGAGGCAGTGGGGGAGACGGGGGAGGCAGTGGGGGAGACGGAGGGGGCAGTGGGGGGGAGACGGGGGAGGCAGTGGGGGAGACGGGGGAGGCAGTGGGGGAGACGGGGGAGGCAGTGGGGGAGACGGAGGGGGCAGTGGGGGGCGACGGAGGGGGCAGTGGGGGGCGACGGGGGGGGGGGGGGATTAGGTAGAGAGTGAGCCGTCCAAGCCCGTAACAAAATGTCTGCCACCATGCCATGGTGTGCAGGTGACGAGGACACGGCCGCTGGTTCCCCTGTGGCTTCCGGACACAGGCCACTGACGCACCCGTGAGGAGCCCATAGTTTACTGGCCGTTGGATGCAGAAAGTGACCAGGGGTTAGGCTGACCGCGTGTCAGCAGCGCGACCAGGCCACCGGGACACACTGGTATCCCATGGCTGGCGGCTGCCGAGGTGTCGACTAACCTCCGTCTAACATGTCCCGTTTCTCTGCCTCCCACCACCCTTCTGTAGGTTAGCACGATGCATGGGAACAGAACGGCTATGTTCTGCGGAGTGGTTGGGGCAGCTCTACTGGATTTGGAGATGCAGCAGCATCCACACCCACAACCCGCAGTGGCTGCAGGGCCAGCTGCAGCAGCAGAGGGAAGGGTCGAGGAGTTGCCAGTCGTCGAGCAGCATGGGGGGGGGGAGGAGGAGGAGGAGGAGGAGGAGGGGGAGGAGGAAGTGGAAGAGGAGAGAGTGAGGGTGCAGCCACGGCGTCAGAGGCGACGACCAAAGCCGAGGGTGTACCGTGTCCGGGTCTCTTTCCTAACAATGCCGGACATCATCTGCAGGAGGAGACTCCGGCTGAGTAGGCAGACGGTGATACATATCTGCGAACTCCTGTCGCACCTCGCCCCACGTGGAACGGGGGGAGGACACGCGATCCCGGTAGCCATCAAGGTGACGGTCGCTCTGAACTTCTATGCTACCGGCTCCTTCCAGTCTCCGAGAGGGGACGTCTCTGGGATCTCCCAGTCATCGGTGCACAGGTGCCGGGATGTGACCGACGCCCTCTATGCCATCGCCGATCGCTACATCACCTTTCCCGAGGACCGAGCAAGTCAAGACTCACGAGCCCGTGGATTTGCCAGTGTGGCCGGGATACCGAGGGTTCAGGGGTCAATCGACTGTGTTCACGTCCCCATGCGCCCGCCTGCTGTGGACAAGGAAGTGTTCACAAACAGGAGGGGGACATACTCCATTAATGTCCAGGTGGTATGCGACCCCCACATGAGGTTTATGAACGTCTGTGCAAGGTTCCCAGGGAGTGTGCATGACTCCTACATACTAACGCAGTCGTTCATCCCTGCGATGTTTGAGGGACGTCCCCCCCGGCTGAGGGGCTGGTTGCTAGGTGACAGGGGTTATCCGCTGAGGTCTTGGCTGATGACGCCTATACGGAGGCCTCAGACCAATGCGGAAACACGATACAACGAGGCCCATGCAGCAACCAGCGGTGTGGTGGAGCGCTGCCTTGGCCTCCTGAAGATGAGATTCAGGTGCCTGGACCGCTCCGGAGGGGCCCTGCAGTACCAGGCCGACAGGGTCGCTCGCATTGTAGTGGTCTGCTGTGCGCTGCACAACATCGCGATGCAGAGGGGAGATGACCTGTTGCAGGAGGCGGAGGGAGAAGCTAGTGGCAGTGGTGCCAGCACAGAGGAGGAGGAGGAGGAGGAGGAGGAGGAGGAGGAGGACGCTGGCGGAGTGGCGGGCGCAGCACGCAGACACGACCCAGGTGCTGGTGATGTCCAGGAGGCGGCACGACGGACCCGGCAAGGACGGCGGGCACGCGACGCCATGGTGGCAGCACGGTTCACGCATCGCATGTGACGTCCCCGATGAACACCAAACCACCACCTGCATCGCTAGTCATGCAGAGGGTCACCACACAACTGCCACCACCACAACCCCCCCCCCCCCCCCCCTCAGTGTACACTGCTCCACTTCGACATGACGCTTATCACTGGGTACAGACGGAATGGCACAACATTGATGGCTGTGTCAGCGGGTGTGATCAGTGCCATGTGGAATGATGACAGCCCGCTCTGCGCAGAGCTGTGAGCTCAGAATCGTTAGAGAGAGTCTGACCCATGGCAATAGCTGAACCATCCACCTTGGTGGCCGCTGAGTTCGTCACTGACACTCCATCACGTGCCCGCGTGGGCTAGCTGTGGGAGGGGGGTAGGGGCAGGGACTGCACACCCGGCACCGAGGTTTCACCACCCGTCACCCCCAGCGACACTCGGTCACCATCACGATTCCTGTGGCTGTGGAACAATCACACGGTATTACAAGTAAGGTGGAACAGTGCGTTTAATATTAACAATTATTTACAGGTGCCCTAGCCCCTACAACTAAACTGTGCCCTTCACCCGTGCCCACTTACTCAGTGTCTATCTTAGTTGCCTTACGGGCCCTACCACTACGTCTAAGTGAATCCCCAGATGATACAGCAGGAGTGGAGGAGGATTGCTGCGAATCGCCCCCCTCGACTCGTTTCTCCTTGGCCAAGCGTTTCCTGGGGCGACCCGGCCTTGATGGGCCAGGCTGCTCTGCGGGCGTCTCGGGTGACATTGTGCCACCCTGCTCTGCCTGCTGCCCACCCGATGCACCAGGGATGGGACGGGGGGAGGCCGAGAATTCCGGGACGTCCCGTGATGGAGTTAATGGGACGGGCCCCGAAACCTCCTCCTCCCTCGGGGAGCCCAGTGGCCCCCGGGCCTCACTTTGGTACAGAGGTGCGAGCGGGGAGGTTCCCCGTCGCACCACCGACACCTGGCGCTGCCAGTCCTGGAGGCCTGCAACGGTATCCACCAGGATCCGAAGGTTTGCAGAGACGGAGTCCAGGGAGTTAGACATTCCCGCCAGGGACTGTGTGATCTCAACCTGTGTGTGCACGACGCCATCCAGCACATGTGTCAGGCGGTTGATGGTCTCCGCGACTGACAGCTGGGACTGTGCCAGCGACTGCTGGGACTGTGCTATCGACTGCTGGGACTGTGCCATGGCGTGCTGCGACTGGCCAATGACCTGCTGAGACTCGGCCATGGCCCGCAGGGCGCCGGCAATGTCGGTTTGGCTCTGGCACATTGCTGCCTGTGAGAGGGCAACCCTGTCCAGGGCCGAGGATGATGCGTGCACATTAACCCCAACGTCTTGCATAACCTGACCCATTGCCTCCACCGCGGATGCCACCCGTGCGGTGTCGGCCTGGGTCTCTGCCATGAGCGGCACCACTCCCTGCTCTTGGACGCGGTTCGACTCCTCTAACAGCGTCTGCAGAGTCTGGAAGGAAGCCCTCATCCCGTCATTGTTTCCCTGGGTTTCCTGAGGCATCGGCTGTGCGGGTGGGTTGATAAACTCCAGGAACTCCGAAAACGTCTGGGAGCCAGCTGCATCCTGGGCCTGGTCTGGCCTCCGCGAGTCCGGGCCCTCTGTTGCTCCGACCTCCACCTGCTGTACCTGCTCATCTGTGATGTGCCAACCAGACTGTGCCCCAGGAGACTCATCACTAAATAGGCCCGCCGGGGTGTGTATCTCTGGGATGATGGATGTGGTGGGAGAAAGCAGTGCCGCAAGCCCGACGCTCTCAATGCTTAGGTCCTCGTCCATGGTGTGGGGCTGCTCAGCGACAGGAGGGTTGTCCCTGGCCATTTCTGGTGGTGGTGGTGGACGTCGAACCCTCTGTGCGTCCTGGTCCGCAGATTGGGTTGGGGCGGATAGGGCTGCCCGCTGATCGGGCACCCTCTGTTGTGAGGCCCCGGGTGAGGTGGCGGCAGATTCCTGTCTCCGTCTGCAGCCAGACGGCCCTGGTCGTTCGGCATCACGTCCTAGGGAAGAGAATGAGACGGGTTATTTCGATTTGCTCGGCAGGCCGCTGGACGGTCCCAGTGGGCAGGGTGTGTGAAGGGACAGAGGATGGGGGAGGTGTCCCAGTGGGCAGGGTGTGTGAAGGGACAGAGGATGGGGGAGGTGTCCCAGTGGGCAGGGTGTGTGAAGGGACAGAGGATGGGGGAGGTGTCCCAGTGGGCAGGGTGTGTGAAGGGACAGAGGATGGGGGAGGTGTCCCAGTGGGCAGGGTGTGTGAAGGGACAGAGGATGGGGGAGGGGGGGGGGGGGGTGTTTGTCAGGGAGGGTTGTCTCACTTGCTGCAGTTCCGCCAACCTCGCATTGCGCGATAGCGCGGCTGGCAGACCCCCCAACAAGGTCCAGTGCCCTCTGTTCAAAGGTGCTGAGGGGGTGCATGTTGGGCGAACCCCCTCCAGTCTTGTGCCGCTCACGGTGGTTGTGAGCAGCCTTGGCCTGTTGGGGGAGGGAACATAGGTAGATCATTACAAAACGGTAGGTATCAGCAGTCCGTTCAGATACTGGCACAGTTTGGGGGGGGCAAGTTGTCATCAGATGATTGCATCTCTCCTCGGGGCCAGAGCGCTGGGTCTGTGACAACTTTGTGAACCACCCTCAAATAACTCTGCCCCAATCCCTCTCCCCCCCCCGGGCAGTTAAGGGGGAGGGATGGTTGTGACTAGGGGGCACCCTCATGGCACTTACCCTGGCAGACCTGGTGAGGTCGTGTAACTTCTTCCGACATTGCTCTGCTGAGCGAGGGGTCTGCCCCACAGCACTGACGGCAGCAGCCACGTCACGCCAGGCCTGGCGTACCGTGCTGGCAGGTTGGCGATGCCCTCTCCGCGGGCGGATGATGTCCCTCCTCTGCTCCACGGCATCGAGCAGCGCCTCGACGTCTGCATCTAAAAAGCGAGGAGCAGCTCTCCTCGGCTCCGACATCCTGCCCGACAGATTCTGTGGTCGCCCGCGCCTTTTTACGGTGTCGGGCGGCGTCACATGGGCGGGTTCGTGTCGTCGTCGCGTTCCGTCGTCATCACGCACGTAATTGACGCGGCCGCGCTACTAGCCCATTTCCAGGAAGTGAATCCGTCGGGAAATGAAGCCTTCGCGACCGTCGTAAAACGGTCCCGATTTTTACGACGGTTTGCCGACTTTCCGCGGGTGCGGAGAATTTCGCCCATAGTTTGAGAGGCGGTAAATTTAAAACTGAGATAAGGAGCAACCACTTCTTGCAGAGGGTGTTGACTTTGTGAAACTTATTGCCCCATAGTGCGGTGGAGTCTGGATCATTAAATGGTTTCAAGAAGGAGATACATATATTTCTGATTTTAAAAAATGGGTTACAGGGATATGAAGAACAAGCAGGGAGGTGGATTTGAGACCAGGATGATATCAGCCATGACCTGATTGAATAGCGGAGCAAGCTTGAAGGATTGAATTGCCAACTGCTGCTCCTAATTCCATGCATCTATGTACCTATGACTGGGCCACATCATTTAGGGTGACTCTTCAATATAATGGGGGCATGGGGAGTATGCCCCTTTACCAGCAGTACCATTGTTGTGATCAGATGCAAGAGCTATGCCCCATCAGTTTTTACAGGTAGACATAAAATGATCCTGTGGCACTATTTGAAAATGAGCAGTGGAGGTTACTGTTCCCTTAACCAACACATTAAAAGACACTGAGCAGAAAACTGGCTGCTATGTTTTTGTAAAAGAAAAGTGACCACATTTCAAATAATTTACTGTTGGCGAAGTACTTTGGGATATTTGCACAATATGATAAATGAAAGGAATATATTATATGAATACATGTTCTCAGTTCCTCACATTTTAAAATAAAAGCTATATTAATCTTTACCAGAGGATTCTTGCTAGAAGTCAAATTAAACTGGTACTTGTAATCTTAAAACTGGTGCAGTGTTTGATTTGAATACTTAATGTTAAAGTGGTTCCATGTCATGGAGACCTAGCCCACATTCGGGCATAAAGCTCTGCTTTGATGAACACCCATGGAATATTAATTCAAATTATTATTATGGAGTAATGTGCTATCCAGTAAGCATCTACGGGTTCACAGCTTACTGTAGATAGACAAAGAATATTACATCCATAATCTACTCTCTTTGCTATAAGATCCATCAGATCACTCAGGATTCTATAATGTGAATCGTTTTTACAATTTGTGCTGGCATGGACAATGTAATCTATAAATGGGTGAATGCCCGTATTAATATGGATACTGCACCGCGTAACTCTTTCAATCAAGCACTATACAAACTTGCTGTGATCAATAAACAATAACATTTAATTACAATCAATCTGCCATTAGCTCATTATCATTATATTTCATGACTATATATCATCACTATATGTCATTAATGTGACCAACATTTTCCACTCAGTTTCACCATATCCTATGCTGTAATGTAGTTTCACCCTCTCTGGAACACATTTTTCAAGTTTCCCTCGAACCATCAATGAACACCCAAGAATGATACAACTCACTGATTGCAGGCAAAGACACAGACAATACACTAATACATTAATCACACTTTCTATCTCTATAAACGTAATCCTTGTCAGGATATATGTCTTCTGCTGTTGTGTCAACATTTTAGAAAGGCAAAGCTCCTTTCTGCCATCACGGGGTAGTCGCAGATTTTCACCACTAGGTGATGCTGTGGTTTAGGTTGTCACTCACCAACTTGTTTTTTACCTGATTTTCAAATGTATTTTCCTATTAATTCTGAATTTGAAGCCAGCTTTTTCATCTAAGAACCAGGGCATCTCCCTGATCAGTAACTTGTGACAGCACTTCTCCTTCAGACCTCTCTCCCAGCAATTGCTCCTGTTGGTGAATTAGTTCCCATAGGGTAGCACATTTGCAGAGTGGTTAGCACTGCTGCCTCACAGCCCCAGGGACCCGGGTTCAATTCCGGCCTCAGGTGGCTGGCTGTGTGGGGTTTTGCACTTTCTCCCCGTGTCTGTGTGGGATTCCTCCAGGGTGGGATTCTCCGAGACGCACGCCGGGCCGGAGAATCGCCGCAACCGCGCCACACCGCCGGCACGCGATTCTCCGAGGAGCAGAGAATCGGCGCCATTTGCGCCGGCGCGTTTGGCACAGCGCCAGTCGCATGCTGCTGTTTGCGGCCGGGCTGCCGATTCTACGGCCTTGATGGGATGAGTGGCTGCGCGGAAACGGCAGAGTCCCGGTGGCGCCGTCCATACCTGCTCGCAGCCGGCGAGAACTCTGCGCACAGGGTCGGGGGGGCAGCCTGTTGGGGGCGGAGGGGGGCTCCTTCACCGGAGGGGGGGGCCCTCCGATGGAGTATGGCCAGCCCCCCCCCCCTCCGATGGGGTATGGCCAGCGATTGGGGCCCACTGATCGGCGGGCCAGCCTCTCCAGCCCCGGCCGTAGTTTGTTACGCGGCCAGCCCCTGAACCCCCGCGCCATGTTGCGTCGGGTACGGCGCGTTGAGGAAGTCCCCCACGCATGCGCGGGTTGGCGTAGCGCCACTGCGCATACGTAGGTTGGCACAGTGCCCAGTTGGCACCGGGAAGGGAGGCTGGAGCAGCGTGAACCGCTCCAGCGCCGTGCTGGCCCCTTGTGGGGGCCGGAATCGGTAGTGCCCACGCCCGTTTTGCGCGTCATGAAACGCGATGGCGTTCACGTGGGTGCGGACACTCTCCCTCCATTTCGGAGAATCCCGCCCCTGGTTTCCTCCCATAGTCCAAAGGTGTGCCGGTTAGGTGGATTGACCATGCTAAAATTGCTCCTCAGTGTCCAAAAGGTTAGGTGAGGTTACTGGGTTACGGGAATGGGGTGGAGGCATGGGCTGAAGTAGGGTGCCACTTGGCAGAGCTTTTGACAAAGAGTCATCCAGCCTCAAAACATTAGCTTCCTTCTCTCTCCACAGATACTGACAGACCACTTTTTAGGTTCACATTTCAGCATCTGCGGTATTTGCTTTTACTTACATCATGAGGGGATCTGATTCTATTACGAAAGGTTTTGCCATTTTGAAAAATCTTTCAGCGCACGTCCCAGAGTTTCATCCCAAATAATGCCGCCGCTGTTTTCTTAGTCGGTTTTCTTTAATGGTACTGCTGGTCTCCTGATTTTAAAAAAAGATCTTAAAAAATTGGATGCAGAGGAACACCGAATGAGGCACATGCACTTTTTCCAATCATAACTGTGCTCTTTAGAATAATAATCTTTATTATTGTCGCAAGTAGGCTTACATTAACACTGCAGTGAAGTTCTGTGAAAATCCCCTAACTGCCACACTCTGGCGCCACAGACTGAGAGAGAATTCAGAATGTCCAAATGACCTAACAGCACATCTTTGTGAAACCGGAGCACCCGGAGGAAACCCATGCAGACACGAGTAGAACATGCAGACTTCGGACAGACAGTGACCCAAGCCGGGTATCGAACCTGGGACCCTGGCACTGTGAAGCAACAATGCTAACCACTGTGCTCCTCCCGTGCCAGATCAGGAGTGCGGACTGAGATGTTTTTATATGAATTTAGAGTACCCAATTCATTTTTTTCCAATTAAGGGGCAATTTATGTGGCCAATCCACCTACCCTGAAGATCTTTGGGTTGTGGGGGAAAAACCCACGCAAACACAGCATGAATGTGCAAACATCACACCACACGGACAGTGATCGAACCTGGGACCTCGACACCATGAGGCAGCAGTGCTAACCACCGTGCCACTGTGCTGTCCGGAGTGCTGACTGAGTTGCTTTAGTTTGGAGTTAGAAGCACTGGAAGAAATGAAATGTACATGCACATAGACTGAAATGAAAATGGAACGGTTTTGTCAACATACTGAAATGCTGCAAATCCTCTTTACTGGCATTAGTCACATTCAGCTTGATGCAGAGTTTGGTGACATCTTGCACCTTGTTTCATATTTGTTACTGGCGGTTGGATCATCAGCCTTCTTCAATTTAAAATAAAATGCAGGAACATGAGAAATAGGAGCAGAACTAGGCCATTCAGCCCTGAACCTGCTCTGATAGTCAATAAGATGCTCTTGTTACTTTTCCCTCTTTTGAACTGACCCTATTTCGTGCTTTATTGCTGACCCTGTAGGGCAATAGATTCACCTGATCAATCAATGCAACACTTGACCCTGTTGCTAGGAAGTCTACAGGAGTGGCACAGTGTGCTTCCCCACGTTATTTCCTGCCTCGCTATATAGCAGTCTCTTCTACTGAGACTGCAAATTGGTGCTGCAGGAAACTATTAGCACACACCTATCTTCTACAGCTCTGTGGCACATGATATTTGTTTTATACAGACTACAATTTCATTTTATATCAAGTGACATAGGCCATGTCAAATACAGAACTCATTTATATGATGAAGTGGAAGAGGATGAAACCCATCCTTTTCTATTCCCACTGAAAACGACAGTGTAAGACTGTTCGTGTTAAAATTAGCCCACCCATCTGAAACCAATTTCATCACCATCTCACATTCCCATTATTAAGCAATAGAAGTGCACACAGCAGTGGCTGAGAGTCATATTTGCTGCCTTCATCCCATTTCTAATATCCTAATCTATCTGCAGAACTGATGACAAAAACGAATGCCAGTTCTTCTGTAGAATAAATTACGCCAACCTGCTAACTGCTGTGAAACTGGCTTAATAAATCAATGCCTCTTTTTAATGGCCCAGATTTTGTATTCGCCATCATAGCTCTTCTGAAACTAGCAGTAACTTCTGCAGTTCACACATAAGTAGTTAAATGGGGAAACCAATAAGTTGATTTCAGTCTTTCTAGCTCTTCCGGTGTGTCTGCTGTTTCTCCAGATGAGAAGTAATTAAACTGAAAATAACTTCTACCCTTTAAGCTGCTGGAGACCAGGTTCGATTACAGCCTTGGGTGACTGTCTTTGTGGGGTTTTCAAGTTCTCCCCGTGTCTGTGTGGGTTTCCTCCGGGTGCTCCGGTTTCCTCCCACAGTCCAAAGATGTGGGACAAGATTCTCCGCAAATGCGGAGAATCGTAAAGGCTGCCGTGGGACAGGCCGTGACCCACGGCAGTCTTCACGCCCACTTCCGGGGCCGATTCTCCCCCCTGGGCGGGGCTAGGAGCGCGGCCCCGTGCGTCACGCAGGGCGGCCTTGACGACGGTCGTCAAGGCCGCACGTCAAGCATCACGCCGGCTGACGCGGCCGATGATGTCAGCCGCGCATGCGCAGGTTGGACAACGCCAACCCGCGCATGCGCAGTTGGCGTCTTTTCCCTCAGCCGCCCCGCAAGACGTGGCGGCTTGATCTTGCGGGGCGGCGGAGGGAAAAGAGTGCGTCCGGCGGAGGGAAAAGAGTGTGCCCCACCGATCGCGGGCATATGCCCCCCTTGGCACGGCTGTGGTACTGCCATGCCAATCGGGCCCCCAGATGCCCCAAACGGGCATCTGGCGCCCGTTTCACGACGGCAGCGGGCAGGTGTGTTTGCTGCCGTGTTGAAATGGGTGTGAGGGCCCGGCCGCTCGGCCCATCAGCCTCGGAGAATCGCCGCTTGCCGTAAAAAACGGCGAGTGGCGATTCGTGGCGTGGGTCGGGTGTGGGGGGGGGGGAGAATAGCGGGAGGGCGTGAAAAATGTCAGGAGGCCCTCCCGCTATTCTCCCACCCGGCGTGGGGGGCGGAGAATCACGCCCGTGTAGTTTAGGTGGATTGGCAATGATAAATTGTCCCTTAGTGTCCAAAGGTTAGGTGGGGTTACGGGGATAGGGTGTGGGCCCAGATGGAGTGCTCTTTCGGAGGGTCAGTGCAGACTCGATGTGCCTTCTGCACTCTACGGATTCTATGATTCCGTAAAGACTTAAAAAAAAGGCATTGTTGATTGATATATAATTGATTTTTCTAATGTTACGTGAGTTAGATGAATTGGACATTCTGAATTCTCCCTCCGTGTACATGAACAGGCGTTAGAGTGTTGCGACTGGGGGATTTTCACAGTAACTTCATTGCAGTGTTGATGTAAGCCTATGTGTGACAATAATAAAAATTATAATGGTGTCCCAAGGTCATAACTATCAACGAATAGCCTCTTTGGTCCTGACAGTGTAATTGACATGCGTTGATTGTCAAATTTCTCCAATGCGCCAAGAAATTGCATGTTGTAAAAATATTTATTTTTAAAGTTTACTGACAATGTTTGGGTTCTTCCTCAATTGTATGCATGTGTCCCAATCATTCCTCTGTAAAATTTAGAAAATAATAAAACGTGAACAAAGTCAATTTTACTTCCTGGTTTGCTGTGTGTAATGAGCTGCTTACCTTCCAGTTGCTGGATGTCAGGACATGCCTTTGTCTCAGTGCCAGATTCAAATAGATGCTCAGAATAGGGAAATCTTTGCTACAGGCACATCAAAGTCAGTGGTGAGCGTCTTTGCTTCACCACTGACTACAACATCCAAGCCAGTGACTTTGAACACATCCCTGCCAGTTTTCTCTTTCCTTGCTTCACCCTCGGCGAGATTTTCACAAAGCACATCACGCCGACAATAGAAGCACTGAAGCAACAGCAGAGCCAGATGCAGAATACTATATGGAGTATACTTCCAGTGCAGTGCCATTCAATGTACGCAAGTGTAAGGTTATCCATTTTGGACCAAAAAAGGATAGAGCAGAGTACTTTCGAAATGGAAAGTGGTTAGGTGCAGTAGATGTCCAAAGGGACTTTGGAGTTCAGGAGCATAGATCCTTAAAATGGCACAAACAGGGGCAGAAAATAATCAAAAAGGCTCATGGAATGCTAGCCTTTAGATCAAGAGGATTGGAGTATAAAGACACATGAAAGAGAAAATGCTGGAAAATCTCAGCAGGTCTGGCAGCATCTGTAGGGAGAGAAAGGAGCTAACGTTTTGAGTCCGGATGTCCCTTTGTCAAAGCTGAATTTTCCCTTTGACAAAGGACACAAAACCTCGGGCGCGATTCTCCGCTGCCCACGACGGGTCGGAGAATAGCGGGAGGGCCTTCCCTACATTTTTCCCGCCCTCCCGCTATTCTCCCCCCCCACGGTCGCCCCATGACATGAATCGCTGCTCGCCGTTTTTTACGGCGAACAGCGATTCTCCCCTGGCCGATGGGCCGAGTTCCCAGGCCTTTACGCCGTTTTCACGAACGCAAACACACCTGCCCTCACCGTTCGTGAAAACGGGCGCAAAGTGCCGTTCTGGACATCCATTGCACCGATTGGCATGGCCGTACCAAGAGTGGCATGGGCATGCGATCGGTGGGCACCGATCGCGGGCAGCGGGTCCGATACCCGCGCACTCTTTGTTCCTCCGCCGCCCCGCAGGATCAGTCCGCGGGCGGCTGAGGGACATGACGGCCCGAGCATGCGCGGGTTTGACACATATGCGTGATGACGTCGTCCGCGCATGCGTGGGTTGGAGCCGTCCAATCTGCGCATGCGCGGCTGACATCATCGTGCGCGTCAGCCGCCGTGACGCTTGGCGCGCGGGCTTAGCGACGGTCGCTAAGCCCGTGATGCCGTGCTTCGCGGGGCAGCGCTGCTAGCCCTGCCCGGGGGGGGGGGAGAATCGGGTCCCGGGAGGGGGTGCGGAGGCTGCCGTGAAACACGGCCAGTTTCACGGCAGCCTTTACGACTCTCCACATTTGCGGAGATTCGCACCCCTCAGCTCTTTTCTCTCCCTACAGATGCTGCCAGACCTGTTGAGATTTTCCAGCATTTTCTCTTTCGTTTCAGATTCCAGCATCCGCAGTAATTTGCTTTTATAAAGACACACGAGTTATGCTGCAGATATGCAAAACCCTGGTTGGACCCCACTTGAAAAACTGTGAGCAGTTCTGGACTCCACATCTGAGGAAGAATATTTTGGACGTGGAGGGAGTGCAACATAGGTTTGCAAAAATGATACCTGGACTACAGGACTATAAGTTATGAAGAGCTATTACCCAGAATAGGCCTGTTTTCGCTCGGATTTGGAAGGCTAAGGGGTGATCTGAACAAAGACAGGGTAGATAAAACTAAACTATTTCCACTGGTTGGTGATTCTAAAACTAGGGAGCATCGTCTAAAAATTAGGGCAAGCCCGCTCAGGAGCGATGTTAGGAAGAACCACTTTATTCAAAGGGTGGTAGAGATTTGGAACTCTTTCCCATAAACAGCAGTTGAAGGTAGAACAGTTGTTAATTTTAAATCTGAGAGAGATTTTTGTTGAGCAAAGATATTAAGGGATATGGGCTAAAGGCAGGTATATGACGTTAGGCCACAGATCAGCCATGATCTCATTAAATGGGTGATAGGCTCGAGGGGCTGAATGGCCTACCCCTGTCTCTATGTTCACGCCTCCATACATCTGCCCTTTACGATTCAATTCTAATTTCTTTCACAATGCAATCAATGCATCCCCAAAGAAACAAAGACCTGCATTGGTGCACCACCTTGCTACATTTCACAAAGCGTTCTACAACTAATTTGAGTACTTTTTTAAAAAGTGTAGGACGGTTTCACTGTTGCCCGACACCAAAATCGGGAATAGCGATCGGCAAGGAATAGCTCCCGACTCCAAAATCGCAGCAGGAGCCAGTTTAATGCTAAATCGGGATGCTCCGCCCCTACAAATCGTCCTCCCGCCGTCTTGCAGTGGGATTTCCCATTGAAACCATCCTACGCAACTGCAAAACTGGCTGGCGGGGGTGCACCGCCAGCGAGAAAAGTGGATCCTGACGATTGGAGAATCCCGGCCATTATTTCCTCCTGCCCTCGCTACCTATTCACCCACACCTCTGCTCACTGTGTCACATTTTCCCAACCTGTACCCTGACCTCCACAGTGCACTGTCGTCGGCTTATTTCTATGCTGACAGCACAATAAAAATGCAACTTAGCACATCTTCAATCTATCTATCAGACTATAAGAGAGTATAAAAACAAGATCAATAATGTGGTAGGAACATTGCGATGCTTCAATCACCTTCACTTTGACAAAGATGATCCCAAAAATATTAAGAAAGGTTTCCGCTGGTTTCAGTCCTGAGGTACTATTCCCTTTCCCAACAACTAAGTCATCAATGCGTGACAATATTTACCTAAGAAATTCCAAAACACCTGAGAGCTGGTGGTTGCTTCACAGTGCCAGCGTCCCAGGTTCGATTCCCGGTTTGGTCTGTGCGGAGTCTGCGCGTTCTCCCCGTGTCTGTGTGGGTTTCCTCCGGGTGCTCCGGTTTCCTCCCGCAAGTCCCGAAAGATGTGCTTGTTAGGTGAATTGGACATTCTGAATTCTCCCTCAGTGTACCCGAACAGGCGACTAGCGGATTTTTACAGTAACTTCATTGCAGTGTTAATGTAAGCCTACTTGTGACACTAATAAAGATGATAACATTTATAAAATAAATTCAAATATATATCTCTGGAATGATCATTTATTCAATGTCCCATTAGTAGTCTGTTTCGCAGTTCAAACAGTTTTTTATTAAACCTGCTTAGTGAAAAAATAATCTGCTGCCCTCCCAAAAATTACTAAACCATAAACTCCACAGAGCTTTCTGCCTGTTCCAAACTCTGAGAGAGATAGACAGACAGGGCTGGATTTTATCAGCCCTCTGACGATGGACTGGACATTGGGGTCAACCTGCAAAAAAGAAGACATCTTTCCACCACCATGCCATTTTATCAGCAGCACATAAGGCGAGAGAGGCCTATTGAGTCATTTAAGAGACCAATTAAAGGCCTGTTCACATCACCAGTGGCGGGGACCCTTCCATTAGCAAAAAGACTAGTGTAGCAAGTGAGGAGAGGTTGGTGAGCTTGCACTCACCAACCTCTCCTCCAGTCTCTGCGCTGTAATAAAATTAATAATAATCCCTATTGTCACAAGTAGGCTTACATTACACTGCAATGAAGTTACTGCAAAAAAGCCTCTAGTCGCCACATTCCGGTTCTTGTTCGGGTACACAGAGGGAGAATTCAGAATGTCCAAATTACCTAACAGCAAGGGCGGTATTCTCCGCTCCCGATAAAAATCGGGATGGCCGTCATGAAATCGGCCGAGGTTCACGACGGCCTCGGGGACGTTCCCCGCACCTAATTCACCCCCACCCGGGGGGCTAGGAGCGGGCCTCCGTCTTTCCCGGCCGCGACCTTGTCGCGCCGGAAATGACGCGCAAAACGGCGCATTTGTGAGGTCATCCGTGCATGCGCGGTGGCTGTCTTTCTCCTCAGCCGCCCGGCAAGACATGGCGGCTTGATCTTGCCGGGCAGCGGAGGGGAAAGAGTGCGTCCGTTTTGGACGCTGGCCCGACGATCAATGGGCACCGATCGTGGGCCTGTCCCCTCCCGAGCACAGTCGTGGTGCTCCCGTGCCAATCGGGCCCCTAGATGCCCCAAACGGGCATCTGGCGCCTGTTTCACGAATGCAGCGACCAGATGTGGTTGCTGGCATGTTGAAACGGGCGTCAAGGGCCGGCTGCTCGACCCATCGGGCTCGGAGAATCGCCGTTCACCGTGGAAAACGGCGAGCGGCGATTTTTCCGAGCCGGGGGGGGGGGGGGGGGGGGGGGGGAATCGCTGGGGGCACCAGGGGGGCGTGAAAAATGTCGGGAGGCCCTCCCACGATTCTCCCATGCTACGTGGGGAGCGGAGAATTCCGCCCCACATCTTTTGGACCTTGTGGGAGGAAACCGAAGCACCCGGAGGAAGCCCATGCAGACACGGGGAGAACGTGCAGACTCCACACAGACAGTGACCCAAGCCGGGAATCGAACCTGGGACCCTTGAACTGTGAAGCAACAGCGCTACCCACTGTGCTACTGTGTAAGCACCCAGATCGAACTTACCTGGCTGTTAGAGTGGCATACGTCCATTGCAGCTTTAGGATAGTCCCAGCAGTGTCTGGCACTGTTGAGGCTGCTGAGCTGATGGCACTCTGTCCCTGAGGAGACATGGACATCCTTGAAAGGGTTGGCTGCCCCAGCGACAATCAATTAGCTCTGCTGACAAGATGCAACCCTGGGCACTGTGGACCACTGAAGTAGAGTTGCCCCCCCCAACCCCATCCCCCTCCCACCACCCATACCTGTCCCATCCCTGCTTTTAGCAATGTTGGCTGGTCGGATCCCAGCTGGAATGGCTAAATCCAATCCACAGAGAGAGAGATGGAGAATTAGGGAAAAAGAGAATGTTACTTCTAGTTTTATTAACTTCAATAGTGTAACAAATACAGTGACCTAAGAGTTTCTGCATGGGTGTGAAGGTGGTGATCGAGTTGTAAACAGTACTCAAAATTGTGCTGTTTCAACAGTTTTCTGCTGAGACTTTCATTTAAACTCGTTTGCATTTCCGAAAATGCAAAATTATTCATAAATCAGCGAATGTTATTGTTTAAATTTCACGCTGAAACTATTCCTTGCTATGCTTAAGCGTCATAACTTGAGGAAGTTTTACTAATAGAGTTGAAAATGGATTTATCACACAAAAAAATCATTTTAATTGTGGCAACTGTAACTCAGCCGGTTTTAAGTAACTGATAATGACATTTTTGAAACTATGCAGAAATATTTACTAGTTGCATTAGTCTATGGTAACTTAGTAAAAACCCCCAAAATGTAAAAGTTTTCAATGGTTGTCCAGCCTCAATTTTAAGAACTTGTACAAAGGCGTGCAAACAACTGCATTCAGCAGAAACTCACTATGGTGGTTAGTTTGATCTGGGACGTGACTAGATTTGAGGGCACGCATGACTTTTAGTTCAGTCCTTTTAAAACAACACAGAAGATCACAGAGACTTTTTGAGTGGGTGAAATTGGCTGTTAAAATCCCAGCCTTTGTGTTAGTTTGAACAAAGTGCGCTGGGGGAAAAACAAAGCAGCATACAATCGAGCAGAAACTCTGTCCACAGAGTATTAAAATGGCACCTTGGGAACATCTACACATTCTAAAAGGAATGGCAACCCAGTTGCGTAACAGTCACAACTCGACAACATATGGCTCATTAACAGAGCACTTGTCACCCCAATGGTATGTTTACGCTGCCCATTTAAAGGGAGATGCAATCAACATTCAACAAAACATAACATTACTTATTCAAATCAAGACCTGTGTGAGAATGTTTTTCTTTCAACACAATTCATCTTGAAATGAAAATCACTTATTGTCACAAGTAGGCTTCAAATGAAGTTACTGTGAAAAGCCCCTAGTCGCCACATTCTTGGCGCCTGTTCCGGGCGGCTGGTACGGGAATTGAACCGTGCTGCTGGCCTGCCTTGGTCTGCTTTCAAAGCCAGCGATTTAACCCTGTGCTAAACCAGCATTGAAATCAGTGACAGGGTGGCGGGAATGCCTGTCAGTGGAATTATTTTTTGAGATTGACAGACTGAAAGGGATGGTAAAAGGAATCGAATCTTCACTCATCAAGTTGAACAAGTTCAATTATCAAATGGGAGGGCAGACAATTTTAAAACTGTAAAGTAAAGATGCCACAGCTCCAGATGACCATAAGCAGCTTTTCCCCTTTGAGGGGGGGAGAGCCGACTGGTGGTAATTTAACCTGAGGATCACCGCACCTCAGGCCAGTGACAGGACTAAGAAGGGTTTGAAAAAGCTTCTTGAATAACCTCAGCCTGCATGAGGATCAAAGCCGTGCTGCTGGCCTCGCTCAGCATCACAAACCAGCTGCCCAGCCAACCGTAGTGCCATTTTTAAAGACGGTTTTTAGGTTGGCTCATCGACTTTCCAATTGCAGCACCAGAATCTTCATGTACTTCAGGAGTGACCTGTTGCTCAAAAGGTGGGTGTGAAGGGCAACTGAGAAACCAAGTAATTTCTATGACAAATCTCTCTCGGGTTTTACAGAATACTGTTGCCTGCAATAGTATTACCCATAAAATGTACTTTGAATTAAGGTGAATGAGACACTTAAATGTTTTAGAACTTGATCATTGCTTTGGTGATTTAACAATTTGAGTTGTGAATCTTCTTTATGAGTTTCTGAACTTTATTGTGCAATATCCATAA
This sequence comes from Scyliorhinus canicula, assembly GCF_902713615.1. Taxonomy (NCBI): domain Eukaryota; kingdom Metazoa; phylum Chordata; class Chondrichthyes; order Carcharhiniformes; family Scyliorhinidae; genus Scyliorhinus; species Scyliorhinus canicula. The sequence continues at coordinate 74,730,233 of NC_052164.1, read as the reverse complement.
AATTAAACCTGAGAACAAAGAGGTTAGAAGAAGAGACCAAAGTATTAAGAAAAATCTCTTTTTACTCCTTTCTTTCAAATTGACTTTGCTTCATCCACATTCGAACTATGCTGCTCTGAGATAAAACATTTCCAGAATTTATTAACGACTATCTTGTAGTTGTGTTCTCTCATTTTGATACACCCCCCTTCAAAAATCTCTATTCTAGAAGAAACAGTTCCAGTCTGTTCAATCATTTCTGAAAATAATAACCTCTCAGTTCTGGTACCATACTTGCTGTACTTTCCATGGCACCTTGTCAAAAGCTTTCTGGAAATCCAGATATACCACATCCATTGGCTTCCTATTGTCTACCACACTGGTAATGTCCTCAAAAAATTCCACTAAATTAGTTTGGCATGACCTGCCCTTTATGAATCCTTGCTGCATCTGTCCAATGGGATAATTTCCATCCAGATGCCTCGCTATTTCTTCCTTGATGATAGATTCCAGCATCTTCCCTACTACCGAAGTTCAGCTAACTGGCCTATAATTACCTGCTTTCTGCTTTTTTTTTTAAATTTAGAGTACCCAATTAATTTTTTTACAATTAAGGGGCAATTTAGCGTGTTCAATCCACCTACCTTGCACATCTTTGGGCTGTGGGGGCGAAACCCTCACAAACACGGGAGAATGTGCAAACTCCACACGGACAGTGACCCAGAGCCGGGATCAAACCTGGGATCACAGCACCGTGAGGCAACAGGGCTTACCAACTGTGCCACCGTGCTGCCTCTACCTCCTTTTTTAAACAGTGGTGTCACGTTTGCTAATTTCCAATCCGCTGGGACCATCCCAGAGTCTCATTAATTTTGGTAAATTATTACTAGTGCATTTGCAATTTCCCTAGACATCTCTTTTAGTACTCTGGGATGCATTTCATCAAGGCCAGGAGACTTGTCTACCTTTAGCCCCATTAGCTTGCCCATCACTACCTCATTAGTGATAACAATTGTCTCAAGGTCCTCACCTGTCATAACCTCATTTCCATCAGTCACTGACATGTTATTTGTGTCTTCCACTGTGAAGACCGACCCAAAATACCTGTTCAGTTCCTCAGCCATTTTCTCATCTCCCATTATTAAATCTCCCTTCTCATCCTCTGAAGGACCAATATTTACCTTAGCCACTCTTTTTTGTTTTATATATTTGTAGAAACTTTTACTATCTATTTTTATATTCTGAGCAAGTTTACTCTCATAATCTATCTTACTCTTCCTTATCATTTTTTTAGTAGCTTTCTGTTGCCCCCTAAAGGTTTCCCAATCCTCTAGTTTCCCACTAATCTTTGCCACTTTGTATGCTTTTTCCTTCAATTTGATACTCTTCCTTATTTCCTTAGATATCCACAGTCGATTTTCCCTCTTTCTACCGTCCTTCCTTTTTGTTGGTATAAACATTTGCTGAGCAGTGGGAAAAATCACTTGAAAGATTCTCCACTGTTCCTCAACTGTTTCACCATAAGGTCTTTTCTCCCAGTCGCTCTTCTCTCATCCCATTATAATCTCCTTTGTTTAAGCACAAAACACTAGTGTTTGATTTTACCTTCTCACCCTCCATCTGTATTTTAAATTCCACCATATTTTGATCACTCCTTCCAAGAGGACCCCGTACTATGAGATCATTAATCAATCTTGTCTCATTACACAGGACAAAATCTGGGACCGCTTGTTCCCTCATAGGTTCTGGTCCATGGTGACCACAGCTGCTATTGTCACTTGTCGTAAAAACCTATCTGCTTCACTCATGCCCTGTAGGGAAGGAAATCTGCCATCCTTAACTGGTCTGGTTTACATGTCACTCCAGACCCACAGCAATGTGGTTGGCTCCTAACAGCTCTCTGTAATGACCGAGCGAAATGGCCTGATAGCCACTCAGTTCCAGGACAATTAGGGATGGACAATAAATGTTGACCTTGCCTTGTTTCGCACATCCCCATCAAAGAATTGTAAAAAAAAAAGGCTCACACTTTGCTCTGTTGAAATTACCATTTACATGTCCACTCTGCTGGAGTTATTAACGTGCATCAACTTCTTTGTTGAAAAGAGCCAAGTTGTAAATATTTAATCTTCAGTGTTCTTTTAGTGTAAACATGTTATTGCAGCATTGAACATCCTTACTATTGGATAAATGACTTATCTGCAGCAGATTTGATCTTCTAAGCTCACATACAGCTGTTCCGTCATCCTAAATGTATGTGCGCAATGTTTTGATGATCTCTGCACACCAAATTACAGGATTTACCAACAACTTAAATTTGAGTTGGTTCAGAATGATAGCTGGATTTTGCAATGGTAATGATGCACTAATTGACAGCATTCAGCATTGTTACTCCAATGAAACTGACAGCAACATTGCACAAGCAGTGAATACAGCAGAAATCCAGAAGCTGCTGTCAATGATACCATGTTTCTCCAGAGGATGTACTGCTATGGTCCCCCAGACTGTAATCTCTGAGAAATCTATGAACTGACAAGAACTTTCACTCATATGCTGTGAGTCTCGCTTTAGAGACACTTGAAACAGTTGTAAATTGTTGTTGGGGGCCAATCCTAACCAGCCCTGGGCATTGCAGCAAGAGTTACTCAGTGCTGCGTTCTCAGCCCAACAACACTCAGCCGATTCAACAATATTATTCTCTCCATCAAAAAGCCACAGTGGGGAGGTTTTCTGATGATTGCATAGTGTTACTTCACAGATAGCGCCCAGAATTCTCAGGCCAATTGTCTTTTCCTGCGGGCAGTGTACACCCGCCCATGGGTTTCCTGGTGGAGTGGGGTGGCTTCAATGGGGAATACAGAATCCCGCCACCAGCGAATGGCGATCTAATGAGAAACACGAGGCCAAGCAAGCATCTAATAACCTCCTCTGCATATTCAATGGCATGACCATTATCACATATGGATTTTACAATGATAATAATCTTTATTGTCACAAAGAGGCTTACATTAACACTGCAATGAAGTTACTGTGCAAAGCCCCAAGTCGCCATGAAGGTTACCATTGACCCGAAACTTAACGTAAGCCATATAATTATGTTTTTCATTCATTCTTGGGATGTGGGTGTTGTAAGTGTCCTTCCTGTCTATTCCCTTTGTTCCCATTTATTTTATTTTGTTTCATTGTTTTAGTCCATGGATCAATAATTGGTCCCTTTAAGTAGAGAGAAGAAGGCAGAAAACTCAAAGTTTAAAACAGCCTGCTTGCCAGGATATAGTTTTCTCAGGTGTGGTGTTTGAACAAAGGAGAAGCCAGACTCTTCGGCAGCAGCATAATAGAATGAGCAGTTGGAAGAAGCTGCAGGAAAGAATGGCGCCTTACACAGGACATACGAGGTGCATATCAGAGGAGAGATAAAAGCAGCTGTTTTGAGAATCAAGGCAACTCCAACAAAACTATCTCCTAATGTAAAAATACCGAATGGTTTCATCCATGCTCAACACTGAAGGTGAGTCCTTATAGCCCAAGGGCATCGCTGCAGGGGTGACTCAGGGTATGCTCATACGCCATGCTGAGCGACATTCGCAACTCCTCCAACAATAAACATGTCCCTGCCAACGTAAATCAAGATCAGGATATCCTTCAGGTTGGAACTGACAAGTAGTAAGTAATATTTCTGCCACATTACTGGCAGCAATGACTATCTGTAATAAATAAAAGCCAAGACATCGCCCCTTGAGCATCAATGGTACCACAGTGGCCAAGTTTCTGACCTTTAGCATTCGGGGCCAGTCATACCGTACTGGTCCAAACAGGTCTTGTATACCTTACAATGGAACATCAGTTTGGACCAGTACCCTTATTTTTTTTTTCAAAATTGGGAAACAAGAAGATTCAAGTCAGGAATGCAATGAAATATTCAACACTCATAATTGCAGCTGAAACAACATTCAACGCCAGTACTATCCAGGACAGAGGAATTTTCTTGATCAGTGCTCCTTGAACTAAACTGAATATCAAACCCCTCTCACAACTGCACATGGTACACTGAAACAAGTCACCAAAGTTAGAAAGTTAGGTTGACAGCACCTCTCTCCCCAAGACGACAATAACCAATAAATACAATCCCACATGACTCCTATCATCTCCAGGTCATCATCCTGACTTGGACAGATATCACCATACTTTTATTATTGCATGCTCAACATTCCCAACCTAACAGCACTGCATGGTGTAGTGGTATTGTCACTGGTCTAGTCATCCAGAGACCCAGTGTAATGCTCTGGGAATCTGGGTTCACATCCCATGACAGGTGGTGAAATTTGAATTCCATAAAAATCTGGAATAAAATTTTTTAAGAATGATAATGAAACCATTGTTAATTGTCATAAAATTCCACCTGGTTCACTAAGGTCCTTTAGGGAAGGAAATCTGCCATCTTCACCTAGTCTCGCCTATATGTGAATCCAGCAATGTGGTTGACACTTAAATGTCCTTTGAAATGGCCTAGCAAGTCACTCAGTTGGGCAATAATACTGGCCCGGCTGGCGACACCACATCCCATAGAATCGTAGAATTCTTGCAATGCAGACGAAGGCCATTCAGTCCATCAATTCTGCACCAACCCTCCGAAAGAGCACACCACCCATGCCCCGCCCATCCCCGTAACCCCACCTAACCATGGGGCACTAAGGGGAAATTTTGATATGGCCTATCCACCTAACCTGCACGGCTTTGGACCGTGGCAGGAAATGGGAGCACCTGGAGGAAACTCAAGCAGAGGCGGGGAGAATGTTCAACCTCCGCCCAGACAGTCACTCAAGGTCAAAATCAAATGCGAGTCCATGGTGCGGTGAGGCAGCAGTGCTAGCGACTGTGCCACCATGCCGCCCATCTCATGAATGAACAGGAAAAAAAGTGCTGTAGGAGGTCAACAAGACGGCAGGCCAATGAAATCTTTTTTGCTGTGCATGGAGGTCTGTTGATTTGAATGTGCAACACCTTTACATTCTTTTGCGCAGGTGCGGTAACTTGGGGTGGGGGCGACTTGTGAGCAGCCCTCGCGGTACATTCTGAATTGCTCTGTGCCCACACAACTGCATGGCTTATAGGGAACACTGACCATGAGAGCAACCAGTGATGGGCAATAATGCTGATCTTTCCAGAAACATCAACATTCTAGAGAACAAACTTTAAAATAATAAATGATGGTTGAAATTCTACCAGTCAGTTTTAAATATTTTAGTGTCTGAAATAAACATGCATTTGGAGTTTAATTATAATTTTTACATGTGTGCATCACCTCTTAGACATAAGGGGCTGGATAAAAGTTCATGTTAGGTGTACCATATATATCAGGGATTTGTTATAAAAATCAGGAATGGTTCTTTAATTGATTATGAATTTCCTGCAAAAGTGTTCCCCTCAACCACCATACTAACACAAATAGACCTACTTTATCCTCATTACTTCATACAATGCAGACAAGGAAATTTGCATCCTTTCTTCATTACGGACAAACTGTGAATAGGGAGTCAACTAACATAGATCATGATATAATTGGCAAGGAGGAATAAAGTGAAGGGTTCTATATCTGGAGATGGAACACTAAAGCTAATTATGGACTGCAATCCTGCGCAACAGTTAAAGCAAAGCTCTTAACGTCCTTGATAAGAGAGTGCAGTCCAGCAGCCTAGAGTTTTCAACTGAGCACATTCACAGCTTGCGGTCAACAAATGAAAAATGAAATGAAAATCACTTATTGTCACAAGTAGGCTTCAAATGAAGTTACTGTGAAAAGCCCCAAGTCGCCACATTCCGGCGCCTGTTTGGGGAGGCTGGTACGGGAATTGAACCGTGCTGCTGGCCTGCCTTGGTCTGCTTTAAAAGCCAGCTATTTAGCCCTGTGCTAAACCAGCCCCAACAAGCAATGAATGGCAAATGAAAACCTCTTCGCAGTTCCAATAAATTGATTCTACGCAGATATGTTTGTGGTGCAGCTCGGAAAATATCCTTATGGGCTGCACTTAACAACATGAAGTGACAAATTAGATTATAGGCAGATCTAAAGTTAGCTTCATTGGCTTTGAGCTCAAGGCTTTCATGGTGAAGACAAAAACGTGAACTCAAATCAAAACGGTAATGAGAACATTCTGCAGGAACATCTAATCAGGATTTTAAAGGACGTCAAAGAAAATCACATGACTGAGTACCTTTGCCATTACATTTTTTGTATCTGTATTTCTTCTGTGCTTTTGGGTGGTACAATGGTACAGTGCTGCCCGCCTCACAGCGCCAGGAACCCAGGTTCGATTCCGGCCTGTGTGAAGTTTGCACTTTCTCTCTCTGTCCGTGTGAGTTTCTTCTGGGTGCTCGGGTTTCTTCTCATAGTCCCAAAATGTGTAGGTTAGGTGGATTGGCCATGGTAAATTGCCCCGAAATATCCCAAAGGGTAGCTGGGGTTACGGGGGTGCAGTGGGTGTGTGGGCCCAGATAGGGTGCTCTTTCGAGGGTTTGGTGCATCCTTGATGGACTGAATGGTCTCCTTCTGCACTGTAGGGATTGTATTATTCTAAAAACTCTTTTTAAAAACAAAACATTTTTGATTGAGATATAATTGAATTTTCTAATGGTGTCCTAAGCTCGTAATTATGAATGGATAGCCCCTTAGAGTACAGGGATGTGGTAAAGGTAAGATTATGGGGTTAGGGGGATAGGATGGGATGGCTGGGACATGGGTAGAGTGCTCTTTCGAAGAGTTGGTGCAAAATTGATGGGCCAAATGGCCTTCTTCTGCACTGTAAGGATTCCATGATTCTCCCAATTCTATTTTTTTTGTAATACTCATATAACTTCTTGTACAATAAAAATAAAGCCATCAAATATAAAACTTAAAACAAAATTCTCCGTGTTGATCAGCACGCAGACAGAATTTTAATGACATATCAATACATTCTAGGGAAGAAAAAATAAGCTGACACTCACTGATGCGACAGTACTTGCTGAAAGATGCCACATAACTTCAGGGCAAACGTCAGCTAATGAGTTTCTGTGCCTTCTCACCAATATCATGCTACTGCCTTCACTGTGTTTAGCAGATTGCCTGCAGTGAGTTTAAGGCTACCATTTAATCTAGACTCAGGGCTCTGTCCACATACATAAATCTCAACAATTGCTCAATGCTTCTGACATTGTTCAAAATACCCAACTGAATTGCAGTCTTCGTTTCAACTGTCAAGGTAGCCTTTGTTCTCGATTAAACTCATCCTTTCTCCATTCAAAACCCCCTCACACACATTGTCCGTTTGCGATTTAATATTCATTGGAGGCTTGAGCAATATTTAACAACAGGCCATAGTTATACTGGTGGCCGTGAACCATAATTGTTCCTCAACCAATTAGCTTCTCTTTCTATCACCGAGAAAACACATTACAAATTCAACACATGCATTTTCTTATTCCAAGATTAAACGTCTAGATTTTTTTTAAGGTGTCCGCTTGTGACATTCAATGAACCACCGTAAATATCCCACAGGGACCTTCTTCAGATGTGGTCAAAAGGACAATCCAATGGTTAACGCCGAAAAATTCTTTCAAAATCAAGCTGTTGATAAACAACATTGCGTGGAAAAATATTACTGACTGAAATGAGGAGGAAAAACACACAAGATTTTCCCCTTCACATGAAGGATCACAGTGAGAAGGTGTGGGTAATGTCAGCACCTGTTTCTCATTTGTTCCCCCACTAGGTCCCACAAAACACACAATGTGCCTTAAGTCTACATGGCACAAGGTCCCAAGACTATTTTGCAACATAATTTACACTGATTTATTACACAAGTTCATAGTTAAGTTCATAGATTTGCTTTTCGGGAGTGATTGATAATCATGGCACCAGAGTAATGGCAATCACATTAACAAGGAAGCAAAAGCAACCAACAGAAAAAAATGCTCATAACGACCTTTACTGAATCAATCACCATCTGGCCCTCCCTCCCTCCCTGCCTTTCCTGAGGTAAACCCCAAGGTCCACATGAATCTTGAAAATGACACAACGACTGAAGCTGTGCTGCATCTTTGAGTTTGATAACAAATTAGTTTTCTCAATGGCACCATTTTCTGTAACGCTGTCATTGCCAATCATCTCCTCACTTCTGTTACGGAAATTATTCTGGCATTCTGGACACTTACATGAAGTGCAATGCCTGAAGCAGATATTAATTTTTGAAGCATTTTTTACTACATCATGTCTATAATGCCCTGGATTTAGCAAGAAGAATACTAGCAAGGCGATCAGTGCTTACCATTATAATGGAGCAAATCAGACTCTCGCGGTGTCTGCACATTTGCAGTAAAATGCAGACATCCGGAAGCTGCAGAGTTGGCCTTCTTCTCCAGAAATTACACTTTAAAAGTACCTGAACAGGAGATTCGCCATTCACATATGAGGGGATGGTGGGGTAGTGGTATTGTCACTGGACCAGTAAACTAGAGACCCAGAGTAAGAATTTGGGGACCCAGGTTCAAATCCCACCACTGCAGTTAGTGAATTCAATAAAAATCTTGAATTGAAAGTCTAATGATGACCATGAAGCTATTGGGGCAGTGTGGTTAGCACTGTGGCTTCACAGCACTGGTGTCCCAGGTTCAATTTTTCGCTGGGTCACTGTCTGGGCGGAGTCTGCACGTTCTCCCCATGTCTGCGTGGGTTTCCTCTGGGTGCCAGACTCCTCAAATGCACAAATACCCACAAACTCTTAACCGGCCCAGTTTTCTCCCACAGTCCAAAGATGTGTAGGTTAGGTGGATTGGCCATGCTAAATTGCCCTTAGTGTCCAAAACAAGGTGAGGAGGGGTTATAGTGTTATGGGGATAGGGTGGAAGTGAGGGCTTAAGTGCAGAATCGATGGGCTGAATGGCCCCCTTCTGCACTGTATGTTCGATGCTCACCTAACATGCAGCTAGTCTCACTTTAATATGCAAATTCCTGAGGTGTGGAGACCCTCCCGCTGCAAACTCTGGGCCAACGTTCATGAACAGTTTTATTTAATATAGATACAAAAATGTATATTGACCAAAGTGTACATTTGTTTCTGTGAATTGTGATTTTCAAAAGCTTAAAGATGTGTTAATTGTGTTGTTACTGGTATATAGTAAGAAGTCTTACAACGCCAGGTTAAAGTCCAACAGGTTTGATTCAAACACGAGCTTTCGGAGCACGGCTCCTTCCTCAGGTGAGGAAGGAGCTGCGCTCCGAAAGCTCGTGTTTGAATCAAACCTGTTGGACTTTAACCTGGTGTTGTAAGACTTCTTACTGTGCTCACCCCAGTCCAACGCCGGCATCTCCACATCACTGGTATATATACTGCAGTGGCTGTAAACATGATTAGAGGCACAATACATGGACCATCCAAATCATGCTCTCTTAACTATAGGGACAGCACGGTAGCACAAATGGATAGTACTGTGGCTTCACAGCGCCAGGATCCCAGGTGGAGTCTGCACATTCTCCCCGTGTCTGCTTGGGTTTCCTCTGGGTGCTCCGGTTTCCTCCCACAGTCTAAAGATGTGCAGGTTAGGTGGATTGGCCATGATAAATTAGTGACCAAAAAAACGGTTAGGTGAGGTTATTGGGTTACGGGGGTAGGGTGGAAGTGAGGGCTTAAGTGGGTCGGTGCAGATTCGATGGACTGAATGGCCTCCTTCTGCACTGTATGTTCTATGTTCTATGCTCCGATACTGCATCTGGCTTGTCTAACAGCATTGCTGTGCCTACTTTGATGGTAATGGAAAATTATTCAAAAAAATCTCCAATTCCCAAGTTTCAAAATAACAAAGAAATGCGTTAGCAAGATTTTGGTCTTCTAATTCAGTTACCCCCTGCTCCCGTTCATGCTAAAAGCTGGAAGGCAGAATGCAAAAATGTAACCCTTCACTACCAAAAGAAATGTGATTATTTGACTTGCCTCACTTCATCCATTGGCATCCTGCTACCTCACAATATGACACTCGACTTCCCTCAGCTTTGTCTCAATGGCTGTATCATAAATGGAAGTCTAGGTGTCAACCAGAGAGATGACAGTTCTTGCCCAAGTCAATCACACAGCCAGGCCCTGGATCAAAGAGATGTGTTTTAAGTTTTCTGATCCAGCCTCTGCTTCTAATGTTCTCCACACTCTTCATTTGGGGAAGGAAATCAGAATCCCTGAACCCTCCCATCATCCTCACTCCACACACACTCTCCACATCACATCTGTGCAAAACTAACACCAGGCCAATTTATTCTGCTCTTTCCTCCCCCCACCCCCAGCCCCCTCCAGATTAACAATCTACTTCAGCAAAAGAAGTGCAGGTAGATATTCTCAGGAAACACAGATTAAAAATTGATAGGGTAAACAGCACAAATTGATGATAATTAAGAATTACATTAATCAAAGGCAGGAGCAATCTGATCAATTAGCTGCTGCAATTGCTTCTGACGTTGCTTTCATCAGTAATAGGATGGCAAATCATCCCAGATTCAACATCAGGTCTTTCATGTCCAACTTTCACATAATTTCAGTGCATTCATGTTTAACTAACTCGCATGTCAGTTGCCGATCAAGGCACTGCACTACAAATTGCTCTAATGCACATTTGAAAGCCCTTTATGTAAGGTATAGTACTGTGAGAGGGCACAGAGTGGAAACACGCTTCATAAAAGTCAAGAAACTGAGGGAAAAGCAAAAACTTGATGAATGTTATCTTCTATTTTGAAGGAGACAATTCTGTACATTACCATAAACTTGCTCTTTGATTTCTTATTTACTCTATTAGGTTTGTAAGACATGACCTTCCCTGCACAAAACCATGCTGCCTATCGCTGATAAAAGAACAAAGAAAATTACAGCACAGGAACAGGCCCTTCGGCTCTCCCAGCCTGCGCCGATCCAGATCCTTTATCTAAACCTGTCTACTATTTTCCAAGGTCTACTTCCCTCTGTTCCCGCCCATTCATATACCTGTCTAGATGCTTCTTAAATGATGCTATCGTGCCCGCCTCTACCACCTCCGCTGGTAAAGTGTTCCAGGCACCCACCACCCTCTGCGTAAAAAACTTTCCACGCACATCTCCCTTAAACTTTCCCCCTCTCACCTTGAAATCGTGACCCCTTGTAACTGACACCCCCACTCTTGGGAAAAGCTTGTTGCTATCCACCCTGTCCATACCTCTCATAATTTTGTAGACCTCAATCAGGTCCCCCCTCAACCTCCGTCTTTCTAACGAAAACAATCCTAATCTACTCAACCTTTCTTCATAGCTAGCACCCTCCATACCAGGCAACATCCTGGTGAACCTCCTCTGCACCCTCTCCAAGGCATCCACATCCTTCTGGTAATGTGGCAACCAGAACTGCACGCAGTATTCCAAATGTGGCCGAACCAAAGTCCTATACAACTGTAACATGACCTGCCAACTCTTGTACTCAGTACCCCGTCCGATGAAGGCAAGCATGCTGTATGCCTTCTTGACCACTCTATTAGATCAATAAATCATGTTGGTAGTTTACAGCTTAAGCCATGGTCAGATACAATCCTTATCCTGATATATTTGATGAAAATGTATAAATGTTTAACTGGGAAATGTTTCTGTTCGATCTTAGACACTGAAATATTTGAGGGGGGAGAGTGGGGGGGGGGGGGGGGGAAGGTTTGTATATGCATATACTACTGGTGAGTTGGTACAATTGTGATTAATGATAATAAGAAATATTTGTATAAAATAGAAATGAGAATTGATTCAAAGGCTGAAAAATTCAAGCAGATTGAACAAAGACAAATATTGACTGAAATGGCACAAAATTTGCATTTAAAGAAACAATCATTGTTATTTATGTACACATCCTGGTAACTCCTGGTGGGGGCAGATGGGTGATTAAATGTGAGGATTAAGAAGTTGCTGATGAGATGTACCACTCCACCTTTAGCTTCGTGGCATCTAGTTATCTGGCTCACGAATCAAATGCACTGACAAATGAAATTCCTGCTCTTCCACAGCGGGTACAGAGGAAAAGTCAACCCATTTCATGTCCAAATGCTCTTTTTATGGTACCAAAGATATTAATGATTGCCCTTCTGTCACTAAATAATAGCTTTTACAAGTGTGGAGCCACATTCCTTCAGCTTTTTATTATTGAGACGTTGAATGATTTTTCACTTTCTCATTTTTTTCACTCTCTGAATCCAATCTTTCTTTCTCTTTATATATCTTGCTGTGCCTAATTCTGATTTTACACTGAAGCGCCCATTCCATACTTTGCACTGGTCATTTCATAATCTTCCAATCTGATTGATTGAAGGCATACACAGTTGCTTGCTCCTGTTTACTCATACCTCTTAAGACAATGGCACGCCATTTCCGTCTCTCCCTTGTGGGGGTAGAAATTTGTCTCAGGATATGGCCTAAAACAGAGGGTATCAGATTGGATGCTTGGCCTATGCAGCACCTGATATTCAGTTCCGTTGCAGTCAATGGAATTAAATATCAGGAACTGTGTATAATGATCCCATAAAACCCAAGACATTTTTCTACTGCCCAATAACGCCCAGAGCAAAATCCTGTCACCAACAGAGCGTGCCATTTATTTCCCTGCCACAGCAAACTTTGACCTCTTGCCTTTACTAACGGATGTTTATACAGTGCTCACAATATAATCAGTAAGAAGTCTTACAACACCAGGTTAAAGTCCAACAGATTTGTTTCAAAGCACTAGCTTTCGGAGCACTGCTCCTTCCTCAGATAAATCGCAATATAATCAGGGCAAGCCGTCACTTCAGTTTAAATAACTGCTTTTGAGATGGAAATATATTTATGCTCCGCAGCAGAATCAAAGAATCACCAACATTTTGAACGTATCTGTGTGCAGAATACAGGCTGATGAACAGGTCAAGTGGCCTGCGTTATTTTCCAGAATAGCTCGTGGTGTAGCTGCACCAATCAATAACTCAATTTTTTAGGTTTCAGCTTTTGTTTTATTCAACCACACAGCCCCTCCAATGAAACCTGGCCCTGAAAAAAGGATCAGAGTTTGTTCCCGAGGCAGATGGTGAAGGCAACAGGATTCCGGTTACTGGGCTGAACAAATACTTTAATATCCATGTGTATGCAACACGCTTTGCTCAATTCATGGAAAATTTCCATTTTAAATTTTAGAAGGCCTCCATTCATTGAATGGCACAGCATCAAATCACACAGACCATCCCGAAGGGAGTTAACCAATTGCAGCAGCAGCTTGCCACCACAAGTGGCCTCAGAATTCCAAGGAAAATCGAATACCAACAACATCTCCGCTTCTCGATCATGAGGAGTCTGTTGAAAGTGCTTCGGATGTGGGGCTGCATAGGCGCCTCATGCATCTGGAGCCAGCAAAGGTGGGGACAGAATGTTCCTCAGATGTAATGTCCTCTGTTTTCAAACCATAAATTGATGTACACTGCCATAAACTAGTCCTGGTATCTATGAATTATATCTCATGCAAGTTATCACCTTTAACAAAATCAAAGGGGAACATAAAAAAATAGAAACTACTTATCTAATTCAAATTATTTGAAAGCTAATTTCTAGTGGACAAAAGTCCCAGTTTGCTGTGTTAATTACATTACTTAATTCAACTAATTGGCTATTTTAATAACTCTAGTGCAAAGGGCAGCTTTAAAATTTGAGGCACAGACAACGGGCTGAATATTTGGACCCCGTGAGATCAGGAATGGAAACAGACAAGGCCTGAAAATTACACAACTGTCCAGAATACCAATTTCCCAGCCATGGTTCCAGCATCAACCTTGAGGAAATTAACCTGTTTTCCCCTCTCCCTCCAGTCATGTCAGGAAGCTGGAAGCCAACCGGTAAACTCTGTTAACAGGCCTCCTAGTGATCCGAATTGTCGGCCTACCTTGTGGTGGTGGTGACCTTGCTGCGACCGATTCTGATTGAGATCCAGCAGGGTTGCCACCACCACAAGGCGGGCAGACGATAAGTTAACTGAGTGGGATGTTCCAGTTGGTTTCAAGTTTCTTGACACATCAAGAGAGAGTGAGGAACAGGTTAACTTCCTCCAGGCATGCACTCAGTGGCAGGATGTGGTGCCAGAGCTCCAGGCAATAATAATAATAATAATATTTATTGTCACATGTAGGCTTACATTAACACTGCAATGAAGTTGTGAAAAGCCCCTAGTCACCCCATTCCAGCGCCTGTTCAGGTTCACAGAGGGAGAATTCAGAATGTCCAATTTACCTGACAGCACGTCTTTCGGGACTTGGTAACTGGAGCATCCGGACGAAACCCACACAGATTTGAGGAGAACGTGCAGACTCCACACAGACAGTTGCCTGCTTAGATGGGGCTATAGCTATAGACCACCATGTAAAGGGGCCTCCCATATCCTCCCGTCCTTTCCCCCACAGTTGTGGCCTGGCTATCTGCTGTATTTTTATTTAAATTTCATAAAAAGTGGATCAGTAGACATCTTATTGTTGTACCACTCTCAGTTGCTTTTACACCAGCTGGACACTCCTCTCAAATTGGAGGCCTCTGATACACCCTTTGAGAATCCACTGCCGTACTTAATTGGCCAGAGAACCTGTCTTCATGCCAATAAAGAGGGTCCGCCCAAGTTAAATTCTACATCAGTGACATTTCCCTCTCCAGAGGTGGATGTTAGACCTGGAAACTGTCTCCTAGCTCCTGTTTCCCAGCCCAGAGGTCAATAAGCAACGCCTAAACCTCCTCCCACTGGGAACTGAAGAATGCCCACTGAACCACGTTAAACTTGACACTCTAAATGCAAAGAGCAAAGAAGAGAATTCACTCCGGATGATTTGTCAGTCTTTATTGATTTTATTCATTCCAATATCTGAGCGGCTTGAAGTGGCACCGGGTAACTGGGCCTGTTCAGAGACCATTCACCTGCCCTTCATACTGGGATTTGCAGATATGCAGGAAAAGGAATAATGTACTTTTCAGAAGGTCTTGGGTGAAGCATTGTAGCAGCAAGTGGAATGCTGAAGCATACATGCACAAATCTCCCTGCCTCCTAATTCCTAATCAAACAAAAGTGCAACTAGAGATACAGTCCTTCCAAAGACAGTGAGAAGTAAATAGGTTGAATATTCACCGAATACTTCCTGATACTTGACTGACACCAGTACAGGTAGAAATCCAGGGAGACATTACTTGAGCCTCAGGAGACACAAAATAGAGGGAAAGCGACACATAGTGGGAGGATGTCATTCTAAGCATTAGCTTAATGCACCAAACTATTTTATGATCTTAAATCACATGACAGTAGACATAAATACACCATACTCTGTATTTAAATCGAGTGTAAAGCCAAGTAGAGCTCTGTCC
The DNA here is from genome assembly GCF_902713615.1 of Scyliorhinus canicula. NCBI lineage: Eukaryota > Metazoa > Chordata > Chondrichthyes > Carcharhiniformes > Scyliorhinidae > Scyliorhinus > Scyliorhinus canicula. The sequence goes on along the minus strand of NC_052164.1, from coordinate 74,714,866 downwards.
GCAAATATGACACAAAGTCATGTAAGGAGTTGAGTTATCGGATTCGGTGTCATATAATTGGTTGAAACACTCCTGTTAAGTTCCTTAAGATATTTTGTTGCACTAAAGGTGCTCTAAAAATATTAGCAGTTGTTGCTGAGTTACAGAATTGAATCATTCACCATCAATCGTGCCACTCGCAATTGCAGGTCCTGTTATTTCAGAAGAATGCGATCATGATCAAAGCTGTTCTTGAATACAATGCTTTGACTGTTAAAGTAGTGTTGTATGTGCAATTCAGACCATGTTTCTGTGTTAAGTGTCAAACAGAAAGTATCAGCTTGGAACAGCAATTAATCATGGTGACAAACGTTCAAAGCAGTCGACACATCTGACTGCCTTACCCTTTAGTAGCAATAGTCTTAGGGGGATGGATGGTCTATCAGCACAGAGAACAAAAATGCAGGAAATAGAGCACTTACAAGTTCAAAATAAAAACGAACAAAAACATCCTGGAAGACTGAGAAAAAAGAATGGGTGACGAAAGCAGCTTCAGACAGTACGTAACTGCTTCTCCAGTCAAGTCTGTTGAATCATGATGCACTCACTGCAACTCAATCCAAAAGATACTAAGCATGCCCACAAGTTTCAAAGGTCAAAAACGACAGCTTTTTGTGAAAGAAATCTTTGTTATTTTTTGCAAAATGTTTTCAAATGCTACCCAAATTAGATGTCCAGTCCATTAGCAAACACAGCCCATGGGCTACAAAGTTGCAAGCTCATTTCCAAGTCAGGTCTAAGACAGCGGATCTCAGCCACATTAGAAGTCAAAAGTTGGATTCTTTGGGCCAGAGAGGGGAATTCCCGTTCCCAATCAATCCTCCTTGTGGGGAAGTGAACAAGCATGTGGAAGTCAGGTGCAGTGTTGTCCATAGGCACTTAATACAGTTCACAAGCGAAAATAATCATTTGGGCACAATGTGGGTTTGAGTAGGGTGATCATGGCTCGGCACAACATTGAGGGCCGAAGGGCCTGTTCTGTGCTGTACTGTTCTATGTTCTATGTTCTATTGGTGGGCTGTGGAACTAGATACAAAAAAGGCACTGGCTAAAAAAAACAACTTGCAATCATGTAGCACCTTTAATGGTGAAACTCACCCCACTAAGACGCTGCACAGAAATGTGATCTGACAAAAACTGAAACCCTTTCAAAGGAGGATAAATTATGAAAAGTGACCAGAAGGTTCACTGAAGAGGTTGCTTTGAAGGAACATTTTAATGGAGGTGAGAGATGAAGAGGTACAGGGAGGGAATTTCAGGGCTTAGTCCCCAGGTGCAATGAGAGGGCAAAGGAATTGGATGGGTGCATGGGAGATTGGACTTGGAGGAATGCAAAGTGCTCAGACAATTGGAAGGTTGGAGGAGGTTTGAACACCAGGCTGAAAATTTCAAGATTGAGCTGTTACTGGACAAGATGGCGAACATTTTGCAAATGGTTCTCAGAATAAACACGTAGACGTCATCCTATTTGAATGGAATTTAAACTCTCACCTGGTTATATTTCAGAGCTACTGCAACCATTTACTGTTCAGTTACAACACAGAGAGGACAGATTTATAAACAGGATGGAATCAGGTGCAAATAATGTTGTAACATGCCTTTAAGAGATAGCAGCATGACATCACCAGAATAGAGGTATGCCATGTAATCCAGTCTCCGTTTCACTTTTGCTTTTAAGCAGAGCACACACACACAGCACTGATGTCATCCATCTTTCTACCTATGTATAAACATTGTATTATTCTCTTTGAAGGTAAGGTTTTTTTTGAGTCATCGGTTAGCTGAGGTCTGCATAAAAGACAGACAGAGAGCGCACACAGTAAGTGAGCACTTTTCCAGGAGACACATCCGGAGTGAGACTCATACAGAGTGAGAGATTTAAACTTGGTAATTTGGTGCAGTGAGGTAAATCAGCAAAGGTAAGTGGAAAATCTAATTCTGCTGTTTTTCAGTTAAAAGTGCAGTGTGGAGCTTAGTGTCTGATTGGTTGAAGCTGCCCCCACCCTAATTGCTGAGAGTCAGTTATCTATCAATCACCTGAGGCCTGTTTAGGGGCACATTGTATTATTCTCTTTGAAGGTAAGGTTTTTTTTGAGTCATCGGTTAGCTGAGGTCTGTATAAAAGACAGACAGAGAGCGCACACAGTAAGCGAGCACTTTTCCAGGAGCACATCCGGAGTGAGACTCATACAGAGTGAGAGATTTAAACTTGGTAATTTGGTGCAGTGAGGTAATTCGGTGCAGAGTGTGAGGAGGTGCTCTTTAACCCTGGTAAGTGACTGGTAAGTAGTCTCTCTTTTTCTTTTCATTGTCTAATTTATTTATTTTTATTTTGAAATTCTAGTTGTTTAAGTTTACAAAGGGTTTAAGACATGGCAGGAGATCCCAGGCCCGTGTCATGCTCCTCGTGTGCGATGTGGGAGCTCAGGGACACGTCCACTGTCCCTGGCTCCTTCACGTGCAAGAAGTGTGTTCAGTTGCAGCTCTTGTTAGACCGCTTGACGTCTCTGGAGCTGCGGATGGACTCACTTTGGAGCATCCGCGATGCTGAGGAGGTCGTGGATAGCACGTTTAGCGAGTTGGTCACACCGCAGGTGAAGGTTACTGAGGGAGATAGAAAATGGGTGACCAAAAGAAAGAGCAAGAGTAGGAAGGCAGTGCAGGTGTCCCCTGCGGTCATCTCCCTGCAAAACAGATATACCGCTTTGGATACTGTTGAGGGAGATGGCTCACCAGGGGAAGGCAGCAGCAGCCAGGTTCATGGCACCGTGGCTGGCTCTGCTGCACAGCAGGGCAGGAAGAAAAATGGCAGGGTGATTTTGTAGTGATAGGGGACTCGATCGTAAGGGGAATAGACAGGCGGTTCTGTGGACGCAATCGAGACTCCAGGATGGTATGTTGCCTCCCTGGTGCAAGGGTCAAGGATGTCTCGGAGCGGCTGCAGGACATTCTGGGGGGGGGAGGGTGAACAGCCAGCTGTCGTGGTGCACATAGGCACCAACGATATAGGTAAAAAACGGGATGAGGTCCTACAAGCGGAATTCAGGGAGTTAGGAGTTAAACTAAAAAGTAGGAATTCAAAGGTAGTAATCTCAGGATTGCTACCAGTGCCACGAGCTAGTCAGAGTAGGAATGTCAGGATAGATAGGATGAATGCGTGGCTCGAGAGATGGTGCAAGAGGGAGGGATTCAAATTCCTGGGGCATTGGGACCGGTTCTGGGGGAGGTGGGACCAGTACAAACCGGACGGTCTGCACTTGGGCAGGACTGGAACCGATGTCCTCGGGGGGGTGTTTGCTAGAGCTGTTGGGGAGGGTTTAAACTAATGTGGCAGGGGGATGGGAACCAATGCTGGAAGTTGGAAGGTAGTAAAACAGGGACAGAAACAAAAGGAAGTAAGGGGAAAAGTGCAAGGCAGAGAAGACATAGTCAGAAATCCATAAGGGCGACAGTACAAGGTACAGTGACTGAGGGGAGCACAGTGAATAGGCCCAGTAATAACAAAAGGAATAAAACTGGAGATGTTAAGATTCAAAACAGAGGTAAAAAAACCAACATAAGTGTACTTTACCTGAATGCTCGTAGTATTCGGAATAAAGTAAATGAGTTGGTGGCACAAATCATCGTAAATGACTATGATTTAGTGGCCATTACTGAAACATGGTTAAAGGATGGTCACGACTGGGAGTTAAATATCCGAGGGTATCAAACTATTCGGAAGGACAGAGTGGATGGTAAGGGAGGTGGTGTTGCTCTGTTATTTAAGGATGACATCCGGGCAATAGTAAGGGATGACATCGGTGCTTTGGAGGATAAGGTTGAATCCATTTGGGTGGAAATCAGGAATAGTAAGGCAAAAAAGTCACTGATAGGAGTAGTCTATTGGCCACCAAATAGTAACGATATGGTGGGGCAGGCAATAAACAAAGAAATAACTGATGCATGTAGAAATGGTACAGCAGTTATCATGGGGGATTTTAATCTACATGTCAATTGGTTTAACCAGGTCGGTCAAGGCAACCGTGAGGAGGAGTTTATAGAATGTATCCGCGATAGTTTCCTAGAACAGTATGTAATGGAACCTACGAGGGAACAAGCGGTCCTAGATCTTGTCCTGTGTAATGAGACAGGATTGATTCATGATCTCATAGTTAGGGATCCTCTCGGAAGGAGCGATCACAATATGGTGGAATTTAAAATACAGATGGAGGGTGAGAAAGTAAAATCAAATACTAGTGTTTTGTGTTTAAACAAAGGAGATTACAAGGGAATGAGAGAAGAACTAGCTAAGGTAGACTGGGAGCTAAGACTTTATGGTGGAACAGTTGAGGAACAGTGGAGAACCTTCCAAGCGATTTTTCACAGTGCTCAGCAAAGGTTTATACCAACAAAAAGGAAGGACGGAAGAAAGAGGGAAAATCGACCGTGGATATCTAAGGAAATAAGGGAGAGTATCAAATTGAAGGAAAAAGCATATAAAGTGGCAAAGAGTGCTGGGAGATTAGAGGACTGGGAAATCTTTAGGGGGCAACAGAAAGCTACTAAAAAAGCTATAAAGAAGAGTAAGATAGAGTATGAGAGTAAACTTGCTCAGAATATAAAAACAGACAGTAAAAGTTTTTACAAATATATAAGACAAAAAAGAGTGGCTAAGGTAAATATTGGTCCTTTAGAGGATGAGAAGGGAGTTTTAATAATGGGAAATGAGGAAATGGCTGAGGAACTGAGCAGGTTTTTTGGGTCGGTCTTCACAGTGGAAGACACAAATAACATGCCAGCGACTGATAGAAATGAGGCTATGACAGGTGAGGACCTTGAGAGGATTGTTATCACTAAGGAGGGAGTGATGGGCAAGCTAATGGGGCTAAAGGTAGACAAGTCTCCTGGCCCTGATGGAATGCATCCCAGAGTGCTAAAAGAGATGGCTAGGGAAATTGCAGATGCACTAGTGATAATTTACCGAAATTCACTAGACTCTGGGGTGGTCCCGGTGGATTGGAAATTAGCAAACGTGACGCCACTGTTTAAAAAAGGAGGTAGGCAGAAAGCAGGAAATTATAGGCCAGTGAGTTTAACTTCGGTAATAGGGAAGATGCTGGAATCTATCATCAAGGAAGAAATTGCGAGGCATCTGGATAGAAATTGTCCCATTGGGCAGACGCAGCATGGGGTCGTTAAAGGCAGGTCATGCCTAACTAATTTAGTGGAATTTTTTGAGGACATTACCAGTGCAGTAGATAACGGGGAGCCGATGGATGTGGTATATCTGGATTTCCAGAAAGCCTTTGACAAGGTGCCACACAAAAGGTTGCTGCATAAGATAAAGATGATTGGCATTAAGGGTAAAGTAGTAGCATGGATAGAGGATTGGTTAATTAATAGAAAGCAAAGAGTTGGGATAAATGGGTCTTTCTCTGGTTGGCAATCAGTAGCTAGTGGTGTCCCTCAGGGATCCGTGTTGGGCCCACAATTGTTCACAATATACATTGATGATTTGGAGTTGGGGCGCAAGGGCAATGTGTCCAAGTTTGCAGATGACACTAAGATGAGTGGTAAAGCGAAAAGTGCAGAGGATACTGGAAGTCTGCAGAGGGATTTGGATAGGTTAAGTGAATGGGCTCGGGTCTGGCAGATGGAATACAATGTTGACAAATGTGAGGTTATCCATTTTGGTAGGAATAACAGCAAACGGGATTATTATTTAAACGATAAAATATTAAAGCATGCCGCTGTTCAGAGAGACTTGGGTGTGCTAGTGCATGAGTCACAGAAGGTTGGTTTACAAGTGCAACAGGTGATTAAGAAGGCAAATGGAATTTTGTCCTTCATTGCTAGAGGGATGGAGTTTAAGACTAGGGAGGTTATGTTGCAATTGTATAAGGTGTTAGTGCGGCCACACCTGGAGTATTGTGTTCAGTTTTGGTCTCCTTACTTGAGAAAGGACGTACTGGCACTGGAGGGTGTGCAGAGGAGATTCACTAGGTTAATCCCAGAGCTGAAGGGGTTGGATTATGAGGAGAGGTTGAGTAGACTGGGACTGTACTCGTTGGAATTTAGAAGGATGAGGGGGGATCTTATAGAAACATTTAAAATTATGAAGGGAATAGATAGGATAGATGCGGGCAGGTTGTTTCCACTGGCGGTTGACAGCAGAACTAGGGGGCATAGCCTCAAAATAAGGGGAAGTAGATTTAGGACTGAGTTTAGGAGGAACTTCTTCACCCAAAGGGTTGTGAATCTATGGAATTCCTTGCCCAGTGAAGCAGTTGAGGCTCCTTCATTACATGTTTTTAAGGTAAAGATAGATAGTTTTTTGAAGAATAAAGGGATTAAGGGTTATGGTGTTCGGGCCGGAAAGTGGAGCTGAGTCCACAAAAGATCAGCCATGATCTAATTGAATGGCGGAGCAGGCTCGAGGGGCCAGATGGCCTACTCCTGCTCCTAGTTCTTATGTTCTTATGTTCTTATGTTCCCCGTGCCTAGTCTAAATTAATTAAATGACAATGGGAGGGAATCTCTGATCGTAAACGCCGTCGCGTTTCTTGATGGCGTCAACATCATAGATCATAGATCATAGATCATAGAATTTACAGTGCAGAAGGAGGCCATTCGGCCCATCGAGTCTGTACCGGCTCTTGGAAAGAGCACCCTACCCAAGTTCAACACCTTCACCCTATCCCAATATCCCAGTAACCCCACCCAACACTAAGGGCAATTTTGCTCACTAAGGGCAATTTATCATGGCCAATCCACCTAACCTGCACATCTTTGGACTGTGGGAGGAAACCGGAGCACCCGGAGGAAACCCACGCACACACGGGGAGGATGTGCAGACTCTGCACAGACAGTGAGCCGGAATCGAACCTGGGACCCTGGAGCTGTGAAGCCATTGTGCTATCCACAATGCTACCGTGCTGCCCACAACATGGCCTCAGGAGCAGCAATTCTGACCCCGACAGGGGCCAATGCCGCTCCAGCTGCCGATCCCCGGTGTCAGATGGTGCCGCGGGTCTGCGCATGCATAGTGAGACCAGCGCCAATGCGCGCATGCGCAGTATATGCTAAAAGCATATACTTGGGGCGGCCTGACGCCGGAGTGGTTCACGCCAATCCAGCCCGCCGGGACCCCCCGTCCCGCCGGGTAGGCGAGAATCCAGCCCCACATGAGTGAGAAGATCAGGCAGACACAGCAAAGGTTTGATGGTTCATCTGTAGACTAGTATCTTATGTACAAGGCTTGGAGAAGGATTTTGCACAACAACTGTTTAACTCAGGCAAGTATGCAAGCAATTGAGCCAAACGAACAACAAAACATAGAACTACATTCGAAAATGCATTCTGGACTGCTCATGTTAACCAGAATTGATTGGTTGGGCTCCCTAAGCTTTTAAAAAAAGTAGTATTTGACTCTATAGAAATATTAGTTGTTTAAAAGTGAAGATTGATGTAAAGGAGTAGGAGTAGGTCATTCTGTCCCGAGAGCGTGTTCCACACATCCGAACACCATCTATCTACCTGTCTTGTTTCCTTATCCCTTAATACTGTTGGCGGGTAAAAAATAATTCATCTTGAATTTAAAATTGTTAATTGAATCATCATCTACTGCTTTTAGTGGCAGAGAATTTCTTCCCGCACTTACACATGAAGAAGTGGAGCAGAATTCTCCCATTTTGTGACTAAGTGCCATGGCGGGGAAGAGAATGTGGAATGATTATCCCTGCAAAGACTGGCAGAAGAACATGCCAAATCTATCTGGCGCTGATCTCATTAATTATGTACCCCGAATATTTTCTGCCATATTCCATGGTAGGGTAGGTCTGATGGCACGTGGTCTACTGTCCTATCTGGGTGCCGTGTTGAAAAGTCATCAAATATCATTGACCCACTGTTGAAGAAAGAGGGTGGATCTCCTGAGACCTGAAGATGGACCTCCTGAGATCAGAACCATAAATTCAAATCCCTACAGTGCAGAAGGAGGCCATTCGGTCCATTGAGACTGCACCAAACCTCTGAAACAGCACCCTACCTAAGCCTACTCTCCAGCGCTATTCCCATAACACCACCTAACCTGCAAATCTTTTGACTGATTGATGGATCTCCAGGAACATCCAGAGGCTGGAAGATGGACCCCTCACCAGGACACCAAAACTGGAAGGTCCACCTTTCCCTTTGGGAAAGAAATTCTGCTGTCCTTAACCAGGCTAGCCGAAATACAACTCCAAACAGATGCCCTCCTGACCCACTGTTGTAGTGTTCGGGGTCCGAGGTTTCCAGCGGACTCCACCCTGGACACTGGAGGCAGTCCCAGGCATTGTTCAGGTGAGTCACGACATGTGCACATCACGTTGTTCCAAGCGTGTTTTGTGCCGGCGTGTTTTGCCCGCTGGCATCATGGAGAATCCAATGTGGAAAGTCGGACTTTCATCTACATCCCGGCAACATGATGAAGTTACCAGCCTCCAGCAGGTTTTGCATCCCAACCAGCAGAAGATCCTGTTGTAAATTCATGCCAGCTTGAAAATGATTTCTGTGTCCATCTTCTTCTCTCATGGCCCACTATCAAACCCGCCAGCGGTTCCTAGAAGCTAATCCGACAAGAGCTTTCCCTGATACTTAGAATCATTGAATTTACAGTGCAGAAGGAGGCCATTTGGCCCATCGAGTCTGCACTGGCTCTTGGAAAGAGAACCCTACTTAAGTCCACACCTCCACCCTATCCTCGTAACTTCGTAACCCCACCTCACCTCACTTTTCTAGACACTAAGGGCAATTTATCATGGCCAATCCACCTATCCTGCACATCTTTGGACTGTGGGAGGAAACCTGAGCAGACACGGGGAGAACGTGCAGACTCTGCACAGACAGTGACCCAAGCGGGAATCAAACCTGTGATCCTGGAAATGTGAAGCAACTGTGCTAACTACTGTGCTATCGTGCTGCTCCACATCTTCAAACAATCAGCAGCGTTCATTCGTTGTGACCTACCTGTTAAAAATCTATCAAATTTCTTGTAGTGCTTAGTCGTTCAGTCTTTCTTAAAAAATCCAATTTCTTCCTCACAGTAGATGTTAGACGAACAGGTCTATAATTTCTTGGTTTCTCTCTTGCTTTCATTCACATTTCTTAAATAATGGAGTTATATTCATAATTTAAAATCAAACAAGACAATCCCTCAAGCAAGATATCTTAGGAAGGGAATAGCTGACAGCTTTGCGAGTTCCTCACTGCTTCCCATAAAAGCCTGGGATGAAAACTATCAGATCCTGGGGAATGTCCAGATGTTGATGCAAACACTGTTTTGCTGCAACGGTTAATGTTTGTGAGTTCCAGTACTGAATGATGAGGCAACATAAACATCAAAAGCATATACTGCCGGAGTGGTTGGTGCCCTGCCGGTCGGCAGGAATGGCCTTTGGCACCACGCCAGCCGGGGCCGATGGGACTTCGCCAGCGGCTGCTGATGTCATCCTCGCGCATGCGCAGGGGAGGGGGTCACTTCCGCGTCCGCCATCGTGAAGACTGTGGTGAACGGGGAAGGAAAAGAGTGCTCCCATGGCACAGGCCTGCCTGCCGATCAGTGGGCCCCGATCACGGGCCATGCCACTGTGGGGGCACCCCCCGAGGCCAGATTGCCCTCAGGACCCCGGAGCCGCCCGCGCCACCTGGTCCCGCCGGTAAGGTAGGTGGTTTGATTCACGCCGGCGGGACCGGCATGACAGCGGCAGGATTTCGGCCCATCGCGGGCCGGAGAATCGCCGGGGGCGGGGGGTGGGGGGGGGGGGGGGGGGGGCGCTGACAGGTGCGGTGCGATTCCCGCCCCCCCCGGCCGAATCTCTAGTGCCGGAGACTTTGGGAGACGGCGGGGGCGGGATTCACGCCGGCCCCCGGCGATTCTCCGACCCAGCGGGGGATCGGAGAATCCCACCCATGGACTCTAAAAGATAGGGCTAATGAGCCAGAGACACAATTTCACATGTCACCAAAGCAGCTGTGGAAATTTAATTCAATTAATCGAATAAAACTCTGCAATGGTGAACGCAAAACTACTGGATTGTTTCAAAACCCATCCGGCTCACAAATGCCCATTTGGGAAAGAAAATCTGCTGTCCTTACCCAGGCTGGCCTAGATATGACTCCAAACCTACTATAAAGTTGTACTGCCCTCTGAGATGGCACAACTAGCCACTTACTTGTATTCAGGAAGGTGATTGGCCTCTACTTTATCAAGAGCGATGAAGAGTGGGCAATGACCTTGTCATCAACACTCGCATCCGGTGAATAAATTTTAACAAAAGCTCATGGAACTATTCAAAGAGGACTCTGCACAGCTGTGGTACAATCTGGAATTGTCCAAGGATTGGAAGGCAGCTTTGGGAAAGACGCCAAGGGAAGTGGTTGGCAGCAAAACTCAGAACTCAGCAATGAAAACTGCACGAAAAAGACAGAGCACTGCCAATTCTGTGGTCCCAAATCACTTTGATCTTGAGAGGTAGTTCAATCCTTGAGATGTACTTCAGTGCATAGTCACTGACATGATATTCCGTAACATATTCATTTCTATTTCCCTCAACTTTTTAACAGCATTCCCATGGGGAGGGGACCACAGATGCAATTAGTAAAGCATCTGCGCAAAGAGAGGACTTTGTAACTGTGGGAAGTAAGATCACATGCACAAGCTGTCACGATATCTTCCTTTTCTTCACCACTCTCACTTCATGAAGAATTGCAGATTCTATCCTTGCTGTTCTCATCTGACGCATGTAATATTATTAAATTGCCCGCTTCTGACAGTCAGTTGTGAAAGCTTTTGTTATGCACTAAATATGAAAATAATTTGGTCACAAAGCGGTAGCCCCTCCAGTAAGAAAGCGTTAAATAAAAAAACATTAAAAAAATTACTGGGGGGGGGGGGGGGGGGGGGGGGGGCGCGAAGGGGATGGCTTTTGGGCTTTTGCAGCTGCAACCGCCATCCGCAAGAATCGGGAAATGAGATTCTCGCCGGGGAGATCTTGTTTCCCGATTTTCCATGCCCCTTGCCAGTGAGGTAAAAGGGCAAGAACTTCAGTAAATGGGTTTACATTCATTTTAATATAATTAGCTAGCACCACGACCGCCCAGCCAGATGATCCCTCCTCATTGAATATTCAAACCTTGCCGGTGTGATGTCCGGAAAAAGAGGGAATCAGTGGAGGAGATTCCCTCCCAGGACACAAAATCGAGTACAGCTTCTAGGGGGAGAGGGACATGCCCAGGCAGTTTCAACCTGGCACATCTCTCTGCAACTGCCCCCGATACAGATTGGCATTGCCAGGTTGGTACTCTGACAGGGGGCAGTGCTCATGGCGAGTCCTCGTGGAGGCTCATTGGGGCCGGGGTTTGCACTATGTTTGTTGGGTGGGGGGGTGGTGGGAGGCCCCGAGGTTGATGCTTGTGGTGGGGGGGGGGGGTGGGAAAGAGAACCCCTAAAGCTGATGCTGGTTTTGGGTGGGGGAGTCCCGATGCTTGCAGGGGAGGAATCCCCTTGTCCGTGGGGGATTGGGTGGGGGGGGGGGGGGCTGTATGTGGAGCGGGGGCAGAGTTATTTCTGTGCTGGCCGGAGCGCTGTTTTTAAAAGGTGCCCCAATCTCTGTGTTGCCAGCCTCGCGGGCTCCATCAGGCCCCACCCCACCACAGTGATGGCGTAAACCACACCTCCTAAAATGTTCTTTCCAGAGAGAGCTGCACGCTGGGTTTCATACAGAGCCTGACGCTGTGAAAAAATCTAGGTAACATCCACCCATTGTGACTAATGAGGAACAGCATAAAGAATTAGCATTGCATTTCAAGATAAAATTACTCCCATTGAACAGGATGGTAATGGTTCATTAATGACACAAGGACTTCCAATAAGTCACTGATTGGAGGCAAGAGAATTTGACTGGCATGGTAACTCCTGATTAAAATGGCAGAATTCTTGCCAATGGAATTAGAAATTATTTATACCCCTGCATGCTGATTCCATCACTTCAGAGAGAAATAATGATTGCTGCCAAATTGCCACAGAATTCTGGTGTGAAGTTTCAAATACATTTAGTAACCAAGACAGCACAGACAACTTTTCCATCCACGTATTTAAGTTATTGATTTAGTTTTTATGATGGAAGTGTGCAAGAAGAATTATTGATTAAAACCAGTGTATAGTTGTAGCTGCGCTCCAGTATTTCAGCATCTGCCTTGGTCCACAAAATAGATTTAAAAGATAGAAGTTAAACAGTTAAGTGCCTCTGAACCTCATCAATTAGGCACTGAGCTAAGTACCAATATATACAATATTAGTACTAATATATGCTCTGCAAAAGCAATCCAGTTTTTAACAAACCACCTAATACCGTTTATTCAATTGGAACAATTATAAGAGGTGACAGTAGGATTTGTGGGTTAACAGTCACAAATTCTCATAAAATAGGAGTCCACGTGCTCCGACTCAGCTGTGCCTTCATGGCAAAACATTGGTTTGCTTTGTATCTTCACACACACTTTTTCCCCCTTCAGAGAAAAATGGGGAAGTGCTGCAAGGTTTATGGCCTGGGAGCAGGCTTGGGTGCCAGCACTCCAGGCAGCCCTACTGGCCCACTCTGAGGGGGAGGGAGTTGCCACTGGAATGACTTAGGTTGAGGGGCGACCTGATAGAAGTTTACAAAACGATGAGTGGCATGGACAGAGTGAATAGTCAGAAGCTTTTCCCCCAGGGTATTAGGGGACATACGTTTGCGGTGCGAGGGCCAAAGTTTAGAGGAACTATGCGAGGCAAGTTTTTTTACACAGAGGGTAGTGAGTGCCTGGAACTCACTGCTGGGGGAGGTGGTGGATGCAGGTATGATAGCGACGTTTAAGAGGCATCTTGAGAAATACATGAATGGGATGGAAATAGAGGGATATGGATCCCGGAAGTACAGAAGGTTTTAGCTTGGAGAGCCGAAGGGCCTGTTCCTGTGCTGTCCTGTTCTCTGTTCAATAGTGACCCTGTAGACGGACTCCATCACCCTTTGCTCCCTAATCTCCAGTCCCTTCTCACGCTCCCTGCCGAGCAGTGGTGTTGGCTCCTTTTTTGAATTTTGTAATTAAAGTTTTGAAGAAGTGGCTATGGTAACCTTCTTGTTGAAGCACCTTTTCAGTTACTTACCTTTTACTGCAGCTGGGCGATCCTCTCCAGCTGGAAGGCCTCCCCGCCACCTTAGCCTCCCCGCCACCCGTGGTCAGAAACCCATCTCCATGCCAATTAAACAGATGCCCAGTCAAAATTCCAACCAGCGACCACTTTGGGACTCAAAAACAGCCCCAGCCCCTGTTTGCCACCTCAAGAAGAAAATTCATTTCCCTGTTTGTGGTGTGCATCCTGTCGCACATGTCCACTTTTGAATGAGATTAAAAATTGATGACACCACATTCCATTTCTCAACTGGTGCCCAAACTACAGATTTGCCTGAAGGAGTGGTGATCAATTTTTCTTTATGCAGCAGCAATTTCAGTTCATTCTGAATATCTGGTTGTAACGACACGTCCGCCTTTCACTTTCTAGTGGAATCAGATGATAAGAGGAGCTTGGTTACTTCCATGCCTAAGCCACCAAGTATAGACCTCATGCTTGGAGTCTTATCAGATCACAGACAGATTGGTCAGTAAACATCAAAAGGAAAAGAAGGAAGAATCAGTTTGTAGCAGGCACCATAAATAAGAAAAGGATACTTTGAGGATTCCATTTTGCACCACTTTAATCATCAACGATGCTGAAGGAAGATGGATTTTTTCCTCAAGCTGGTTTGATTCACACTTTGATGATGTTGAGCCTTATCTTTTTCTTTGATTGACTTGACAATCTGAATGTGTTTTTCCCCTCATTACCAATATTTACTAAACATGCAGTTGATGTTTTTATGACTTGCACTTCAAAGATAGAATTGGTTCTTCTGTGCCCATCTGTCGCATTGATGAATGTTGTAAAGCTGTGGCTATTTTTAAAATCATACACACCAAGATGCTCTGTTAACCCAGCTTAAAACAACATTGCAAACTCAAAGAAGAACAAACATCTTTGTCAACAGTTTCCCCATCAAATTGTACATGAATATGAGTGAATTTATAATATATGGTTTTATATATAGTCCCGAAAGACGTGCTTGTGTGGTAAATTGGACATTCTGAATTCTCCCTCAATAATAATAATCTTTATCAATGTCACAAGTTGGCTTACATTAACACTGCAATGAAATTACTGTGAAAAGCCTCGAGTCGCCGCATTCCGCCGCCTGTTTGGATACACTGAGGGAGAATTCATAACATGCAATTCATCTGACAACACGTCATTCGGGACTTGTGGGAGGAAACCAAAGCACTCGGAGGAAACCCACGCAGACACAGGGAGAACGTGCAGATTCCATACAGACAGTGATCCAAGCCGGGAAACAAACCTGGGAACCTGGAGCTGTGAAGCAACAGTGCTACCCACTGTGCCACCGGGCTGCCCTCACTGTACCCAAACAGACGCCGGAATGTGGTGACTAGAGAATTTTCACAGTAACTTCATTGTATTGTTAATGTAAGTCAACTTGTGACACCAATAAAGATTATTATTACTATATATAATAGTTGTATATTCAACAGCAAAGGGAAGAAGAGATACAAATGGGATTGGGGGCGGGGGGTGGGGGTGGGGGGGGGGGGGGGGGTGCAGGGAAGTTAGTTGTAGCTGCCCAGATTGTGCAAGCGGGGCAGGGGTGCAGTCCTGACTATGGGATCAAGCAGCTGGGAGCAGAGTGCAGTTCCTATGCATAGGTCTGTGCCGCACCCGCATGAGAATCAGAGATCTAATACACGGGCAGCACACAGCTCAGGACACGGAAAAACACATTAAATGTGGGATGGTCCTGTAGATGCCAGGATGTTTTGTCACCCTGAGTAAACCTAGTGTCATCTCTGCAAGCAGAGCAAATGAAAGTTCATAAATGGTTGGGAGAACAGAACTGGCAACGGCAAGTAAAAATTAGTTTTAAGATCATCTTACTTTGCCACTGTGACAAAGAAGACATGGCCACACTAGGAATAAAAATCATGATTCACGTTAAAAGTGCAGAACTATTTGTAATGTGATTTACAACTCATTTCACCCCTAAAGAACCCAGTCACGATCAGAGCCAATGTCTTCAGAGCATTATAGTAATATTAAGAGTGGAGTAATAAAACAAGTTGTACAATTTGAATAATGTCATGTTTTATCCATTTTTGAGAAAAGAAGACATTAAAATCGCCGTGGGAACAAATGTTAATTGAATTATTCTCAGCGTAACAATGAATATACTGAAGATTTAATTTATGAAACAAATCTTTAATAACCCTCTCACAGGCTCATTAGTTTTATCCAAAAATAAATAATTAATGTGAAGTAATGTATGGGGTCTGTTTCCATTTATGTTGCAAACATATTTTTCCCACTTGGAAATGACAACCAACAATAAAACTGCAAAGGAATGTGGAAGAACGGTTAGCACTGTTGCCTCACAGCGCCAGGTTCCCTGGTTCAATTCCAGCCTTGGCTGGCTGACTGTGTGGCATTTGCACTTCCTCCCCTTGCCCGTGTGGGTTTCATCTCACAGTCAAAGATGTCAGGTTAGGTGGACAGGTCATGATAAATTGCCCCTTGGTGTTCTAAAGGTTAGGTGGGGTTACTTGTCCACAGGAATAGGGTGGAGGCATGGACTTAAGTAGGGTGCTCTTTCCAAGGGCCGGTGCAGACTCAATGGGTTGAAGCCTCCTTCTGCACTGTAAATTCTACGATTCTATGAACACTGATCACTCGTGCATTTTGCTGTGAGCTTGTTTTAGCACAGCTGGCAATTGCTGTTGCAACAAACATTTCCAGTCAGGGGCTGTTTAGCACACTGGGCTAAATCGCTGGCTTTGAAAGCAGGCCAAGGCAGGCCAGCAGCATGGTTCGATTCCCATAACAGCCTCCCCGAACAGGTGCCGGAATGTGGCGATTAGGGGCTTTTTACAGTAATTTCATTGAAGCCTACTCGTGACAATAAGCGATTTTCATTTCATTTTTCATTTCTTAAATCTGAGCAAATGCCATTGAAGTGTGCTGGATTGTCCATTGTTTTTATAAGAAATGGCTACAGGAAAGATAATTTACTCAGAGCATCATGAAAGGCAACATTTCCATCTCATTATTCAACTTCCGACGGCATCGTCCCCCGCATTACGGTTTTAAAAATGGGGACCAGGTGATGGAGACCTGCCAGGGGGACACAGGTAGGTACAATCCCAGGGGCGAGAGGGACCTGCCCTGGTAATATCTTGGTGCTGCCCTGTCAAACTGCCTCAACTGCCGGGCAGCAGGCCCTCTGTGGAGCTATCTGCCAGTGGAATTTTTTTTCATCTAAGTGCTGGACAGTATGGCAGCGAAGGTGACCCACCCCCCATAGCGGCTTCCCCGGGGTGGGATGGGCAAGCCACACATGGTGCCATTAAAGTTAATGGGACTACAAAGACCTGCCGGCAGCCAGCGGCAAGCTGCCTCTGCTGGCAGGAAACACGCTGTTGGAGGGGTGTCAGAAACACCCGCCCTTAATTTACAAATAAATATCGTGACAATGGAACACTGTCACAGTGAGTGGAGTTATCACATCTGGGACTTCCACGATGGGAGTTGGAATGAGGTGGTTTTCACATTGTTCCCAAGTCATATCTTTCAGCCCTGACCTCATTAACTATTCACCAATCCATCATTGAAGACAGAACATGGACCTCCTGAAAAACAAGATGGACTTTCTCAATCACACTGAATCTGGAATATCCACCTATTGATGCTCCCACCACCCTCTGCTGTGGTGTTCCCCAGTCCAGGGTCGTTTGCGGCCTACATCCCAATCTCCAGAGGCAGCCCCAGGCATTGTTAAGGTGAGGCCATATTGTTCCAGATGTGCTCTGGACTGGGGTGTTATCCCACTGATGCCGTGGAGAATCAGGAATGGGAGAGAGATTTCAATCAGGCCTTTATCTGTATCCCATTAGTGCTTTTCTCACCTGAGCCAGCAGGGCGTGGGGCTTGGTTTTTTTTTTTGGAAACCAATATTTTGGCCTCCAGATGAATTCTCCACTCCACACCTCCCCCCTCCGCAGTTTGCCATTGAACCCGTCGCTGGGGCCATGGGGGAATTCCGCCCAACAAAATATGCCTGCCTGCAACTGGAACTTTGTCAACAGTTACGATGAGCAGGTCTTATGGACAACCTCACAGTATAATATGGATGCCAGAAATGGGATGGTGATGGAATTGTACTGTTTATACTTGTCAGGTTTTCGAATGAACAGAGAATTCAAAATACTATTTAGTTTAGGCTTCTTCACGCTGATTTTATAATTGAAATGTGCAACAGAGAAACCTCGGCAGATGATTCTATAAGGTTCATTTTTAACTCCCTTATCTATTAGTGAGCCATGATATCTTTCTGATTCAAGGGAAAACATTGGTATTCCACTGGCCACCGTCCTATTCTTTTCTTGCAGACTACCTAAAAAGAATCTTCCAGGATTATTGCAGATATTTTTGATTGAGTCGTCATAACAGATAAATGGTTCTTCTCTGTATGCCCTCCTAGGTAGATAAATACTCTTGTGGAATAAAAAATCAAGACCATCACCAAGATATCCCGGTGCATATTTACCGATGTAGGTGAGTTATATTTTGAACAGAGTGTTTGAAATATGTAATCCAGAAAAGAGATTTCTCTGAAAGCAAACAGGCTTGGTATTCTGATTTTTTTGTTAAATAAGCTTTTCAATTTCTAGATTCTGTTTCCAAATGTTTAGGCGCACTTTCCATGAGTCTTCGAATACCACAATGATTTATCCATCTAAGATCGTGAAGGCTCTTTCCCATTTCACACATTATTTTATTTTATGTTTAATTGCATTTTTCAAAGGAGATAAGAAACTCCAACAAATAATTAAGTTCATGAAATAAATCTCCTCATTAAGTTGCTTTTCTCTTCCATTTCTCAGTACTTTGGTCATTGTTCACAGTGCTTACTTATTTATGCTTCATGCGATGCCAAAAAATTCCAAAGATAGTAGTTGCTGTTATTCGGGCAAATGTTATTTTGGCAAAAAACAAATCATTACTGTATTTTTATTCTTTAATTTCCATTTTGCCTAAAAACATCAGGTTGCCCCGAGGAAATTAAATTTTCAGTATAATCTCAGACATGTTTTTAATTAAAGAGCAAAGGCATTGTGATTCAATGGGTGGAATTCACCCATCATGGGACTAGGTCACGTGGTGGGGTGGGAACGTGGTGGTTCCTATTGTGGAGGCCAGTGGAAGAAGACGCCAAATCGTCCCACCCCCGCCTTATTATCCATGGCAGGGCAAATCTGATGGCACATAGTCTGTCATCCTACCCGAGTGCCATATTGAAAAGACATCCAGCATCACTGACTCACAAACTAAAATCTTTTGTTTATTTCAGAAAGAAATAAGACCACCTGAAAATGAAGATTTATTTTATGAGTCTGCACTTTGTTCTCGAGTGTTTCATAAAAAGTGAAGGGACAGCCCTCACAGCTGTTTCTTCCACTAGAACGAAGAGGCAGACTCATCAAAAGAGAAACAGCTGCTACCCTGACTTAATGGATCCCTGTGGAGCTATAAAAATAAACAATCTGAATCATCGCTTGAAGTTCCAGCGAGCTGCCAATCACAATGCTTTTAGCAGGCAATGGACAGTGAATTTCAATGTTAACAATCCAGTTTAAAGCATTCAGTCTCCTAGCCATACACACTGCCTTCAATACTGTGTGAAAACCCTTTGAAGGTTTCTACCTCTTTAAAGGCATAACTTTCATCTTCATCTCACAGACCTTTAAACTTGGCATACTGACCTAACTATGAAAGGGTTTTTCAATTGATGATGGGAAAAACTTGGGCTGGATTCTCCGTTTTTGAGACTAAGTGAGCCGGAGCAGGATTTGTGGACTTTCACGACAGCAAAACTGGAGCTGAACCTCGACCGATTCAGCGACTGTGGAGGGGCTAGCACCGGCGCCATGTGGAACCAATCTAATCCAATGAAAAATGGTGTGGGATTCGCCAGGCCTGTGATTGCCACTCGGGAGGCTGACAAGCTACAGCTGCATATACATACTTCACTCCACACACACCATCCCAGCCAACAAGATGGCACTGGTTGTGCTGGAGTGCAAACATACAGCTGATGATTCCTCTGGGGCCAGAGGGCACCTCGGGGGTCTGGCTTGGGGGGACACCGATAGGACCTATGGTTCTAAGTTTACAGTGGACAGTCAGCAGCCTGTGCAGCTGCATGGCTGCCTTTTCAGCTGCGGCAATGGTGTTCCATGCCCGTCCACCCCAACCCCAGAGCCCACCTCTTTATCACCACTATTACTCTCCCGGCCCTGGCAGAAGCCCCCCGGCCAGTAGCACAAAAGCAAACTATGACTTTTTTAAAAACAGAGATGAGGAGGAATCTATTCAGCCAGAGGGTGGTGAAACTGTGGAACTATTTGCTGCAGAAGGCTATGGAGGCCAAATCACTGAGTATGTTTAAGACGGGGATAGTTAGGTTCTTGATTCATTAGGGGCAGCACGGTAGCATTGTGGATAGCACAATGGCTTCACAGCTCCAGGGTCCCAGGTTCGATTCCGGCTTGGGTCACTGTCTGTGCGGAGTCTGCACATCCTCCCGTGTGTGCGTGGGTTTCCTCCGGGTGCTCCGGTTTCCTCCCACAGTCCAAAGATGTGCAGGTTAGGTGGATTGGCCATGATAAATTGCCCTTAGTGTCCAAAATTGCCCTTAGTGTTGGGTGGGGTTACTGGGTTATGGGGATAGGGTGGAGGTGTTGACCTTGGGTAGGGTGCTCTTTCCAAGAGCTGGTGCAGACTCGATGGGCCGATGGCCTCCTTCTGCACTGTAAATTCTATGATAATCTATGATAAGGGGACCAGGGGTTATGGGGAGAATCAGGATGAGAAAAATATCAGCCATGATTGAATGGCGGAGCAGACTCAATAGGCCGAGTGGCCTAATTATGCTCCTATATCTTATGGTCTTACAGCGATGTTGGACACTTTCCTTACCCACTCTCTCTCTCCCTCAGCAGCAATGCGCCTGTTTTACTATTTTTATAAGCACAAGTACCGCACCGATGGGAACTTGGCCCATCAGAGGCAGAGAATGACGGAGGCCCCAGAGAATACCGTGTCAGGCCCACGAATGATATGCAAATGGTGTCTACTGTACGTGTGCTCCGGACCTCATTTACGTCTCTGTCGAGGTGATGGAGAATTGCGATTTGCCGTCAAATCGGCGCTGCCACTGTTTTGCTACGGGAACCTATACTCCGCCCAATCTCGTTTCCAAATTTCGGCATCAGCCAACGGAGAATCCCGCCCCTTAACTTTTACACACTGAGTGGCTGTTGAATGGGTTTAAAGGCTACAAATGGGGAAATCAGCCAAAGGAGCCCAATCCCAGGGAAGACCGCCTGAGCCCTTTCAGCCCAGAAGAAGCCCTCCTGTTCCCCACCTCCCCATGAAGGAGCCCCCTCAGCACCCTGGTGGCAATTATTGGGAAGGTACTTAAAACCTTGCAACAGCTTGGACTGCATGCCACCAGATCTACAGGCCTCAAAACTTGCACCAATTCACAGCAGCAGGGCTCTCGGCTGGGTGGGGCAGTGATGGCGGGGAGGGGGTGTTGCGGAAAATGCCACCTGGCTGAGGAATGATGCAGTCTGCTGCCAATCACATGCAAAATAGCTTCAATGAGATATTTACTTGGTCCAGCCGGATCGGGGCAGGAGGCCCGGCTGGGCCATCGGGAAACCTACTACGGTCAGCGGCGGGCAGCGGAGCATTGCAACGTGTCTGGCGCCTGGCGACCGATCCCTTTCTCGGGTGACTGCTGGGTCGGAGAATTGCCGGGGAATTTTCCAACATTGTCCTAAATTAGCTTTTTTGTATCAGTTTGAGCACCATCTCCTTGCCAACCCTTCCAAATCTCATTGAATGTAATTTTGAATTTATATTTTCTACATCCATAATCATCTTATGAACCACGATAACATCACAACCCAGGTTATCTCACTGGGCCGAAAGGCCAAAATTTGTATTGACATTGCTTATAACTCGTGTCATTTTCTAAACTGTCTCCAGTATGTTTCTGTGCCTCCATTATGTTTCAGAGATGAGAATTTGGTTCAGAACTAAAGGTGCAGTCTGGTCCACGCATTCTTCAGCTCGATCATGACTTCCTCTAACGCATATTCAACTTTTTTGTGGCCTGAGGCGGGATTTTGCGAGAATCGGCGGGGCGGGCAACTCCAGCGCGAAGGAGTGGGGTGAACCACTCCGGCGTCGGGCCACCACCTTTAGGGGCTAGGCCGGCGCCGGAGTGATTTGCGCCACTCCTTCGCGCCGGAGTTGCCCGCCCCGCCGATTCTCGCAAAATCCCGCCCAAGGTCACAAAAAAGTTGAATATGCATTCAAAGAAGTCATGATCGAGCTGAAGAATGCGTGGACCAGACTGCACCGTTAGTTCTGAACCAAATTCTCATCTCTGAAACACAATGGAGGCACAGAAACATACTGGAGACAGTTTAGAAAATGACATGAGTTATAAGCAATGTCAAGACAGATTTTGGCCTTTCTTCTATTAGAGATGGGTTACCGGAACCCACATTCAAAGAAGAATTGCATGCTGTCATTTAGGAACTTGATAGTTTTCAGGATGAATGAGTTTAGATGGGACGAATGGTCTATCTCACCTATCTTGTGATGAAGCGAATAGGGTGCAGTGCATGATAAAGAACAGCCAGCCACTGAAAGTACAAAGAATGAAAGAGTTGCCCCAAATAAAATCATAGAATCCCTACAGTGCAGAAGGAGGCCCATAGACTCTGGACCGACCCTCGGAAAAAGCACCCTACCAAGGCCCACTCCCTCACTCCCTCATCCTAACCCAATAAACCCATATAACCTTTTGGACGCTAAGGGGCATGGCAAATCCGCCTAACCTGCACATCTTGGAACTGTGGGAGGAAACCAGAGATCCCAGAGGAAATACACGCAGACACAGGGAGAATGTGCAAACCCCACACAGACAGTCACCCGAGGCTGGAATTGAACCCAGGTCCCTGGCACTGTGAGGCAGCAGTGCTAACCACTGTGCCATAGTGCCACCCATGGATAACTATTCACTCTGTACTCCTGAATCTAAAGATGCCTCGCTATTTGCGATCTTCAATGGTAAGATAAAGAAAGTTGGAATTTATGCATTAATAAACTTAGCTCTGAAAGCAAACAAAAAACCTCAATTTAGCAATCTCTCCAAATTTCACAATTTTGATGTGTCTGTGGCCAAGCTCATCAATTAGCTTTTATAATAATCTAATAACAATCTTTATTAGTGTCACAAGCAGGATTACATGAACACTGCAATGAAGTTACTGTGAAAATCCCTTAGTCGCCACACTCCGGCGCCTGTTTGGGTAGACTGAGTGTGAATTCAGAATGTCCAATTCACCCAACAGCAGGTCTTTTGGGACTTGTGGGAGGAAACTGGAGCACCCGGATAAACCCACGCAGACACATGGGAGACAAGGGGAGAATGTACAGAATCCACACAGACAGTGGCCCAAGCCGAGAATTGAACCCGGGTCCCTGGCGCTGTGAAGCAATAGTGCTGACCACTGTGCTAGCATGCCTCCCTTCTTAGTGACATGAAAGGAAAGGCTGCCCGTCATTCTTTCACAGAAAGATAATGTTAAGTGGAACCTTGGCAGCTAAAAAAAAATGTATACTCAGATTGAGGTTTTGCAATTTTGAAATATTTCATTGGTTTTACAGAGAAGTTCCAATGCTCGTGTCAAGGCCAGTTGTCCAAACCTTTCGGAGCACGGAACTATAATTCCTAAAGCTTCCTTCTGCACAATACCTATTTATTTTCCACTTACAAACTCACAAGAGAACTCTTGTCGTGGATACCAAATAGTTTTGCCCTGTGGTTCGCTTTTCCTTATTCCAAGATGTTTAAATTCACCGCAGTCTCTGTAACCAGCTGAACCACATCTTACTTCAGTCTGTGTATGAGCAAACTTTGACATCAATTGGATGGCTGCTGCACATCCAGTACCCAACACTAATTAAAGTAAGGAAGGAGTCTCAATTTTCTCCCTCACCGGTTCATTTGATTGCACCAAATTACAGTGCGCAAAGCAATGGGTAAGAAACTTTCTGTGGCTCTGAGTTTCATGATTTCGCCAATGCAATGCTCAGGTGTAAAGCAATAAAACCTGAGAAAAGATCACCTGTTTCCAAGTCTAGGCAGGTTAAATGACTTTTTTTCTGGTCTTTTAATTCCCCTGTTGACCAGTGGTTTACTCCCATCTCACAAGTTGTCAAGGCTCACTTATTTCCAGGAAGACTTGCTGATGTCGGTGGAAAGGTAATTAGCTTCCCTACATTACGCTGTGAAAAAGACATGACTCAGCTTCATTTTTCAAAACTAAGTTTGCAAACTCTCTTGTTTTTTTTGCTCATTAAGTAGCACTGTTTACTTACCTCAGTGAGCATGAATCTCTAATTCCCTAGTTGTATCCCACACGCAGCATCTGTGTAGCACATTCTGTGCCAAATGAGCACTAGAGCAGTTTCAGTGAAGTCAGCAACTCACCATTGATGGAGAGTCCATGTTAAAAGGCTCTCACTGCTGTGAGGTATATATATATAGAGAGAGAGATAAGATAATCACACTAATACAGGAGCACAGAAATAAGCACAAATGCAATGTTACATTAAATCTTTAAGACTTCCTTCGCTGTTTACTTATGGGTAGCCAAGGTGCAGGATGAGTAGTGGTAGGATAAAAGAGGTCCTTCGGAACAATTCATCATAGCAGTGCAAGAAAGAATGCAATCTTGCATCAGGAAGAACAGGAGTTGCAATAGGGTGTGAAGCCATTGTTGAAGAGACAGGGAGCCTGTTTCCTGTGCAATAACTGGGACTGCAGAAGTCCATTGCCAAGAGAGTCAGAGGCATCCATAGGAAAGAGTAATAGCAGAAAAGATCTTCCTTTGTTCCGGACAATGTTTGCGCACTGTAACTTCCTCAGAGAAGCAATCTCCATCAGATTGTCACTCTCGGTGGCTGGCATTCCGAAGGCCTTGTCTTGCCCAATCTTCCTCACTCAGGTTGGGTAAGACAGGAGCAGCAAAGCGCGCCCCTGGCTGCACCTGGGGTAACTGGGGCACAGAGCCGTAAGAATAAAAAACATTTTTTACACCACTAGCTACTATGAAGGGGATGTTTAAAGGGATGATAAAAAGGTAATTGGTTCACACAAGGGGAGGGGGACGGGCTGGAAGCGATGGGGAGGGACACATCAAACCAAAGAGAGGGGGTGGGGGGGAATTGAGTTGGAGCAGAGATGAGAGGGGGGGTCAGTCCGGTAAAAGGGATTGAGTCAGACCAGCAGTGGGGAGGGTTGGACTGGGAGTGGAGGGGTCAATCAGGAAGAGGGGTCAGTCCAGGGAAGTAGGGGTCACAACAGAGGGCGGAGTTAGTCAGTGTGGGGGGAGGGAGAATTGGACCAGGAGGGGGGTTAGGTCAGTCTTGGAGAGGGGGTGTCAGTCTGGGGTGCACGATGCGTGAGTCTGTAAGGAGAAGTGTCAGTCTGGGGGAGGGGATATGGTGGGGGGGTCACGGGGTACGACTGGACAGGAGGGTCAGCCCGAGAGAGCGGAGGCTCAGTTTGGGAGAATGTGCAGTCAGACTTGGGGGAGGGTGGGGGGGAGGGGGGGGGGGGGGCAGGCTAGGAGGGGGTTGCCCCAGTCCGGGAGAGAAGGGTGTCAGTCCAGGAAGGGGAGGGGGGGGCGGTCAGGCCGAGTCGCTCTGTGTGGGGGGAGGGCGGTTAGACCGGGAGAGGGTTTGGGTCAGCGTAACCGGTGGGGCTGTTGGGCTGGAATTTGGGGGGGGGGGGGGGGGATGTGGGAGGATGGGAGTGGTGAGGATTGGAGGGGAGCTGTTGGGTGGGGCTGGTGGAGCGGAGCGGGGCGAGGTCGGGACTGAGGCTCGGGTAGTTCAGCTCGAGGTGGAGAGCAGGCATTGGTTGGGTCAGGTCAGAGATGGGGTTGGTGTGGTGTGTCCCCTGGGGGAGTTGTGTGTGTGGGGGGTGTCCGTGCGAGGCTGGGTCTGTGTTTTAACTTTGCAGTTAAAGTGATATTTCTTAACTGTCAGGGTCAAACTGGCAGAACCATCCAAATTAGTGACTTAAATCACTTCTGTCAGATGATTCCCATCCTAGCGCAATTGTCCAGAGGAAGTTGGCACTTCCGGTTAATTGTTGGCTAAACCCTTACATGGGAACTTCCGAGAGGGATTCTCCTGCGCATCATTGACGTGCCCCCTAAATGAGACACTGGGGAATCAGGAAGTTATGGGTCAATGTATATGCTTAGTGGAACAGAGATCATTGTAAGACGTCATTGACCGAGTGTTATCCATGAAAACAAGACACCTTAGGGTGCATATAATCTCCCTAGTGGAACACAAATTTATTTCCTTATCTTGGCATTAATAGAGGCAGCATGGTAGCATTGTGGATAGCACAATTGCTTCATAGCTCCAGGGTCCCAGGTTCGATTCCGGCTTGGGTCACTGTCTGTGCGGAGTCTGCATATCCTCCCCGTGTGTGCGTGGGTTTCCTCCGGGTGCTCCGGTTTCCTCCCACAGTCCAAAGATGTGCAGGTTAGGTGGATTGGCCATGATAAATTGCCCTTAGTGTCTGGGTTATGGGGATAGGGTGGAGGTGTTGACCTTGGGTAGGGTGCTCTTTCCAAGAGCCGGTGCAGACTCGATGGGCCGAATGGCCTCCTTCTGCACTGTAAACGCTATGATAGAGCAAACAATCAGAAACATTCAGCAACATTCATTTCAATATATACCATATTGTTTGCAATACTGATAAAGGAAGTGGCACAGTGATACGCTCAGTGCTCAAGATGAGCAAAGGAGGAAGATGTTGGTCTTTCTAGCTCAACTGTTCTATTTTTTAAAATGTTAATGCAGGATTTTCAGCTCCCGGAAACCTACCATCCTTCGGCTGGACCGGAAGGGCTGGAAATCCCGCTCTTAAAATTCTTTGAATCCATAGAACAGTGCAGAAGGAGGCCATTCAGTCCATTGGGTGTGCACCAACCCTCTGACAGAGCATTCTACCTAGGCCCACTCCCCCGCCCTATCCCCGTAACCCTCATACATTGATCATGGCCAAACCACCTCACCTAGACATCTTTGGACTTCAGTGGAAAACTAGAGCACCTGGAGGATACCCATGCAGACATGGGGAGAATGTGAAAATGTTCTCCATACCATTTTGCTGATATTAAGGAGCGTCAGTAGGTCATACCATTTGCACTGGAGCATAGCTGAGTCTGAATGGGGGCCAGATGACAACCTTC
Organism: Scyliorhinus canicula; assembly: GCF_902713615.1. NCBI lineage: Eukaryota > Metazoa > Chordata > Chondrichthyes > Carcharhiniformes > Scyliorhinidae > Scyliorhinus > Scyliorhinus canicula. Next base: position 74,688,313 of record NC_052164.1, on the reverse strand, counting down.
CCTATTACCAGTAATTAAATTCTTATGAGAAAAGGCTGAAGAAATAGCTGCACTTATCCTGTGTCCGATAACCTAGTTGAAACATCTTAGAGCACCTGAGGATGACTTATGAGGGTTCAGACACACGAGCCATTATCAGCAATACAACAATAAATTAACAGGCCAGTTAATTTATCTTTGAGGAAGTTGTGGAGTAAAAGATGAATATTAGCGCAAGTACAAAAGAACTTTCTGCTTCTCTGAACTAAAGTATAGGATTAATATCCATCTGAACAATGCGTGTAAAACTAAGTTCTCCTCTTTTATCTGAAAGGTGACATGTCTGAGAATTCAGCTCATTAATTCCAACCTAGCTTATCATCTCAGGTCCTGGGAGTGAGAATTGAATTCATAACCCTTCGAATCAATGGTGAGAGGGCGAACAACTGAACTCAGCTAAGGAATTATTTTCACCAGATGTGGATGAAATAGTTGAAGTAATGTTTCGAGCATAGCCTTCCTTATCCACATGTCACCCCCTTTTCTATCACACCCTTTCTTCAGCACATCCTATCCACCTACATGTAAAACCATTAAGCATTTATAATGAAATCTATAATTAAATGCAATTTTGTCTTAGATGCAGGTTAAAGCACATGATAATCGCAGTTGATCCCTTCCAGAAATCTTTTATTCACCAAACAGGATCAGGTAAGCTGGGTGGCTGAGGTTTTTAAGACCTCATGTTGATTTTTTTTCCATGTTTAAAAAGAACACTGTAAATCAATCATCAGTCATTTTTCACAACTAGAGCTCCAGTGGTGATTACTCAGGCTCAATGCTCACCTGCAAGATTATTATACTCAGCAACTATCGCTATCCAATAGCAATGGTTACAGAGTGCTCTCAGTGGGCATAACTTAGAAAACTAGAATATATTTGATGCAATGCAGTACTGCTCTTACCTCTTCCATTGGCAAAAACAAACGGGCTCAAATGCCACCTTAACGATTGCTGAGTCACATTATGTTTTTTTTTGATTACATTGATGAGCACCAGTTTTGAGCAAATATTACAAAACATCAACACATGTGAAATTGTATTGAGGATTCTCTGCTGCTTTTATTTTGCAACAGTGTTTAACAAGGGAAGATCTATGCTCCTCACTTCAGAATGAATTGGTCTTTTACAAATTGATCATTCTGCAAACATGAGCAATTTTCCTCCTTGTTATCATTTCCCAAGTACCTCTGACATCACAGACTGGATTCTCTGACCCCCCGTCGGGTCGGAGAATCACCGGGGGGGGGGGGGGGGGGGGGGGCGGCGTGAATCTCACCCCCGCCATCTCCTGAAGTCTCCGGCACCAGAGATTCGGCGGGGGCGGGAATCGCGCTGCGCCTGTCGGCGGGCCCCCCTCTGGCGATTCTCCGGCCCGCGATCGGCCGAAGTCCCACTGCTGTTATGCCGGTCCCGCCGGCTGGAATCAAACAACCTACCATACCGGCGGAACCAGGCGGAGCGAGCGGGCTCCGGGGTCCTGGGGGGTGCAAGATAATCTGGCCCCAGGGGGTTCCCCCACGGTGGTTTGGCCCGCGATCGGGGCCCACCGATTGGTGGGCGGGCCTGTGTGTGGGGGCACTCTTTTCCTTCCGCGTTGGCCATAGCCTACACGATGGCGGACACGGAAGTGACCCTCTCCCCTGCGCATGCGCGGGGATGATGTCAGCAGCTGCTGACGCTCCGGCGCATGCGCGGACGTCCACCGGAAGGCGTGGCACCAACCACTCCGGCGCGGGCCTAGCCCCTCAAGGTTAGGGCTTGGCCCCTAAAGGTGCGGAGAAATCCATCCCGCCGGGATCACCCGCCCCGCTGGGTAGGGGAGAATCCCGGCCCACTTCTTTATTGATAATGAGAGAAGGTAACACGGGCAACATTTTCATTATCATAACATTGATCTTGATCACAGAACTGAACACAGAGGATTGAGATCTCAGTGCAAGCATTCACAATAACCAGGATGCGAATTCCACCTACGGCCTGCATTGTCACCCGTGCTGCAGGAGCGCTGTGTCGGAAGACCCCTGACTCTGCAACCCCATATTTTGAAAATGTCTTCTCACATGTCACATTTTCAGTCTGGGGTGTCAGGTTATATTAGGAGTCGCAACGAGCAGGCCCCAGAAGTAGTGAGGGGATGGAAGTGGGCTGGGCGCGGGCAACTCAATGACCTACAAAAACATGCCCTCAGAAAGGCCCATTTGAGAGGTCAGTCGCCTACGGTCAACTTCCTGTTTCTCGGAGGAGATGTCATTTCCTTGTCAGGTGAATGTGAGCAATGTAAAATTTGTCCATCTGTTAGCTGACCCTGGAATGGATGGCCCATCAACCTCCTCATTAACATTTAGACAGAGAAGTGAGCAACCTGTCTCCACCTCCTCCAAAATAACACGGGTAGGTTTTTTTTGTAGGAGTGTGTATGAGCACAGGACCAAGTCTCACCTACAGCCCTAATGAATACACTTTGAGTACACTTGTCACATTGCAGAAATCATAGTTGAGCACTTCTAAAATATCTTTACTTGCACTTGTATATGATAGTGTGTGTTTATACACAACAGAGCTCCAAAGGAATGGTGAAGATTTGAATCATAATAATGAGGGCAGCATGCTGAGGTCCACCTCGACATGATGCCATCAGAAGCAAGGTCATTAGCTGTTTTGTGATGCTTTGAACAGCTTCTTTATTTTCTTCTGTATCACATAAGATTTCAAATGTCAGAGATTAAAAGACTGAGATACTCTTTGTGTAGCCACCTGGGGTGATCATTGCCCAGACACAAAATGGAAGATTGCAAGGACTGCAGGGAAAATTGGACAGGTTGTAAAAAGCAAGCAGCTTGCAGAATGCTTGTATATTTGGACTGCTACAGAAACCAGTTTGGCTGTTGCTGAAACCAGACAGCGCTATGAAAAGAAACAGTTAGCATATTAATGAGGTGATACCGGGCGATCCCCAGGCACAAAAGACACAAGTTAACACTAATCGATACATTGGATGGAAGGCCAGACTTTTCGGCGCCAAAGAAGCCCAAAACAATGAGTCCCAAGAACCGCCCCAGTGATCGAGTGACCGCCCCGCTATTGGGGAATTCAAATCAATCGATTGGGAGGAGACTCAATCGATTACAAGAGTATGAGGGTCCGCCCAGGTGGGCACAAGACCCTGAGAGGAGTATAAAGCAGAGAACCCGACCCCAGCTCGCTCTCTCTGCCAGCCTCTCCTCGACCAGCTCTCTGCCAGCCTCTCCTTGACCAGCTAACCCTCCCAGCAAAACACCATTGCAGCAGAAGAACCTTGTGGAGGAGAGGTCTGGAAAAGCAGCCGCCAACAAGTAAGTGTCACAACGCACGCTACGGGAATAGAAACTCCTGCCCCCTTTAGACCATAACCACTGGAAGCCTGCGGACCCTGGACAAAGCTAGAAGCCGTTGTTCCCTGATCCGGCAGTCCCCTTATCCAGGTAAGTATTTGGCCTAGTAGTGGTAGGATTAGCCTAGTCTTATAGTTTATGTGCATGATTAGTAAATTACTGTAATATAATAAACGTGTCTTGTTTGAACTTACTAATTGGTGTATGGTTTTATTGCTTTGAACTTGACCTTGAAACTTGTGGTGGTATCTTAACGATACCTGGCGACTCCAAAGCTAAGTAACAAAACAGAGCCAAATTGAGTGTTAAGCACACTCACCCAGAATGAGCAACACTTGTATCTTGCATTGTCCATCCAAACTTGACTATAAGGGAGGCTCAATGATCAGACACCATCAACAAATGCTGGGCAAGAGGTGCATCTCAAGCATAAGTGCTGAATGCAAGCTATTCATCTGCACTACTAAATGTAGGCATCGGTGATCAAGAAGTCACCTATGCTCCATGTAATACTGCTCATATGCTGTCCTGACTACTTTGGCTGTAATTGCCTTCCAGTTGTCGCCGGATGTTGTTTATGTGGGAAGAAGAGGTATATGAAAGCCAGGAATGTTACAATTCAGAAACCGGACAATTGGCCGGAATGGGTAGTGCGCAAGATCTTTCGAGGAGCTGTTGTTGTACAGTTATGTGCTCCTCATGCGCAGGATGCATTATTTGCATTTATGCTATACCATACAATCAGCATGTATAAAGTTTAAAGTCATGTCACTTTCAGCATTGTGACCATGGTTTGATTATGGACGAGGTGGCAGCTTTGGTGCCTCATTTTCAGGAACTGGCATCCATGTGAGGGGCCAGGTTGTAAATGGCACATTACCATGCATGTTTACAATCTGATGAGGCCCATGGTTATGATGGTGATGGTTGCAGCAATTTGAATATGACTGAGTCCAACTCTTTGATTCTGAGTTTCCTCTTTATGGAGAATGAGCAGTCCCTTGAGTAAGTGTGGTGAGTATGTACAAGATTCCTTTGGTGGACGTTGCTCACAAGGGACTAGTTGATGGCAATTGTGAGATTGGAGGACCTCATAAGAATCTATTTTGCCCAAGGTGATGATCTCCTCCTCTACAGTGTCAGCTCTGGCTATATGGGGTGTGCTTACCAGCTATACTAGTGGTTTCCTCATCCAGTTCTGTATTGTCAGAATTGACAGAGGTTTCCTCCTTCTCTTCAAGGCCTGTGGCCTTGTAGTTATTGGTTTGTAAACCTCTTTGCTACTGACTGGGATATACTAGACCAGGGTGGGCAAACTTTTCCGTGCAAGGGCCACATTCAGAAATTCACAATTTTAAAGGGCCGCATAGTATATTAAGTAAAATAATTAATATTTAAAATAGTCAAAATAAAAGGTTTTTAAAGAAAAAAAAGCAATTAATTTTTATTAATTAATATTTTAAAGTAGAAACTTTACATGAAACACATTTATTTGAAAAAAAAGTAACTCAGTTTAAAAAAAAAGCAATTAATTTTTATTAATTAATGTTTTAAAGTAGAAACTTCACATGAAACACATGTTGTGCCGAGCAATGATCACCCTACTCAAGTCAACGTATCCACCCTATACCAGTAACCCAACAGCCCCCACATTAACCTTAAAATTAAAAAAAAAAATCTTTTTTTTTTAATGGCTTGATCTTGGTGGGCCACATAAAGACCTTTGGCGGGCCGCATAAAGACCTTTGGCGGGCCGCATGCGGCCCGCGGGCCGTAGTTTGCCCATCCCTGTACTAGACCCTGACAGGTCTCCTGATAAGCCCTGGAAAGAGGCTAGGAGCAATCCACTGTTAACCTCACAGCCAGGGCATGGGGACCGATGGAGTGTGGTGCATATTGTTGCTGGACAATGCAATATATGTCTGTCACCACCTCACGGCTTAACCTCACGCTCCTTTGGTACTGGTTCTCTGCCATATTGAGGGAGGAAGTTCCAGGTTTGTACACTCCTCCCACAGAGTTGTCTCTTCTGGTCCTGACTTTCCTCCTCCTTTCTGGTGGGTGTGCGTGCCACAGCCTCTTCCATGTGATTAATCCCCTTCTAGCCTAGGAATGCTCATGGTGACTGGCTTCCATGGCCTCTATGTGTGAAAGTGCAATGCCCATCTTCCTTTACAAGAATTGCAATGCATTCTTCTCATGCACAAACCTCTTAGTGGCACCTGGGTGCGCAAGTCAGTACGGGCAGCAACAAAAAAATGCCCTGCAAGTCTATCAGCCCCACCCACTACTTCAGATCACTAGCATCCTCAGGATTTTGATTTTATTCATTTTGCACTCTTCTGCTCCCTTAGCTGAATACAAAACAGGTAGTATTGAGGTTGTAAAAATTAAATTTGGTGGCAGCCCACATAAAGAGATCTTAGTTTAGTTTGGTCAAAGTTTGGTAGGTTTTAATGATCAGCTTAATGAAGAATAGAGAGGCAGCAAGGTAATGAGATTTTGGAAGAGTGTATTAGCCTCAGCAGCTGAAAGCATTTCCATCAATGATGAAGTAAAGGGAATCAAGACTGCACAAGAAGCCAGAATTGGAGTTTCCACTTGAAGAATGAGACGAGATCTATTTGAGATATTTAAGATGATAAAAAATACTGACAAAGTAGATTTAGAATGGATTGTTCTTTTTGTGGGGCAATCTAGAGCAAGAGGGAATAGTTTTAGGATAAGGAATAACACATTTAAAATGCTGGGACATTGAGTAAATTTGCCAGCTGCCAGGACACTGAGTAAATTTGAGTAGGTGATACACATATTTGTTATTAGTCACGGTTTGAAGGGTTATGGGGAAGGGGCAGGAAAGTGGAGGTGAGGCGGAGAAGAGATCAGCAATTATCATATTGAATGGCAGGGCAGAGCTCGAGGGATTGAATTGCCTTATCCAACTCTTAGATCTCATTCCATCCTGCTCTGCCATTTTCAAATCCTGATGTTAACACCTATACTGGAATGGTGCCTGTTGGTGTGCCTTCTGCTGTTGACCCCCATTGGGAAAGGGGAGGGAAGTCAGGCTCCTCCGGAAGATTTCCAGACAACTACATCCTGTGAGAATGGCGGCTTGTGGGGAGGGGAGTGGGGAGGGGGCTCTTATGTCTAATGTTGTGAATCCCCCCTCCCTGGCAGTGATATCTCTCCTCTTTTCCCCTCCACCGTCTGTTCAATAGAATCACTCTCCAGTATCTCAACACTCCCCCCACTTCCACATTGTTCACAGTGGTATCTCCCAGTAAACACCCCCCCCCCCTCCATCCTCCTTTTCGATCATCGCTTCTAAAACCTTCATCTAAGTTCTTGTAGCTCCAATAACAAGAAATAGTTCCAAATGTGGTCTACTGCAGCACTTAAAAGGTTCTGAGTGCAGCCACACATAGTTATTATTAGCTCACTTGATAAACAATATTGTACCGAAGTGGTGAATATTTTTCATGTTTCAGAGTGCAATTAAAATAACCTTTCCTTTCTGTGCAGTTAAAAAAAATTGCATTTCATCTTCAGCAGATTACTCACAAAATCACAATGCAAAACCAGAGTGAGTCCAGCTGTTGCGAGCGTCGGTAACCGGCTACAGTTCTGTCTTTTCCTCAATTCCCCACACTGTTAAGCAAAGTTTGTGAAGCATGTTCTGGGATGTGGGGGAATGGAGTCATCGGGGGAAGGGGAACGGAGGGACATGGAGATTGTGAGTGCCCATTGGGCTCGCAAGCCAGCGCCCATGCCCGATGAGCTTGCTGCATGGTGGGATTGGAGGCTGATTGGTACTGCCTATGCCCATTGAGCCTCGGCATTCAAATACTGTACTCACCGAAACATTCCTTCAGCAGGCTATGGCACACTTGCACTGTTGCCGTGGCACATCAGTTGAAAACGTCTGAGCTCATCCATCCTGTTGAGTTTTTCACATGAAGAATAATCGCTTGGATAAGGTGTGAACATTCTTTGTGAGACCCAGTAAACTATTTCCCAGCTATGCATTCATAAGGGAAGGGGGGAGAAGAGATTTGCAGGCAAATGCTACCATAAAAATATTGCATTGCATATCTAACCTTTGCAGAGTTGTCAAACTGTAAGTGGTAGTTATGAAAGTGGGAATCAATTCCACTTCCTCCCAGTCCCACACTTTGAGTGGGGTGCATGGGGCCTCTACATTGGGAGGATAACAGAGGACATACAAGTGTTGAACATTTTCAATCTTAACAAGCTGGTTGTTAAGATATAAATATTAGATACCCTGACACAATTTATACCTTACACTGGAAGAGTTGATGAGGCGCAAGCTCTGAATCTTTTACAAGAAGTGTCAGCATGAAGAAGCAATCAGCCATATGCTGTTTCGTGATTAATGAATTCGACACAATTAAACTTTTTCTTATTTAGTTAAGCTCAAGACAACTTGCTGCATAAAGTGGATACGTTTGCTTTACTGTAGGTTTAATTAGGAATCTAATTCTCTCCCCCTCACCCCCCAACAACAAAATACAGAGATGGGATTGGTCTTGTGATGGAATTAAATTATTCAGAGTTTATTTTGGACAAACTGTTAAGGTGTCAAACAGCCTTTGGTGATGTTGCAAGCTTGAATGGTGCCCAGCATGCCCACTCTATTTCAACACATGTTTCACAATCTCTGCCAAATGCCAATCCCACCACCAGAGAATTGAATGGCTCCCGCCCACCTACGATTTCCACAAATCTCTCTTGCAAGAAGAATACGATTACAATGTCTTGGGTGATAACCTTCCTGTATCAAATTTAGGCTAAGCACCAATGGTATATATGCCAATCAAAGAGAGCGATATTCAGCTTCCTAAAGCTAGAAAAGTTGTGGCAGTGTGCACAACTTGACCTTTTTCTGGTCCCAGATATCATCTTAATGTTTGGATAACAAAGAGGCATGAGGCCCGTTCATAGAATCATAGAATCCCGACATTGCAGAAGAAAGCCATTCAGCCCATTGAGTCTGCACGGACCTTCTGAAAGAGCACCTACACAGTCCCACTCCCTGCCCTACCCCAGAAACACCATAAACCCACCTAACCTTCATATCGTTAGACAATAAGGGGCAATTTAGCATGGTAAATCCACCTAATCTGCACATCTTTGGACATCTTTGGACTGTGGGAGGAAACTGGATGGTCTGGAGGAAACCCACGGCAGACACGGAGAGAATGTGCAAACTCCACACAGATAGTAACCCAAGTTCAGAATCGAACCCGGGTCCCTGGCCCTGTGAAGCAGCAGTGCTAACCAGTGTGCCGCCATGCTGCCCTATGAGTTCTCATAGAAACAATCGTGGCTCCCTCCCACCTCAGCTTGAAAAATGCAAAATCACCCAATTCCTCTCCCATTTGGATATTATTCCCTCCAAAAAAGCACTCAAACATAAACAAAGGGAACAATCCCAGTCCTTACTGTCGCCACCGAAGTTGGCCATTCCCTAAATACAAAATGGAGGAATGCAAAGCTTACAGGTTAAAATGGACAATGTTAACACAGCACAAGCAGGCTGCACCAAGCCAATGTGTATTCTGTCTGCTAAGAGAGCAGACAGCACCGAAACGAACATTCCGCATACTAATGAGGCAATCTCCGGAATAGTTAACATAGCAATGGAACGATCCCAGGGACAATGGACACAAATAGAGAAGTGATTGTAACAGTGTATGGGAAACCCGACACCCCGGCACCAGCGGGGTCCGAAAACAAAGCACCTGAAAGCCCGCCCAGTAGCCAAGGAACAGCCTCAGTATTGGGGGGGGATTCAAACATATCGATTGGGAAGAGACCCAATCGATTCCCAACAGGAAAAAGGGTCTGCCCAAAAGGGCGCGAAGCCCTAGGACCTATAAAAGACAGGTCCCACACATAGTTCGTTCTTCTTAACCAGCCCTCCTCTCTGGACCAGCATTGCCAAGAAGACCTTGAACGAGAGAGAGGAGAGGTTTGGGACAGCAGCCGCCAGCAAGTAAGTCTCACAACGATCGCTACCAGAGATAGACACTCCTGACCCCTTTTAACCCGTACCAACCTGAAGTCTGCAGACCAGAGCAGAGCAAGAGGCCTTGTCCCCTGATCCGGCAGTTCCCTTTAAGATACGTATTGGTTTATTTAGCGGTAGGAATAGTTTAATCCTCTTAGCGTGTGCATGGGTAGTATTATAATTGTATTATAATAAACTCAGTTGTTTGAACTTACTAATTGGTGTATGGTTTTATTGCTTTAAACTTGACCTTGAAGCTTGTGGCGGTATCTTAACGATACCTGGCGACTCCAGAGCTAAGTAACGAAACAGAGCCAAATTGAGTGTTAAGCACACTCACCCAGAACGAGCAACATTACCTCGCCAGACCAAAGTTGCTTGTCTGGCCATTATTTTCTCTGAATGGAATGGGCCCGACATTTGAACTTTCTTTTTAAATGGTTTCAAAGAATGTACTTGAATCAAATTGCACTTTTTCTCAAAGCAGTTTTCACCCCAAAAGTGGATGGGGAGGTTCCAACAAACTGATGGGGAAAACAACTAAGGAAATCACTGTCCTTCAACTTCCTCTTGTGAAAGTAAGTACTCATTTTGGATTGAAATTCAAAGCAGCTGCTTATCCTTCACTACCCCACCAAAGTGGTTATGTGTGAGGCTGGCCCAAGCAGGATGTTGAGTGGTGGTGGCACTACTACTGAGCACAAACCTGCTCTCAACCTCTCCTCATACCTGCGCACTTCACATCAAACATGTGGTTAACTAATAGGAGCAGGAAACACAGATGATTTTTCCTCTCAAATGCTCCGATGCTAATTGCGGCAAGCCACACTGCAAAACATTATCAGCACTTCATTATTCATCACCAGATGTACGCAACTGTTGACAATAACAACCAAGTGCCTGCACTATCAAGCAGCTTAATCTAGAAAGAACAGTCTCCTTTTTCAATCAAGTATGACCAGACAAGTGGGTTTTAGGGCTTGAATATTTACTCAAGTTCCTGACAGTCAAGTTGAACAGTTAAAGTTCATTGCAATCAGGATTCTTTGCAAGTTTACCAAGTCCCAGAGAGCAACTCTTTCACGGAAATATGGTTTCATGGTAGCCATGTCATTAGATTTTTTTTTCCAGCAGCCTTGATCCCTGGCATCATAGAACCATAGAATATACAGTGCAGAAGGAGGCTATTCAGCCCATAGAGTCTGCACCGGCCCTTACAAAGAGCACCCTACTCAAGCCCACATCTCTACCCTATCCTTGTAACCCAGTAACCCCAACATAACCTTTTTGGACATGAAAGGCAATTTAGCATGGCCAATCCAACTAACCTGGATATCTTTGGCATGTTGGGGAAGATTTCACTGCTCCTGTACCAGTGATGTTTGATCACAATGAATACGGGAGATTCAGACGAGGTGGAGTCGTGCACCTAACAGAGAGCATCCAATTATGCAGGCACTCAGAAATTTAAATGTCTGGAAAAATCAGGGAGTTTCCATTCTGAGCATTAGCACGACAAGGTTTTGTATGCAGTGTGGAATATTAAGTATTAGTTTCATCGGAGCTGTATTGCCCTGGATTTAAAAAAAAGAAACCGCTGGAACTGCAAAGAGACGGGGTAGAATTTTACCATTTTTTGGCAACGTGTCGCCTCGGACGGGAAAAGAGGAGGGTCGCCCACCTGCTGCATTTTTAAACTGATGGACAATAAAAGTGTGAGGGGTGGGTCCCACATCGTAAAACTAGTGGGGTGGACTCTGAATGAATCTGCCCCGCCAGCAACTTAAGTTTTTGAAAGACTGGGTGACTTTTTAAAAGTATAAAAATAGAAACAACTGCCTCACTCGCACCAGGAATCTCCTCCATTCTGTCCCACGAGGAACTCAACCCCCTTCTCCGGCCACAGAACTTTGTCCCACCCCCCACTGTGGAGCTCCCCATCTCCGCCCACCTCGGCACTTCCCCCATGGACCCCTGTCGCCCACCACCACGACGGAAACATCCACCCTCCACAATTGAACGCCGTTCCCTCACACACCGCCCCTTTACAGCATTGCCAATTTGATTTAAAATGGCAGCAGAAGTCACTTGTCCTGCAAATTGGCCAGGTTTCGTGAAGCCCCTGAAAGTGGAAAAGGCCCTGCCATTGGGGATTTTGCCGTGTTTGTCATGAGTAAACGGTAAAAGGGTGCAAAATCTTGCCGCAGTGATCTCGTTTCCCGATTTCCCCTGCCCCTCGCCGGTTATGTAACTAGATTCCCACCCATTTTAATGAATTTGCATGTTATTAAATAGCCTCCCTGTCACATGATTTCCCCCCTCACTGAATATTCACAACAGCTTAATCAAGATGGGAAACAGTCGAGGGGATGCCGCCATGGGTGCCAAGTTGAGTGCAGCCCCCAAGAGAGAGGGACATGCCTGGGCGATGCCCTGGCGCTGCATCTGAGCACAGGCTGGCACTGTCAAGTTGCTCTCTGAAATGGCCTAAATCAGTTCAAGGGCAATTAGGGATGGGAAATTAGAATGCCCACATCCCGTAAATGAATTAAAAAATGACCTGTACAGTGAATTCCAGTAATCACATTCCACCACTCATTAGTATCATACAATTCTGAAGACTTAAGTATGTACAATCTCTCTGGTGCATTCACGTGTTTAGTCTCCTCCTGAATACATGATGGTTCTTGAAAGAGGATCTGTCGAACTTGAATTATGTTGTTGGCTTCTATGACTGCAAGGTCTGCATGTATAAATTAAATCTGAACCACCGGCCGGCTGAAATTGAACATAAACAGTCGGAACAGATACGAAAAAGAAAACGCCTTTTTAATTACCTACATATTGAGGATGTAGAGAACAATAAAGACATCAATATTATAATGACAGACTGATTAAAATCCTTGTTGTTGTATAATATGACCCAAGCAAAATCATAGCAGTTTACAGCATGGAAGGAGGTCATTTAGTCCATTGTATCAATGCTTGTCTTTAAAAGCCACTTTTCCACTGTCAGCTTTACCGGGACTCAAATCTTTATCCAATTTCCTCTTATAGAATGAAAGATCATCAGCTTCAACCATTCCTTTTCACACCGAATTTCAGGCTCTCTCAACTCCCAATGTGAAGCAACTTCTCTAGATTGCCCTCCTTTAATGGGATCTTATGTCCATCTTGCTCTCGTAATAGGGGATGCATTTGCCAAATGGGTTTAGTAAAGGTAGCTATAGACCTTTTATAGTTATATTGGAGGGCTTTGCCTCTAAAAATGGATGTTCTGTCTAGTATCTGCAATTAAAACACTCATTAATCCCAAAGAAAGTCTTCAGAAAAAAGATGTTATGATCTCCATATGGACTGGCAACTTTGAAAGAGGAATTTGGAATGCATCAAGGTTTCACATTTTGAAACTTTTGCTGCATCAACAACTAAACATTTGACTTTTGTAGGTAACTTATACTTTGGAAATAAATGGTTCCTTTTTACTTATCACACACCACACTCTCCAAGGAATTATGCTTTTATTGCCAACAGTTCACAGGTTTGCAGCTTCCAATCGATTGTTTCCTTTTTACTCACCCCCAGCTGGGTAACTTTTAGTTCCAGAACCGTATCTCATGTGTGAGAGTTAGACTGTGACGTTGTCACTCCAGTTTCAAGCTGGGCAAATCTTCCAGTCTCCTTTCAGTCCTCATGAACTCACACTAATCTGCACACCAGACGCCAGATCCCTTGAGACTGAGAGGCACACAGCAATGGATAGCCCAAAACAAGACTCAACCCCCGACTCACCAGCTCCCAGTTGCATGTACCTGGGTCCCCCGTGTTCTGTCAGGTTTCATCTCTGCAATTGGTACCCTGGAAGGTGATGGCGATCTGAGTACTCACCTCCATATCCCTTTTGGAGGTGAGCTTTTTATACAGCAGTTGCAAATCGAACCAGCATGATGCCTCGCTGGTGCCCGGTGAATATCCAGTGAGGGTGGAGGTTTTGGCAGGAGGGCTTGCTAATTAAATGCTGATGTTTTGAAATGAGGTTCAAAACCTTCCGTGGCGTGATTCCCATTATGTCAGTGGTGAGGTGCCTGTAAAATCAGAAAACGCAATCTCGCCGGCGAGAATCCCGTTTTACGATTCTCGCCATATTATGTACCCACGTCGCTGTTCTCACTGGCAGTGAACGCGGTCTGAAAATCGTCCCTGTGCGTTAGCAAGCCGAGAACCAAACTGTGCAAGAATATGTAATGATCACATGGTAAAACTTTCAAAACCACTTCAATTCAGCTCAAACGGAGTCAGCCCAAATGGAGTGATACAAGCCGTTATCTCCCAGTTCTCTTGGATCACAAATAAATGATCACAATTAGAAAGAGAGGAGAGACTGGGGGGAGAAAGAGAGAATGGAGAGAGAGGGGCAGAGAGACAAAGAGCAAAGGAAAGAAAGAAAAAGACAGGAATAAAATGGAAGGGACAACTATATCACTTGAAATTATTTCCCCTTTGAGGGAAGTAAGTTGGTTTTATGGTCAGTTCCAACATCGTGGAGGAGCATGGAAAATCAGGAAATGTGATCTCGCCGGCAGGAATCGTGTTTCCTGACACTCGTGGGTTTTTGCACCCACGTCGCCATTCCCACTGACGACCAACTTGGGCTCAAAATTCTGCTCATAAGCTTCGTATCTACTCAGAAATGTTAACCGTTGATCCTTCCTTCCTTTCATCTTGGACGTAGGTGGATACTTGATTGCAAAAATGTTTACAACTTCATATTTATAACATCTATCTGGAACTTTGGTGACTCAGGGTCTCCTGCTGTGGTTCCAAAACTTCCCAATGCCCAGTTTGGTCATAGGATAAGCAAGGAAGGCCATGAGCTCTGAGGCAGCAATGGTGGCTGTGGAACAGAAGTTCAGATTTTACAGGCCTGGGATAGGTAGCAAGGCCCCTCAAATGTGCATGATGTTGTTTCTGACCTGTGGGCATGGTCTAATCCAATGAGATCTGAAGTCTGACTGTGAACACCTCGCAATAGCCTGAAAAAGAGTAGGTGTCTCAGTTGATTTTTGCGCCTGTATCCCCCCCCCCCCCCCCCCCCCCCCCCTCACCCCCCGCCACAACCACCAACTCTCCCCCCACTTACCTCTAATTTTCACTCTGGGTTTGCACTGAGTGTGAAGGATTAAAATGGGGTCACAGCAAAAAAAGGATGGGAAGCAGTGGCCTACTCATCACTGACTCACAAAGTGCTGTCAATGTCCACAGGCATAAAAACCCTTGCACTTCCGTCTCAATAAAACAATCTGAGCCTTCCTCAGTTATTTAACAATTAAAGCACCCAGCCTTACTGTCAGGCAGCTTCCAGCGCTGGTTACATGACCCCTTTCATTGACCCTACATTTAAAGTGACAGTTCTAAAAGATAGCAATGTCATAAATCAAAAGATGCAACCCTAAACCATAATAATATTTGGAACCACAAAATTGTAACAAAACTCACAGAATGATGGATAGCACTGAACATTAAGTGTCTTTGATTATTTTCAGTAACTCATTGAAATTGAAAACCAGCATCCGAAAGCTGTCTATGGTGGAGAAATATTGGAATAGAGACATGAAAGGTGGGAGATGGTATGAGCGTGAGATTGCTTCAAGGTTTGGATCTCAGCTCATTAAAACAGGCAGCGCTCGATGTTAAAAAGCTTTGGGCTTGCAATCTCTATGCATACCATAGCCAAATAGGGCCAGGAGTGTTTCCTGTGCTGGGAGGACTAACTCTGAGGACCGCACAACTCCATCTATTACAGAATCGTCTAAAAATAAGGCCCCTTCGGGGGATGGTGGGAAATAGCTGAAAAACAAGGAACTAATTTATTCAGTGCCTCGTTGATGTTAAAAAATAAATCTCTTGATAATGAAAATAGTTTAAGGCGATTCTCAAAAGCCCACAAAGGAGGATGCTGGCACAATGGCAGGGACATATTGGTTAGTCATGGCATGAATCAAATCCAGCCTCCCGGATTGTCTTGATCCACAACAGTTCGCCTACCGCTGCAACAGGTCCACAGCAGACGCTATCTCCATGGCCCTGCACTCTACCCTGGAACAACTAGATAACAAAGACACCTATTTCAGACTCCTATTAATCGACTACAGCTCAGACTTCAACACCATCATTGCTACGAAACTCATCTCCAAACTCCGTGGCTTGACCTCGGCTCCTCCCTCTGTGACTGGATCCTGAACTTTCTCACCCACAGGCCACAATCAGTAAAGATAGGCAACAACACCTCCTCCACGATCATCCTCAACACCGGTGCCCCACAAGGCTGTGTCCTCAGTCCCCTACTATGCTCCTTATACACCTATGACTGTGTGGCCAAATTCTCCTCCAACTCGATTTTCAAATTTTCTGATGACACCACCGTAGTGGGTCAGATTTCAAACAATGACGAGACAGTACAGGAATGAGATAGAGAATCTGGTGAGCTGGTGCGACGACAATAAGCTCTCCCTCAATGTCAACAAAACAAAGGAGATTGTCATCGACTTCAGGAAGCATAGTGGAGAACATGCCCCTGTCTGCATCAATGGGAATGAAGTAGAAAGGGTCGAAAGCTTCAAGTTTGTAGGTGTCCAGATCACCAACAGCCTGTCCTAGTCACCCATGCTGACACTATAGTTAAGAAAGCACACCAACGACTCGACTTTCTCAGAAGACTAAGGAAATTTGGCATGTCAGCTATGACCCTCACCAACTTCGACAGATGCATCATAGAAAGCATTCTTTCTGGTTGTACCACAGCTTGGTCTGGAGCCTGCTCTGCCCAAGACCACAGGAAACTACAAAAGGTCGTGAATGTAGCCCAGTCCATCACGCAAGCCAGCCTCCCATCCATTGACTCTATCTATAAGTCCCGCTGCCTCAGAAAGGCAGCCAGCATAATTAAGGACCCCATGCACCCCGGACATACTCTCTTCCACCTTCTTCTGTCAGGAAAAAGATACCAAAGTTTGAGGTCACGTACCAACCGACTCAAGAACAGCTTCTTCCCTACTGCCATCAAACTTTTGAATGGACCTACCTCGTATTAAGTTGATCTTTTCTCTACACCTTGCTATAACTATAACATTATATTCTGCAGTCTCTTCTTCCTTCCCTATGTATGGTATGCATTGTTTGTACAGCATGCAAGAACTTTTCACTGTATACTAATATATGTGACAATAATAAATCAAATCAAATCTTCGCATATTTAAAATCTGGATAGAAGGATTTGCCAAGCTTCTCCAAAAACAAATATAAAAGTAAAGTACTGTGAATATTGGAAATAAAAACAGAAACATTTTGAACGTGACATGTTAGGTGGACTTTCAGACCAAGTGCCATAGCAGGGATGAGCATGTGGAGTATTTCCCGATGCAGTGGCCGAGGAGAAATCACAGATCACAGAATTTACAGTGCAGAAGGAGGCCATTCGGCCCATCGAGTCTGCACCAGCTCTTGGAAAGAGCACCCTACCCAAGGTCAACCCTATCCCTATAACCCAGCAACCCCACCCAATACTAAGGGCAATTTTGGACACTAAGGGCAATTTATCATGGCCAATCCACCTAACCTGCACATCTTTGGACTGTGGGAGGAAACCGGAGCACCCGGAGGAAACCCATGCACACATGGGGAGGATGTGCAGACTCCGCACAGACAGTGACCCAAGCCGGGAATTGAACCTGGGACCCTGGAGCTGTGAAGCAATTGTGCTATCCACAAGGCTACCGTGCTGCCCCTGCCAAATCTTTGGCCCCGGCCTCATTAATCACCCACCCAAGGGTATGCCATATTCAGTGGTGGGGCAGGCCGGCTTTTTTTTTAATTTAGAGTACACAATAAAACAAAAATTCCAATTAAGAGGCAATTTAGCATGGCCAATCCACCTATTCTGCACATCTTTGGGTTGTGCGGGTGAAATCCATGCAGACACAGGGAGAATGTGCAAACTCCACACGGACAGTGACCCAGAGTTGAGATCGAACCTGAGATCTCGGCCCCGTGAGGCAGCAATGCTATCCACTGTGCCACATGCTGCCCCGGGACCGGCCTGTTTGGCGCGTGGTCTGTTGCAATGCCTGGGTGCCAAATTGAAAATGCGCTCAACATCACTGACCCACTGCTGAAGAAAGAGGGTGGACCTCCTGAATATATCGATGGATCACCGGGAGCATTCTGAGACCGGAAGATGGATCTCCTGAGAACAAAGGTGGATCGGCAGGAACATCCTGAGACTGGAAGATGGATCCCCTCCAGGAAACCTGGGGCGGGATTCTCCAACCCCCGCTGGGTCGGAGAATCGCTAGGGGGGGTGGCGTGAATCCCGCCTCCGCCGGCTGCCGAATCCTCCGGCACCGGGGATTTGGCAGGTGTAGGAATCACGCCGCACCAGTTGGCGGCAGCTGGCAGCGACCCCTCCGGTGATTCTCCAACCCACGATGGGTCGAGTGGCCGCCTGTTTTTGGCCAGTCCCGCCAGCGTCTGTTACACCAGGTATTTGCTGGCGGGACCTGGCTGCCCGAGCGGCCTCCGGGTTCCTCCGGGGGGCGGGGGGGGGGGGGGGGGGGAATCTGGCCCCGGGGGGTGCTCCCATGGTGGCCTGGCCCACAATCGGGGCCCACCGACCCGCGGGCATGCCTGTGCCATGGGGGCACCATATTGTTCCGCACAGCTGCTGTGGTCCTCCACGAGGGCCGACACGGAGATGAACCCCCCTGCGCATGCGCTGGGATGACGGCAGCACACGCTGGCGCTCCCGCGCATGCACCAACTCGCGCCGGCCGGCGGAGGCCCTTTGGCACTGGTTGGTGTGGCGCCAAGCCCCTTCCCCGCCAGCCGGCGTGGTGCAAACCACTCTGGGGCCAATCTAGCCGCTGAAGGTGCAGAGGATTCCGCACCTTTGGGGAGGCCCGACGCCGGAGTGGTTCACGCCACTCCTCGGTGCCGGGACCCCCGCCCTGCAGGGTAGGAGAGAATCCCGCCATTGACCTGGATGGTCTACATGCGGATGTTCCTGACCCACTGCTCTGGTGTTCCAGGATCCAGTTTTTCAGGCAGCCTCCAGCTAAATCTCGAGAGGCAGACCCAGCCGGCATCGCAGAGAATCTGGCTTGCGACTTTGGGTCTTCGTCTTCATCCCATTAACAGGATGTCATTGAAGTCCATCCTGTCCTCTGGTGGGCTTTTTGATCCTCTATCGCAGGCAGCAGCAGAAGATCCCGTTCTAAATTTGCGTAGCGTAAAACTGATTTCTGGCCCCGCTGACATATTCACCCATCATACCCACCATCTAATACACTGATGGGGATTGGAGAATTCCGCCCCTTAACTCTGTTTCTCTCTCCATAGGCACTCAAAGATCAACATTTTCTGATCAAATTTCCTGAACATACAATTTGGAAAGCCCTTTTTAAAGTACCAGGGAACGATGAGTAATGGGCAATGTTCAGCTCCGTCACATATTTCTGTGGTTAAATGGTCAAGTTAGGCCTATAAAAGATAAAATAGGCATTTGGAAGCTTTGATAAGCAGCACCTAAAGAATAATTCCAAGATGCCATGGTTTAGGATGAAGTAGACGGAACTGAGGGGGGTAGGTGAAAATACGAAAATCAAGGCATTTCAACTCTTTCCCTATGAAGTTATTCAGCTCATGATCTAAAAAAAAATAGGTAGTCCGCTTATTTGCTACAACACAATCACATTTAAGCAAAATAGAAAATGCTGCACTTTCCATGTATTGAATGGAAAATGTGAGGCATTGCTTTGTCATCATGCACTTACCTTGTGGGATGATAGAAAATGGATCAAGAAAAACAACTCTTTATGTAAAGCAAATGTTAACTCTTTATGTTACTGGCAAAGATCAAACCAGCTAGGTTATAATGCAAGTTCACAAAAAGGAGGGTAAATGAGAAAAAAAAGTATCCGAGGTACTAATTACTGGTCAATACTCAGTAAATCGTCCTCCTCCTACTAACTCTGCATGTCTGACATCAGTTAATTTGGTGATATTACTCCCATTTAGTCTAATATAGTGATAACACTCACTATCTAGGCTTTTCCAAGGAGAACTGCCACTTGAATAAGATAGCAGGAGCTTGTGGAACTCAGCTCGGAAATAATTAATATATTTGTGAGCAAAAGAGAAAGGAGAAATCAGATAGATAAGTTGGAAACTTTACTGGTACACATAAATAATTTAACATATACTATTGTGAGTTAAATATAGTTAGCTTGAAATTGTAATATACAGCTTTGTTGTGTAATTCTGCTCTGCTCTGAAATAATATCCCACTGTGTGTGTAACTTCACAGAGCCAAACAAATACAGCTATTTAAACATAATCAGAAGCTTCAAATATCTTAGAAACTACAAGTGCTCAAATGTTGCTTCCTCTTTATTAATGTTTTGAGGGAAGTGTCTCATCAACTCCAAATGGAATTTTCACCATGGACATGCCAAGGAACCTGTCACTCCATATTAAGTTTCTTTCATCTCTGGCAAATACTTTTACATCCGTCACCTGTTGCGCAGCTGAACATCTGGCCATGTTTGCATATTCATGAATAATTATGGTAATTTCCAGCTGCTGGTGAACATTGTTTCGGAGCAAGGTACCACAAAGAACCAGATAAAACGTAGCACTTAAATAAAAGCAAATTACTGCAGATGCTGGAATCAGAAATAAAAACAGAAAATACTGGATGATCTCAGCAGGTCTGACAGCACCTGTGGACAGAGAAGGGAGCTAACGTTTGTCAAAGCTGGAGAGAACGAGAAATAGGTGAGAGTTGTACTGTTGTTGGGGTGGGGGGCTGATCACTGGGGCTGGATAGAGGGCCAGTGATAGGTGGAGATCGTCAAAGATGCCGTGGACAGAAGGAGAAAGGGAATGTCAATGGAGGTGGTCAAGGCTAAGAAGGGTGCTGATAGTAGCACATTAAAGAGATTAGAATATGTTAATGGTGTCATAATATACACACAGGTATATGATGGTGCACAGACAGGCAGTGTTTGACACACAGGATGACCAGTGAACACAGAGAACACAGCAGCCAATCACCAGACAGGATACGGCCACTATAAAGCCAGAGGGCACTAGTTTTTCCGCTCTCTTGGGATCCAGCCTCTGAGACAGTCAGAGCCCGTGAACAGCAACTAGAACATACACCATGTGGTAGTAAGATAGTCTGGTCAGGTTAGCCTCAGGTCTCCAGTCAAGTCAGCATAGTGTCAACCCACAGTTAAAGTATGTATGATAGTTAAGAGTTCACTAAAATCGAGTTGCATTTCTTCAAATGTTGGAAGCCTGTCTCTCTCACTACTGCAGTAAACGCAGTCCTCGCAGACCCAGCTTACCCAACACATCAAATGGCAGAACAAAAGGTGAGCACTGTTTCTTAGGACAACTAGGAACAGGGAACAGATGGCCCAAGTTGGGTGGGGTAGGGTGTGGGAAGGGGAGGAGAATAGTGAATGAAAAACAGATAGATGGGAGAAATGAAAATAAATGGATAGAAATAAAAATAGGATGAATGTGGAGGAGAACTTTGACAATTGTCATCCAGACTTGAGACGTTAGCTCCCTTCTCTCCCCACAGATGCTGTCAGACCTGCTGAGATTGTTCAGTATTTTCTGTTGAACATAGCACTGCTGATCTTATACCTCTCTCATTGCGGCTGCAATCAAGGTTTTTCTAAGGTAAACAAAGGACAGGGGTAGAATTCTTCCCTCGTCATTTGATCAATCAGATGCGACTGGGAAGCATCCCAAGACCAGTTCCTGTGAGGTTACTTCTCAAGCTGTTAGGGATTTGCCAAGGTAGTTGTTTGTAATGGACACACAATTGAAAGGAAAGAAACTCTGCTCCAGCAAATGAAAAATCATTTTCAAGGGACGTAAATATTTGCTATGTCCAAGTGGATTTTGCAGGCATATTTGTGCGTTTGCTCGCTGGCGGTTCAATCCAAAAGGAAACTTAGCCAAAGGTATTGAGGTCCCACAGTGGTTTGGTGATGACAGTGAAGTGATCAACATAATTAAATCCTTAATTTCATAGCTCACTTGTATTCTATATTATTTATCAGTCCAGATTGTTCTGAAAAGCACCTCTTCAGTTTCCAATGCTGGATATTCTGCACATGGAAGGTTTTCAGTTGGCATCTAATTTACTTAGGAATCATATCACGAGCACCAGTCAATTCTTTTGAAGAGACAAGCTGGCCACAAATGAACCTCATACAGAAATATTTCTTAATTAGATTCTGTTGTTTAATGTGCTTTCAATCTCCCCTTCTATTCTACTTGTATACATTTCCTGCACATGTCAACTCCATTTCACTTCGCTTGGCCACTAAAAAGAGGAAGGGTTGCATTTATATAGCGTTCTTAACGACCCCGAGAGGCCACAATGTGCTTCCTAGCCAATTAAGTAATTTCAGTGTAGTCACTGTAGGAAGCGTGACTGCCGATGTGCACTCAGTAAACTCCCACAACCACCAATGTGATGACGACCTGTTCATCTGGTTTTGAGATGTTGATTGAGGGGCAAATATTGGCCAAGATACCATGGAGGCAACTACCCTGCTTGTTTGGAATTTTGTGTGATCTTTTACATCCGCCCAAGCAACCAGGTAGATCATGGTCTAATGTTTCATTCATAAGACAGCCTACTGCACTGGATTGCCAGCCTTGACTTTTGTCCTCAAATACTGCAGTGGCTATAGTTTAGTTAATATTTCACCTCACCTTCTTGGTCTCTGTGTCACTGTGAGAAGATCAACTTTGTTCCTTTGAGAAAATGTGTAGGTTTACAAAGCTCTGTTCATTCAAAAGGCTGTCCTTTAGAGTCCACGGTGTTGAACATTTTCCTTTGGACCCCTCTGTCTAGAAATGCAACACTTCAGGCTGCAAATTTGACCATTCACCCCTGGAGATGTCACTGAAGATATCATCAGAGACTTAGATAGGAGGTCAGGGTGATCAGTACATAATGGAACCTGGGAAAAAGATAATTAATTAAAGCTAAACAAAAATACAACTAAAAGCAAAATACTGCAGATGCTGGAAATCTGAAATAAAAACAGAAAATGCTGGATAAATTCAGCAGGTCTAGCAGCATCTGTGGGGAGAGAAACAGTTAACGTTATGAGTCCAAATGACCCTTCTACAAAACAAAACTACAACTATTTGGTGTAATCAGCCCATATCAGATATCAGATATAATTTCCTTTGGGGCGCTAAAGAATTCTGAAGGCAGAGGGCGGCAGGGTGGCACAGTGGTTAGCACAACTGCCTTCCAGTGCCGAGGACCCGGGTTCGATCTGGCACTGGGACTCTGCCAACAGATGTGTAGCGTAGGTGGATTGGCCACACTAAATTGCTCCTAAATTGGAAAAATAAAAAAAAGAATCCTAAAGGCAGCCAAGATAAGGTTTTGATCTGAAACATTGGATTAGATTACTTTTAGTGCAATATTCCAATTGGTAAAGGATTTGAAGTCTACGCTGGCAACAATTGGCTTGTGGATCACTCAGGTGTTGATTGGCAATTAAATGCCTGCTAGTGCTGTTAATGAGGCTGTACGGCAATTTTCAAGATATTTAACCTAACACCCTCCAGCTGATGTGATGTGTTGGCTGAGAGTTAGTAGGTCACTGCTGAGGATTTTGAGCACTACTTAAATGGTTATTGCAGTTTATTATTTTTAAGAAGACTTATGGTACTCATTGTGAAATTTTCTGGGACATTTTGTCAGGACTTCAACAGCCGAGCGACATTCGCTCTGAGGACTTCATCTAAAATGTGTATGTGCTGCCCTCCACTCCTTCACAAATGTAGCTGGGAGAAAGATCATGGGTGGATTCCTCGGAAACCGGCTGGGCGGCCAACTCCGGCGCGAAGGAGTGGTGTGAACCACTCTGGCATCGGGCCGCCCCGAAGGTGCGGAGTCCTCCGCACCTTCAGGGGCTAGGCTGGCCCCGGAGTGGTTTGCACCGTGCCGGCCAGCACGGAAGGGGCTTGGCGCCATGCCAATCAGCGCCGAAGGGCCTTCGCCGGTGGGCGCAGGTTGGCGCATGTGCGGGAGCGTCAGTATGTGCTGGCGTCATCCCAGTGCATGCGCAGGGGGGGCTTCGTCTCCGCCGGCCATGGTGGACCGGTACACCAGCCCGCGCGGAGGAATAGAATGCCCCCCACGGCACAGGCCCACCCGCTGATCGGTGGGCCCTGATCGCGGGCCAGGCTACCGTGGGGGCACCTCCCGGGGCCAGATCCCCCTGCGACCCCCCGAGGACCCCGGAGGCCACCCGCGCAGCCAGGTCCTGCTGGTAAGTACCTGTCGTAACATACGCCGGCGGGACCGGCCGAAAGCTGGCGGCCACTCGGCCCATCGCGGGCCGGAGAGATGCCGGGGGGGGGGCTGGCAACGGCCCCCGACCAGCGCGGTGCGATTCCCATCCCTGCCAAATCCCCGGCGGTGGGGAATTTGGCAGCCGGTGGGGTCGGGATTCACGCCGCCTGCCGGTGATTCTCCGACCCGGCGGGGGGTGGAGTGTCCCGCCCCATAGACATGATGGGATTCTCTCTTTTTTCACAGGAGGATTTGGGGGAAGGAGGTGAGGCCACAGAGAACACTACTTGTGGTTGCAGCCACCCTGAAATGTTAACTCTGTTTCTCTTTCCACAGATGTTGCTTGACCTGCTAAGTGTTTCCAACACTTTCTGATTTTCTTTCAAATTTCCAGTATCTGCAGCATTTTATTTTCTTATAAGCAGAAGAGATGGTCAAACTGAAGTATGAAGCATTATAGTCACTGCCTCCACATGAATATGACCAGAGTGAAAAGCAGACATAATAACATTGAAAAAAGCACCTTTAAAAGTCAAAAACTAATACTAAACCCAGGGATCTGGAGAATGTTTTCACACATGGTTTCTAGTTCATTTAGAAGTCTTTGCATATAATTACACAGGACAACACTGAAGCCCAAGTGGCCTATGCTGGTATTTATACTTAAAGGAATACAAAAACAGAGCATATAATACAATGTAGATCGACGAAGTTCCTGTTGCCAGGTACATTGCACTGAAATGAAATTGACAAACATAAACCTGGAAATCCTGTAGGAAAACAATGAAGGTGGAAAGGGGAATTGGGAGGACAGCCATCTGGAGAAAGATAAAGATAATTAAAGAGATGAGGGGAAGAGGAAAGGAGGAGAGAAGTACAAGAAAATCAAGAACATTTAAATATTCATGTCCCCGATATCAATAAAGTGTTGAAACCAGAATGGTTCAGCTGACCTGCCTTAATTTACTAAAACTAATCTGTGTCCTGTTTCAAACTTTGATAAAAGCAACAAGCCAAAGGAAAAGTCAATGGCCAAGAGGAATCAGTGACACACGGGTGCTAAAGATGTTGATCGTATTTTCTGGGGCTTGAAGGAGCATGAAGGAAATAAGAGAAAACGGGAAAGCTGTTCGGATCCCAGACAAGAACCCAACTATTTTTAATTTGTAAAACTGTGAGGAAATGTTACTGCACCACAGGAATGGTAACATTAACCAATAGGAATCTTTTACGTTAAAACAAACTTGAATTTAATCACATAATTAACCACATTAACAACAAAGAAATTGCTTTACCGTTAACAGTTACAACAGTTCTGAAGTAAAAGAAGACACCTTAACTTACTTCCTAAACCTGCGACTATATTCCAATTAAGCCAGCCAATATATTTCAAATATCTCATGAATAAAGTTAACAACCAGGGTTTGACTTGCTTTTCACTGTGCAGAATCGTTGGTGAGAGGACCTTTTAGGACCAACTGAAACATTTCCATTGAGGTGAGAGTTCTAGGACCTACTGACTCTTCAAACAGACCTGGTTCCTACCATTAACTACATCATCTATCCCAGAACATAATGCATTCTTTTGTCCATTCTTACAAGATGCCCCTTGACTTGTTTAACGAGGACCAAAACAATAGCCATCATAAATTATCCACACCACAGGAGTCCTTCAAACTTAAACAATATTCCAGTAGCCAGCTATCCATATACAAGTAAATGCTTCTCAAGATCTATCACGGAACACTTCACCTGCAAATCAATGATTACTTCAATTTTATGGCACCTTAATCATTGCTCTAGCAGTCGTATTGTCAGCAAGAATCTTAACCCAGGTTTCATTGACATTACTTGAAAAATATATAAATCCTGAAAAAGACAATTTCTTGCATTCATCACAAAATGAATACATAAACTCACAGAGAAACAGCAAGTATTGATTGATCGGAAGAGAAAAAAAAAAGTTTTTAAGAATAGATCAAGTCAAGTCCATTGCTTCTGAACTGATGAAAATCCCACAAAATGGAGCATTGTCTTTAGTTTTGTGGAAAGTGGTTGATCACTTTTGTGAAGGAAGTTGCAAGTGTATCAGGCGCTAGATTCATAGCAAGTTTGGGAGCCAACTAATTTTGCCCTCGAGGCCTCAGCAATAATGAGCTCAAAAATAGAATAAATTAACACTGATGCTGATGAGTGACCATGCAACATTGAAAACACTGTAAACAATATACCCAAATGTAGCTGCCTGGGCTATTCAACTGGCTGTGCAAATAAGTAAAATGGATTATTTAAAGCTAGAAATAAATAGTGAAGAAAGAATTTGATACCATGAAATGAAGATTAAGTTTCGATTAAAAATGTGGGTTTGGTCTGAATGTTACGACTTAAGCAATCAGCTTCAAATGGAAATTCAAAATTGCAGAGCACAGTACCACATTCCTCAAGGTCAAACTTGGTCTACTATTCTGCATTGCATGGGAAGAAAGTGCCAAATCTGAGCAACAAGTCAACGAGTGTGCAGAAAATTGTTTTTCATCAGCAAGAACTTATCTGGTCAAATTAACTTGAATAATCGCAATTTCTAAACAAAAAGAAAAGTTTATTTGATTTCTAAATTTCGTCTTTTCAAACATTTTCTCCTTCTTGAGTGCTCATATTTGGATTCAGCAGCATATTTGGATTCAGAACAAGAGGAGGGAGACACAAGGTGCGGGATTCTGCCGTAATCGGCAGGGCAGGCAACTGCAGCGGGACGGAGTGGCGTGAACCACCCCGGCGTCGGGCTGCCCCAAAGGTGTGGAATCCTCTGCACCTTCAGGGGCTAGGCCTGCCCCGGAATGGTTTGCGGCCCGCCGGCCGGCGGGAAAGGGGCTTGGTGCCACGCCAACCGGTGCTGAAGGGCCTCCGCCGGCCGGAGCGAGTTGGCGCATGCACGGTAGCGCCAGCGTGTGCTGGTGTCATCCCCGCGCATGCGCAGAGGGCTTTGTTTCCGCACCGGAAATGGTGGACTGCTACAGCCGCCGGTGCGGAACAGTAGAGTGCCCCCACGGGACAGGCCTGCCCGCAGATCGGTCACGGGCCAGGCCACCGTGGGGGCACCTCCCAGGGCCAAATCCTCCCCCCCCCCCCCCCCCCGCCCCCTCCAAGAACCCCGGAGTCGGCTCGCGCCGCCAGGTCCCGCCGGTAAGGGCCTACTCCAATTTATGCCGGCGGGACTGGAAAAATACACGCGGGACTTCAGCTCATCGTGGGCCGGAGGTATTAAATTTTATTGAGTGTTGCTGATCAAACTGGCTGTTGGAAGATGACACTTAAACGAGAATCAATTCTATCACCAAATAAGGGGCAATTGAAAAGCCAATGCTGGGAAGAAGGTTTAAGATTTACTTTGGGGCATTCCACTCTGCTACAAGCTATGAAATTGAGCATTTGCAGCTTGGAGTATTGTAATTTTAAGCTGTGTCTATGTACTGACCAAATATGTATTGTTTATCCTTCGAACAAAGTTATGGTGAGCACGATATCTTGGCCTCTGGTGTTTCGTCATCTCTGTGGAAATGGATTATCATCACAACATTAAAAATAGACTTTCAGTTGTTGGTAATATACTGCATGATGCACATGGCAAACCTCCAAGGGTCAGTCAACATCCTTAAGCCACATACAGAGATATTCGAAAAGTTGACCAAAAAATCTGGTCAAAGAAGTAAATTTTAACGAGCATCTTGAAGGAGCAGACTGGTTGAAAAGCCAAGAGGTTTGGGGAGGGAATTTCAAAGCTGAGGGCTTAGATGGATGAAGTCACAGCTGCCAATGATGGAGTGAAGGAAGTAAATGATGTACAAGGGTCCAAAGTTGGCGGAATGAAAAATTTTCCGAGGGTTGTGCCACTGAAAGAAATTTAATGACAGTATTGGTCACCATTCATATTGTTCATACTTACACATGAAATTAGATGTTGTACATCAATAGTTCAGCCTTGAGGAAAGGGTCACAATACCGGTTGCAGGAATGGCGTGATTATGAAAGAGAGTTGCAGTTTTGGACTTCAGCCCGCTATTGCTGGAGGTCTCTCTTTTTGAATTATTAGAAGGCAAAGACCATTTATAACTTTCAAATCAGACTAGGCTTGTCACTTTTATTAAGCAACCAATTCCTAAAGCATCATTAATTACAGGATACCACTTACCCCCTTTTCATTTTGAAAGAGTGAATATTGCTCAAATATTTGTCACCAAATAGTACAGAAAATCTGATTGCTAACCAACATGTGAAAAAGATTTAGCAGCATTAAATGAACTCTGACACTTGCAAGGTGAAATTTGTGTCAAAATAGGAAGCCCTATCAGCAACTGATGAATGAAATGTAGACGGGTTGTTCATTCAACTTCAGACAACTACATTTATTGTACTGTCAAAGAGCCTGAGATGTATTCTTGTTTTCTGAGAAGGAAAATACATTTATTTCTCTGAATTGGCAATCCGAAAGCTTTCAAATACAGTTCCTGGAACTCAAAGTACCTGCTTCTCAATGTGTACACTAAAATGTTCAAACATTCTGTGGAACACAATAGAAGCTGTGCTGCAGAGACCACAGAAATATTACTTGAAAAGGAAAGGCAGCAAAGGTTGAATAAGCAAGGGTGTTAGAGTGAACAGATATTCTTATTGACAGGATCAGAATAATGGCCAATTTAGAGATGGATTTTTCTTTTATCGTGTATGACTCCTTGAGGCTTGTTTAAGTGATTGGCCCGAGTAGTGATTCAAGATTTTGCATGATTCATACACCTCTATTTTAAATTTGTATTATTTCTAAAGCAGCGTGCAACTGAGAAATCCTAATATAAATTGCTGCACAGACGACCAGGAGTAAATAATGGGAACTATAGGGTGCATACGTACCCAGATGTTTCCAGTATTAATTAAAAGGATGAAAGGGGAGATTGTGCACAAACAAATTGGTTGGAATTTTCTGGCTGTTCGTGCTGGCAGGATCTTCTGGTCAGGCCTACGGCGTACCCATGCCCCGGGTTTCCTGGCGGTGAGGTGTGCATTCACGGGAAATCCCGTTGACATTGGTGGGACCAGAAGATCTTGTCGTCAGCCAGTTGTAGGTCTACCTCCCTGGCCGCGGAACACTCAGCAGATTGAACGGAAAATCCCTTCAGTTCTCTCACGAGATTAAATAGCAACTAGAGTCCATGATTGGAAATTTGGCTGGTTATCCCCAGTGATGGAAGGTCTTCAGAAACTGGATAGTCTAAAGTCTTCAGGTGTCACTGACAATAGCCTCAAGATGCTCCTGATGTACAATAAGTGCATTATAACAGAATTTTAATAAGGAAATTATTAAAAGCTTGTACTTCAAATCTTCCTTTACTAAATCTATCTGAGGATGTGTAGGATTCAACACAACATTCATAGTTGCAGAAAGGATATAGAGTAGCCTAAGATTTGTTAACATTAAGACAGCAAATAAGCAAGAAAGCTCAGGAAATAATACTGAGGAAATTTAATAAAGACTTTCTGTGGGGAAAATATTAGTTTTACATTGAAGCATTAAATCGGCAAAGTATTTGCATTGATACTGTAGACAATTTAGACGAGTATAGCAAAAGTCTAGCTCATGGCTCATTTTAAGATTTTAATGGTAACATGCAATTCAGGGAAGATTCAAGATTAACTGTAGAAAATAGGATAAATGCATCTGAAACAGCAGGTGGACTTATTTAGCTGGAGAGCTGGAGATGTGCTGTCTGCACTGTTTGTAAAGAAGTGCAGTCCAGAGAGATGTTTTGGTTTTAGAGGTGGAGGTAATTTAGTTTAAAAGCATTCAGTGAACCTTGAAAGATTACAACATCATGTAGATGGATAGAGCTTAAGAAGGTTCTCTGGTTTCAGTTTATCTGAGTGCTCTGCAGCAGGGGAAGACAATAGTGAAAAGGTGCTAGTTTTAGCAGCTTCCTGGCAGTTAGGGTTTAGAGAAGTTCTGGGAATCTGAGAAGGTGGTGGAAGTTTTCTGGCTCCATGCAAGAGGCAGTTAGTGCCACGATAAGCCCTTGGGGATATGTAAAGCTTGGTGCAACAGGAAGACCTGGGCCGGGATTCTCCCCTACCCGGCGGGGCGGGGGGTCCCGGCGTGTCGGAGTGGCTTGAACCATTCCGTGGTCAGGCCACCCCAAAGGTGCAGAATTCTCTGCACATTTAGAGGCCAAGCCCTCACATTGAGGGGCTAGGCCCGCGCCGGAGTGGTTCCCACTCCGCCGGCTGGCGTGAACGGCCTTTGGTGCCACGCCATCCAGGGCCAAAAGGACTTCGCCGGCCGGCGTAAGTCCGTGCATGCGCCGGAGCGTCAGTGGCTGCTGATGTCATAACGGTGCATTCGCAGAGGAGGGGGTCTCTCCCACCTCTGCCATGGTGAAGACCATGGCGAAGGTGGAAGAAAAAGAGTGCCCCCACAGCACAGGCCCACCCGCCGATTGGTGGGCCCTGATTGTGGGAGAGGCCACCGTGGGGGCACCCCCCCGGGGTCAGATCGCCCCGCGCCCACCCCCAGGACCCCGGAGCCCACCCGCGCCGCCAATCCCGCCGGTCAGGTACGTGGTTTAATCCACGCCGGTGGGAGAGGCCTGTCAGCGGCAGGACTTTGGCCCATTACGGGCCGCAGAATCACCGCAGAGGGCCCGCTGACTGGCGCGGCGCAATTCCCACCCCTGCCGAATCTCGGGGCGGGGGGGCGGAGAATTCGGGACACGGCGGGGGCGGGATTGACGCCAGCCCTGGGCGATTCTCCAACCCCCGGGGGGTCGGAGAATCCCGCCCTTGAGTTCAGAGAAAAAAAGGGACAGCACCAGCTAGTGGTCTGCGAAATGGTTGGGAGTGTACCAGTAATTGGATGGGAGGGCAGCTTTGTGAATCCCACGGAATGCAGTCTCAGAAGAGATTGAATCATGGGGGGGGGGGGGGGGGGGGGGGGGGGGGGGGGGAGAAGTCCTTGAGGCAGTCTGATTCAGAACGTCTTTTGAGGGAATTCAGAGGCCAGATCATTGAAAGAGTTGAAATCCCACATGAGAAAGACAGAGTTTTAACAAGGTTTTCTGACTCACAGTGGTCACGTTTCAGTGGGTTGCTGTGAAATCCATGGGATTTGCCTTGGTCACATATGACATTTAATGTGCAGTGTCACATGTTTAACCACAGTTTTCTTGTTAATTTATCTCATGTTAATTCTAAATGTCAGAGTATAAGATAAATACTGTGGAATGTTTTACTTTTCTGATTTTGTATAGTTTAGGCAAAGGGTTTTCAAAAACAAGGTCATGACCCACGGCTGGGTCGCGGGCTGGTTTCAGAAAGGTTGTGGTGCTCAGTCGCAGCGTTCCTGATCACGGGAGGAATGCCCAACGGCTGCAAGTGGCTTTTAAAGATGCTGGCTGTGACAAACGTTTGTGATTGCCGGCCATCCCGCACACGCGTGACGGATCAAGAAGTGCACAGGCCCGGAGCCCTACAGGGTGGACCGCCTCCTTCTGATGTCAGCGCGCTGTCCAAGGGCAGTCTTTTTCAGCAAATGACAGAGTCCTCCCACCGGAAACGATGGCAGACAATAGGTTACGCTGATGTCACGTGTTCTGGGCACGAGAGACAGTCCTCCATTTTTGCAACTGCCATGACTGCTTAACTCCTGGGCCTCTGGTGAACAACCCATGAAGAAGAAGCTGAGATCGGGAAACAAGCAGAATAAGGATGAGTACTTGCGGTACAGGATATTAATTATTCCACTGCAAATCAGGATTCAAAGTTCATGTGTTTTACATGCAGGGAAGCACCTGCAAATGAAAGTTTAAAACTCTCAAAACTTCAAAGACATTTGAAGACTAAACATGATAATTTTGAAGACAGACCTCCTTATTTTTTCCAACAGATGCAGTGAGATCTTAAATCATCAGCAGAAGTCATTAGCAGAAATGCAGCATTGAATGACAAAGAAGGTGACATCATGAGGACCAAGCAGGCTCATCTGACACATTAAAGGTAAATGAAAATGGCAGGTCGTGAAGGTCGGCCGGCGTGGGACCTGAAGGATGGCCGGTTGGTAAAAATGAGTTCCGGGCAAAAACATTTTGAAACACTGGTTTACTCTTTGTTTAAAACTGTGGGAACTTGTGGCTTTATTTTCCTAGTGGTAACTGGATCTCAAACTTTGTCTACTTCAAACAAAAATTTACTGAGCCCTAGTCGGGTCATCACAAGAACATTACAGTTCCTGCTGTTCAGTGAATGATGATTCTCCAGAAACTGAGTGACAATTCCAATGTCAGTCCAAATCAATCGCCACATCCTGGGCACACGAGAACGGAGTCAGTGCCTATGTGTCATGCCCTGAAGTTGATCATGTCTCATCAGCTGTTTGCAATCTGCATGTAAGCACAGTATTGTGGGTACGCAATGTTTTCTTGGCATAATCGTCACCACACCATATCGGATACAGCTGTCAAGTCCAATTTAAAAACTGTTGAATCGAGGAGAGATGGAGTTGCAAGGAAAGGAAAAGAAGTCAAAGTCATGGAGGTGTGTAACATGGGTTATGAAAGTATTCATTCCTTAAAGGAACTGGACACACACTGATCAGGAGAAAAGATGGCTTTATTCACCAGTAAAAGAAATAGAGTAGCTATACCATGCCTGTTAGAGTCGACTTATAACACTGATGCTCCATATTATTCTGAATAATCATATAAATTGTTCTGTTTTATTTTAAATATTTAGAGCAGTAATTGTTTTGACATCCAACTGAAGCTAGTTAAATTTTACAGGAGCTATTGGGACTGAAACTCCTGGATAGGTGTTTTTTTTTAGGTACTGCACTGGCAACAAGTAATATTTTTTACTGGGAAAGAAGGGGAGCACATCACATTTTGGAATTTGTCAGCAGATATTTAACGATTGCTAACATTTTCCAGTTCTTACAGGACTCAAACTGTTATTTTGCCTGCAACTAGAATGTAATTAGTGGGAATAAATGGTGGTTCACATTTGTTCCTCGCATTGGAATTACAAAGTGCTAAGGGTGCAAAAAGCTGCTAAGTATTTATTTCAGCTGCAGCACAGACAGTTGGTCATGTTCTCAGAACATCATTCATCTCCTAAGGTGGTTGCAGTTGTGATTCACAAGAGAGAAAGAAAAACACACCAACTCTCTAGTCATTGTAGGGTTTATTACATTTGAGAGAAAGTCTATCAGAATGCATTGACTGTTTCGGTCGAAGTGCACTATGCAATGCTCCCTGGTCACAAAATGGAACGTATGGATGCTTTTTAAAAAATGAACAAGTCAATGAATGAAGAGCTACAGTAGATAAATATGCACAAGACAAAAGGTTGAGCAACGGTTCACTTTCAAGTAAACCACTTCTCGCCAGCTAAACTGTACCATCATTGTTATCAGCTGTCCCTCGATGAAAGGAGAGCAACATCAAGAATACCTACCTCACGAGACCAGAAAAAGACTGCCAGTAGGATTGTGAAACCGATGAACTAAAAAGACTGCATGTGTAGAGCGAGATTTAAAATGCGGTCATTAACCGGTCAAGGCATCCATGTATTTTTCAATGTTTTGAAGCTTAAATAAGTGCTAATTCATGTCCAAAGAGGACCTTTTCTTTCGGGAAAGCACATATTTTGCAAATTCAGAAAAATTATTTGGAATGTCACATTTGGAACATTGTCCATAATGGTCTTAAAGCAGAGAATGTTCACAGCAAAGATCAGTGATGAAAAATTATGGTACGCTCACATCCAAAAAACTCCTTTTGGGGCCCAGTTCTTGGGGAACATAGACCATTGCCTTCAAATTATGAGTACAAGCAGAAGTCAAACTCAACCGAATCCCATAAGATGCGAAAACAATTTTTCAAGCTTTGAAGATTTCATCAGAGTGCAGAGTTATGATAATTTTGAAGGAAAAACTCCCGCTCAAGCAACATGTTAATGCTGCGTCAAGACATCCTTTAAAAATGGATCACATGCATAAAAGTAGACAGCAAAGGTCAATTACTCCGTCACACTTTGGCTTCAGCTCTGGCGGAAACAGGTTATCTGTGGAGCTGGATCAATGTGGGCTGAATAATTCAAAGACAATTTTAGATTGCCATTCTCGAGCTCTTGCATGATTGAATTTGGGGATCATGGTAGCACAATCATTTTCTGAAATGTTCATGCTTCGGAGGCTTGTCTGATGCAATGCTCAGAATTCTGAGCAGACACAAGAAGTTTAATTGATTTTCCTTTTGTTGAACTTTTCACTTATATTTGAACAATGCTTTAGCCTAACTAATCAAATGCATGCCCTGGATTAGGGGAGTCCTGCAAAATTCAATTTGATTTGGATTGACCCATCAGTGGATGGAATCCTAACTGATGCAGAGGAAGATGGCTGTGGATGATGGAGTCCAGTCAGCACAGAACCAGAATATGACTACAAGGGTTCCTTAGAAGTGTCTGCAGCCAAACCAGGTTAAGCTACTTCATGAATCACCAGTCCTCATTCATAAAGTCAGGCGTAAGGCTTCTAGATAATAATTCCACAGCACTTGGTTCCATTCACAATTGCTTTTATAAGGAATCACCTACACCAGCCTGCAATAGGATCTGAATAACTTGGGTTGGGAAGCAGCAAGTAGCAGTCGGGGATATAGGCACCTAATATACCATCTTGAACAGGAGAAAGTCTCTCCTTGATTGTCAATGGCAGCATAATTATCGTGTTCCTCAGTGTTAACATTCCGAAGGTCACCATTCACCAGAAACTTGGTATTTTACAATGCAACCCTTGATCCCTCAAAACCTCACAAGTGTCTGCAAGGCTCAAGTTAACAACCTAATGGAATATTCACCACTGAAAGAGCTCAACAGCATCAAAGGCAAAGGAACTGCTTGATTGGTGACTTTACTGCTGGGTTCATTATTTAATCCTTCCAATGTCAGGCTTCTACATATGTACTGCAGTAACCTGCCAAGGTCACTTTATCGACACCTACCGAGACTCTCTACCATCAATCTTATGGAATACTAACATCTCGAATTTCACCCTCCAAATCATACACCATCCTGACTTGGACACATATTACCATTTCACCATCATCACTTGGCCAGAATCCTGTAATTTCTTAACAGAAATACCATGGACGTATCGCCACAAGCATTTCCACAACACACAACAGAACATCCAATACCATCCCCTTGGGTAAACCTGGCATGGACAGTATATGTGGCCTTGCCAGCATTACCAGTATTCCAAGAACTTTTTATTTGATTTGAAGATGTGTCAAGAATGCAATACATAACAGTAAGAAAAGCTTGCTGCTATTTGTCAAGTAATTTAGACAGTTACAACTGCTATTTCCAATGATATAAACTTTTTAAATATGAGTAGCATACATCTTCTGTAGCTACTCTGGGTTTTATCAAATTCCTCAGAAATCACATCAATGTTGACATTGCCAGTGGGTACAAATAGTCAAGTTACTTTAAGGCAAGTCAATTTAGACACAGCTGAAGATTAAATCACAGTAAATACGAGTCAAGGCATGATAAATTGGGACCGCATCCTATGAATTGCAAGCAATGTGTTAAAGCAATAAATAATTGGGGAAATTTAACATGATTAATATTCAGTTTCCTAGAGAAATACCAAATTAACTGCGCTATGTGAGAACAGTTATGATGAGATCGCAATAGATTAAAACGGACCCTATATTAAACTGGTATTGGCAATGAATTAGGATGCCTAGGGAATTGGAGCAAATAGCCTTTCACTATTCTTTTTGAACTGACTGTCAGTGTTAATATTCCAAATCTGTGCTGGCACAGCATGTGGAACAGTGCATGCCTGGAATGCAAAACATTTTGGACCCTGAGCTTGGTATTACCAGCTGCATTGCAGAAGTTTCTACCCATCGAATGGGAGGATCCTATCTGAACTTGGCTGGACAACTGAATGAGCATTTCTTACAATGGCTTGAAGGATGCTCATCAAGCTCATTGTTCATTCCTTCCAAAAATACTTTTCTGTTGCAATGGACATACAAAATAATGAGTTTATAAAATAACTCCACGTGAGTGGTGAATTTGCATGTGCTATGCATTCTACCAGTTAAGTTTTATATAGTACATTTTTGAGCCATTACATACTTTCATATTTCCGCTGGGCTTTGAAGTAAATGATCAAGTACCATTGAGCTGGAATATTAACACTGGTTGCCTAGCAATCACTTCAGCAGAACATGAGAGGGGGAGAGGTGATTTGTGAGAGGAGAATGAGGAAAATCAATTTCTATCGATATCGTAGGTGAGAAATTGGGTGCAATGAGTGCCTTGGAATTCCAAAATGGCATCCAAATTGCACATTTGTGAGGTCAATTGCAACAGCCACCATATTGGTGAAGGTGTTAAAGCGTTTCCATATTGGTGAAGGTGTTGGAGCATTTCCATATTGGTGAAGGTGTACGTGAGGATTGAAAGTCTGCTGGAAGGATGCAGGGGAGATAGATTATGACATCATCCTGATCTATTACCACCATCAACTTGGCCATATTACAAACATAAAATCCACCAAACAAACAAATGTGCCAATTCATTTTTGAAAATTAAATCACACCATATTGCATGTAAATAGGAGGTCTTGTGGCGCAGTGGATAGCGTCCCTCCCTCTTAGCCAGAAGCTCTGAGTTTGAGCCCCACCCCAGGACTTGATAGTCAAGGAAGGTGTGTTCATAATGCAGCCAAACAGGTTGTGTGTCAACCTGCTAAAACCTTCTAAACATGCCAATAGCTTGCAGTAAGAGTAGGAGAGACTCCTGGTCAGTCAGGTTTGATGTGGAGTGGCGCTCCTCAAGCTATAAGTCTCTGTTGACAGGCTAACGACCTGTTCCAGGAATTACTAGCTACATAAATAGACAAAATTTTGCCTTAGTATGCCTCTGGATGCAGGAAGAGAATCGGAATTGCATGTAAAAGTCAATCAATCACTCATATGCATTCCATGAGCTCCCATCTTCCATGGATTTTTTCTGTCTTAGTGTTAAATCAGTGGCTGCAGTGAGATTCGGTGAAGGAGAAAGAGCTCGAGCAGCTCTGAGCCGAAGGGGGCTGGCTGCAGACTATGCCATCTCGGTATGGGCATCAGTCTGGGCAAGCCTGACTTAGAGGCAGCCCTCAGCAAAGGCATGTTGATGAAGATGCAACATCGACCATCATAATCTTTATCATGATTGCGTCCATTCCCGTGAGGTCATTTCGCCACCATAGATGTACTGGAGAAAATGGACTCCAAGCTCTCAGCAGAGCCCAATGTCAATTTAGTGCTGGACTCCACCTCCATAATCCTTGACACTACATTTCAAATTTCTGGCAGGCTCCACACTGCACCAAGCATTTTGTTGGACATATTCATTATGGGCCTTCGTTATGTAGCCACCTGGGTTGGCCACTTCCTCACACAAAATGGAAGAATGCAAAGGTTACAGGGAAAAATGGACAGTTGCAAAGAGACAAGCAGTTTGCAGAATCCCCTATGTATTCTAGCTGCTAAAGAAACCAGACAGCATTGTAACTAACAAGCTGCGCATATTAAGTGAGCGATTCCCGGTGATTCCCAGGCACAATGGACACAACAATTAGAAGAGATTGAAACATTCTATAGAAGGTCAGACATCCCGGCGCCAGTGGAGTCTGAAACAAAGGACACAAATAAGGTGGAAGGAACCGCCCAGTGATCGAGGAACAGCCCCGTTATTGGGGAAATTCAAATCAATCGATTGGGAAGAGACCCAATCGATTGCTCGTTTATAGAGGGTCCGCCCAGAAGGGCGCGAAGCCCCTGGGACCTATAAAAGTCAGGTCCCAGGACTGATTCTTTCTTCTTGACCAGCCGGCCCTCCCAGCAACACCTTTGCAGTAGAAGACCTTGGGAAGGAGAGGCCTGGTCAGCAGCCGCCATCAAGTAAGTGTCATACAACGCACGATACGAGAGTAGACACTCCTGACCCCTTTAGTCCACACCAACTGGAAGCCTGCGGATCCAGGACAAAGCAAGAGACCATTGTTCCCTGATCCGGCAATTGCCTTATTCCAGATAAGTATTGGCCTGTTAGTGGTAGGAATGAGTTATATGCACGAGTAGTAAATAACTGTGTAATAATAAACGTGTCTTGTTTGAACTTGCTAACTGGTGTATTGAGTCATTGGTCTGAACTTGAACTTGAATCTTGTGGCGGTATCATAAGGATACCTGGCGACTTCAGAGCTAAGGAATAAAACAGAGCCAATTGAGTGTAAAGCACACTCACCCAGAACGAGCAACAGTTAGGCTGTACCAGCAAAGTGCTCTCCTGTGCAACAGAAATGTAGTGCGCTCTTTCCGTCTGGCAGAGTGTCATCTGGACAATGCTTGATACCTACTCAGGCCACTTTATACCCAATGTCTCACCATGCGCAGACCCTGTCTCTATGCTCTTCTGTAAATTATGGGCAGTGTCCCTGCTGGAAGTTGCGAGTGCAACTCCAATGGCACTGCATGTTAATCATCACTGTCTTGTTCTTCTACTGCTTGACCAGGTATCGCTTTGGCTCCTGAAAGGTGGAAAGCACAAGGGTATGATTATGGAATGAGGGAGTAGAAACTTCATTCTACAATTTAGATATAGAATGAGAGAGGCTACAAAGCAGTCCAATCCCATACTTTACAAAACTCATAAATAGGATGTAAATGATTGAGAATTCAATGAACTCAACTTGACAACATATGAACTATGGACTTTAATAAAAACATGCAGAGTGCAGCAGACCTTTCATTTTCTACTCTGTAAATTATTGCAATGTATTGTAATCATTTGTATGCTGAAATTATCATAATGGTGCAATGTTTTTATTACTTTAGAATTATTTAAATAATTTTCTAAAACTATGTCATGACTCATGATTGCTTGTTTTAGTTGTACTGCTATCACAATTTGGTGCCGGCCTCAATGTGGGTTTCTCAAGAAACCAATCATCGCTTCATCTGTTGATCTCTCTTTCTCTCTTGCTTTCCCTGTCTGTCTATCATGCAGGGAGACAGGGAAGTAAGCGGTGACTAGTTACACTCTCTGAAGCTTGTAAATCAGAAGAGATGCTTCAATGATCATCTTCAATTATCTCAGCACCACCACTGGCCACAGGTCATTGCAGAGGCCATACCAATAATAATGGGGGTCATCGCCTTTTTAGGGGTTAGGAGAAGCAGGTTTGCCACTCCCCTCTGGTTAGATCCTGCTGCCTCTGATTGTGCAGTACTCTGTCATATAAAAGTGAGGAAAAGGTGTCAGTGAATGTCATACAATCTGTTTGTGTGATGTGGTTGCCATAGTTGAACAGCTAGCATTCATAGAATCCCTACAATGCAGAAGGAGGCCACTTGGCCCATCAAGTGTGCACCGACCCTCCGAAACTGCATCCTAACCGAGGCGCACACACCCCCCCCCCCCCCCCCCCCCCCGCAATAACTCCACCCAACCTGCACACTTTTGGACACTAGGAGGAAATTTAGCATCGCCAATCCACCTAAACTTCACATCTTTGGACTGTGGGAGGAAACCCACACAGACACGGGGAGAACGTGCAAACTCCACACTGACAGTCACCCAAGGGTGGAATCAAACCTGGGTCCCTGACGCTGTGAAGCTGTAGTGCTAATCACTTTGCCACCATACCACTCACATTGCATTGTGTGCAAACCTGTGAGATATGGGTGTTATTCCTAATAGAGATGTTTGCGAGGTAAATGATGACAGTGTGGTGAATTCAGCAGTGTCTGAGGTTACTTGTGCAGCTGGTGGAAGATAGCATGTGAAGTTGCATTCACTGACCTTAACTACTCGCATGACCAATGTTCCCTTTCAAATTTAGGTGCTGCGCATGGTCACTTACAATTATTTTGGCATGACTGCATTACTTATCCTAGAACTAGTACATTTTAGTTGCTTCACAGCTCACCTGCACAGTCTAATGGAAACATGCAATGTAATTGAACTCCTTGTGGTATAGCACCTTGGTCCTCAGGGCTTGGCATTGACTTCCATGGTTATCTGTTCATTCGTATTCCGTGCCTGCATTTTGAGTACAACCTATGGCCTTGTGGCTATTATTCCTTCTTTCCAGTTTTCCAATAGGACCTCGAGTGAAGCATCCCAAAAACCTTCATGGAGGTTCTTTGCCGCGCTTTGTCATTCTTCACTGATTCCCAGATTTGAGTCATTTCTTCCACACCTACCAGCACCTCAAGGCACAAAATACCTCTCCTTTTAAGAGATTCAAGCTAACTTTGCCAGCATAGACCAACTTCAATTAATGCTAGACATTCACAATATTGGCATCAGTGAACAATATAGTTAGCACTGGTTGGATATTGGCGACATGGGCATGGGCGGCACGGTAGCATGATAGTTAGCACAGTTGCTTCACCACTCCAGGGTCCCCGGTTCGATTCCCAACTTGGGTCACTGTCTGTGCGGAGTCATGCACGTTCTCCCCATGTCTGCGTGGGTTTCCTCCAGGTTCTCCGGTTTCCTTCCACAGTCCAAAGATGTGCAAGTTAGATGGATTGGCCATGCTAAATTGCCCTTAGTGTCAAAAAGGTTAGGTGGGGTTACTGTTATGGGGATAGGGTGGAGGTATGGGCTTAAGTAGAGTGCTCTTTCCAAGGGGGTGTGCAGACTCGATGGGCCAAATGGCCTCCTTCTGCACATTAAATTCTATGATTCTGTGATTCTATGATTGAAATGAGTAGGCTTCTGTCGCAATTAATGGGGGCAGGTGAATCGTACATTATGACCCCATTTTCCCCTTTCAGCAGGGTGATCAATCCGAGCCCCCAATCGCTGACTCAAATAGAAAACAAAGAATTTTTAAGTTATGCATATTACAAAGCAAAAGGCTTTGATTTTTTTTTCTGCAGAAGCAGCCAAATCAAATAAGTTAATACGTAGTCTCCAAAACAATAACAACTAATTAATTAAAATTTCTAATCTATGTTGAGCACTATCTTTCGTGAAAGAGTTGTTTAATGGGAGAAAAAAATATTTAAATGGAGCAGCCTTGAATCTGCTCAGCATGGCACAGATAGGGAAGAAAGGCAGATTTAATCAAACCCATTATTTATTTAATATTAACTTATTAAACAAAAGTCCCCATGTCCGTAAATCTATGCACAGCTTAATTAAACTATTACTAAACTTCATTAAGTTGTCTTCAGCAGGGAAATTTGTTGTGAGTTCATGGTTCAAAATTTAATAAACACATAACTGACTGGTGCCTCCAGGGATGATACCCTGATCGAGAGGCCATCGTAAATTCAATTAAAGAATATGTTGTTCTTCTGCACATCCTTCAGAATATTTACATTAATAAGTGGGTTGATGCTAAATAATTTGTTCTTTCCCCTGAAGATGGGCCCAACATGTAATTTTAAAGCAATGCCATGCAATAAGGAAGACATTTTCTGAAACACTTTCATTTACTCGCATGAAATGTAATGGAGACATCTCCATGCCAGAAATGAATTGAACAATGGCTACGTTACTGACCATATGCAAAGCTCGGTTTTAAATAAGTTGTAGGGTTTTTCGAATTGAAATATGGGCCTGAATCTTGCTTCTGTCAGGTGGGTGCAATGAGTGAGCCCAGAAGTAGATGTGAAAGTTGCTTCTGGCCGCGATCGGCCCCTGAACGTGATTTCACACTGGCTGGCCAAGTGACGGGCAGCCGGCTGAGAAATGCTACGCGCTGCCATGAGGGGGCAGGAAGAAGGCAGATGCCGAGGAAAGTTAGGGTCGCCAGCGGGCGCTTCTAACAAGCCCCCTGAAGGTGGACAGCTGCTGGGGAGCTGCTTCAGGGAGCCACAGGCCTGTACGAATGAAATGCGATGAGTAAAATATAGCAAACTGTGCATAAGCAGCACACTTAAGCAGTTGATATCAGAAATTCAAAAGCCTCAGCCCCCAGACATCTTTTTTAAAATTATATTTCACCCCAGCCATTTAATCCCACCCTGGATCAAGGATGTAGTGAAAACATGAAGGTCAAATGGGTGATTGGCCTATCCGCCGACTGTGAAAATAGATGCATGTGCAAAATCGTTTTCAATTGACTTGTTCATGGGCTTAATTGTCTGCTTAATTATCATTGGGCGCGTTTCCAACTGTCGCATGTACCTGCCGAGCGGAATATCACCCGAGTGCGCGATGACATTAGGATGCGCGCCTGATATTTTCACGCAATGTTCGGTCAGGCACGCACCCACTGAAACAATGTAAATTTCTGGCCAGTGATTTTCTGATACCTTAAAGTCAACTATAATAATACTGAAGTGCTTCCACTCATCAATACTCAAGATAAACTGATTTTTGAGAAACTATTTTGCCTAAATTAGTTAATCCAACCAACCTGACTCGCTCCCACACACAGCTACTCCAATTCCTGCTGCAGAGTACAAGTGTGTCTTCAATTATTCTCGGACAAGTTAACCTTTTGTCTAACAATCAGCAAATCTGTTGGCAGGATGTTCCAGCTCATCCAGCTGACGGGATCTTCCGATCCTGCTGAAAGTGACTCCCCACGGGGGTTCACCTGCGGCTTGGTGAGCGGGCTAAGCAAAATGCCGTGGACCTTGGTGGGACTGGAAGAAGCCGCTGGAGGCCATTGCCTTCGGCCGTGGGAAAACATGCCAAGGGGCCTGGAAAATTCTGGGCAGTAAATCTCTCAGATCACAGACACTCACCAGTCTTGTTTCCAAGTTAAAAAGTCCAACATTCATAACTCAGACACTGAGGATCAACCTTGTGGCACAAATCTGCAACATCTCCAGTACTGTCCTGTATCTCTTGTTTCTTGACTACCAGAACTGGATGTATTACTCAAGGACATAGTGGAACAGAATGTGATGCAATCTGATCACTGCCACCTCGTGTTCAGGTTCATGTGCTTTGGTTTAACTATTTCTGTGCTTTGGTCGGACATACTTACTTACGGAGCGATAAAAAGCATAGGAACGGGGCAGCACGGTGGTGCAGTGGGTTAGCACTGCCGGCTCACGGCGCCGAGGTCCCAGGTTCGATACCGACTCTGGGTCACTGTCCGTGTTTACGTGGGTTTCGCCCCCACAACTCAAAAATATGCAGGGTAGGTGGATTGGCCACACTAAATTGCCCCTTAATTGGAAGAATTGAATTGGGTACT
The DNA here is from genome assembly GCF_902713615.1 of Scyliorhinus canicula. Taxonomy (NCBI): domain Eukaryota; kingdom Metazoa; phylum Chordata; class Chondrichthyes; order Carcharhiniformes; family Scyliorhinidae; genus Scyliorhinus; species Scyliorhinus canicula. The sequence goes on along the minus strand of NC_052164.1, from coordinate 74,645,192 downwards.
CTAAATTGTTTTTAAAAAAGCATCGGAACATAGGAACAGAAGTAGGCCATTCAGCCCCTCAAGCCTGTCTCACCATTTAATGAGATTATGGATGATCTGTGCCTAACTCCATATGCCTGCCTTGGTCCGTAACTCTTAATGTCTTTGTTTAACAAAAATCTAAATCAGATTTAAAATTAACAACTGTTCCAGCGCCAACTGCTGTTTGTGGGAGAGAGTTCTAAACCTCTCAAACCCTTTGTGTGAGGAAGTGCTTCCTAAGATCTCTCCTGAGCGGTTTGGCCCTAATTTGTCGACTACATCCTCCTGGTTTTAGAATCTCCAATCAGTGGAAATAGTTTATTTTTATCTACTCTGTCTTTCCATGTTAATATCTTGAAGACTTTGATGAGATCACCCCTAAAACTTGTAAATTCTAGCGAAAACAGGCCTAATTTGTGTCATCTCTCCTTGTAACTTAACCCCTATAGTTCAGGTATCATTTTTATAAACCTAGAGTTCTCGGTCTCCTTCAGTATCATCCTTCATTAGATCCACACCATTCATGGAGTACCCTCCACCATCTATTTCTCTTTCCTGTGCTTACCTTTTTAGATGTAGCAGCATATAATTTTATCCGTCTTTGTCAGACCAAATATCTTGTTTGGCTTATTCTTAAATTCATGAACTGACCCATTTCGATTTCGACTGGTACTGACATTTGGCCATCATCTGAAAATTTGACTACTGTATTTTACGTCATGTTTCTGCATCCAAGTCACTTTTGTACATTAGAAACACTAGTAGTTCTAGCATCAAGACTGAGTTACCCAAAACAGCATTATGCCCACCCAAACAAACCCCATTTTGGCAAAACCAGTCCTCTCTGTTTCCTACTCTGCATTAATTTCTTCATCTGAATTTTCTTATATTTTTGGATGTAACTCTGTCTTGGCTACTACATTTCTGGGTTTATATTCCACATATCATGCGTGATACCAATTTTACACACATTACATAATTTCACACATTCCAACATACCTCCAGCGCAGTTTCCAGGTCACTTGTCCCATCTTTCTGCTGTTAACTCGCAACAAAAATACTATTATCCTGGACCTCATTATGTGTAACTTTCTCTCGTTATATCCTGTCTGCCATCTCAAGGCCTAATTATCTTTGTGACCATCTACTACTTTTCCAAATTCTGTACCATCTGCGAGCTTTATAATGCTGATCGTACAGTCAAATCTAGGATTTTTATACAAATTGAGAAGATTAATGGACCCAAAACTAGTCTTTGGGGAATACCACCATAAACATTGTTTAGGCTGAAAAACATTCAGCCCCCACCATCACCACCACTCTTTGCTTTTTGTCACTCAGCAAATTATATATCTAGTTATTACTTTCCCCTTAATTGCCCATCTTCATCTGTGTAGCATTTTGTTAAATGCCTTCTGAAAGTCCCCATATACAATACCTGGGTCTGTCCCTTGATCGTCATTCTTCGTGTCTCAAAGAATTCAATTAAGTTAATCAGACACAATTTGCGTTGAAATTTTTTGAATTCCTCTCATGGAATGTGAGCATTGCTGGCTGGGCCAGCATTTATTTCTCACCCTGAAATGCCTTGAGGATGTGGCGAGCTGCCTTTTGAACCCCTGCAGTCATTTCAGTAAACCAATGCTCCCTCTCCTTTATTCACACATTGAAGATTATTTTGTCCATGATAGTGAGCTCCCACTACTTCCCCACCACTGATGTTAGGCTAGATCATCTGTAGTTTCTTGGTTTATCTCTGTGCCCTTTTTAGGAATAGTGACACAGTATTAATCTTGCTCAAGTTCATCGGCATGACTCCTGTATGTAATGAGGATTGACATACATGAACAGTGCCTTTGCTAATTCTACCACTGCTTCTACACGCAATGTAGGATGCAAAGGTAAGTTTTAAAAGGACAGGAAAGCAGAGAGCATATAGCAAAGCTTAGGTCCTAGTAGCTGAAGGTGCAGCTTCTAATGTTGAAACAATGTAAATGGGAATGCTTAAAAAGGCAGAATTGGAGTTCAGAGATGCAAGGGCTGATGGACTGGAGGAGGTGATGATGATAGGGAGAACAGGATCATGGAATGGCTTGAAAACAAGGATGTGAATTTTTTTAAATGGAAGCATTGCCAGACCAGGAGCAAGGCCAGGAGGCTGAGAAGGCACCGGCAATGGTGGAATGGGAATTGATGCGGGTTAAGGCACAGGCAGCATGGTTCTAGACGAACTCAAGTTTATGGAGGAAAATCATCCAGGAAAATGTTATATTAATTTAGAGTTTGCAGAAACTTGCATGAGCTTTCACCAGCAGCTAACCTGAAGCAGTGAGGCAGAACTCTTTTCTGTCAGATACCACATGCAACTCAAGGCAGGGACAGCAGAGGGAATTGCTTTCTGAATGCTTTTTGAATGCAATGATATGATGATCCTGATGCAGGATAGTTGGGGAAATAAAGAGTGACCTAAGAATTTCTATTCTTTGAAAGAAAATGATCCAGCTGTCAGCCGACCTAACATGGAGATGGAGATGAATAAAAAAGGTTTGTTTTTAAAACCTCTGGCTAAGAAAAGAGACACATTGAAGAACTGAACTATCTGATCATACATTACTTCAGTCTTGATGTTTATTTCTTTGTTATTTTTTGGAAAAAATGTGTTTTTTTGAAAAAATGTGATAGGCGTAATATATTCGCAACTGCCTCGTCATGCACGCTGAAGAATTTGTACACCTACAATACCACTCTATAAATCAGAGCAAGAGAGGTGAACATGATGGAGTAGCCATTCCAGTTAATAAATCATAAGCTAATTCAATTCTCCAATACTGTGACAGAATGTGATTAATTTATGTCAGCAGTTTTTCTTCTTAGATACTTTTTTCCACTCAGTCTATTCACTCAACAAAAATAGGAAACTTAATGAACAATAGTAATTGTGCACAGTCCCATTCCATTACTTATACTCAATTCCATGGAAGCCAACCTTCACAAACTGAAATTCAACCTCAGAGAAATCCAGGAGCAATTTACACAGTATCACGAAATGCAATAAGGCTTAGAGTCTCTTCCCGTTTATTACAAGAGCAATAACCAACGTGGGAAATATTTGTGGTTGCGGTACTGCTGTGTTTAACCCTCAAACAGGTTCATTTTGCATCAACCTGTACATCCAGCAATTTCAGCATGAGAATAAAGTTACCAACAATTCAAGTTATTTAATGTGCTGTAGACAAGGGCAGTATTCTCCCCTCTCACCTGGTGAAAAAAACCATATTGTCATAAAATGAAGAATGCTGGGAAATCTCCGCAGGTCTGGCAGCATCTGTGAAGAGAGGAGCAGAGTTAGCTACTGGTGGAATTTTTCCTATTTTTCAGGAGTGTCAGGCTCTGATTGAAACCCAGCGTGTAGCTCTCCAGCTGCACAGCCAGGTTTTGAGCCACTCTGAAAGACAGAATTTAGGAGTCAGGATGGTTTAGCATAGTGGGCTAAATAGCTGGCTTGCAATGCAGAATAATGCCAGCAGCGTGGGTTCAATTCTCGTATCGGCCTCCCCGAACAGGCACCGGAATGTGGCGACGAAGGGCTTTTCACAGTAACTTCAGTGAAGCCTACTTGTGACAATAAGTGATTATTATTATTATTTATGCCATCACTGTAGCCGGGCGGGGCCAGCTCCACAGAGACTGGGGCGTCCTTTAGAAATAGCGCTCTGATCAGCACAAATCCCCTCACCAACAGGGGGGGTAAAACCCCCTTCACAAGTATTGGGGGCTCACCCTCTCCCAATACCACAGTACAATCAGCATTGGGGGTTCTCACTTGGCCCAAGCATTAGCTTCGAGGGCTCCTTCCCCTCAACAAACATAACTCAAATCCTACCCCCAATGGGCTCTTGAGAGGGTACACCCCTGGCACTGACTCCCACATAGGTTGGCATTGCCAGGTTGGCATTTCCAGATTGGCACTGCCAGGCTGGGATAGGCATTCTTGCCAGAGGCAGTGCTGGGGGCAATGTCCAGTCATGTTCTCCCCCAATGGGTGTTATTCTTACCTTTGTGCCCCGGGTGATCCCCTCGACTGATTCCTGTTCTTCCAAACCTGTTGTAAACCTTATTGAGGTGACGTTGTGTCGGCAAGGTTTGAATATTCAGTGAGCGAGTATTGTGTACTGAGGGGGAAGGGGCTCGGTAATGTGATAGAAATGTATGTAAATCTATTAAAATGAGGCTCTCGCCCTTTGTGGGTGTGAACCTTATTATGTCACCAGGGGAGAATCCCATTTTCTGATTCTCGCGAAATCTTTCACCCATTTTGCCGTTCTCGCTGATGGTGGACGTGGGCCCAAAATTTCCCCCAACATTACTTGTCCGCATGGCCATTCTTCGGAGCTGACAAAATGTGTCAGTTGGAACTCAGCTGGTCGCATCCTCCCTACTCGGCCAGAAGGTTGAGGGTTCAAGATCCACTCCAGAGATTTGAGAATAAAAGCTAGGCTGACACGTTGCACAGCAGCAAGGGGTGGCACACTCACAGAGGCCCCATATGTTGAGAGTTCAGACATTACTGACACTCGGTCAACTATCTTAAAGGGGGAAGAGGGGAGGAGCCTTGCTGTGTGCAAATTGAGTGCCACATTTCCCACACCGCAACTGTGACTGCTTTCTTCAAATGACTTAATAGGCTGCAAAGTGCATTGGAATACCCCAATGTTGTGCAAGGCATCAGTTTCTGCCTTGATTTAATGAATTCATGGATATAATAACCAATCTGAAATATTCTGATTCGATTTTAGTACATCATTGCTGTTCAATTCTAATTAAGAGATGACCTATCTGCAGCCTTAAGCGCAATTGGAATCATGCAGATGGGCTCTCCTCATAATGGACTTGTGTCCTTTAGAGACTGTTGATGATCATCTTTATCAACTGACAGGAGAGCGTTGTTATGCATCACTCACCATAGAACCACAATCCAGAAATCGAGTTTTCAAACTTGCTTTGCACCAAATTGAGTATAACAGATAGCAGAAATATATCCTATGTTAGATTGAAACCACATTCCAAGTGTGATAAGTAGAGACAGATGGCAGAACACTAAAAATCTGCTCCTGCACCGTGAAACATAAATAACTCAAATACGAAAGCAATCTGTGCCCAATTGCAGCAAAGCATACAACCACATTCAGGCTTGGGCTGATTCGTAACAAGTAGGATTTGCACCACACAAATGCCAGGCAGTAACTATTTCCAACCAGAGTGTCTAATCATCTCCACTTGAATATTCAATAACATACCATCACTGGAACCTCGCCAGCAACACCCTGGGGCCACCTTTAATTAGAAATTAACTGGACCAGCCACATAAATACTGTAGCTATAAAAACAGGTTGAACAGAATTTAGCAGCGAGTAACTCAACACTTGACTCCCCAGTTTGCATCAGCTGCAAGGTACAAGTCAGGACTGTGATGGAATATTCCAGACGTCCTTGGAGGAATTCACCACCAACAACACGCCAGAAGATTGGCACCATCTAAGACAAAGCAGCCTATTTGACTGGCATGCCATTCACCACTGTGGCGCACAGTGGCAGCAGTATGTCAGCTATATGATGCACTACAGCAACTTGTCAAGGTTCTTTTACCAGCACCTTCAAACTTGCAATCTCCACCACCTAGAGCAAGAGCAGCAGATATATGGGAACACAGCACCTGCATGTTTCCCTCCAGGCCACGCACCATTCTGATGTAGAACTGGATTACGTCTCCTTCAGTGTCACTGGGTCAAAATACTGGAGCTCCCTCCCCATCAGCACTGTCGTTTTACTTACATCAAATGAACAGCAGCAGTTGAGGTAGGCAGCTTCTCAAGGGCAATCAGGGATGAGCAATAAATTCATTCCCTCAGTGAATGATTAAATTGCTGAACAAAGTTATAACATTTATTTGACAGTAGCAAACACTCAGTCCTGGGCGACTGGAGCATTCCTGAACTTTGTTTAACTTTCCTGACATCCCGAAAAGAGCCAAAGTGCCTTGTGGCGTTTTGAGACTTTTACCAATTTGGACTGGAAGGGATTTTGGTTTAATTCCACTTGTGAGGTTACTATGGCGAATTCAGTAAGTTTAATGAGGTAAACAGGTTATACGGGTTATTTGAAACAAATTAATCAAAGTACCTGACAAATAGGTCACCTTCTGAATTCTGAATTCTCACGTACCACATCAGTTTGAGACAACAATGTCGTTGGGCACATCCTGGGACTGTTTGCACCACTTTAATGCTGGAATGGGTTTTATTCAATGGCGGTGGACGAGCTGGAAAGCCATAGTTCCCCAAAAACAGCCAACAGCAAGAGCTTCACAGCTTGGTTACAGAGTTTGACGGACAAGAGTAAAAAAGGAATAGCACATTTCTTATTTTCTCATTAGTTTTAGAGAGGTTGAGACTTCTGGCTGAAATACAAATACTTGTCTGAGAGGAATGCTGGTATCAATAAGTTCAGAGACTGCAAACTGAGAAGGTAAGTTCACGCTGTAGCAGAGTGACAAAGTTGCATAACTTATTCTTTCGATGTTGCGAGCAGCAGTAGGAAACTGATTAAAGTGCATGGGCGGTATTTATAACGCACATAATGAACACCTAAATATGGCTGCTCTGCAAGACAAGCTAATAGTTATAATGGGGAGGAGATTGGGGAATGGTTGTGTTTCACAGGTAATACCAGCAAAGCAAGCGTTATAATGGATCTCACTGATTTTTTTTTTAAATTTAGAGTACCCAATTCATTTTTTCCAATTAAGGGGCAATTTCAATCCACCTACCTTGCACATCTTTAGGCTGTGGGGGCAAAAACCATGCAAACACTGGGCGAATGTGCAAACTCCACACGGACAGTGACCCAGAGCCGGGATCGAACCTGGGACCTCGGCGCCGTGAGACTGCAGTGCTACCACTGCGCCACCGTGCTGCCCACTGATATTTTAGAAATGTAGCTATGACAGCAAAATCTAGGGCACTATTCTCTCAGCCCGGGTCCGGGCTGGAGAATCCCAGCGACCGGTGTGAATTGTGTCACGCTGCCCGACGGCAGCACACGATTCTCCGCAGAGTGGAGAATCGGCGCCAATGGCGCCGGCGTGGTTGCATGGCTTAACATGGCTGGCCCGCTGATTCTCGGCCCGGGATGGGCCGAGCGGTTGTTGTAAAAACGCCGAATCCCACCGGCGCCGTCCACACCTGCTCTCAGCCGGCGGGAACTCGCCGTTGAAGGGATGGGGGGGGGGGGGGGGGTGGCCTGAGGGGGAAGGGTTCCGACCCAGAAGGGGCCTCCGATTTGGCCTGGCCCATGATCAGGGCACACCGATCGGCGGGCTGGCCTCTCTGGCTGGCAGCCACCTTTCTTCCGTGCCGGTCCATGTAGTCCTGCGCCATGTTGCGTCGGGGCCGGCGCGTTGAAGGAAGCCACTGCGCATGCGCGTGTTGGCGCCGGTGCCGCTGCATTCCATGTTTCTAATCCTGGTGGATGTACACTCCAAATGGTTGGAGATGCACCACATGAGCTCCACGACCTCCCATACTTCAGAAAGTACAACAGAGTTTCAGCAGGTACGGAATACCACAAATCATGGGGCAGGATTTGACCCCCCGCTGCATTGGCGAATCGCCGGGGGGTGGCGTGAATCCTGGCCCCCATCGGCTGCCGAATTCTCCGGCTCTGGGGATTTGGCAGGGGCGGGAAGAACAGAAAGAACATTGGAAATGCAATCACGTTTACGTGAGGAAGTGCATCCTGAGTGTGGGGGTGATTCCGATGGCACTCCCCATTGTGTGAGAGTCTTCAGCCCTCTTGAGGCTGGGAACCACCCCTTGACAGAGTCCCTCCAACTCTGCCCATGCAGCCTGGCATCTTACAGAACCCCACCCAGGCACCTCACAGTCGCCCCCTGTGCTGACCCTGTGGATTCACCTATTCCCACCCTCTTTCCCGCTGTTACTCTGGAAGGGCAATCCCTCAGCCGTGATGTTACCACAAGCCCAGCAAGGGAGACATGGCAATTGCTGCCTGCAGACCAGCCGCCAGACTCCTTTTAAACGAAAGGCACACAGCCATGAAAAGCCGCTAAGGCCTGCGAGCGATGCCACCGCCCCCAAGATGTCGAGAATGAATGTAACCCCATCTCCACCACTCCCCGTCCCTAGTTGTACCTATCTGGGTCTCCCGCAACCTCTCCGGTGCCGATACTACAATTGGCATCTTAAAGGGTGATGGCAAGATAAGTGCTCACTCCTTCGGAGGTTCTAGTTTACATTCAGCTGTTGTAAATCACGCCAGCATGATGTCATGCCAGTACCCAATCAATGTTCAGTGAGGGGAAGGGAAGTTCCGGCGGGAGGGCTCGCTAATGATATGTTGATGTATGTAAATGAGATTCCTGATCTTCCACAGCAGGATTCTTGTTAGGTGACCAATGAAGTGCCTGAAAATCGGCAAACAAACTCTTGCCCGTGAGAACCCCGTTTCCCAATTCTTGCCGTATTTTGCACCCGTTCACCGTTTCCATTGGCAGCTGACACATTTATAGCAAGCCTGGAATCAAAATAAGCGAAAATATGTAATGATCATATGATGAAACTTTTAAAACAATTCAGCTCAAATGGAGTCAGCCCTGGTGGACTGAGATGGCACAAGCAATTGTTTCCCAATTGCCTTGGATCACAAATAAATTATCACAATTAGGAAGAGAGGGGTGATGGGGTTGGAGGAGAGAGAGAAAGAGAGAAGAAAGAGAGGGGAGAGCGAGCAAGAAAGAGAAAATAAAACAAAGAGAAAAAGGCAGTAATTAAATGAAAGGAACAACCACCACTTGAATTTTTTTCCTCTCTGAGGGAAGTAACTTAGTTACATGGTCAGTTGATTGGCAGATGTTAGTTAATTATCATATAAACGTATGGTAAATACACAAACAGAATGTTCTTCAATTTGCAGCTGTGGTGATACTGTCACTGCCATTCCATTCAACAATAAATCATTAGAATTTATTTTGCCAAATTAAGTTTCGAACTTTCTTCCCTGTGCTAACTAAAACCTCTCTTCTGCCAACAACACTGCACTCAAAAGTGTCTGAAACATTCAACGTGGAGGAGTAAATACCAAAAACCCTGGCCAGGTCAAAAACCCTTCACAAACCCAATGACATGGACAGAATTTATGGGCGGGATTCTGCCAGTCGGCGGCAGAGTGTCCACGCTGCCGGAAACGCCGTCGCATTTCCCGTCGACGTGAACGGGCTGCTGGGAGTACCGATTCTGGCCACTACAGGGGGCCAGCATGGACCTGGAGCGGTTCATGCCGCTCCAGCCTCCCATTCCGGCGCGAACTGTGCACTGCAGGATCCGTGCATGCACAGTGGCGTCGTCTTGAATGATGACATGCGCAGTGGCGCCGGCGCCAACCCGCACATGCGCAGTGGCCTCCCTCAACGCGACGGCCCCGACGCAATATGGCGCGGGAGTTCAAGGGCCGGCACGTTAGAAAATAGGCCCGGGGAACGAGAGGCTGACCCACCGATTGGTGGGCCCCAATCGCGGGCCAGGCCCCATCAGAGGCCCCCCCAGGGTGGGAGCCCCCTTCCTCCCCCCACAGGCCGCCCCTAATCCTGCGCGCAGAGTTCCCGCCGGCTCCGACCAGGTGTGGATGGCGCCGGTGGGACTCTGCCTTTTTACACCGGCCGCGCGACCCATCCCGGCTGGCGAATCGGCAGCCCGGCTGTGTAGAGTGGCTCGCAACTGGCGCCATGCCAAACGCGGAGAACCGCGTGCCAGTGTCGGGACGGCGTGGCGTGGTTAAGGGAATTCTCTGGCCTCGCGCGGGGCTGGGAGAATCCCACCTATTGTGTTATCGAATTGTCAAGGTGCTTTTTAACGGGTGAGGTTAGTGTGTTTTCGTACCCTTAGAGTATTTTGTCCCAATTGAAATGTTTCCCATCAACAAGCTTCAGTGAATTAAAAGATACATATATTTTTTATCACTTGCACCGCAGGCTTTGCGTGATGTGACACACATACACACAAATTACATACAGTCAAAGAACAAAACAACACAATTACCAGTTGTAAACATGACAGTGTTTCATTGCAGGCCTGTAGTCTCTTAGATGAATTAATGCTTTGGTTGCGCTGCTGATCTTGTAAAGTAGAAGATTTTCAGTAGCCTGCAAGACTTTCTGCAGTTTAATTGCCAGGTGCTAGATTCTCAGGTAAACTTGAAGATGGAACAGGTTGAGGAAAAACCTTCCCGTGCTGACTGGGTGCAATGTTTTAACTCAGCTGCATGGTTGACTTGCAGCTGGTTTAACAACGTTTTGGATAATATTTCAGAAGATAGGCGGGATTCTCCTGTGCAGGGAGAAAGACCCTACACTGGCGGGAAAATCGACACGTGCAGGGGGGTTGTCTTCTACACGCCAGCCGTGGCGGAGCCCAACAGGGGCTGGCGCAGAAGGAAGGAGTGTCCAAATGGCACAGGCCCGCCCGCAGATTGGTGGTCCCGATTGTGGGCCAGGCCACCGTGGTCCCCCTCCCCCCCCGAGGTCGGATCCCCCATGCATCCCCCCGAGGACCGCTACAGCTGACCTAGCTGCCAGGTCCCGCCATGTGGGACCATGTCTAATCCACACCGGCGGGACTGGCCAGAAACGCTCGTGCCATCGGGGTCCGGAGAATTGCCGGGAGGGCCATTGTCAACGGCCCACGACTGGCGTGGCGTGATCCCCGCCCCGCCCGAAAACTGGCGCCGGAGAATATGGCAGCCGGCAGCGGGGCAGCAGGGCGGGATTCGCGCTGCCCCCAGGGGATTCTCCGACCCGGCGGGGGGTCGGAGAATCCCGCCCGATGTCTGTCATGGTCTTTCTGATATTTCTGATTTGAACAACCTCTGCTGTTATTTTTTAAAAGAACAGGTAAACATGACTGTCATGAAGCATGCTGTTGTTATCTATGGGATATCCCAACTTGGAACATCAGTTCTTGGGGGTGTATTGTTTTGGTTTGTGAGGAGACAAGTGAACCCCCAGTGAGAATAACCCCAGGTGTTGTGTGACAATTATTAAGGACTATTTATTTAAGTAAAGACAAATACACATGAACAGGACTACTCTTTTCTCTGATAATTAATGTACATGAATTACTAAACACACGCACAGTTTATTGTTTCATTCCAAAATATATCTGCGATCCCTTAACTCGTTAAAACCTCCCGGTATCCCCAAACAACGTCGAAAGAGAATAATCAATGAGTTAAAACAAGTTTAAAGTTACCACACATCACAGAAATTATTATCAACTCTGGAAAACATCTTGTCCTGGTCCAGTGAAGATATTTGAAGTACCTTTGTGAAGGTTTTCTGTGTTGCCTTGGCTTTAAGATTTCAAGGCTGTTAGATGTAAAACTTGGTGTTCCGGCTGTTACCTGGAAACTGGGTTGGTCTGCTTCTGAGCCTGCTCGGTCATAATTGGTCTGCATTTCTTCTGAGGGTCCAACCAATTATACCTTTGTTCCACTTTGATTTTGACTTTTGCTCTTTGGCTGTCTGTTTCTTTAAAATTCCATGACTCTAGCGATTATCATGTGTATATCTCATTTATTTTCCCAATTGTCTCGGTAAACTTTCTACTGATGAGCTATTCACATCTGACTCTTTTCTGAAGTGCCTTCTAATCTAGTTATTCAGAGAGTCGCATCTCATCTGGCTTTTTGAATCCTGGCTACTGCTGTCTCTAGGCAAATTTCTCCCTGGTGCTGGGTGGGTCGCAAACAATTATGTTTTGTTAAATTCGTTTTACTACTGTTGCCAGGAAAATTCGTGAAACTGTCTTAATCATAAGACCAATTACGAGTTCAAAGTCTTTCTTCCAAAACAGGTAGTGGGGTTTATTTTTTCACATCCTGAGTTTTAGATTTTCAGACATTGAAAGCTTTTGAGACTGCTCTAGATATTGGTAATGAATGACCTCATTCAGTTCAAATAACTATTGCATGCCTTGTCTCATTTTGCGGAGGAGGTGGGATCTTTCAGTCTCCTGCTGTCAAAGGCTTTTCCTTTTTTTCTCACCGTTTACCTTTGGGGAACATGAGGCAAGGTTCGCCGTCGGTAGGACCGGAAGATCCTGCTGGAAGGAATGGGCAGAAAATTTCAACCATTGAGTTTCAATGAGCGGAATTCTCCGCTCCCCACGTGGCGTGGGAGAATCGTGGGAGGGCCTCCCGACATTTTTTACGCCCCCCTGACACCCCCAGCGATTCTCTCCCCCCCCCCCCCCCCGGCTCGGAAAAATCGCCGCTCGCTGTTTTTCACGGCGACCAGCAATTCTCCTAGCCTGATGGGCCGAGCGGCCGGCCCTTCACGCCCGTTTCACCACGGCAGCAACCACACCTGGTCACTGCCGTCGTGCAACGGGCACCAGATGCCCGTTTGGGGCATCTAGAGGCCAGATTCGTATGGGAGCACCGCGACTGTGCTCGGGAGGGGACAGGCCCGCGATCGGTGCCCGCCGATCATCGGGCCAGTGTCCAAAATGGACGCACTCTCTCCCCTCTGCCGCTCTGCAAGATCAAACTGCCACGTCTTGCTGGGCAGCGGAGGAGAAAGACGGCACCGCGCATGCATGGGTTCGTACTGTCTGCGCGCTGATGTCATCTGCGCATGCGCGGGTTGGAACCGGCAACCCGCGCATGCGCGGATGACATCAGAAAAGCGCCGATTCCGCGTCATTTCCGGTGCGCCAAAGTCGTGGCCGGGAACGACGGGGGCCCGCTCCTAGCCCCCCAGGTGGGGGTGAATTAGGTGCGGGGAGCAGGCCCTGGGGCTGTCGTGAAGCTCGGCCGATTTCACGAACGGCCATCCTGATTTTCATCGGGAGCGGAGAATACCGCCCAATGTCTTTACGCCCAGAACAAAATAGAAAAGAGTCAGATGATAGAGTTCTGTTGATGAGTCATCCTTAACAAAGGGATTTGTGAATTTCCCAATGATTGCCATTGTCCATGTTGTCGAGTTTCAGGCCTATCTGGAGCTGGCACTGCCAAAGTCACATGATAAGTGATCAGCCATCTTAAAAACTGTTGGGGGCGATTCTCCACGCCCCGCGCCAGGCCGGAGAATCGCCGCAACCGTGCCACGACGCCCCAACGCCGGTGTGCGATTCTCTGAGGTGTGGAGAATCGGCGCCATTTGCGCTGGCGCGTTTGATGCGGCGCGGGCCGCTGGAATCGGCGAGGCCGCTGATTCTCCAGCTCGTATGGGCTGAGTGGCCGCTCCGACACGACAGAGTCATGCCAGCGCTGTTCACCCCGGTCGCTGCTGGTGGAAACTCTGCGGGAACGCTCAGGTGGTGGCCTGTGGAGGGGGGAGTGGGGCTCCTTCACCGGGGGAGGCCTCCGATGGGGGTCTGGCCCACGATCGGGGCCCACCGATTGGCGGGCCTTCCTCTCCACCCCCCGGGCCTACTATCTGGCATTGCCGGTCCCTGGACACCGACCCCATGTTGGGTCGGGGCCGGCACACGTAAGAAGTTCCCCGCGCAGGCGCGGGATGCCGCGGCCCAACTGCGCATGCACAGGATTGAGCTGGCACGGGTTGGCGCGGCGCCAGGCGTGAACCGCTCCAGCCTCCTTCCGCGGTGGTGTTCACGACGGTGCGAACACTTGACCTCCATATCGGAGAATCACCCCCGCCGTTTCCATTTTAGAAATGTTGTTTTAAAATGTGTAATGTCTTTATGCCTGCACTGGACATGGCACCAGGTAATGATTAGCTTTTATATTTTCTCCTGTGCTTCATACGAGGTATGACATGTCACAGTGTTAGCCCATGTTTTGTTTGCCGCGCCTTATTGGATTATTTAGAGAAGTAAGTAACAGAAAGTGTAAATATGAAAAATATTTCCAAAAACTTTCAATAAGGTCCCATGTAATAGATTTACAATTCAGGTCAGAGCATGTGGTATCAGTTCACAAATGACAAAATGGAGGGCAAGTTGGCTACAATCAAAAAACAGAGATTTATGGATTAAACATTGTTACTTGGACTGGCAAATTGTGGGAAGTGCATTCCACAACGATCGGTGCCGGGCCACATTGGATCACTATATACAGAAACAATTTGGACTCAGACAACAGAACTGAAATTTCACAATTTGCAGATGACATGAAATTGGGAGTCATCGCTAATAAAAGCATTGGATAGGAAGACTGGGAGGTCTTGTGACTCAGTGGATAGCGTCCCTAGCTCTGAGCCGGATGCTCAGGGTTCGAGCCCCACCCCAGGACTTGATGGACAAGGAAGGTGTGTTCATATATTGGTCAAACAGGTTGTATGTCAACCTGAAAATCCTTCCAAACACACTAATGGCTGGTAGTAAGAGCGGAAGAGACTCCTGGTCAGCCATACTTGATGTGGACTATAAGCCCCAGCAACAGACTAGGGACCTGTTCCAGGAATTATTAGCTTTGGTGCACCACTAGATTCAGGAAGAGAATTGTAATCGGAACGCATTAGTGAACATACAGAATGTGCATCTCATCGGCAAATTAGCTTCAACATGGATGAGCGTAAGGTAAGTGTACCTTTGTAGGAAGAATTAATAAGTCACATAATCCTTTGAAAATGATTGTTTAAATGAGGTAGCAAAAGATTCTAATTTCATCTGCCTAAATCTAGAACCCGGGGACATACTGTGATACTCAATTTCCCTGCAACTTTAAACAAACCAAATGCTCATGTTTAACAAGGCACAATATTATGGTTGAATAATAACGTGCATTAAAATGTGAGGCAGCTGCATTTGATCTCATTCTAATTGCATCTAATATAGAACACTTAACATAGTAGTGACAGAGTAAAAGTGCCCTCAGGAGGGAGTGACCACGTGGGAGTTTTCCTGCATATGTCTCACATGGGGCCAATGTTTTTGAGAGATTTTCAGCCAAACAACTCCCGTGCAAAACACAAAAACACAGGGCAAGATTCTCTGTTCTTCCCTCGGCATGATTCTCGGAGGCAGATTTGGCCCACCATTGGTCGGCGGCAGAACCTTCTGGTCCCGCTGTTTTCAAGGAGATTTCCCAATGATTCCACCCCGCGTTTCCGGGAAACGCACAGAGCGGGTGTGCCACCGGCGAGACCGGAAGATCCCACCAGGTGAGAAGAGCTTTCACCCAAAATCTCTCCAAATAGTTTGAATATAAACTGTTGAATTTTCCAGTTACCTAAAGAGGTTCTGGCAAGTCTATCCTGTGGGTTGTAAAGAGCAAACAAAGAGCCCCACAGTAGAGTTTCCAGACTGTGTTGAGTTATTTAATCTCAGCAAGTTGACAGTTGGGGCGCTTGTAGCTTCCTCAGTTCTTTAGTAAAGGAGAGAGAGAAAAAAGTACAATGGGCTTTTGAGCATATCAAATAAGGATAGAATTGAACTAAACATGATTGCAACTGAGCAGTACAATAGGCTCAACAGCAATGCTTGGCGTCTTCCAGATCTGGGCTGGGTTCTCCGACTCGCTGCGCCACATTTCTGTTTTACCCCATGGGCGGGGTGCTCCTACGCCGGCTAGTCAATGGGGTTTCCCATTGTGGGGCAGCCACACGCCGTCGGGAAACCCCTGGGCTGCCGGCAAAACGGAGCATCCCACCGGCGGAGAATCCAGCCCCTGATATTTCTATGACCTATTCTTTAATGCCAAAGTAAATAGTGCGACTCGACCAATGTAGTCTACCTCATACGCTGCAGGAAAGGATGTCCCGAAGCGTGGTACATTGGCGAGACCATGCAGACACTGCGACAACGAATAAACGGGCATCGTGCGACTATCAACAGGCAGGACTGTTCCCTTCCAGTTGGGGAACACTTCAGCAGTCAAGGACATTCAGCCTCTGATCTCCGGGTCAGCATTCTACAAGGAGGCCTTCAGGAGACGCGACAACGCAAAATTGCTGAGCAAAAACTTATAGCTAAGTTCCGCACGCATGAATGCGGACTCAACCGGGATCTGGGATTCATGTCGCATTACATTCGGCCCCCACCAACAAGCCTGGACTTGCAGAGGCCTACCGACTGAACTGGCTTGGGACAATTCACACCTCTTTAACCTGGAGTTACCTCTCTCTCTGCATCTTTGGTGATTTGATTGCCTGCAGGTGCTCGCATTCCGGGGCATCTCTGACTGTGTCTATATAAACATTTCTGGAACAAGCCTTTCCATTCACCTGAAGAAGGAGCCGTGCTCCGAAAGCTCGTGTTTGAAACAAACCTGTTGGACTTTAACCTGGTGTTGTAAGACTTCTTACTGTGCTCACCCCAGTCCAACGCCGGCATCTCCACATCAAAGTAAATAGTCACAGTTAAGACTCATATATAATCAAAGACCATTTCAGTGAGGTCGAGGGTGACCAATATCCAGAAACAAATCCATTCCCCAGTCCCAAGTCAATGCTTTCATGAGATAGAAGAGAAACTGGTGAGAAGGAAAAAAATATGTAAGTAACATTTGAGAAGGGTGGAAGCAAGAGTCCACTTATCATTCACTGTTTAAAATTGGGGGAAAAAAAAGTTGTAAGCTCATGACAAAACACTAGTTTTGATTTATTGGTTGTCTCAAGAACATAAATAATTTATAAACCAACTACAGTTTAGCTTCCTGCACTGAGACTTCATCAATACAATGTTGCTGGTCTCAATTTTAGATGGAGAAAAAATCATGAAAAATTAAACAGCATCAGTTTGTACTGCATCTCGCAGTGCATATGCTTAAATTTGATTGGTGGGGGTCATTTAAATCAGGTCATCACCGTAACTCTTTTCCCAGATATATTTTGTGTCCAACTCCCATCACAGATCAAACAGTGATTCATTTTGAACATTAACTTTCAATATGCGCCAGGGTGTAGAAAACCCCAAAGTGTATCATGGAGTTCACCTGACCCACAACTTTTAATAGATTGTGGTATGGGGAGCACACGGCCCACTCTACAGGTGTGGAGCAGCAGAAATGGAAACGTTTTTTTTAAAGCAAAATAATGTTTATTCTATGAACTCAAGTTAACCTTTTTAGAACATACAGTGAACATCTTAGCAACCATGATTTCAAATACAACCCCAAAAGAATACAACACTAAGTAATCCTTAATAACTTCCCAAACAACATCCAGAAGCCAAAATAAACACTTTTTAACAGAAGCACATCAGGTTTACATTCACTACTGAAAACATTTATAATTCTGAATTCACCAAATGATCAAGAGATAGTCTTTTTATGGCAGAGAGATCAACAGTACACCTGCTTTGTCTGGCTTCAGCTCCAACACTGAAAATGAAACTAAACCACACCCTGCAGCAAACAGCCTAAAACAAAAGTAAAAAGTTAATAGACAGCCCAGCTCCACCCACTCTCTGACATCACTTCAGTAATAAACACCCATTTCTGAAAGGCACTCTCAGTACAGATATTATATACACACCCATTTATAAACACCCACTTCTTAAAGGTACTCTCACATGACACACAGATGAAATGTATGAATAGCAACAGCGCTGGAACATTATCTAGAATTAACCATTTCCAAGTCCTTTGTCGAAAGAATCACAAAGCCAGCCAGAGAAATTTCCTCGGACTGCACACTGGCCACTTCTATGGTCGCTCAGCTTAATGCACTGCAATTCATAAAAACATTGCAAGAGGAGAAGGCTATTAAGCACCATGTCTATTCTGTTCTCCAGTGAGATTATGGCTGATCTGCAAGTTAATTCCATATACCCACCTTTATTCCATTATCACAGAATACCATTGGTTAAAAAGGAAAAGACGATCAATCTTAGATTTCAAATCAACAGTCGACCTAGAATCAGTGACCGCTTGCGGAAGGGAGTTCCAAATCTTTACCCATAACCCCATGTTTGAAAGTAGTTTTCCAACTTGACTCTGGAAAAGCCTGGCTCTAAATTTCAAAGCCATGTTCCTCAATCCTACCAAATACAGACACAAATAAAAAGGTCACAAAGAATCGAAGCCAGGCAAGAAAAGCGACATCGCTCATTCCACTCTTTAGGTGGGATTTTCTGGCTGTTCCCGCCAGCAGGATCTTCAGCGATAGTTTCAAAAGACAGACCCTCCTCTGTCACTTTTTTTCTTTATTTTCTCATGGGATGTGAGCATTCTTGCCCAGGTCAATATTTCAGACAGCATGGTACGGTAGCACAGTGGTTAGTATGACCTTGGGTGACCACCTGTGTGGAGTTCACACATTCTCCCCGTGTCTGCGTGGGATTCCTCCGTGTGCTCCAGTTTCCTCCCACAGTCCAAAGATGTGCAGGTTAGGTGGATTGGTCATGTGAAATTGCCCCTCAGTGTTCAAAAAAGGGTAGGTGGGGTTACAGAGTTACAGGGATAGGGTAGGGGTATGTGCCTAGGTAAGGTTCTCTTTCGGAGGGTCAGTACAAACTCAATAGGTCAAATGGCCTGCTTATGCACTGGAGGAAGTCTATGATTCTATGATTTGTTGCCCATTTTCAATTCGCCATGAACTAAGCTGATTGCTGGAGGACAGTTAAGAGTCAAGCCCAGTGCCATGGGCTCAGAGTTACATGTCGGCCGGATCTGGTAAGAATGGCAGATCTGATTCCCGAAAGGACATTAGTGAACCAGATCGGCTTTTGTACAAAAATCAATGATATTGTCATGGTCACCATTACTCAGGCTAGCGTAACGGTGCAAACTAATTAATTGAATTTAAATTCCAACAGCTGCCATGGTGGGATTTGAACTCATGTTCCCAGAGAATTAGCCTGGGCCTATAAATTAATAATCCACTGACAGTAGCACTACATCACCGTCTCGCCTCATGATCAATGATGATAGTTGAGGAAAGATGGAGTCTCACCCTGTATAATTGCACAGTAAGAAGTCTTACAACCACCAGGTTAAAGTCCAACAGGTTTGTTTTAAATCACTAGGTTTCAGAGCACTGCTCCTTCCTCAGGTGAATGTTTGACACCAGGAACATTCATTTTGGACCTGGAAGTTCACCTGAAGAAGGAGCAGTGCTCCGAAATCGAGTGGATTCACCTGAGGAAGGAGCAGACTGGGCTGTATAATTGCAACATTGCCAACTTTGGTCTTGCAGTAGACAATGGAGTCTGGTAACAATGAATCACAGAGAACATTCACCGGCAAAGATCAACTGGGAATTATTTACACTCCTGCTTTGACAGACAGTTGTAAAGACTTGAATATGCCACATGAACATGGATGTGAAGAGGCAAACAATCCTGATTGCCCTTGGCAAACCTTTGTTTGGTTCCTTTAATACCAACTCCTCAGAGTCTGTCCGATTATTATCAGTGTGATTCTCTCAAGAAAATAAACTCCAATTCCAATTAAAATGTTGAACTGAATTTGGCTCCTGAAGTGATCCAAAAAACAAGGAACGGAAACAGAGTTCATTACCCAAAAGTTCTTTGTGAAGAGTTAGCTTACTCCTTAGAATTACAATCTTATTACATTGCTCTATTGCTGAGATGGCAGGACAATGGGTATCCTATGAACATTTGTTTCAATTTTAATCAATTGTTTTATTTAATCTTTTAAAATGAAGTGCAATGTAATACCATTTTGGAAGGTTGGAATGAGATTTTATGGAAGCCTAAATGCGGGAGGCAAAACCTTGGCAATAGACAAGGCTATCTTTTGTGGATTGATAATGCTGATTGTTTCATGTTGATGACTGTTCCTGATACTAGATCAATTTATATCACCACATCCCAAATGCTCATCAAAAGAAAATGCAATTTTCACCTTAGTGGGGGAGATCCATGCAACTTCTAGGCCCAAAATGAATGTTCCTGGTGTCCAACAGCATAAACAGAATGTTCTTCAGTGAGGGCATTCCTCACCAAGGCCCGCCAAAAAGTCAAAGTGCGTTCAATTGCGGTGTCCGGAGAAACATCTTGCAAAACGTGGCCAAAACGGGACTCTGTTTCTGTTAAATTGTGCCAACATCTTTGTCATTGTAACAATTACACATGACTGCAGTGCCTTGGGCAACCTATGCCTTATGCTCACGTCCCTGGCCGTGAATTTGAACACCCAATTAACTGGCTCAGGAGATAAATGCACCGTGACTGAGCCATTGATGACAGATGCCCTGCAGTAAAAGGGCCTTTTTGTTTTTAAATTTAGATTACCCAATTATTTTTTCCAATTAAGGGGCAATTTAGCGTGGCCAATCCACCTACTCTGCACATTTTTGGGTTGTGGGGGCGAAACCCACGCAGACACGGGGAGAATGTGCAAACTCCACACAGACAGTGACCCAGAGCCGGGATCGAACCTGGGACCTCAGGTAAAAGGGCCTTTTGATAGTTGCATGTTGGGTGCACTGAAGCTCCCAACTGCATCCCAATGTTAGGCAATATTTTCAGAAGATTGAGCAATGACTCAATAGGAAAGTAAGAAAAGCTGTACTCACCTCGCATAGCATCACCACTATTATTACGTTCTTTAATTGGTGGTTGTGAGAAGGCACTGAACAACCTACTGTTAAATCCAACATGTGACCCAGGGAAGGAAGGTGTTCCGATCTGCCCAAAAAAGGTTTCTAAATTAAGAATGGGAACATTTCTGGAGCACAGGGAGTGGTTGAGGTGGCCAGTAGAGATGAACTGTAAAATGAGGAAAGGGGAATAGAAAGCAGGCAGGAGAAAACCGAGATGGAGAAGCAAACAGAATTCAGGGATCAACCTCAGCCTCGTACTGGCAATAAAAGGTGGTCGATTCCATTCATCATTTTAAAACCACTTACTAAAATTAATCCAAGGTGAACACATTTCCTCCTTCACCTAATGATAGCAGACAAGAATTGTTGTGAACCAATAAGAAAGACAAACAATTACAGGAGTGAAGCTTCAATATTTAATAAGTTAGCCAAACCAGCAGGATGAGCACCACCTTTATCATATTTTACTTATTTTAATGCTTTTCCTCCTCTGTTGTAAGTTATCTCAATTGGCACCATCAGTTACTTCATGCCACTATTAATATCTGCAGTCGCTGTCATGCTGCCTTACAGTCTACTTATGGGCGGCATGGCAGCACAGTGGTTAGCACTGTTGCTTTACAGTGCCAGGGTCCCAGGTTCGATTTCCGCTTGGGTCACTGTCTGTGTGGAGTTTGCACGTTCTCCCCGTGACTTTGTGGGTTTCCTCCGGGTGCTCCAGTTTCCTCCCGCAACTCCCGAAAGATGTGCTGTTAGGTAATTTGAACATTCTGAATTCTCCCTCTGTGTACCCGAACAGATGCTGGAACAGGTGACTAGGGGCTTTCCACAGTAACCTCATTGCAGTGTTAATGTAAGCCAACTTGTGACAATAAAGATTATTATTATTATTGCCACCATATATGTTCAGGGTCTTAATGTAGATCTCAAGGGATTGTCTCTATGCTCCCTATGCCAAGCAAGATATTGAGACTGACGAGGGTCCCGATTGAACACAATGAATTACATTAACTTTATTGTTAACCACAAATATATACAGCTTTGCACAGCTTGGATCTAGCCTGGATTTGATGAGGGAAGTGTCTTATGAAGTGAGATTGATAAGTTTAGGGCTTCACTCTTGAGAATTTAGAAGAATGAGGGGAGATCAAACTGAGGTATATAAGATGATAAAAGGTATGGATAAAGTAGGCGTGGAGCGGATGCTTCCTCTTGTGGGGCATTCTAGAAGGAGGTTGTAGTTTCAGGATAAGGGGTAGCAAATTTAAAACAGAAACTACGGGCGGACTTCTCCGCTCCCCACGTGGCGTGGGAGAATCGTGGGAGGGCCTCCTGACATTTTTCATGCCCCCCTGGCGCCCCCAGCGATTCTCCCCCCCCCCCCCCCCCACCCCCCCCGGCTCGGAAAAATCGCCACTCGCCGTTTTCCACGGCGAACGGCGATTCTCCGAGCCCGATGGGCCAAGCAGCCGGCCCTTGACGCCCATTTCACCATGGCAGCAACCACACCTGGTCGCTGCATTCGTGACACAGGCACCAGATGCCCATTTGGGGCATCTAGGGGCCCGATTGGCACGGGAGCACCACGACTGTGCTCGGGAGGGGACAGGTCCGCGATCGGTGCCCACCGATCATTGGGCCAGCGTCCAAAACGGACGCACTCTTTCCCCTCCGCCGCCCAGCAAGATCAAGCCACCACGTCTTGCCGGGTGGCTGAGGAGAAAGACGGCCACTGCGCATGCGCGGTTCGCGCTGTCTGCACAATGAAGTCATCCGCGCATGCGCGGGTTGGAAATGGCAACACGCGCATGCGCGGATGACCTCACAAATGCGCCATTTTTTGCGTAATTTTCGGCGCGATAAGGTCGCAGCCGGGAAAGATGGAGGCCCGCTCCTAGCCCCCCGGGTGGGGGTGAATTAGGTGCGGGGAGCGGGCCCCGAGGCCGTCGTGAACCTCGGGCGATTTCACGACGGCCATCCCGACTTTTATCGGGAGCGGAGAATACCGCCCTACTTCTCCTAAAGGGTCGTGAATCTGCAGAATTCACTACCCCAGAGCGAGGTGGATGCTGGAATAGTGAGTAAATTTAATGAGGAGTTAGACAGATTTTTAATTCATAAGGGGATGAAGTGTTACGGAGAACGGGCAGGACGATGGGGTTGATGCCATGATGAGATCAGCCATGATCGTATTGAACGCTGGAGCAGGCTCGGGAGGCTAGTTCTTATGTTCTAAAAAAGAACTATTCTGTCCAATCCCACCTTCCAGCTCTTGTAGGTAACAGCACCTCAAGCACAAATCTGGTGTTGTTGATTAATAAGGGGGTTTTTCGATTAATTAAGGGATTATGGGGAGAAGGCAGGAGAATGGGAATGAGGAACATATCAGCCATGATCGAATGGCGGGGCAGACTAAATGGGGGCGGGGGTGCATTTTAATTGAGACTGGCATTTTATACTATTGAGCTATGACATTACTTATTCCAATACTTGGAGTTATTGATTAACGCCCCCAGTAAACAGATTAGACGCGGGATTTTCAGGTCGCACTAACCCAGATCGCAGAAATTCCTGCCTGAGGCGGAAGGACCTTTTCTGTCCTGCCCTCAATGATTGCCGTGGCAAGTGGGTCTGGAAAATCTACCCCCTTTTTTAACACTCATCTTGAAAGTTGCCACGGCGTTGTCGGGGAAGAAAAAGAACACAAATAAAATGGAAATAGAAGTTGAATTTTGCAAATTCAAAGACTTTAACAAAATAAAATGAAAGTAACAAAATTAATAAGTTATTTTTTGCATCATTGTACCTCAACTCTCAGTTCAACACATTTTTGTATGCAAGTTACATATCTTCCATTTTGCTCTTTTGGACATTATTTTTGGATGTTAGGTCAGGATCAGCACTAGCTCCAAGAAAAGAATGCTTCAAGTCAGTTACAAATCTCAACTGAGCAAAATATGAAGTTGGTTCAGTTTGTATCCAGAAGCTTAACTTTGTCCTTAAAATGGAAGCGAGAACACGTTGTGCACTCTGGAGTGGCAATTTGTCTTCGTTTGTAGACATCACGTTCCTTCAAGTTGGGGAGCAGATGTTGAAATGGAACAATCACTTCAAAAGATACAAAGTTCTTCCAGTGTATTTTTGAGTGTGCATCTGTTTCTTGCTAATCAACTGAAAAGGTCACTGGGGAGACAGGAGGCTAGACTCAACAGTCTGATACAAAGGTTGACCCAATTGCAGTTCATAGTATGCTTCTATTGTGTAAGATTAAAGTTTTTTTTTCCAATTTTATGTAGAGAATGGGTGGGATTCTCCGACCCCCCGCCGGGCCGGAGAATCGCCGGGGGGTTGCGGTGTGATTCCCGCCCCGCCACCGGCTGCTGGATTTCCCGGTGCCGGTTTTACGGTGGGGGCGTGAATCTCGTCACACTGGTCGGGGGCAGTTGGCAGTGGCCCTCTCCCTGCGATCCTCCGCTCCGCGATGGACTGAGTGGCCGCCCGTTTTCGGCCAGTTCCACCGGTGTAAATCAAACAAGGTTCTTACTGGCAGGATCTGGCTCTGCGGGCGGCCTGCGGAGTCCACGGGGGGAGGGGGGGGGGGTGTGCGGGGATCTGGCCCCGGGGTGGTGCCCCCATGGCGGCCTGGCCTGCGATTGGGGCCCACTGATCCGCGAGCGGGCCTGTGCCATGGGGGCACTCTTTCCCTCCACGCCGGCTGTTGTAACGGTCCGCCATGGCCGATGTGGAGAAGAACCCCCCCCTGCGCATGCGCTGGGATCACACATGCTAGCGCTCCTGCACATGCGCCAACTCGTGCCGGCCGGCAGAGGCCCTTCGACACCGGTTGGCATGGCGGCAAGCTCTTCGCCGCCGGTTGGCGTGGTGCCAACCCCGCCGGCACCGGCCTTGCCCCTGAAGGTGCAGAGGATTCCGCACCTTCCGGCAGCCCGACGCTGAAGTGGTTCATGCCATTCCTTGGCGCTGGTACAGCCCCTCCCGCTGGTTAGGGGAGAATCCCACCCAAAGCCTTCACAAAAGATGATTCTCCATTCCTTCACGCCGGCGGGATTGTCCGTTCCCGCTGCAGGGAATGCAAATTTGTCTGACCGCCAAATTCTCTACCTCGCCGGCAGCAGAAGCGAGGCGACTCGCTACAGAGATTCCAGCCTGTAACTGATGGCCCATTCCTGATCTGTTTTCCTACATTCTGTGAGATTCAAATGAAAACAGATTCCTGCAAAACACGCAGACCAGACTGATCCTGGAAATTGTGCACTGGTGCAATTTCAGTGCTTAAGCAGCTGAGGTTTCCAATCTTATCTTCATGCCAGGTGAGGGCTTGGATTAAACGCACACAGTACAGCCTTGCTCCTCCTCCTCAATGTGAGACACTTGTGCGCTTCCTGTTCCGTAATTCCTTCTTCAATTAGATGTTTTCACTTTGTCGAACCCGACTAATTTTGGGCTGAACTGTGAACCATTGTAACTACAAGATACTGGTAATTCAGAAACTAAGACCATACTAAACACACTGGAATACAAATTCATTTGGACTGTTTGTGCTTTTATCGCAGCCAAACATTTTTAAGCAGGGATGAAAATGAGCTCATTTGCAACCAATGCTTTCAGGTTTTAAGCGGTTCCTGATTTCCATGGATGTAAAACACTGGAATTATCTTTGATTCTGCTGTTTCCTATCTGCAGATTGTTTTCATATTCAAACATTTTTCACCAGTTACTCCATCACTCCATTGTTCTCCACAATGTGATAATTCGCCGCAAATTGAACGGGGAAGATCACTGACTCTTCCACGATTACTGGTGCATCATCATAGAATCCCAGATTTTTCACCACAAGAAACCTCATAACCTGCTGTGAATGCTTTGCTTCCAAGGTCCTCACTTGAAACTTAAATCATCAAAGCCATCCAAGAAACCACAGGTCTGATACATGGGAGACAGAAATCATAGATTATGTATAATCTGGAAATGTGCCCCATCTTTATCAGTATCCAACTTTGTGCGTGTGCACGTGTGAGACTAAGTGTTCAAACTTGAATGAATTCAGGGTGTGTGTGAGAAAATAAATGATTTTCTTTATTTTAAACTCACAAAAGCTTGATACTGGAATATTTATTGGGAACACACACTCCAAGGGTAAGAAATTGAACACCTCTTTCCATACAAATTATACTGGGTGGGATTGTCAATCCCGCCAGACCTGTTTTCTTGCACAGCATGTCCCTGCTGGAAACGAATTCTCCGTCCTGGCAGCCGGCCAATGGGGTCTCCCATTGTGATCAACTCCATGCTGTCGGCAAATCCGCAGGCATGAGTGCGTTGCCGGCGAAGTGGAGGATCCTGTCGATGGAGAATCCCGTGCACTGAGTATGGGCCTTGAAGGACTAAGGCTGTGATCTTTCCAATGGGGAACAAAGTCTCCGCGAGGGCGCGTTTAGCCGCATGTTTCCCGGTGCTCATAGTGCTTAGAAACACGTGGCTATTCAATGTGACTCGTGTTGAATGAGGGGCCTAAATGGGGAATGCACGGCTGAGGCCGCACATAGTTTTACAATGGGGAGCTCTACTCACCAGAACTCCCCATTGTAGTGAGAGATCAGAACAGCATTTCTAAATGGCGCCCGGATCTCCAAGGCCCCTAAAAGAATCTCCGACCTCCATCCCAGACTGAATGCAATATGGAAGTGTCCCTCAGCCCCTGTAACATCCACGTCGGGCAACTCTAGCCCGATCGCGTACGTAACAAAAATGCCAGCTTGTCACCTTGGCAGTACCAGACTGGCACCCTGGCAGTGCCCAACCTTGTGGCACGGACAGTGTAGCAGGCTTGCACTGCCAGGGCACTCAGGTGGCACCAGCTGTGCCAGGGCACCACCCTTTCCAAAGGGCATGCTGCTGGGGGCTCTGATCCCCTTGAAGACCTCAGACAAGTGCCATTATGTCTGGTCCAGATTAGCGCATGCCAGTACCAAACGACACTACGCTGAGGTATCTGGGGCATAGGGATTGAATCCCAAAGCCACGGGTACCTCAGGAATCTGCACATTAGAGTAAGGCATACTGCCTCACTTTAATATGCAGGTTTGCCAAAAAGTGACCCCGCCCATTGTGGGCAGGTTTCACCTTGCAACATCTCGCGAGACTGCATTGAATCTCGTGAGGGATTCCGAGCCAGGTAGATCCCTGGAACGGGTTTTCCTGGCTTTCAACAGGCAACCTGCGTAAAGGTGAGCACTTTTCCGGTGCAGCGTTGCCGGACGATCGCGTTCTAAATACATTTTGTCCATGGTACCACATAATGAAGTCCTTCATGCCGAGAATCAATCTCATGAATCTTATCTGCACCCTCTCTAAACCCTTCTATATTCTTCCAAAGTGTGGTGCCATGAATTGGACACAATGGGCACAAGTGTCATTTTGGGCGAGTTTTGGCAGGGTGTTTTCCATTGGCTTTTTGGTTGAGATCCAGACTGGTATTCACCTACACTTAGTAATTTTTTTGAGTCTCGTAGAGTTTCTCACCGGCCTAGCCTACACTATTTTTTTAGCAGTAGGGAGTCAAACTCATCAGCGAGATCGGCTGGTCAGAGGTTGGGTGCCATTTTGAAAGGTAACCCGGTCTCTAAATGTGTTTGAGAGTCCTCCACAACCTCCGTTCACTGGCAATGTCACCCCTGCATACATGGGCATTACCTCAAGTGAATACATCACTCTATGGGGTGGCTGAGGGCCTCCCCATTTTCAGGCACCCACCTACTTTTCTACCACCCACCCCTCTTTCAGGACCCCCCTTCACCCCACAACCTTTATGAGGCCCCTTCATATCCTCCCCCCCCCCACTCTTCATACTCCCCCTCACCCCTACTTTTCATGGGCATCGCCCCTCTCAGGCCCCGATCATTGGCAGTGCTAGTCTGACACTCGGGCTCCTTGGCACTGCCAACTACCAACCTGGCAGTGACATTCAGGCACCTTGGCAGTGCAAAGTTGCCAGACATTGTCACAGTGCCAGGCTGGCAGTGCCAAGGTGCCAGAGGGAGTACTAGGGTACCACCCTGCCCTATGCCCAACCACCCGGGGTCTCCAATGACCTGGGTGACCCCTGCAGGTGCTGTTATGACTGGTCCACGTTTGTATGGACCAGTACTAAATGGCGCCCTGACGGGGTCTCCCAGAATTGGACAGTGAATCCCGGGCCCCGGTTGAATCAATCGAATGCATACTTAATTGAGCCTAATGGTTCATTTAAATATGCCCGCTAAATCTCGACCAGCGAGAGCGAGGTCCAGATTGCGAATTCTCGCAAGACTCTGTTGAACCTCATCGCAAATCTCCTGAAAGGCCTCTCACAAGGTTCAATGGCCTTGCTCGCTACTACGTCGGACATGACGATGCCGTTGCATCGTGCCCAATGATTCAGTTGAGTGTTTTATAAGATTAAGCATATCTTATTTAGTTTTTTTTCCAATTATAAACTCAGAATCTTTTTCTTGGCCACTCTCAAACTGCACAGCCAGCTTCAATGATTCGTGTCCACATTTCCCCCCCCAAAGGCTCCACCCTTTTACAATTCTGCCCTTTAATGCGATGTTGCCTCTCCTCATTCTTGCTACCAGAACACTTCTCTGCATTAAATTTCATCCACCAATTCCTGATTAGAGAGGTGACAGTGTATGGTCATTCATTTAATGTGAGTCAATTGTGGAATCAGAGAAGCTTTTAACAGCTTTGGCTATTCAGCAGGGGAGTCTGAGTCTGAACATGTTGAAACAATAAGGAATGACAGGTTGGCTATCGTCAGATCACCTTGGATATTTAAATCAATTACCAGAGCTGCTTGAAAATTGATCCGGTCACTGTGAAATATATTTTTTGTGTTGAATTTGTTCGATACCCTGGAAAATATTAAATATTGAATTTTAAAACAAAAATCTGGAGCCATATTCTCAGATTCTGAGGTTATGTGCGGAGGATCCATGGCGTTTTAAGTGGAAAAAATAGGCGACGACCCCTCACCGATGCTGCGACCGGTGAGGGGCTAGCAGCCACGCCACGTAAAATGGCAGGCCTCCATGAAATAAACGGCCGGAGAGTTGCTGGGTCCGTGGCCGCGCAGGCGCATAGCGACGACCTGTAGCGGTCGCGCTGTACAACATGGTGTAGGCCGTGCACGGACTCGACCTGCCAGACAGTGCCTCCCCTAGACATCCCTCGCCACCCCCACCAGTTCCTACAGCCCTCGCGGAAGCACCCCCGCCAGCAGCATGGCTCCCGCCTGACTGTGGCGGCGTTGGATACAGTCCGCAGCCGCCATGCAGGGTTCCCGCACGGCTGGGACCACATGTCCCCCACGCCATGGTGAACTCAGCCCAATGGGGCAGAGCATCAGAGGAGAGCCTTCAGGAGACGCGCTGAAGCCATCCCAACGGTGTGCGGTGAACGCTGCGATGGCATCATTTCGGAGGGGGCGGGACATGCAAAACCTTCGTAATAAAAAGGGATTCTCCGCCCGATCACCGATTATGAAACCCCCGTCGGGAAATGGAGAATCTCGCAGCTGATGTTTACCGTGCTGAACAGATAAACACATGCAATGGCATCTTGTTGTGTTAACAACTTCGAGGTGTTCAGGCGGGATGAATTACTTTTGTGATGTAAAACAATAGTCATATATTCTTACAGCATTACAGCACAGAAAGAGGCCCTTTAGCCCATCATGTCTGTGGCAGCCGTCAAGCACTTATCTAGTCTAATCCCATTTTCCAGCATTTGATCTGCAGCCTTGCATTTTATGGCATTTCAAATGCTCATCAAAATGCTTGTTAAAGGTTGTGGGGGTTGCTGCCTCTACCACACTTCAAGGAAGTAAGTTCCAGATTCCCACCAATGAGAGGGCAAGTTTTCCCTCAAATCCCCTCCAATTCTCATGCCTCTTACCTTAAATCTACAGCCTTTGGTTATAACAAACCACCTGTTTCTTTTCAAATTTCAATAGACTCTATTTTCTGTAATCGTAATGGATTGTTTTGACAGCTGAGCTCATTCTGAATGTTTGAGTTGAATTGATTGAAAAATAAATTCAACCCTCTCAAATGGCCAATGGTTTCAGACATGTTTGAGTGATTATGTTTTTAAGTTTCAGCATGATTCATTTTTTAGAGGAGTACCTTTTTGTATCCATTCAAAGATTTCCAATTGCTATTACATGGCTCCTGCACACTTTGCATACTGGATACTGGGTGATTGGTTATGCAGGGTACATGGGGACCATGGAGGAGGTGAAGGGAATATGAGGGAGGCTTGGTGGAGGATGTAGTTAGGTCTGGTGGGGTGAGATTTAGGGAGGCTTAATAATGATGTAAAACGTTGAACCAATATGCCAGCAAACCAAGGTGGACCTTCTCACCAGACCGTTTCAGCAATTGCATTCCTCCACACTACCTCTGAAGTTGGTAAACCTGTCCGTCCACATCTCCAGGAAATGAAAATGAGCCGGGTATGGTTAGAGATGGCAGGTTCGGGTTTTCAAAACCAGTAAATGGTCTGGCCAAGCACGACATGAAAATCCAGGCCCACAATTCCACAAATGTCAATTTTCCTCTATCAGAAGAAGCCAACATTATATGAATAGCAATGCTCCAATATGCTCCAATATTATCTACTATTATTGCTGCTAAAATGTGTGCTGTACCTATATTCTATTACATTTATGCCTCTAATGTTCTCTGGTAGGTTACTGAGTAAGCACTGAGTTTGGAGGTGTAAACATTACCGAAATGGTGACCCTGATGGAGCTTTCCCTTTCCTCAGTTACATTTTGTGGACCTCTCTCTTCCTGCTCACCACTCCACATTGAAGTGCTATGGTGCAAACAGTTAATTAGACAAGCGCATTCTGTCGGCAACCACATATCTAGTTCAACAGTGAAGGTAATGTTAAATTAACTAAAATTTCTAATGACCAATTTATTCAAAAATAATATGGCCTCTTCTGCCCACACATTTACTGAGTTCAGCATCATCGTACAGCTGTTTAAGCTCATCTATTCAGAACATTCACTAGCTTCAGGCTGAAAGCATCTGTAATGGAGCAGATATGCTGCCACTGCATTAGATGTGTGATTGCATTCCACAAGGAGTACAATTAATGTATCGCATTTGACATCTTCCCTATAAAGGGCTGCGGGGATGTAGATCTTGTATCTGTCTTTGATGACAAGAAGCTAGAAATTTATTCATTTTTTAGTCCGCACAACACACCGATGTATTCAAACATCATTCCATTTCCACATCACTACAAACATTAACATGTAAACACAATTTGTATAAAAGTGAGCTGTACACACAGGACAATCATAAGGGCAAAAGCTGCAGAGTTGGCATCTTAACCTGGGTCTTTCAACACTTGGATAACGGCCCTGTAATACCATGCCCCTGGAGAAAGACATCTTGTAACATTTGTCAACCACGGTAGGAGAGTGGATAGCGCTGTTGCTTCACAGACCCAGTTTCGTTTCCCGGCTTGGGTCACTGTCTGTGCGGAGTATGCACATTCTCCCCGTGTCTGCATGGGTTTCTTCCGAGTGCTCCAGTTTACTCCCACAGCCAAAAGTTGTGCGGGTTAGGTCGATTGGTCATGCTAAATTGCCCCGCAGTGTCCAAACGTTAGGTGGGGTTGCTGGGTTACAGGGATAAGGTGAAGGTGTGGGTTTCGGTAGGGTGCTCTTTCAGGGGCCGGTTTAGACCTGATGGGCCGAATGGCCTCCTTCAGCACTGTAAACTCTATGGCTGGTTCTTCACACTTGAAGAAAATAATAAGAACTCAATTTTTTTGCCCATCCAACTGGTATTCCAACACTCATCGCCATCTTTTGGCTCTGCTCGCAAGACTTGAGCTCTACAACTGCACATATCGTTTTTGATTTGTGTGGGAAATCTTTTTAATTTCTTTTCAATTTAATACCACCATTTTGTCAGAGATGTGAGCTGTAACATTACAACGCAAAATCTTAAGACACATGAGATTGGATGCCACCTTACTGAATTTTTGTACCTTACAATATTTTGATGTGTTCTTTTATTGAATTGTTATTCAACCAGAGGGAAATTTTTGGATATACTCATTCTGTTTTATAAATCAGAATTAAGCTGCATTAAAATCAGGAAACAAAGACAAATAAAGGTGTTGAAACGCTGTGAGCAAATCTGAAGCTAAAGATAGTCCCTCACTCTCCTTCTTACCGATTGTTCACTAAATCACACATCAATTTTCATTCATTTCTATTGGTTAAATGATGATTTATGGTTTACTCTTTCTCTAATCCCTCTAGTTAAGTTCTTAACCTTTTATCTCACTTACTTCCACAACTCTGTCATGGTTCCGAGGATAGTACAGTCATCTCGAGATTAGGGGCGGGATTCTCCGACACCCCTCCCTCCCCCCGCCGAGTGGGAGAATCGCCAGGGGTCGGCGTGAATCCCGCCCTCGCTGTCCTCACAATTCTCCCGCCCCCCCAAAAACCGTCTCGGCCTGAGTCACACCACCTGCCTCGGAGAATGGCGGGGACTGGCTTGACTCAATGGGCGCCGGGGCCACCCGGATTCTCCGGCCCTCAATGGGCCGAAGTCCCGCTCGTCTGCAGCCAGTCCCGCCGGTGTAAATCAGAGTAGGTCCCTTACCGGCGGGATCTGGCGGCGCAGGTGGGCTCCGGGTTTCCTAGGAGTTCGCGGGGGGATCTTGCCCCGGGAGGTGCCCCCACGGTTGTCTGGTCCGTGGTCGGGGCCCACTGATCCATGCGTGGGCCTGTGCCGTGGGGCTATTTCTCCGCATCGGCAGTTGTGGTCCTCCGCGATGGCCGTTGCAGAGGCGAACGCTCCCGCGCATGCCCGGAGATGATGCCAGCATGTGCTGGTGTTCCCACGCATGTGCCGACTCGCGCCGGCTGGCGGAGGCCCTTCGCCGCTGGTTGGCATGGCGCCAGGCCCCTAACCACTCCGGGGCAGGCCCACCCCCTTAAGGTGCGGAGGATTCCAGACCTTTGGGGCGACCCAACGCCGAAGTGGTTCATACCACTCCGTCCCGCGGTACCCCCCGTGCCACCGGGTACGGGAGAATCCTGCCCTAGATGTTTGAGGGTTCAAATCCCACTCTCGAGACTTCAAGTCAAAATCATAACTGACAATCACTTTTTCCCCCTTTTCTCTTCATGGGATGGGGATGCCGCTGGCTTTGGCAGCATTTGCTGCTTATTCCTAATTGCCCTTGATTGCTGGCTTTATAGGCCATTTCAGAGGGCACCTAAGATTCAATGATATTGTGGTAGGTCTGGAGTAACATGTCGGCCAGACCGGGTGAAGATGGCAGATTTCCTTCCCCAAAGGACATTCGTGAACTGGATGGCTTTTACCACACTTGATCATCTTTGTCATGGTTACCATTACTGAGCATCACTTTACAATTCAGATTTTTAATTGAGTTTAAATTCCACCACCCTAGAGCATTTGTCTGGGCCTCTACATTACTAGGCCAGTGACATTACCACAGTATCATTATCGATGTGTCGGGCTGACGAGTGCCTCTCACTGAGATGTGAAGCCAAGGACCTGCTTGTCCTTGCAGCTGGATGTAAAAGACCCAACGGCATTATTCCAAATAAGAGCAGGAAAGTTCTCTTCACTTTCTGGACTGATATTTGTCACCAAATAAACATCACTAGAAACATAGTATTTTCTAACAATCACAAGGGTCAGAATTCTATGCTCTCCCATCGGCGAGTCTTTAGCTGTGTGCATGTGTGTATCGGGTGGGGGGAGATG
Organism: Scyliorhinus canicula; assembly: GCF_902713615.1. Classification (NCBI taxonomy): domain Eukaryota; kingdom Metazoa; phylum Chordata; class Chondrichthyes; order Carcharhiniformes; family Scyliorhinidae; genus Scyliorhinus; species Scyliorhinus canicula. Next base: position 74,611,787 of record NC_052164.1, on the reverse strand, counting down.
CAAATTGAATGGATGGGTTCACTCTGGGTGCCCACCTACCTGGAATAAATAACAAATTTTGCTGGGGCCGGCAATGCCTCGGATGGGAAGCCTGCCCTTGCCCCAGTTGCAGCCCCTAAGTGGCCATTCGGCCCATTTCCCACTTTTAGGCTGTGGGAAGATTGAACCTCTGTGGGGGTAGGTTGAAAAACAATGAAGTTACATTTCGGGTGGGAAGGGTCACCTTCATCGAAAAACCATTCTCAAGTGTGACCCTCCCCCTTAAGGTCCACTGGCCTCTGGACATACCCCCACCCTCACCAGCACCGACCCCAAGACCGCGATTGTCCACCTTTGTGACCTGCCCCCCCCTTGAGCTCAGACTCCTCCCGCATTTCCTCTTCTGTCCACTGCAGTGCTGACATTACACGGGCTGGAGAGCCGCCATTCAATCAGATTGGCCATTAGCTCGCTAAGGCAGTGCTTATCCTGACTGCTTCAACACAAATGGTCACCTTTGTTGCTCTATTAATAATGTTGGTGAACCACAAGCCTTCCCTTATATCGATCAAAGGACCGCACAATCAGTTAGTTCAAAAGATGGTTTATTTACAAACACAAGTTACCTCGACATGCAAACACAATATCTACTACGAGTTAAACTACACCTATCAGCTACAATAACCTATACTTAACTTCAGGGCGGGTAGCTGGGGGGGTCCTTCGCAGTTATTGAACTTGGCAGTAGTGCTTTCTGAGTAAGGGGAGTGGCGCTGATCAGTTTGTGGCTATACCGGTTGCTTGATTGGAGTTCTATTGTCCTGGGAAAATAGGCCATTGAAATGCAAACGAGCTGGGGGTTTCGATCAGGCCTGGTTACCTGTGTTTTAGACATACATAGGCTCTATCTGTCTGAGTCCTGGGTTGGCCATAATTCCCATGGTCCTTTGTAGGTGGCCAACTTAGATGGCTGCACCTTCCTGCTCAGACTCTATAATCATACATACATACATAGATACATAGAAGATAGGAGCAGGAGGAGGCCTTTTGGCCCTTTGAGCCTGCTCAGCCATTCATCACGATCATGGCTGATCATCCAACTCAATAGCCTAATCCTGCTTTCTCCACATAGCCTTTGATCCCATTCTCCCCAAGTGCTATATCCAGCCACCTCTTGAATACATTCAAAGTTTTAGCATCAACTACTTCCTTTAATCATCTCTTTAATCAGTTCCTGGCAAAGACAGTGATCGGGTCAATGGGTATCCAACTTCATTATTTTAAAAATCTTTGAATACTTTGCTCCAGGTTTTAATTTCCAAATGACTCATTTAAATGATGAGCTTCTAGGATGATGAAATGCGGATGAAATAGCATCTACTGTACAAAGCAACGTCGCTCACAACCGGCCATGTACCAATCCACTTTAGCTTCAAATGGCAGAGTGACTTCATTTTTCACGAGTAAACGTTCTGTCAAATCTTTATTTGGGGGGACAAAACTAATTGTTAAATTGCAGAGCAAACATAAATCTCAACTCTAGTTACCACATTAACATCTCTGGTCCAAAAACTGTAGCAATTCAACTTATTTTTTTTAAGTTCCATTTAAAATTCCCCATTTTTATCTGATCCGAAACTCATACCAGAAATGCAGCAATTGGCAATATTGCGACTGATAAATCTCACTCTGGACCTCAGGTCCTATTCAAAACCCATGGTGAAAACTCACAATTACACATTTAATGTGGCACAAAACAGTTTCAATGAAAGTGACTCACTCAGCAATTCCTGGTCGTCACACCACTCAGCTTCCGTTAAACAAGTTCAATATGTTAACCTAAACCTCTAAATGAATCCACAGTGGAATAGTTTCTATAATCGCTTTGTTTTGCTACCATTTATAGATATTTCTCCTTCTGAGCTTCTTAAAGTTATTTCTTCTGATTCATTGCTTGTGCATGCATTTCAATTGTCAGCCAAGACTGACTCCACAAGATACCCACATTTAAAGGCATAAGTCACGGCAGAGGTTTGAATTCTGTAAGATTGTTTTACAGTGACATTGTCGTCCCAATTTTTGCCCGGCAGATACTTTCACTGATACGTCAAATTAATTATTTTGAAAACAAAGCTTTTGAAAGTCCTAAGGCTCAACAAGCTGCTTAAAGGTTACATGGAAAGGCTTCATTATTCTGCAACAGCTGAAAAACCTGGCTGTTCAAATTCTGCCGTCACTATCAAATTAACTGCAAGAATAATTAATCAAGCATAGAGTGGCTTAATTAGATGTGAATGATATCACATAGGGTGCTTAGAAGAAGTACAATACTCTAATTTTAGGAAGTGCAACTCAAACCCTCAGCCTGCAAGTCACCTTGAGATAAAGGTTTAGGTGGCAAGAGTCACTAGATACACACAGCATAATCTCTTCAAATACATGAGTGGTGCTATTTGGAACACCAAGAATTAATGCTATGCAGTACCAAGGCACAGGGTGGCTCTCAATAACATGCTTGTGCCCTGTTCTCACAGACTGCTTTCTCGGTAAGCATTGCATTATCAGGAAGCTCTGTCGGGTTAAAAATTGAGATTAACCATCAAGCATTGAATTTTTTCAATTACTCCTAATGCAATTATATTTGAGAGTGAGGAAGCCTGATCACCAATCATAAATTTATACTGTTCTGGAATATCAATATAATATTTAATTTGTTGTAATGAATTTGACGATATAGTGATTGTGTCACATTATACTCTAGTTCAGGCTTGTCCCAATACCTGTCTCCATGCTAACAGCAAGACTACAATTTCCTTCTGAAACAAATCCTATACCTTCAAGTAGTGAACAGGATAGCATGGCAGGATCTAACTACTGAACTATTAACTTCTAGTCATGGCAATCTACACGTAAAGAAGAGTACAGACAGTGACTACAACTTTCTCATGGCAACCAAGGGGGTCAAACAAATGTGTGCAAGCTAAAGTACTGGATCAAATTCAGCTTCAACTAAAGTAACATGCAGATGCAGAGAGGAAGACGGAGAAGGAAATGGAGAGGGAAAAACAGAGAAACCAGCCCAGATGTACCCAGGAACACAACAAATGAGCAAAGTCATTCATTTCCATTGGCATTCTCAATTGCATAGCATGAGTTTGGCAGAAGACGTCCTCTTGTGATTTCCTGGTCATCTAGAATTAAAGAAACATTGCGGAAATTCCATCTCGGACACAAAAGATGGCAATTTTACTAATTAGACAAGTTCATGATCCTCACAGTTTATTACAGGACATGGTGGCAGCGTGCTGGAAAGTAACTCCTCAGGTGTAGTGCTGAATGTGTGAATAAGGAACTGAAGGCTTGTAAGACTGCATTTGTTTGAATAACCAAAATTTCAATAGCCGTTTCTAAAATAAAATTACATGGGCATTGCAAATGGAGGTTTCTGACCAGTAAAGTAATCAATTGGTCTTCCTGGCATGGAACAGCAGCTGGAAAATACAAGCTTGTCGAATAGGATCAGTGCATAAAATACCCAATGTCCTTCAAAGAATAATCAGTTCACTGAAACACTGACTCGGTCATATCAGTAGCACTAGTCCTGAAGATATTCCAAGATAGCACTTTGCCTTCATTTTGAGGGAATCAGAATTTTAAAGTTGGAATATATGTCACAATGTTTCTTTTAAATAAATTTAGAAAACTCAATTATTTTTTTCCAATTAAGGGGCAATTTAGCGTGGCCAATCCACCTACCCTGCACATCTTTGGGTTGTGGGGGCGAAACCTACGCAAATATGGGACCTCAGTGTCGTGATGCAGTAGTACTAACAACTGTGCCACCGTGTTGCCCTTATGTGTCCTAATGTTATATTTAACCATCATTAAGATAACTTATTTACACCCCTGTTACAGCTCTCTACTCCATTTCACTTCATCTGCTGCTGAAACCATCATTCATACCTTCGTTACCTCTAGACTTGACTATTCTAACACACTGCTGACTGGTTTCTCATATTCTGTCCTCCATAAACTTCAGGTAATCCAAAACTCACACTAGCACAGCGGTTAGCACTATTGCTTCACAACGCCAGGGACCCGGGTTCAATTCCTGGCTTGGGTCACTATCTGTGCGGAAACTGCACGTTCACCCCCGTGTCTGCATGGGTTTCCTCCAGTTTCCTCCCACAAGTCACAAAAGACGTGTTTGTTAGGTGAATTGGACATTCTAAATTCTCCCTCAGTATACCCGAACAGGGGCGGTCCCGGTGCTGAGCAGTGGCGTGAACCACTCTGGCGTTGGGCCGCCCAGAAGGTGCGGAGGATGGTCTAGGCCAGCGCCAGCGGGGTTGGTGCCGCGTCAACCGGCGCTGAAGGGGTTTGGCACAGCGCCAATCGCCACTGAAGGAGTTTGGCGCTCCGCCAACCGGCGCGGAAAGGCCTCCGCCAGCCAGCGTGAGTTGATGCATGAGCGGGAGTTTGGTGACTAGGGCATTTTCACAGTAACTTCATTGCAGCGTTAATTTAAGCCTACTATTATTATAAGCTCTCCTGCCCATATCTTAACTCGCACCAAATCTCATTCCTCTGTCACCCCTGTGCTCATTCACATGAAATTGGTTCCTCACCAAGCAGTGTCTTGCATTTAAAAGTTCCGGGCTGGGATTCTCCGGGCCTGCGCCAGGTCAGAGAATCGGCGGTTTCGTGGTAAACTCCCGCCATGTCACTCCGACGCCGGGACGCAATTCTCTGGTGACCAGAGAATCGGCGGCAACCTCGCCCGCACCTTCACCGCGGCTCTGGTTGGGGGCCGCTGAAAGAGGCTCCCACGGCGATTCTCCGCGGGCGACCGGCCGAATTACAGCCGAGTTCCACCAAGTTCCACTGGCGTGGTTCCAACCTGGTGCCACCCGACGGGAGCTTGACCCACAGCTACGGTGGCTGTCCTGGTGAGGGGGCGGGGGGGATCAGGCTCCGGGGGGGGGGGGGGGGGTGCTCCACAGCGTCCAGGCCTGCGATCTGGTGGAGGGGGCCTACCTCCTTCTGCGCGTGACTACTGTAGGGCTCCGCCATGTTACGCGGCACCGGCGCAGGAGACGGCTACCATGCGCATACGCTAGTGCGGAGACGGCCACCACGTGCATGCACTGGCACCGGCACAGAGACGGCCATTGCACGCAAGCGCGGACCCACGCCAGCAATGCATAGATGCGTATCGGCGCAGGAGCAGCACGCAGCACTCCGGCACTGTGCTGGCCCCCCGAGGGCCGCTGAATCGCTGGGCCAGGAGGCCCGTTGACGCCGGTGTGCATCACTCTGGTGTTTACGCCGGCGTCAATGCTGGGCCGGGATTTCAGAGAATCCCGGCCGTCATCTTTGTTTCACATCCCTTCATGCCTCAGCTCGTCCTCGCCCATTAACCTCAGACTGGATTCTCAACTCCCCCTAGACGCGTGATTCTCGGCGGTGCGCTGTTCGCTAGCAGTGGGATTCTCTACTCCTGCCGCTTGTCAATCAGATTCTCCATTGAAGTCACCCTGGTACTCCGGGAGGAAACCTGCGGTCAGTGGGAAAAGTTAAACACAATGGCCGGAGAAGTCTGGCCTTCCTCCAGCTCCACAATGCTCGTGAAATCTGATTTAAATTTAATAACAATGTCTTGAATTTTAAACACTTCACCATCGACGGACTTCAGTTGCCTAGGCTATAAACTCTGCCATTCCCTCACTGCAGCTCTCCATCTCTTGAGCTAATTTTCCTTCTTTAAGATACATCTTAACACCTAACTCTCTGACCAAGCCTTTGGTCATCTGACCTAAGGCCCTTTACCTGGTTAGGTGTCATTTTGTTTAATAATGCTCTTCTTGTGAAGCGTCTTGAGACGCTCTTTTTTTCAGAAGTATTACATAAATATAAGTTGTTGTTATCACATGCTAATAGTAAAATGAAGCCAAAAGAACAACAAAACATTTCAACTCTCTGCTGTATGTTATCAAAATAAACTAATACCTGGGAGAGTTTGAGGCAGTAATCTCATCTTGAGACTCAAATGACTATAATAAATCAATCCAACATTGTTCTTTCAGTTTATGGTGGAACCTGAACCCATTCAGATTACCGCCTTGCATTCTCTCCCAGGTATCCATTATTCACAATGTAAAGATATTTTCAGTTCTTCCATGTAGAACTGAAACATTATTCCAACTTCATTTTCCCAGCAATAGAATATTTTTAGTCCCAGCACCCTTACTTGGAAAACCAATCTCTGCACACAAAGTCTCACTACCCTGCACCTGATGCCTGCCTTTCACGACATTTTGATCAATCTCCGGAACTTCCACATCTCCAGAGCACATTGCAAAATCTCTAGAATCTGGATTTCTTCGTTTTGGTGAGCAAGTGAGGAGGAGAGAAAGGAACAATATTTAGGTATTATCCTGCTGCTTTTTCTCAGCAGCTTCGGGAGCTAGTCTCTGATGAGTGGGCACTTTTCCACATTCTCTGGAAACCTTTTGAAAATGCGAAGTGAATATTAAAAAAAATGAGTCATCATGCTGAAGTATTATGAATTATAAACTTTCAACTGCACATTCCACAATGCTTCATTATTGAGCTCTGAGCAATGATTTCCGGTTAATCAAATAGGAACATGACCATTTCTCCTGCGCTGTGGAAGTCAGACTTTGGTCTTCCTTTGTTGAGAAACAGTCATTCTTGTTCCCCTTGAGTACTCCAACATTTTGGAGCACATCAGAATCCAGTAATTATGTAAAACAGCATGTGTGGAAGTTTTTGGAAATTAATACAGTAGTCACATTAGGTAAAAACGTATTGTTGTTAATGGTACCATCAACTATAACGTCGACTTAAGGCAATGAAGAAGTTTAATTGGGAATATCTGAAGCTTGCAAATTGCAATTTGGAAAGGTAGGATGCGTACGGAAAGGAGAGAAGAGATAGTCGAATTTCACCCACACATAGTCTGAAAAAGAAAATGACTAGAGGAAGTTTTCATCAATTTATATATTCTCTCCTCCCACTCACAGCTTCTTTGGAGTGTTTGATACAGTTGAACTGCTTTCTGCAGATCAATTACAAGGATTAAAGAAGTATTATAATGTAATTTTGTAAACCCTTTAAGTAACAACCTGACACTAGCTTCTTTTTTTTCCCAAACAACAATGCACTTTGGTTATATATTAAGCATTTTAGGCAGTCCATTATTGCGCAGAAATGCTTAGAAAATATGAACAACTCTGTTCTGAACCGCATTTTGTCCATCTAGCTCAGGCATCATGCTTAAAATAGGTAAACTAAAATGTTTACTTCATAAATTAAATAATGACTAAGTAGTCCAGTGTAAGTGTAAGGGAGGAAAAAAGTACCAAGAAGCATGGTCAAACAATGAACAAATCAAAAAATATCAATGTTCTTCTGGGTGGGGTTGGGCTGGGTGTTGGGAGCAGGGAAAGGCACAGGGGTATTTTTTTAAAATTTATTTTTATAGGATGTGGCCGCTGCTGGTTAGGTCAGCATTTATTGCCCATCCCTAGTTTCCTTCAGAAGGTGATGGCGAGTTGCCTTCTTGAACTGCTGCAGTCCTTGAGGTATAGGCACACAACTGTACTGTTAGGGAGTGAGTTTCTGGATGTTGCCCCAGTAACAGTGAAGGAGCAGCAAAATATTTCCAAGTCAGGGTGGCGAGTGACTTGGAGGAGAACCTCTAGGTGGGGGGGGGGGGGATTCCCAGGTATCTGCTGCTCTTGTCCTTCTAGATGGTAGTGGTCGTGGGTTTGGAAGGTGCTGCCTCAGGAACCTTGGTGGGTTACTGCAGTGGCAGTAAATGGTACACATGGCTGCCACTCTTCGTCGGTGATGGAGGATTTGAATGTTTGTGGAAGGGGGACCAATCAAGCGGGCTGCTTTGTCCTGGATGGTGTCATGCTTCTTGAATGTTGTTGGAGCTGCACTCATCCAGGCAAGTGGAGAGTATTCCATTATTCTCCAACGGAGCAGGCTCGAAGGGCCAAAAGGCCTACTCCTACTCCTATCTTCTATGTATTGCACTCCTGACTTGTGACTTGTAGATGGTGGACTTTGGGGAGTCAGGAGTTGTAGGTCATGGTCACTGACTGATCTTGCATAGCGCGAATGTAACTTGCCACTTGTCAGCCCAAGCCTGGATATTGTCCAGGTCTTGCTGCATTTGGACATGAACTACTTCATTATCTGAGGAGTCACGAATGGTGCTGAACATTGTGCAGATCTACAAACATCCCCACTTCTGCCCTTATGATGGAAGGAAGGGCAGCGCAGCAGCACAAGTGGACAGCACTGTGGCTTCACAGCACCAGGGTCCCAGGTTCCAGGTTCGATTCCCGGCTGGGTCACTATCTGTGCGGAGTCTGCACGTTCTCCTTGTGTCTGCGTGAGTTTCCTCCGGGTGTTCTGGTTTCCTCCCACAGTCCAAAGACATGCAGGTTAGGTGGATTGGCCACGCTAAATTGCCCTTAGTGTCCAAAAAGGTTAATAGGGGTTATTGGGTTACTGGGATAGGGTATAGGGATAGGGTAGAAGTGTGGGCTTAAGTCATTGCAGACTCGATGGGTAGAATGGCCTCCTTCTGCACTGTATGTTCTATGTTCTATGAAGGTCATTGATGAAGCAGCTGAAGATGATTCAGCCTGGGACACTACTCTGCGGAACTGGACTGATAATCTAGAGGCCCAGGGTAATGTCTGGGGAAATGGCAGGTGAAGGAATCAGAACTCAATATGATCTGGAATTAAAAGTCTAATGATGACCATTAAATCATTGTCAATTGGCATAAAATCTCATCTGGTTCACTTATGTCCTTTAGGGAAGGAAATCTGCTTTCCTTACCTAGCCTAGCCTAGATGTGACACCAGATCCACAGCGGTGTGATTGACTCTTAACTGCTCAGTGCAATTGGCGGCACAATTGGATATAGTTGGTAGGGTGTTGCCCTGGGGGCCCTCAACAGACACCCCATGGCATCAGGCCAAACTTGGGCAACAAAACTTCTAGCTGGTTCCGACGTATTGTTCCCCCCTCAGCTAGTAAATCAGGATCCCTCCATGTCGGGGATGGCATGTGGCTCAGTGGTTAGCATTGGGACTGCAACGCTGAGGACCTGGGTTCGAATCCCGGCCCTTGGTCACTGTCCGTGTGGAGTTTGCTCATGTCTGCGTGCGTTTCACCCCCACAACCCAAAGATGTGCTGGTTAGATGGATTGGCCACGTTAAATTGCCCCTTAATTGGAAAAGACAAATAATTGCACACGCTAAATTTTTTTTTAAAAGGATTTCTTCATGTTGAACACTGCTTGGAGGAAACACCGAGGGTGGCAAGGGTGTGGAATGTACTCCGGGTGGGGGACTTCAATGTCCATCACCAAGAGTGGCTTTTGCTGGTGGTCTCTGCTTCTCAGAGAAGCCGCTGGACCTCATGGACCTTATTTTCCTAGCGTCCCATGCTGCAGTTCTAGTGTCCCTTGCTGCCTCACTCAGCCTTGCTCTCATTTATATAGCATAACCTTGAACCAATCATGTGGCATGCCATGTAAGATTTGCTAGAAACCTACAAAATGACAACTCCTGAACTGACCCCAGTTTGAAAATAATAATTGCTACTAATATGCTTCTAAAATCCTCAACATAATAATAATAATTGCTTATTGTCACGAGTAGGCTTCAATGAAGTTACGGTGAAAAGCCCCTAGTGGCCACATTCCGGCGCCTGTTCGGGGAGGCTGGAACGGGAATTGAACACACGCTGCTGGTCTTGTTCTGCCAGCTGTCTTAGCCCACTGTGTAATTATGTGTATATATAAACATGTGTATATATTTTCTAAGATTCCTCTCCCCATGCACAGCATTGACAAAAAATCAATCAGGTTAGTGTTTGGAGCAGAAGTGAACATTTGCTACATCCGTTAGGTCAGCTTGTACTCAGACCTTGGTAATCTTTTCTGCTATTGCTCCTTTTATCAGCTGATGAATATCAACATACGCCAATTTAGAACCGAACAATTGAACAATGTTTGCCTACAAAAATGATGTTCTTTGTGCAAGAAGAGTAAAAAGTAGAAATTGAGCGACACGTGAGGTGGTGTTGCTGGACAGACAGTCTGCAGTCTTGTGCATATTGGAAAGATAGCAAGTAGATTTGAATCAGCAGCTCTCACTGCAAAGAACACAAGAATGAAAAACAGGTGTAGTCTATCTGGCTCCATGGAGCTTGCTCTGCCATTCAGTAAGTTCATGACAAATCTTCTATCCCAGCTCCACTTTCCAGCCCTGATCACATATTCTTGTACATAACCACAATGCTGAGGGGATCTCAGTTTCCCAATCAAAAGAGAGCGTAGAAGTGTAAAAAGCCAAACAATTTAGCCGAGGAGTGCATTCACACCCCTGGCAAATGGCACCAGAGTAAATTTGAAGCCAAGGCAAGGTCATCGTGATACGAAACACAACTTTACTCTCGTGCCCGTGGGATCTTTGTCAAATCTCTCTGAGCTTCCATCAATCACTGACATCCTATTTTGCTGCACCCTCTTAAACAGTACAAAATCCATCACATTCTCCCTTCTGTTAGCTCTGAAGACGTCATGCGGACTTGGAACATTAACTGTGTTTGTCTCTCCACAGATGCTGCCAGACCTGCTGAGCTTTTCCAGCATTTTCTGTTTTTATTTCATTGTGACAGATGCTTTGAGGGAAGGGGGAAGAAAAAGAAACAAAATTATATTTAAGTGGCGGGTCAAATATGCAAGAATTTTGCTAATTGCGTTGTTGTTTCCATTCCCGCGTCTAGCAGTGCACAATGCAGATTGTCATATGTTCCCATTGTGAACTCTTTCCTGGAACAAGTTGCTAGCAGCTTTTAGCTTGAGGGGCACCACTTCACAACAAGCATGATGGACCAGGAGTCTCCCCCACTCTTACTGCCTGCCATTGGTGTAATGGCAGAATTTTGCAGGTTGACATTAAACCACTTTGGCTGTGTTGTGAACACATCTTCCTTGGCCATCAAGTCCTGGGGTGGGACCTAAACTCAGAGCTTCTGGCTCAAAGGCAGTTACACAGCCCGCTGTGCCACAGTATGATCAGTGTGCTGATGACATATCAGTTTGCAGTCTAACTACGCAATGCTATCAGAATAAATATAAAGGTTTCCTTACATGAGCACAGGATTTCTTGTTCAAAGCATTAAGCTGAAATCTGCAGCCAACCTCAGAGGAACTAACCAGTTCATGACTTTCTGGCAGAAGGTTTTCAAATGGATAATTTGCAGCATGTGATCAAAAAAAAAAAATCATTGCTGTACAGCCGGAACTGTAGTCTCTGTTGCTGGTAATTACACAGGTAACCGAGACTACAGAATACCATGCCCTCAATGTGTAAAACCTGTAATTCAATCTGACACAGGTCACAAAGCATTGCCATCATCAGCGAGAAGATGCCGTTGTGGCCAGCCAGCTTGGAATGCAGCCTAGATCACAGGACGTGTCACAAATCATCCGTCTTTCATCCTCAAGGAAATTAGATCGCAAGGCTGCGAGGCCTTGAACAATTTCCATGAGAGATGAGAATAGACCGCTATTCATCAGGGCAGGATGAATGCAGCACTAAAAGCTGACATTAACTGAAAATGATTGGGTTTTCAGTAAATAAAAATATCTTGACCAGAACAGACCAGTTGGGCTTGGTTGTGCCGAGTGTCGAACAGCACACTTTGATAGCTGGAGTTACTGATAGCATTTCTGGAAATTTACCCCACTGACTAAATGTAGACCCATCGATTGATGCATATACTAGTGTCCTGCGCAGCCTCTCAGAAAATATCTCACTCAGGTTTGGGATAAGTGAAAGCAAAATACTACAGATGCTGGAAATCTGAAACAAAAACAGAAAATAGTGGTCTGGCAGCATTGGTGGAGGGAGAAACAGTTTGTGTTTTGAGTGTAAGGGTCGTTCCTGTTTATTTCCTTTGTTCCCGTTTGTTTTATTTTATTATTTTTGGTCCATGGACCCATAATCAGAATGTGCCTTTAAGAAGAAGAGTGCTTCCTGATGGGATGGAGAGCAACCTCTCCACCCTGTGCCCTGGCGTGGCGGGGGGGACTTGTTGGAATTCTTGACCCTTGAGAAGGTTAAGTTTGAACTGAGGGGAAGGATGGAGGGGTTCTACAATCCATGGGCATTATTCATCATGCACTTTCAAGAACTAGATAACATCGAACATTAGTTGGGGGGGAGGGTTGGGGGGGAGGGGGGCGGTGTGTGTTGATGGTGACTATGGGTGATTCCTGATTCCTTTTTGTCATTTGTTTATGTGAACATGCGGGCTGATGTTTTGGGTTTGGTGGGAGGATGGGATCGTTGCTATTGATATGGGGATTGACATATTTGTTACTGATTATTGTTTGTTGTTGGTGGGTGCAAATTTGGGAGAAAATGTGAAAAAGGAGATTTAAAAATATTTAAAAAAAAGAAGAGTGCTTGCCAGGACAGTGTGTTCCCAGATTTTGTATTTTGGAGAGGAGAAACCAGACTCATCGGCACCGGGTGAATCTTAGGAACTGGTTTGGGATAAAGTCAGCTCGATTGGCTAACTGCCAACTGGTAGGTTGGCCAGGGACAGTGTTTTGCCTGACAACAATCAGCGATTGGTTCCTGCCACATGGTTTTTTTTTCCAGAGAGAACCTGGCAGAAGCCTCTAGACCCTTGAAGGAAGGGGAGCTGAGTCTTCTCCCCCTCTCTGCTGCTGGTTGCCTGCTGCCTCTCTAAATCTGTACTGAAGATCGTTTCAAGCTGAAGGAAAAGAAAGAACCCACATGAAGGTCCTCACCTTGAGAAGGAAACTAACTGGAAGACATCCATCTGAATCAAAGATCCGTTTCCTTTTATTTTATTATTTATTTTCCCTTTCCACCACCCTTTTCCTTCTGTGTTGTTTGACTGTTTGTGTGTGTGTGTGTGTAGAAGGTGAGGCGAGTTCGAAAGTGAGAGGCGGGTTGCGAATCAGGTAGTGGATAGCCAATTCTATTTTTTACCTATTTAATTATAATTACTATTAGTAATAAAAGTTTAGAAGAAATAGCGAGTCAGCTGGATGGGTATTGTCCCATTGGACAGACGCAGCATGGGTTCATGAAGGGCAAGTCGTGCCTAACTAATTTAGTGGAATTTTTTGAGAACATTACTAGTGCGGTAGACAATGGGGAGCCAATGGATGCATATTTCCAGAAAGTTTTTGACAAGGTACCACACAAAAGGTTGCTGTATAAGATAATGATGCATGGCGTTAAGGGTAAAGTAGTAGCGTGGACAGAGGATTGGTTAATTAATAGAAAGCACAGAGTGGGGATTAATGGGTGTTTCTCTGGTTGTCAATCAGTAGCTAGTAGTGTCCCTCAGGGATCAGTGTTGGGTCCACAATTGTTCACAATTTACATAGATGATTTGGAGTTGGGGACCAAGTGCAATGTGTCCCAGGTTGCAGACGACACTAAGATGAGTGGTAAAGCAAAAAGTGCAAAGGATACTGGAAGTCTGCAGAGGGATTTGGATAGTTTAAGTGAATGGGCTAGGGTCTGGCAGATGGAATACAATGTTGACAAATGTGAGGTGTTCCATTTTGGTAGGAACAACAGCAAAAGGGATTATTCTTTAAATGATAAAATATTAAAACATGCTGCTGTGCAGAGGGACCTGGGTGTGCTAGTGCATGAGTCGCAAAAAGTTGGTTTACAGATGCAAAAGGTGATTAAGAAGGCAAATGGAGTTTTGTCCTTCATTGCTAGAAGGATGGAGTTTAAGACTAGGGAGGTTATGCTGCAACTGCATGAGGTGTTAGTGAGGCCAGACATGGAGTGTTGTGTTCAATTTTGGTCTCCTTACCTGAGAAAGGACGTACTGGCGCTGGAGGGTGTGCAGAGGAGATTCACTAGGTTAATCCCAGAGTTGAGGGGTTGGATTATGAGGAGAGTTTGAGTAGAGTGGAACTGTACTCGTTGGAATTTAGGATGCGGAGGGAACTTATAGAAACATATAAAATTATGAAGGAAATAGATAGGATAAATGCGGGGAGATTGTTTCCACTGGCGGGTGAAAGCAGAACGAGGGGGCATAGCCTCAAAATAAGGGGAAGCAGATTTAGGAATGAGTTCAGGAGGAACTTCTTCACGTAAAGGGTTGTGAATCTATGGGATTCCCTGGCCAGTGAAGCCGTTGAGGCTCCTTCATTAAATTTTTTCAAGATAAAGATAGATAGTTTTTTTAAGAATAAAGGAATAAAGGGTTATGGTGTTCGGGCGGGAAAGTGGAGCTGAGTCCACAAAAGATCAGCCATGATCTCATTGAATGGCAGACCAGGCTCGAAGGGCCAGATGGCCTACTCCTGTTCCTAGTTCTTATGCTACTTGTGTTTAGATTTACAAACCTGGTTACTGTAGTCAGTTTAACTCAATCAAAGCCATGAGTATTAATATAAAATCTAATTTCACTTCTGATGCGACTCCAGGTCAAATGGGGCTGGAATTGACCGTACACAAGCCCAGGGTGTCATATCATTAATTCAATTTGACTCTTCTTAAGAAGGGTCCTGAATAAGAGGCACATTCGACTCAAATATTAACGCTATTTCTCACCGCACAGATGATGCAAGTCTTGCTGAGCATTTCCAGCATTTTCTATCTTTTTTGGAATAAATGGGTTTGAAAAATCACGTGCCCAGAAATGACCGCTGAATGATACAGGGCTGAATTCTCCATCTCATGATGCCGGAAATGCAAATCATGATCGAGCGGAGAGTCCGGCGTCCGTCCAAAACAGGTACCGCACCCGGTGCTTTGATTCGGGTGCCATGCTCCCGTCCCTCCCTGGTGGCGAAAACGATGTTTGTGCCCCACGCCGGCCAGGGAATGCAAACCGGTATTTACATGCACTCAAATGTAATTAGCGTATTGGACACATATGCTCCGCCTTTCCGCAATGTTCTGCTCTTCTCGTGCGAAAGTCTCGCGGACATGAATTACTTCAATTATTTACAAACGTGGACTGAGCATCATGGCTGTGGAGGGGAAGCAGGAGGCTCAGAAAAACATTGAAATACGGTTGCAAACTGTGAGGCTTGCTGGGGGATGACTGCCCAGGTTGCAGGCAGTTGCGGGTCGTAATTTTGTGCCAGGTTCAGGAACTTGGGTTGCACCCCTCGGGATTGGGGTGGCCTGGCTCAGACCACCATTGCTGTAGTCTGATTTTTAAGTGAACCTCTTTAGTGCTGCTTACAGGCTCTTGGCTGCTCACACTGATGAGTACTGCCTGTATCCTTTAAATGCTCAGAAGGCCTCTGGTCATCTAGGAGTCCTCCCAGGTTACCCCTCTGGACACTCTCATACCCATCTGTATCATCAAGGTCCAAACTCAGTTAAAAGCCCACCAGGTGTTGGCATTCCTCAGAAGCGCTGCCCCATTGCAGAGGAAGCAGGGGATCAGCAGAGCTAACTCCAACCAGAGGACACGCGCAACTACGGTATCCTCCCTGGTTCTCTGGCCATCTCAAGATAGAGGACTCACCAGTGACTCCCACACCTCGGACCACCAGCTGTCATGTCCGAGTGAGATTGGCAGCGCTGACTGCCCTTGCCACCACCGCCCAAGCAGCATTCTGAAAGGCAAGCTTGAGTCTGCGGCCGACGCTGGGGAAGAGGATGCCCCTCCGCTCCTCACTGGCATGAAGGAGGGAGCTCCTCAGTGCACAGACCATGGGTCTTCCTCGGTCTCCCAATCTTGGGGTGCTGGGGAGCAGGTCTTTTCTGAACCATCTTGGTGGTTGCAATGAGCGTGTGGTACATGGAGCGCTTAGAACTGTTTCACCTGCCAGGTTCTTTGGTGCTACCTCCAGCCTCACGGTGAGAATTCCCACAGGGCTGGGAATTACTCATAATTCACACCAGCAGAGTACTGGCCCCTTTACATGTCCTGACCCGCTTACCGAATAGCGCCCACAGGTTTTAATCAATACTGACAGTTCTCCTCTTGTTAAGTAGTTGAGTGTTGCTTAAAATAGAGAGTTATCACTTCCACCAGCAGATAACACTGCTCAGAAAAGCATTTCTGACTTGTGGAGGACAAGTTAAAGCAAATATATCAGCAAGAAATTAGTTGCTGGATTTTAATAACATACTTTTAAACAGTGCATGTTTGCACAAAAGCTTCCGTTCCACTGGGGGTACTCTCAGGAGGATAATGTGCTCACTCATCCTGACTGACTGAGATGAACTGGACTGTGTTGTCCACCATGTGGGAGTGGGACGGCTGCTAGATCCTGACTGGCAGGCATTGGGGGCCTGTCAGAGAAGCAGCCCCACTGCCTCTTGATTCTGTGCCATTGAGCTTAGAGGCCTGAAACTGAGGATCAATGCCTTGACTTTGAGACTGTATGACTCAGTTTTAACACTGCCCCACAATGTGTCCAATTTAGGAGATTAGTTTCGGACCTTAAAAGGTCCCAGGTGCGATTTCACGTTCACGCTGTGCCCGAAAGGCAACTCGCCATGGCGCAGTGTGGCCAATAGAAGTTGGGAAACCCTGGTCAGGATTCTCCCCTACCCAGCGGGGCGGGGGGGGGTCCCGGCGTACCAGAGCGGCGAGAACCACTCCAGCGTCGGGCGTCCCCAAAGGTGCGGAATAACCAGAGGTGGTTTAAACCACGTTGGCGGGAGAGGCCTGACAGCGGCGGGACTTCGGTCCATCGCGGGCCGGAGAATCGCCGCGGGGGGCCCGCCGATTCCCGGGTGGCGGAGAATTCCGGCCACGGCGGGGGCGGGATTTATGAAGGCACCGGGCGATTCCCCGACCCTGCGGGGGGGTCAGCGAATTCTGTCCCCTGTTCCAGGGATCTACCCAGCTCGCAACGTTGCAGTGTAAATCCCGCCATTATGGGTGGGATCACTTTTTAGCTAATCTGCATATTAAAGACAGCTAGTCTCACTTTAATGTGAAGATTCCAAGGGTATCCGAAGCATGTATCTATCCCCTTCGCTTTGGGTGAGCTTGGGTCAGTCCTGGGGTGGGATTTGCCGAACCTCCGCACTGAAATTGTGATGCAAAAATCCCGTGCGACGCCGCTCCCGACCAGAGAATTGCTGCAAATCGCGTGCACGCACGCTGTCTACGCGGCACAGGTAGGGGGCCAATGACAGAGGCCCCCGCGGCGATTCTCCAAGTGTAACTGGCCGAGTTTTCGACAGTGTGGTTCTCTCACGGTCCCACATGTTGGGAACTCGGCGTGGTGGCTGCGGACTCAGTCTGCGGATGCCCTGATTGGGGGGGCGGGGAGATGCTTAACTGGAGGGGGGGGGCTCACAGATGGCCAGGCTATTGATCAGGGGCCACTGAACCGTGGGAACGTGTGATCTCGGGGGTGCCTATCTTCTTGGTGCCGGTCCGTGGTGTGGGTCCGCCATGTCGCACCAGGCCTCCGACGCAGGTCTTCAGGAAAGTCCAGAGTGATTCGCCCGCGTTTTCACACTGGAGTGGGGATATAGTCCCATTATTGGAGAATACTGCCCCTGGTCTCCACAAATAGGGACCAGAAGGAAAGGCACTTGTGGGAGTCTCCCAGGGGATTGGAGACCTTTGGGAAGGGTGGGACCCTAGCACTACTGGTGCCAGCCTAGCACTGCCAGCTTGATGCCAGCCTGGTATTGCCAAGGTGCCCAGGTGGCACTGGCAGGGCCACTGCCAGGTTGACGTTTTTTGTGCAGTGCTGATTGGGCTCGGTGTGCCCTGCATGGGTGTTGGGCCTTGTGTTGGGGCTTGAGTGGGGGTTTGGAGATTGTCATTTAAAAATGGATGTCCCAATATCTCGCTATACTGAGGAGTACCAGCGCAAGGAGCTCCTCATTGCACAAAACAGGGGCTATGTGCAGCCTTGACCGCGCGTTCCCTCTGAAGCCTCCTATTTAACGCGAGGGCCATTTTATAGTGTTGAGTTTCTCGGTGCTGTGAGTGCCGGGAAACATATTGCTGAACACGTTTGCTATGGGAACTTTGTTCCCATTTAGTTATATGGCGCCCCCTTCTGTTTTCCAGCAATATTCAACCTCATTGAAGCCACCGTCAGCAAACATATTTTTAATTACCCTGATTTGGTTGTCGATCACTATTGCCTTCCATTAGTTGTGAATGAGACTTCCACAAAATCAACTCAAGCCCTTCTATCCAGATGGTAAGTTAACTTGTCGTTATGTAAATTTTTGTTAAGATTTGTGACCATCAGTCTCAATTGAACCCCAAACCTTTCACAAAGTTCAAAATTCAAGGTCAGCTTGCTTCAGATTCTCATAATCCAGGAATACAGAAGTCAGCAATCATTTTATTCCTCAATTATTAATTTATAATGTAACAACTTGGATTGTCCTGACTTTGTAGATCACACAAGAGCAGTGAAACTGACAGCTTGCAAAGGGGCTCAAAATTTGTAGACAATTTATTTATTTTACGAAGTTACACTTCCATTTATTGAAATCCCTCTGAAGGGTCAGGGTGGCGAATGTACAATTAGCTCTGTGTTCACTGCCGCATAATGGAATTGAGAAAAATAAGAAAACGTTGCATCGCGTTTACTGTATGGCATATGGGTCGACAAGATATTCTGAGCTCATTGCTCGTCTCGCTGTTGGGGAAAACCCGGGCTGATGTATAAGTTGAATGTGTTAACCATCAGATGTTGTGAATTAATATTGAGAAAATATTAAAGAGCTTGAAAACGATGGAACAAAATGAACTGGTGGACCGTGAAGACAGTGAGATGTCCAGCCTGAGAAATGAGGTGGGGAAAAAGAGCGAGAAACGATTTGTGCAATATCTGCACATCCAGTAGAATCATAGAATTTACATTGCGGAAGGAGGCCATTCGGCCCATCAAGTTTGCACCGGCCCCTGAAAAGAGAACCCTACCTAAGCCAACACCTCCACTCTATCCCCGTAACCCAGTGACCCCACCCCTTTTTGGACACTAAGAGCAATTTGCATGGCCAATCCACCTAATCTTTGGATTGTGGGAGGAAACCGGAGCACCTGGAGGAAATCCATGCAGACACGAGGAGAACGTGCAGATCTCACGAGGAGAACGTGCAGATCTGCACAGACAGTGATCCATGGTGGGAATCGAACCTGGGACCCTGGAGCTGTGAAGCAACTGTGCTGACCAGTGTGTTGCCCATTAAGCATATCCTCACTGAAATACGCTAACTACTTGCAGCCACAATTGTAATGGACAAGGATTCACATTGCTGACTGTAGTGATGAACTTTTATGCATCTGACTCCTTCCAAGCCAGAGATGAAGATGCAATATCTTGTAATTTACTATCCACTGTTACGTTAGGAGGGCGCTGAGATTCTTTATTCAAAGAGAGCTAATTACATTGTATTCTGGCTTGTCAGAGGCCAACAGATAGAGTGAGCATACTGCTTTACTGGTTACAGTCTTCATAGGGCAAAGGGACAGTGACTGCACACAGATCCTTTTCCAGGACCACATCCAGGCCTTTGGGTTTCGGCTCCTGACATTGACCTCCACAGTTACCTGGTTCCACTGCCTATTGACCATGTGTCTTTGGACTCTTCTGTTTCTGCACATAGTCAAGTTTTTCCTCCCACACCAAAGCCACCAGTGCAGCACCCAAAAACTTGGAAGGGTGCTTCTTCCTATATTGTGCCATTCCTCACTGCTTCACAAGACAGAGTCGCCTTCTGTTTAGCCGCCAATTCATGTTTCCAGCCAAAATGCACCTCCCCTTTTAGAGACATAGGCTGGCTTTAAGGGGTGCTACTAATTTGGCCCTCTTGCTAATCTGTGCAGCCAACGAAGAGCAAGGTTAGTGGTGGGTGCACAGAACAATCGTTATACAGTGCAGGTACCATGCAGTTGACATTTTGTTTGAATAGGCATGAGATAATCTCACCAGGCGATACCTCAGCCTAATTTTGAGGGGCTAACCAATTTCATTGTTATTGCCTTTTCCTCTTTTTAAATTACCTTCAACCCTGAAACTGAGAAAAATGATGTGCAATCATGAGAAGGCGATGTTCGGTGCTGAAATTCAAAAGATGTGGGCAACAATAAGATGTTTCTTGTATTAGAAGCATGAACTTCAACTTTATCGTCACACAATCAACAATTATTTAGACCTATGTGCTTCATCACTGTTTACTACGCTATTGTTTCCAAATAATATTTCTTCAATTACCTTGTGCAGCGAATTAGTAGATAACAGCCTTTGCAGCCTTAATCTCTGTGCCCACACTGTAATTGGATTTTTAACTTCAAGAATGTGCAACTAATTGTTGGCAGAGTACCAAATCCTAACAGTAAAATCAGCCGATATACATCTTCATACCCAATGCACGGTAGTACAGCGGTTAGCACAGTTGCTCCATAGCCCCAGGGTCCCAGGTTCGATTCTCCGCTGTGTCACTGTCTGTGTGGAGTTTGCACGTTCTCCCCGTGTCTGCGTGGGTTTCCTCCGGGTGCTCCGGTTTCCTCCCACAGTCCAAAGATGTGCAGGTTAGGTGGATTGGCCATGATAAATTTCCCATAGTGACCGTAAACGTTAGGTGGGGTTACTGGGATAGGGTGGAGGTGAGGGCTTAAGTAGGGTGCTCTTTCCAAATGTCGGTGCAGACACGATGGGCCAAATGGCCTCATTCTGCACTGTACATTCTATGATTCTATGAACCTGTAGAGGGTAAGTTTTTGTTACAGCCTCTAGCCAGGTTTTACTGATCTTATCACAAGTTAACATCAGCTTCCCTCCACCAACAATACTACTAGTCCCTTGGCTGTCCTGAGAGAAATTATAATTTTTCTGCTTCCTTGTTTTTTTTCCATGAACTCCCGACAAAGCGATCCACATATTTACCCACATATCTGATAATCTGAACATCTGCTATCCTGCATAAATAATACACTCCATTGGGTAAAGGGTGACAGGAAGCAATTGAAGTGACCCCATAGTCGGAGGTTCAAGCCCTTCAAGGTGGCCCAACCTTGAGACTGCATGGGGGGAACTTGAATGGGACACCAAGTCAGGATAGCCAAGGAGAACAAATCATTCTAACTCTGGAGACATGAGGAAAAGGCTTTCCAGGTTCCATGAATTGAGAAGGAAATGAAGTTGCATCCTGCAAGTACAAAAAAAAATGTTAAACCAATAAACCAATAGAGGGCCAAGATGATATGAAACCGTGAACAAAGTCGAAGTCATGAATGCAGAATGAAATCCAGGATTTGATTGCAGCTCAGAAATTCCCTTCACGGTAACCATGGAAGTTTATATTCTATACGGAATGCAGAATTTTGATTTCAGATTCTGTTTTCATGCTTTAATAAAACAAGCGTTTGATGGATGGATGTTTTGCCGTGCCATTTGAAGATTAGGACTGTGTAAACACAAAGCGGATTGCCAATGTTGTGGCAGAGGAGTTTGAGGGAGAGTGGATTTTACTTCACAAGGTGTGCGGTAGTAGATTGAAGGAGGATTCATTAATCAGGTTATACTGCAAAGAATAGCAATAATTCACAAAAGAAAAGGTCTGAATAACGATCCGTGAGCAGCTTGATAAGCTCCATTTTATCCAGGATTTTACTGATAAACACACATAATGATATTTGGCCTGATAAATTTAAGTTTGTTTCTATCAATAATGCTGGAACTGCTTTATGACATTGTCTGCTGCCCTTTTTGACTGGTAAATCATGCTGGGCTGTCACCTTGAAAATGTTCATAATCAAGAACAAATTACATTCAAAGCCCCTTTGCAGCTCCAACGGCAGCATGCTGAAGTACTAAATGACAGCACTATAAAGGGTAACAGACAAATCAATGTGTTGAATGGAACTGGAACTATTAAAAAAATAATAATTTCTTCTTTCTTTCCCTCTGCCAGCAAAATGTGGGTCCAGGCTTGCAGAGAAATACGTTAATGCCATTCCAATGAATTATATTAATAAATAATGCAATTCAAGGTGGCACAGTGGTACAGTGGCTAGCACTGCTGCCTCATGGCGCCGAGGACCCGGGTCTGTTCGTGGCCCCGGATCATTATCCATGTGGAGTTAGCACATTCTCCCCATGTCTGCGTGGGTTTCACCCCCACAACCCAAAGATGTGCAGGGGAGGTGGATTGGCCACGCAAAATTGCCCCTTAATTGAAAAAATAAAATAAAAGGTAAATAAATAAATGCAATATCAGGATCAATATAGCTGGTCAAATATTCAATGCAATTATTCCTGGTTCGCTATGATGGCGGGAAAAGGTTTGGGTATAGAGAGATAGAACAGTACAGCACAGAACAGGCCCTTCGGCCCACGATGTTGTGCCGAGCAATGATCACCCTACTTAAACCCACGTAACCCGTATACCCGTAACCCAACAATCCCCCCATTAACCTTACACTACGGGCAATTTAGCATGGCCAATCCACCTAACCCGCACATCTTTGGACTGTGGGAGGAAACCGGAGCACCCGGAGGAAACCCACGCACACACGGGGAGGACGTGCAGACTCCACACAGACAGTGACCCAGCCAGGAATCGAACCTGGGACCCTGGAGCTGTGAAGCATTGATGCTAACCACCATGCTACCGTGAGGCCCCCTATATGATATATGTATCATGGGATGAACTTGTTAGGCTGGAGACAGTGGATTCTTTGGCAATGTGGGGAATTTTCAAAACAGTAATTAGCTAAACACAGGCTACAATAGTGCTCCCTGTTGTACGTCATAGACAATGAGGTTCATTTCCCAAGCACTCGAGAATTGAAACTTAATGAAAGAGTGTCAGGATGGGGAGAAGGGAGGCTAGGAGGTTTGGAGAGATGGTGAAACATGGAATACAAATTTTTTTCCATCCATAGTCCTGAGGTTTTGACCACAAGAGTAGAATCAGAAAATGCAAACACAATGGGCGGAGGATGTGGGGGTGAGCCATTCAGAAGATCACCAGCATAAATGCCACCCAATTGGACAGGAGTTCTGCTCTCCCTGCAACATGTTTTACAATAGCGGAGGTGCCCCATCATTGTCCTGTCAGCAGGGTGTCCCGTTGTTCGCACACTTTGCCGCTGGGGAACCTTCGTGGGACGTGATCATCATTGGCTTGGTTGCATTTTTTGCCCATCCCTAATTGCCCTTCAACTAAGTTGGCTTGCTGGGCAATTTCCGAGGGCATTTAAGTGTTAGCCACATTCCTGTGGATCTGGAGCCACATATTGGCCAGACCAGGTAAGGATGACAGATTTTCTTCCCTAAAGGAAATTAGAAAACCAGATGGGTTTTTACTACAATCGACAATGGTTCCACGGTTATTGTTCGACTTTCGATTCCAATTGAATTCAAATTTCATCTTCTGTTATGGTGGTATTGGAACCACGGTTCCCAGAGCATTATCCTGGGTCTCTGGATTATTAGTTCAGTGACAACTATGCCACCACTTCCATTAGTGGTGGTGGTGGGGGGTCACCAATGGCAGGGTTCAGAAGATCCAGATCCTGCCCGATGGGAGCAGCTGGGAACTCAGCCCAATGTAAATGGATGATGAAGGGATGAAACGGTGTGAATATAAATATTCCACATTTCTCTCTTCCATTGCTCCAACTTTGCTCTTAAATAAGTCTCCTCTCATGCTATTTTGTCCACACTAACCTGTGTTGAGGATCGGCTCACAAACCGTCACTGGACCTTCAGGGAGTGAGAACTTCAGTCATATCTCTCTAATCGCCTACTCCCCGCATTCCCCTCGTTCACTTTTCCTCTGGAGGAACGTTCTTCCCAAGCACATGCAGTTTGCTCATTTGCAAACCATTGCAGTGCTTCCTAATCTGTTAGGTTGCATCTGTTTGAACAGCTCTTCCGTCAATCATGGATTTGATTCTCGAATAGTTTAATCCACGTATTTCAGTGTGTGTCACGTCCAAAGCTCAGCTCACCTTTTGCTTTCCTCCTTATCTGAACCAACATATGCCATTAACAGACTTACAAACTCTGCCCTCTGAATGCCTTTCCTTGTTTCAAATTGGAACACTTAATTAAATGGCTGAAATCAATCAGCACTATTTGAACATCATAGCTTCTGTGGGAAAGGATTAATCGTCATGAACCACCTTAGTAAACTTCAGAAGCAAGACACTTAACCTTCACGTCTCCTTTCCAACGGTTTATTCATCTTTGCATAAAGGGTTAATCAGTTAAGAATACTGATGTCTATTCTTAACCACTTAAGACTTTTGCATCACAGATATGGGGTAGATTTTAACGCTCTTGGCGCAAACACATGCGCAACAGGCAACTTGACCCTGGTGAAAAAAACTTAACCTCATCCAACATTCAACTGTTTTCTAGCAGGGAACATGCATGTGCAACTGATGTCACAGAATCACAGACTAACACAGTGCAAAAGAGGCCCTTTGGCCCAATTGGTCTGCATCGACGCACGAATGACACCTGACCTGCCTACCTAACTCATTTGCCAGCACTTGAATGTTATAACGTGCAAAGTGCTCATCCAGGTACTTTTTAAAGGATTTGAGGCAATCCGCCTCGACCACCCGTCCAGGCAATGAATTCCAGACCGACACCACCCACTGGGCAAAAAGCTTTTCCTCAAATCCCCCCTAAACCTCGTGGCCCTCACCTTGAACTTGTGTCCTCTTGTAACTGACCCTTCAATTAAAGGGGTCACACATTTGAAGTGCTGATTTCCCCTCTTTATAATCTGGGAACAATAAGGTTAATTTGAGGGTAAAGGAAGGGTTATATCAATTGTGCTTACGCAACAACTTTTGTTTTTGTCCATTTCTTTCCAATGGTGTTCCCATGGCAACGCCTGCAGAGAACAAATAATTTAGCACAGACGAGGGATTGCGCCACTCTGTAACTTTGCCTCGAGCCATGAGAAAGAATGAGGGATAGATCTGTAACGTAATTAATGTAATTGTTGGTAAATTGCAAGATTACAATTGCCTATAATGGTAAAATTCAAGTCACTACTTGTTTTTTTTGATTACACTGTCACACAGTGAGATCTCTGCTGCAAGAGCCGTCCCAAACCTGATGAACAAAACTCATCAGCAGACCTGCTAAATGCTGTTTTGTCATTCTGACCAAGGGACGCCTGTAAACCTGAAGTTCTACGAAAACAATTATTTTGTCCGTTCTTTTCAGGAATACTCAGCCAATGCACGGAGCAGACAGGGCGAGACCCTAATCCAGCTCCTTGCTCCCAAAGAAACAATTCAATTCCATGGTCCCCAGACAAAAGACATAACCAATGCCTTCTCACAGATTCAACACTTCACCTTGGCCAAACAGCCTGGCAGCAAAGTTCTATGAAAACAAAATACCGTGAATGCTGGAAATCTGAAATAAAAAGATGTAAAACAGCATGCACGCTCAAACTTAAAGTTGTGCTGAGCTATCCATTTAATCAGTATGACTGCACATTTTAAATTACTTGCATATTGATTTGCCTCCACCTGGGTAACATAGTGTCACATTAAGTATTGATTTTTAGTTGCTCTTATGTATTTGCAAGTTCAAATGAGAGGGCAAAGCTGAAAATCCATGATAATGTATTAGCATAAATGTATCAAACTGTATCAAAGGGGCTGGTTTAGCTCACTCGGCTAAATCGCTGGCTTTTAAAGCAGACCCAGCAGCACGGTTTGATTCCTGTACCAGCCTCCCCGGACAGGGCTTTTCACAGTAACTTCATTGAATCCTACTCGTGACAATAAGCGATTTTCATTTCATTTTCATTTCACTGTTCCTGACAAAAGGAAGCATTCGCAATAGTTGATTTTGTCAAGTTGGTTTATACTTTAATTTGTAAAATGTTTGGGGTATTCTCAACAGGAATTAGACAGGATGATCATTGTGTATTCAGTGATGACGTCAACAGTGGGCAGAATTCTAAACCTTCCCATCTGAGCTTGACTTCAATGATTGGGAAAAGGTTCAAATATCATTCCGTAACACCAACCAAGCTGACTTTCCAGCATAGTACTGAAAGAGCGCTGCAGTGCAGGCCCCTGTCTAGGGGGAGGGGGTACGATGGCAGGCATGGTGGGAGAATATAGTTGGTGGTCCAGAAATTGGTCACAAGCCATTGTGAATTTACAGCGGGTTCTTCCACTGGTGCCCACCATGGCACAATGAAAAACCCACCAGAAGTTGGAATGAACCTCATTTTCACCCCATTAATTGGATGAAGATGAAGGCCTCCCCCCCCCCCCCCCCCCCCCTCCCACACACCCTGCTGGGTTATCTGCGATGCTGGGGGGGAATACATGTCGGTACGAAACATGTTTGGAACAACATGACATTCATATGTCGGGACTCATCTGAATAATGTCTGGGGCTGCTTCCGGTATTCAGGATGGGGGCTGTGCACAACCCTAGACCCTGGAATACCACAGCAGTGGGACAGGGGTGCATCTGCAGATGGACCTTCAAGAATTTGCGTCCTGGAAGGGATTCATCTTCCAGCCTCAGGATGTTCCAGGAGATCCATCTTCATTCTCAGGAGATCCAGCGACCAGTCTCAGAGTGATCGCAGAAGTCCACCTTCTTTCGTCAATAGTGGGTCAGTGATGCTAGGCACCTTTTCAATATGGTGCCTGGACACAATATTGGACTATGCACCATCCAGGCACCCCTGCCAGTAAATACTGTGTGAAACACTTCGGTGCATAATTAATGAGGTGGGGGCTGATAGATTTGGTGTGTTTTCCTTCCGGCCGCCGCGGTGGGAAACACTCCCCATGCCTGCCCTGCCATCGCACTTAGTCTCAAAATGGGAGAATTCCACCCTTAGAGCTTTTGGAACCTCTTGTATATGATGTGGAGATGCTGGCGTTGGACTGGGGTGAGCACAGTAAGAAGTCTTACAACACCAGGTAAAAGTCCAACAGGTTTGATTCAAACACAAGCTTTCAGAGCGCAGCTCCTTCCTCAGGTGAATGGCGAGGTATATGCTCTTGTATATGGAGCAGTTTGAGAACATAGAACAGTACAGCACAGAACAGGCCCTTCGGCCCTCGATGTTGTGCCGAGCAATGATCAAACCCACGTATCCACCCTATACCCGTAACCCAACAACCCCCCCTTAACCTTACTTTTTAGGACACTACGGGGAATTTAGCATGGCCAATCCACCTAACCCGCACATCTTTGGACTGTGGGAGGAAACCGGAGCACCCGGAGGAAACCCACGCACACACGGGGAGGACGTGCAGACTCCGCACAGACAGTGACCCAGCCGGGAATCGAACCTGGGACCCTGGAGCTGTGAAGCATTTATGCTAACCACCATGCTACCGTGCTGCCCTAAGAAGTAGTGACGTGATACAATCTGCCAGGAAAAGAGATTTGCTTGGCATTGCCATTGGTAATGGCGGCAAAACAATCAGCGTTTGCTGCCATTGCTCCACTGAAACTGACAGCAACGTCATGTGTGCAGAATGATATGGAGATCCAGAATGTTGCAGTCGGTGAATTGACTTCCCTCCACAAGGTACACTGATGAGGCACCCCGCCCCTGAGAGCCCACAGACAGCAATCAATGAGGAATTCAAATCCCTCGTTTTTAGTCTTGTTGTAAAAACCCCTGAAAAAGTTACACCTTGTTGAATGAAGTGCATCTGGGATTTTATCAGTGCATCAACTTCAAAATCACTGCTCAGTTTTTAAAAAAATGGGTGGTGGGATTTTCTGCTCCTGCTGCTGTTGAATGCCGTTGGGAAACCGATGGTTGGGGTTGTGCTGCTGGCAAGGCCAGCAAATTCTGCTGCCAATGAACGGCCGGAGAATTCTGGGCAGTATTTTATTTGTGGAACTCAACTTTCTTCATTATCTTAATCCATGTTTTAAAGTTTGTTTATAGTTTTAATTAGGGGCCTCACGGTAGCATGGTGGTTAGCATCAATGCTTCACAGCTCCAGGGTCCCAGGTTCGGTTCCCGGCTGGGTCACTGTCTGTGTGGAGTCTGCACGTCCTCCCCGTGTGTGCGTGGGTTTCCTCCGGGTGCTCCGGTTTCCTCCCACAGTCCAAAGATGTGCGGGTTAGGTGGATTGGCCATGCTAAAATTGCCCGTAGTGTAAGGTTAATGGGGGGATTGTTGGGTTACGGGTATACGGGTTACGTGGGTTTAAGTAGGGTGATCATTGCTCGGCACAACATCGAGGGCCGAAGGGCCTGTTCTGTGCTGTACTGTTCTATGTTCTATGTTCAATCATTTTTTTTTGTAGGCTATCTGAAGGTTTAAGTTAAAAGTGAAGCATTTCTACCTTCTTACCTTCCTGGTTCGTTGTGTGTCTGAATACTTCAATGTCATTGCCTGGTCACCCTGCTTGCTGACAGCACTAATGCTGCAATGCCTAGAGATATCTTTGATTTGATGTTAAATCTAAACTGCTGTCAGAAAAGGGGAATGCAACACTGCACATAGTGTTAGATTTTTGCGGGCAGTGCTTTGCTGATGACCACATTTGGGTACCACTGTGGCACAGTGCCAAGGACTAAGGTTCAATTCCGGCCTTGGGTGACTGTGTGGAGTTTGCACGTTCTCCCAGTATTTGCTTGGGTTTCCGCCGGGTGCTCTGGTTTCCTCCTACAGTCTGAAGATGTGACGGTTAGGTGGATTGGCCATGTTAATTTTCCCCTTAGTGTCCAAAGATGTTCAGGTTAGGTGGGACTGGGGGTTAAGATGGGGAGTGTGCCTAGTTAGGGTGTTTCACCGTAGGTCCGGTGCAGATTCAATGGTCCACTGGCCTCCTTCTGCACTGTGAGGATCCAGGATTCTATGATTATCTGGGTTATTACAGAACTAGGCTTCCAGAAGACCTAGTAGTAAAGGATCAAACTGGAGCTGATCTTTTGCAGACCTTTGCAGACATTTGATAACAGAGACATTACAGACATGCACCTCCTAACCCAAACCCTACAGTGTCAGTCTGTTCCTACAGTTAACAAATTAGAATAAATTAATCAAACTGAGGGACAAATTAAAAGAGCAGCTCCTTAAGGGATACTGTGGAAAAGGAACAGAATCGCAAAGGAAACTTAAAACATTCGCCTGTTCAGCTACACTGAGGGAAAATTCAGAATATCCAATTCACATAACAAGCACTTCATTCGGGACTTGTGGGAGGAAACCGGAGCACCCAGAGCAAACCCACGCAGACACGGGGAGAACCTCCGCACAGACAGTGACACAAGCGGGAATCAAACCCGGGACCCTGGTGCAGTGGAACAACAGTGCTAACCACTGTGCTACCGTCGATAAAGCACCCCAGTCCCCGCACAGTCCACTCAGCATGGAATGTTCCCATTTTTAGGATCACGGATGAATCCCCAGTTAATAACCATCGCCTGTGCACAATTGAACATTTTATATACAATTAACACTTTGATTTTATGAATCCTCAACAACAATTGTGATCTGGAGGAATTCCCTTCCCACTGGATTGATAATCATGTCCATTTTTCTCTTTCCCATTTCTCTTTCACGCCTTTTGTTTTAAAATGAGAAGGGCTTACATCTGTGATTTGGTGACGACATGTTATGGACGGCAGAGTGTTGCCTTCGATATTTTGGTTTGCTAACCCTCCAACATTGCCCCAGAACCCGCAAGAATTCAGAGAGACTTGCAGACTGAAGAGGAGTGTTCTTCCTTTCCATTTTATCTGTGGTTAGTTACTCAAATATTAGCGACACTGAGGAAAGGTTGTTTGGCTGAGCAGAAGCAAGAGGTTATGTGAGGAAACCTCCAGGGACACATCCAATTAGCCTTGACACCCCCAATCATATTCTGGTGAATAGCTAACCATTGCACAATGCACAGAGGAAGGCTGCAGTTCGGAGTATTCAGGGAAGTGCTATGCAATAGCCTGCATTGGTATAACTGATTGGAATTGTTAGCTCATCCGTCCAGTTAATTAGTCTGGCAGTTGGTACCTTGTTTACAAATAGAATTGGAATGATCAGTGGGCTGAGTATTGTGTAGCCAGCCTGAAAACGGCGTCAGCGGCACAAAGAAAAAATCTCATTGGCACTGCAGGCAATAGGGCATTACCGACAGCTGTACACAAAGGTATATATGAAAATATGTGATAATCTTTATGGTTAACTGGGAGAACAGTCCAAAGAACGGTCCTGATAGAATCTGCAAGTTTTACCTAACGTTCTAAAGCACATTTATTGGATAATCTGCAAGAATCATCCCAAATGGCTTCGAGAAATTGAAGGGACATAGTTTCATGCAAGATCTGTGATTTGATTACTGTCTGACAACAAGGGAATCCTGAACAGTCCTCATGCGCTGCCTGACCAGAGAAGCTGATCGTGTGTGGCAGTGGGTTTAACAGCAGGGAATAATAATTTCCATTATAATCACAGATTTGGTTATTTTAGAAAATACTGACCTCATGACAGAATCATACGATAGCTTGCTGATACTTAAGACTCCCCCTAAACCAGGATGAAAAGTGCCCCAATGTGCCAACATCCAGCTCGTGCCACTTTTCTCTTGACAAAGTGAGGTCTGGATGTGATTTTGAAATCAAAATTTAGGAAATTTTCAAGACATCACCTCTGACATTTGCCAAAGAACTTTTGTGCTTGCTTATTTGTGTTTAATTCCTTTTTTTTTCTATAAACTTAAGAGTACACAATTACTTTTTCCCAATTAAGGGGTAATTTAGTGTGGCCAATCCATCTACCTGCACATCTTTGGGTTGTGGGGGTGAAACCCACGCCGACAGGGGAAGAACGTGCAAACTCCACACGGACAGTGACCCAGGGCCGGGATTCGAACCCGGGTCCTCAGCGCCGCAGTCCCAGGGCTAACCACTGTCCCACATGCCGCTCTTTATTTGTGTTTAGTTGACAACAGATGAAGAACTAAGACAGGAAAATGGAGCATGGATTAACAATGCCAGCACTGTAATGCTGTAACACTGTGGATAGGAGAAACCAAGGCAAACAAGTATATTTACAGTATGCAAAATGATAAATTTGATATGAAATAGAAAATGACACATATAGAAACGGAGGAGAGAACAGACATGATGGCTTGGTAATCATTTATTTTTGGATTTTTCAGAAGTAATTATAAAAATGCAGCTCCTCCGCATACTCAAAGGCAATACGATTCAATAAGGTTCTTGGTCACAGTGGCTTGTACGATATGGCAATGGAGTTGGGAGAGAAACAGGTGGGGAATAGCACCACAGAACTACCTATTGGCAAAAGACTTATGACATCGTGACAGTTGACACAGCAAAATTGAGTAAGAAATATAATCACAGAAATTTACAAGATAAATGTTGACATATAAGCAGGAGTAAAAATCGTAACACAAATTGCACACCAGTCATAAGATCTTTAATATGTAAATTAGGACATATCTGAATGTCTTGATATGCAAGCAGAATTAATGCTTATGCCAATGGATTTTCTTGGGCACGTACCGTGAGAATTAGCATTTAACAGCTAACATCAACATTCTGGCAAAATTTCTAATTAGATTACTTTCTTCACATCACCAACACTATCTCGTAGAAAAACTCAATTTTACAATCACTGTGGATTAGATGTGAGAAACCTAATAAGATATCCAATTAATGGTTAACAAATTAGTTTTAATTTTAGCTTCTTTAAAAATGGAGGAGGGGAAATAGATTGATGATACAAGAGAAGTTAAAAGAGATTTAAAGCATCCCTCTGTATTTGTGTGAGAAAATTATAGCTCTTTGGAGATTAAGAACAGTAGCATAAATGTTTTAGTTGCATGGAGAAGAGCAATAACTGTAAAGTTGAGAACCGTAGCAAGTACTATTATGGACCAGGTGCCAGACATGATAAATGCACATCACTCCAAGGTTCGATGGGAATTGAGCCCAGCATAAAATTTAACAAATTGCCATAAACCAGTTAGACGATGGATTGAAATTGGCTGATAATGTGGTTTACAAATTAGCTGCAAACACAATTATCTCTGTTAAACTCTCTTCCACCAAGAAAAATGGAAAAATATATGCATCTTGGTGCAGCATAAGCAACTGTAAGTATAAGTGGATTGCTCGAAGATCATTAGAGTTCCCTATCTAATCAAATCCTCTACTGCAAGTACTGCAATCAAAATAATTGTGAACAATTTCTATTGGGCATGGGTATTAACGGTTATGGAGCCAAAGAGGGTAGATGGAGTCAAGATATAGGTCAACTGCAATCTCATTGGTTGGCAGAATAGGCTCAAGGGGTTGAAATCTTCCTGTGCACATTCACATTCCACAGGTTAAAAAAATGATTTGCACCAATGCTAGACTTTTCAATTGTAAGGCCAAAGGTATTCGGAAGTGAAGTGAGTCAAGACTTGCTTCTTTCGGGGGTCTCAGACTGCAAGGTCCAGTGTTGCATTGTACCTTGACATCAGATTCAAGCAGCATTAACATACGAAATAGGAGCAGGAGTAGCCACTTGGCCCATTGTGCCAGTTCCGGCATTCAATAAGATCATGACAGATCCAATTGTGGCCTTAACTCCACTTACCTTCCTGCTCCTCCTCTCCTCCCCCACCCCCCACCCTTGAATGCCTTGTCAATTAAAAATTGGTCTGACTCAGCCTTGAATATTCAATTACCCTACCTCCAACAAGGAAGGAAAGATTCTCTCAACATCTAGACCTTAAGCCCGCCTCAGAATATGTTTCAATAAGATCACCTCTCATTCTTCTAAAGTCCAATGGAGAAGTCCAATCTGCTCAACCTTGCTTCATAGGACAACCCCTTTATCATATAATTCCATAGAATACATAAAGTCCCTACAGTGCAGAAGGAGGTCATTCAGCCCATCCGAAGGAGCAGTCTATCTAGGCCCACTATCTGCCTCATCCCTGTACCCCCGCGTATTGATTATGGCCAATTCACCTAACCTGCACACCTTTGGACACCGAGGGGCAATTTATCATGGCTAAACACGGGTCCCTGGTGTTGTGAGGAAGTGGTACGAACCACTGCGCCACCGCGCCGCCATGGTGGACCTACTCTGAACTACCCCCAATTTCTTATTCTTAAAATGGTGACCAAAACGGTGCAAACCTCTAGCATCTCACCATGCCCTCTTCAGCTATTGCAAGACTTCAATATGTTTATAGTCCATCCTCCATTAGGTCTATGGCATTGGTATCTTTTGAAAGCATCCATTCTACAGTTT
Source organism: Scyliorhinus canicula (assembly GCF_902713615.1). Classification (NCBI taxonomy): domain Eukaryota; kingdom Metazoa; phylum Chordata; class Chondrichthyes; order Carcharhiniformes; family Scyliorhinidae; genus Scyliorhinus; species Scyliorhinus canicula. The sequence goes on along the minus strand of NC_052164.1, from coordinate 74,578,493 downwards.
GTCTTGTTCCTTCATCTCTCTGCATGGGACATCATTTCATACATAGCCAACAGAGGTCGGAATAAAATCGGAACACACTGAAAATTTTGAGAAAGTCAGGCAGCATCTATGGAGAGAGAAGCAGGGTTCCCAATTCCAGTCAATGGCCTTCCATCAGAAATGTGTAGAAATGTATTAGGTTTTAAGCATGTGAAAGGGGAGAAGGGTGGCAAAAAAAAGAAACAAAGGGAAGGTCTGTGATAGGATATAGAAGACAGGAGAGATTAAATGGCAAAAGGTTTCATGGTGCAAGGCCAAAGAGAATGGCAGTAGGACAAATAAAGAAACAACCAATGTGTCCAGAAGAGGTGTGAATGGCAGAGGAATGTGCCATTGAACCTGCCATTCAAAAGCAAAAATAAGAGACAAAAGGATAAAGCTGAAACCTGCAAAGAAAAATTGAACATAATAGAGGCAAGGATCCTGACCTGAAATTGTTGAACTCAATGGTGAGTCCAGAGGACTGTAAAGTGCCCAATCAAAAGTTGAGATGCTGTTCCTCAAGCTTACATTGAGCTTCACTGGGTTAACTATTGCCAGAATTTTGTTTTTATTTTAAGTTTTCAACACCCACAGTATTTTGTGGTTGTCTCAAAGGTCACGTTTTGTCCAGGTGAATATTTCATACCTGGCGCAAAGGAGGTCAATTATTTCAGTTCCAAAATATAATTGCAGGACTTCCTCAGGGTCGTGTCCCATGCCCTAATATCTTCAGCTGCTTCATCAATGACCTCCCTTCCGTCATAAGGTCAGAAGTGGGGATGTTCACTGATTACTGCACTATGTTCAGCACCATTTACAATATACTGAAGCAGTCCACATCTAAATGCAGCAAGACCTGGACAATATTCAGGTTTAGGCTAACAAGTGGCAAGGAACATTCACGCCACACAAGCGCCAGACAATAACCATCTCCAAAAAGAGAGAATCTAACCATTGCGTCTTGACATTCAATGGCATCACCATCACTGAATCCTCCATTATGAAAATCCTGGGGGCTTATCATTGACCAGAAACTGAACTGGACGAGCCATATAAATACTGTGGCTACAGGAGGTCAGAGGCTAGGGATCCTACAGTGAATAACTCACCACCTGCCTACCATCTGCAAGGCACAAGGAGTGTAGTGGAATACTCTCCACATACCTGGATGAGCGCAGTTCCAATATCACTCAAAAAGCTTGAAACCATTGAGGACAAAGCAGTCTATATGATTGGTACCCCTTCCACAAACATCCACTTCCTCCGTCGTCAATGAACAGTAGCAGCAGTCTGTACCATCCACAAGATGCACTGCAGGAGCTCCCCACGGGTCCTTCGGCAGCACTTTTCAACCACACAACTACTCATATCTAGAAGGTCAAGAGCAGCAGCGACCTGGGGCACCACCACCCTGAAGGTTCCCCTCCAACTCATCACCATCCAGACTTGGACATTTTTTGCTGTTCCTTCACTGTCGCTGGGTCAATATCCTGGAACCCTTTGTCAAAGAGCGTTGTAGGTGTATCTATATCTCAGGGACTGCAGTGGTTTAAGAAGGCATCTCACCACAATCTTCTCAAGAGCAAGTAGGAATGGACAACAAATGCTGGACTAACCACAAATGGTCTCATCCTGTAAATGAATTTTAAAACAATGTTTACTGATGTTTTTCTGAAGTGAGTGTGACTATTCAAATTTTTAAATCAAATAATTGATCAATTTGCAGTCTTTAGTAAGCTGAATTGCTGAAAGGTTTACATGCAAACAACAGCTGAGGTTAAAATCTCAGTTTATCACAAATATCCAATGAGAAATGATCAAATAGCCCTTTCAACTATGTTCGGCAATCCTTACTGATTCCTGCTAATTCAAAGCAGCACACATGTTACATCTGTGAGCATGTATGGCAAGTTTATAGTTATCAGCACATGTCTGTGTTTATATTAAAAAGAGTCATAATTGAATTACAACTTCTGGAAAGAATTTCAGCAATTCAGTCTCTACTTTCTAGAGAATCCAATTAAATTAGCTGCCTAAAATGTGATCAGTGAAACAGTTTTGTTTTTCATTTTAAATTTTTTTCCCCCTCCAATTAAGGGGCAATTTAGCATGACCAATCCACCCACGCTGTACATCTTTGGGTTGTGGGGGTGAGACCCAAGCAGACACAGGGAGAATGTGCAGACTCCACATGGACAATGACCCGGAGTCGGGATCAAACCTGCGTCTTCGGCGCCATGAGGCAGCAGTGCTAACCACTGTGATCAGTTATGCGAGGCCACAGACATCCTTGCTATATTTTATTAGCACAGCACTCAGTAATTTATTTAAACCTGTAAAAGGAAAATGTCACTTGACTCATCAAACAAAAAGCATTGCTATTAATATCTTTACAACACTTAATAGCACTCATTGATAGATATTAAGTATCTTCTCTTTAAAAGGTGTCAATTAATCGTTTCAAATTTGTCCTGTTTAAAAATGTCAAATTTTCTCACGAAGAAAATGAGTAAGTCGTGACAATTTTTCACTTTTTTCCGGTAGTATCTGACATTATTGAGGTGCCACGGAAGCTCCGTTTCCTGCCAGTGCAGTGCATGTGCAGTTGTACCGCTTCACTCCATAACATCATTGTGAACTCCCCATGGCTTAAAAGATTACTAAGGGCCGGATTCTCTGTTTCAGAGACTAAGCGCTGGCGCTGGGACTGAATTGCGTGAGTTCTATAGCCCTGAAAGCCGCGCTGCTCCCGGAGCGATTCAGGGCATCCTAATGGGTTAGCACAGGTGCCAAATAGAACTAGTGAAATTTCAACGAATGCTGGCATGTGATTCGCTGGGGTTGAGATTGGCACTGGAGAGCCTGACAAGCTGCAGCTGCATATAGGAACTCCACTCCGCACACACCCTGATATCAGCCAAGAAGATGGCACTGGTTGCACTGCAGCATGCCCATCCGGTTGATGAGTCGGCTGGGGCCAGAAGGTACCTAGGGAGGTGGCTTGGGGAGGCACCCATACAACCTCTGGCGCTAAATTCACAGCGGGAAGTCAGTGGTGCGTGCAGCCACATGGCTGCCTTGCAGTCTGAGATAATGGTGGTCTATGTCCGACCACTCCGACACCACGGCCCACCTCTTACCATTCTCCGCTACTCCTCCCGGTCCTGGCAGAGGCGTCCCGGCTAACGGCACATCTGTCAGCAAACTATACCAACATTGGACACTTTTTGTAACCCCCTTTCTCTCCCACAACAGCCATGGCGTTTGTTTCCCCATTGTAAATACCACAAGTGAACCTTGCTGTCGCTAATTCCCTCTGGCGGAGGTGGAGTATCATGGGGGTTCCGGAAATTGTCAGGTCGGGCCTGTTAATGATATGCCAATGTCGTTTACTGTACAATTTGCCCATGCCAGCATGTGGCATGGAATGCATTCATGCTGCTGTCGAGGCACTGGAGTATGGCATTCCACGTGCACCTGGCCTTGATTTTTAGCTGATGCGCAATTGTCCATCCAATTGCGTTTCCCGATTAGGGCGTCACTGGACAGAGAATCCAGATCTTAAAGGGCATGATTCTCCCCAAAAATTTCAAAGTTCATGGGCGGGAATCTCTGATCCGAAGCTACGTGTTGACGCTGCCGTTAATGCCATTGCATTTCACGACAGTGTCAACATGCCCTCAGGAGCAGCGATTCTGACCCCTACAGGGCCAGCATGGCACTGGAGCGACAAATGCCACTCCAGCTTCCAATACCAGCGTCAAATGGGTGCCGCGGCTCTGCGCATGTGCGATGCAACCGGCGCGAATGCGCGCATGCGGGGCGGTTCCCTTCTCCGCGCCGGCCCCGACGCAACATGGCGGAGGGCTACAGGGGCTGCTGCGGAGCAAAAGAGGCCCCCAACCCGAGAGGCCAGCCTGCCGGTCGGTAGGGCCCGATCGCAGGCCAGGCCACAGCGGAGGCCAACCCCCTCCCCGGTGTCGGACCCCCCCTCCCCCCACCAGGCCGCCACTGGGTGGATGCATGCCGGCGTCCCGCCGGGTAAGAGCACACGTGGACGGCACCGGCAGGACTCGGATTTTTTATGCGGCCGCTTGGCCCATCCCGGGCAGAGAATTAGAGAATTGCCGGGGGGGGGGGGGGGGGGGGGGGGGGGGGGGGCGCTTGAATGGCGCCACACCAACCGCGTTGGCACCAATGGCACCGATTCTAGAATCGGCAGACCGGCATCAGGGCAGCGACGCGCGATTCGCGCCCGACCCGGCAATTCTCCAGCCCGACGTGAACTGAGAATTTCGCCCCATTTGTGGCAAGTTTTTCAGGGAGTTTCCCGCCCGTTCTGCCTGTGATTTCCCTACCTCTATTCAATGACACTTCGTCACTTTTTTCAACCCTGAGGACATTCTCACCGATTAGCCCGCACTTGGGGTGTGATCTTCCCAAACGGGAACAAAGTATCTGAGCGAGTATGTTTAGCCGCATGTACTCCGGCACTCACATGGATATTCAATGCAACTTACTTTGAATAAGGGGCCATAGAGTCATGGTTTTAACAACGGGGTGCTCCACTCGTCAGAACTCCTCATTGTAGCAAGAGGTCGGGACGGCATTTTTAAATGGCATCCCAAACTCCAAGGCCTGCAAAAAAAAACCATCTCCCCAAGCCCCGATCGCACACAAAGAATGCCATCTGGGCACCAAAGGGCATGCAGCTGGGGCCATCTGATCCCCTTAGAATCTCCCATGTGTGCCGTATAATCCCCATTTGTGGGGACCAGGACCAAACAGTACTCGCCCAAGATCCCCGAAGCAAAGAGATTGAATCCCAAAGCCTCACGTACCTCGGGAATCTGCACATTAGAGTAAGGCTTACTGCCTCGCTCTAATATGCATATTTGCCATAAACTGATCCCGTCCATTGTGGTGAGCTGCTTTTCTGGTGCAGAATGGTCGGAAGTTAGCGCCATTCAAATTTCTTTCAGCACTGGGGAGCTGAACATAAGAGCTCAGACTATCATTTTGAAAGAGTTCCATGATCTCCAAGTGAATTTAGAGATCCACCCCTCCCCACCCATTGGCAATGTCGCCTCCCACACACATGGGCACCCCCCATACCTCCCAAGTAAGGACACCCTGCTATGGGGTCCCTGAGGGTTCCCCTTCTTCAGGCCCCACCAAGCCCCTTTACAGCACTCCTTCCCTTCCAGGACCCCCACCCATCACCCCTCCAAACTCCCAAAGAACCCCACATACCTGCCCTGCACCCAGGCACCTTTGCACTGGCACCCTGGCTCACAGGCAGTGCTCCAGCCAGCTTGGCAGTGCCACTCAGGCACCTTGGCAGTGCAAGCATGGCATGCCAAGGTGCCAGCTGGACAGTGCCAAGATGCCCACATTCCAGAGGGAGGGCCAGGGGCCACCCTGTACTGACCCTGACCACCCAGATACCTCCAAAGGCCTGGGAGAGCCCCTGCATGCTCCCCCCCCCCACCCCGGTTAACGTTCTTGTGGACCAACACAGATCAGCGCCCGGCTTGAGCCTCCATGCAGAGGCCGGAGAATCAAGGGAGGCCGGTGAATCCCGGGTAAGTAGGCCTTAAGTAGGTTTAAGACAGTGGTCCGAATCTGACGCCTCGCAGGACTTGGATGAATCCCGTGAGGGAGGCCCGCGTGAGGACTCTCCCGGGATTCACCAGCCGTGTTGTTGTCTCAGTCGAGCCCGGCCAGAGAATCGCGCCCTTGGAAATCTTTAGGTTGAATTCCTCCCATGATGTCAAGTGAAGAATGGAGCAGTATCATTTAACTACTTGAGATTGTCTGGATCGGCCTGTTGCCTGTGTAATATTAAAAACTTAACCGTCAAACCATCAAGACGGCTACTATTTCAATTCCGGAAACCCAATAAGAAGGAATTCGCTTCACAATATACATTCTGGGTTTCATATGATGTAATTCACAAGAAAAGGTATGCAAAATATCAAGGAACAACTCGAAGGTCAGAAGTCACAGAGCAGCCTCAGGAACAATATCCATAGAGGTGATTTTATTTTGATTAGCTACCACCCTCTGAAAACGAGCCACTGGCTTTTAACTGTGCAGCACAGCTAGTGCATTTTGATTGCATATCTCACGAGCAACACACTTACACTTTGGGAATTTTATATAATCTTTGGTTTAAAAAAGAACAGACCATAAAATGAGTAACATTTGCAGGTTTTTGTAATTTCGAATGGACTTAAACTGGTTTAGAATTCCCTCAGCAGCTGTATGCTCAGATGCTGCAAAAAACATTACTCTGCTAGCAGGCCATGTTGAAGGTGTGTTTGCGCAAATAATGAAGGACAATAGTTAATTTATCATCCTACCTCAGGCTTCCTCGAGGCATCGAAAAATCCATATTCAAGATCATTTGGCATGGCTTGCCGAGGGCAAAACAATAAAGGCCAAGGCAACCTATTTTAATACCAGACAGCCAAGAAATCTGCGGTCTGTTTAATATTGAACCGGCCAAGTGTAGTATTAAGCAGCCCAGTTTATTATTTATCTTCTTCATTAAGGGGAGGCAGGAGTGGGAGTGGGGTGGGGGAGGTGTTGGGGGGGGGGGGGGGGGTGGTGAGGGGAGTTTTAAAGCAAGGGAAATTACTGTTGATTGTAACAGTTGCTCTACATGTTCACTTGCTGTCTGTAAAATTATTGTTTTTATGTGGCTTTGTCAACTGAAGTTTTCCTTGGTTTAGCTAGAACCTCATGTGAGAGCACAACGTCTAATCTTTGATTTGACACTGGAGTTTGTGGTAATAGAGATCAGGGTGGATATGTGAATATGTGTCTACCTGGTGCACTTGAGCTTACAGAGATCACTGGCATGGCAGACAGAAGAGTTTCTCTGGCCAATGGCTAAATGGGCTTCGAGTAGGCATTGATTCGGTCCTGCATATGAAATTATCAGGAGAAATAGAGAGTGCTTGGAATGACAAATAACCTTATGATATTATTGTTAATTGTTTGGAAGGTAGAGGGCAGAGTCGAGATAAAGGCCGACTCTGCTTTGCAGAATGTGGTAAGTGGTGTTCATCAGGTGTCTGTATCGATGGTTTGAATGAAGGATTGTGGAGATGTGTACTCAAGTTTACGGATGGCAGTCTATTAGAAGGTAAAGTATGTTTTGTAGATGGGAGCAGGAAGTCACAGAAGAGACACAGATGCCCTAAATTAGTGGGAAGATGGAGTTCACTGTGGCTGAGTGCAAGGCCACCTACTTTGTATCTAAGAAAGAGAAACTGGAATATTTTCTCAATGGCAAGAGGTTAAGGAGCAAAAGAAGCAAAAGGAATTTAGGTTCCAAGGCACACATCTCACAGAATGTTTTGCAGAATGCCGAAAGGTAATGAAAATGTCTGATGAAATGTTGTCCTTTATGACAGGAGGGGTGAAATTCAAAAGTGAGGATCCCATGCTTCAATCTGGAGCACTGCATTCAGTTTTCAATTCCAAACTTGAGGAAAGATAATGCAGATCCACTGGCTGAAAGGCTTAGAAGGTTGGATTGAGGTCATTAAATGATAAGGAGATTTGAGAGGACTTGAGTTCCTCTGGCATGGGATTCCTAAATACAGGAGTGGGGGGGGGGGGGGGGGGCAACACTTACAGCTGGATCTCCACCATTTAGGAATGAAATCAATAATCACCAGAACATAAAAGGAGAAGGAAATTTGAAACTCTCTCCTCTGAAAAAACTGCAAATGCTGGGACAGTTGAATTGTTCAATACTGAGCTTGATGGATCTTTATCAGGTAAGGATACTTAGAAATAGGGACCAAACGCAGGTGAATGAAGTGATTTACAGAGCAGCCATGATTGCATTGAAAGATAAATTGGTCTCTTCCTGCACCTGTGGAGAATATGGTTGGATTCTCTATTCATTAGGCTGGGGCAGGATTTGTGGACTTTTACGACAGCAAAACTTGGAGGGCTGTGACCAGTGGTGTTCCACAGGGACCATTGCTGGGACCTTTGCTGTTCGTAGTATATATAAATGATTTGGAGGAAAATGTAACTGGTCTGATTAGTAAGTTTGCAGACGACACAAAGGTTGGTGGAATTGCGGATAGCGATGAGGACTGTCAGAGAATACAGCAGGATTTAGATCGTTTGGAGACTTGGCGGACAGATGGCAGATGGAGTTTAAACCGGAGAAATGTGAGGTAATGCATTTTGGAAGGTCTAATGCAGGTAGGGAATATACAGTGAATGGTAGAACCCTCAAGAGTATTGAAAGTCAGAGAGATCTATGTGTACAGGTCCACAGGTCACTGAAAGGGGCAACACTGGTGGAGAAAGTAGTCAAGAAGGCGTACGGCATGCTTGCCTTCATTGGCCGGGGCATTGAGAATAAGAATTGGCAAGTCATGTTGCAGCTGTATAGAACATTAGTTAGGCGACAATTCGAGTATAGTGTTCAATTCTGGTCGCCACACTACCAGAAATATGTGGAGACTTTAGAGAGGGTGCAGAAGAGATTTACCAGGATGTTGCCTGGTATGGAGGGCATTAGCTATGAGGAGCGGTTGAATACACTTGTTTTGTTCTCACTGGAACAACGGAGGTTGAGGGGCGACCCGATAGAGGTCTACAAAATTATGAGGGACATAGATAGAGTGGATAGTCAGAGGCTTTTTCCCAGGGTAGAGGTGTCAATTACTAGGGGGCATAGGTTTAAGTGCGAGGGGCAAGGTTTAGAGGAGATGTAAGAGGCAAGTTTTTTACACAGAGGTTAGTGGGTGCCTGGAACTCGCTGCAGGAGGAGGTAGTGGAAGCAGGGACGATAGTGACATTTAAGGGGCATCTTGACAAATACATGAATTGGATGGGAATAGAGGGATACAGACCCAGGAAGTGTAGAAGATTTTAGTTTTGACGGGCAGCACGGTCGGCACAGGCTAGGAGGACCGAAGAGACTGTTCCTGTGCAGTACTTTTCTTTGTTCTTTGTTCTTTGTTCTAACATGGACCGATTCAGCAACTGTGGAGGGGCTAGCAATGGTGTTGCATGGAACACAATCGATTCCAATGAAAAACGCTGCAGGATTCGCCGGGTCCGTAATTGACACTCGGGAGGCTGACAAGCTGCAGCCGCATATTGTTGGGGCCTCACGGTAGCATGGTGGTTAGCATCAATGCTTCACAGCTCCAGGGTCCCAGGTTCGATTCCCGGCTGGGTCACTGTCTGTGTGGAGTCTGCACGTCCTCCCCGTTTGTGCGTGGGTTTCCTCCGGGTGCTCCGGTTTCCTCCCACAGTCCAGGGATGTGCGGGTTAGGTGGATTGGCCATGCTAAATTGCCTGTAGTGTAAGGTTAATGGGGGGGATTGTTGGATTACGGGTATACGGGTTACGTGGGTTTGAGTAGGGTGATCATTGCTCGGCACAACATCGAGGGCCGAAGGGCCTGTTCTGTGCTGTACTGTTCTATATACACATTACAATCGCAGCATACATTCCTCCCAGCCAACAAGGTGGCACTGATTGTGCTGGAGCGTGCCCATACAGCTGATGGGTCAGCTGGGGTCAGAGGGCACCTAGGGGTGGCCTAGGGGGACACCCATATGGCCCATGGCCCTAAGTTCACAGTAGGCTGTCAACGGCGTGCACAGATGCATGCTGCCTTGCAGGCTGCGGCAATGGTATTCCATGCCTGTCCATCCCTTATATAATGATCCATTGGTCCATCCATTATAAATGACCTGGAGGAGGGCGTAGAAGGATGCGTGAGTAAATTTGCAGATGACACTAAAGTCGGTGGAGTTGTGGACAGTGCAGAAGGATGTTACAAGTTACAGAGGGACATAGATAAGCTGCAGAGCTGAGCTGACAGGTGGCAAATGGAGTTTAATGCAGAAAAGTGTGAGGTGATTCATTTTGGAAGGAATAACAGAAAGGCAGAGTACTAGGCTAATGGTAAGATTCTGGTGGTAGTAAGATGGTAGTGTGGACGAGCAGAGAGATCTCGGTGTCCATGTCCATAGGTCCCTGAAAGTTGCCACCCAGGTTGAGAGGGTTGTTAAGAAGGCGTACGGTGTGTTAGCTTTTATTGGTAGAGGAATTGAGTTTCGGAGCCATGAGGTCACGTTGCAGTTGTACAAAACTCTGGTGCGGCCGCATTTGGAGTATTGTGTGCAGTTCTCGGGCGAAATTCTCCGACCCCCAGCAGGGTCGGAGAATCGCCTGGGTGCGCCTAAAATCCTGCCCCCGCCATGGCAGAGATTCTCCGCCACCCGGGAAGTGGCGGGGGCAGGAATCTCGCCCCGCCGATCGGAGAGGCCCCTGCGGCGATTCTCCGGCCCGGATGGGCCGAGGTCCCGCCGCTGGGAGGCCTCTCCCGCCGCCGAGGTTTAAACCACCTCTGAAACGGCGGGCTCAGCGGTGCGAGCAGGCCCCCGGGGTCCTGGGGGGGCGGGGGGCGATGGCCACCATGGCGGAGGCGGAAGGGAACACCACATCGCGCATGCGCCGGCAGTGACGTCAGCGGCCAGCTGCCGCTGACGTCACTGCCGGCGCATGCGCCGACCGGCGAAAGCCTTTCGGCCAGCCCCGGTCCCAGGGGCGCCGGGTGTTTGCGCC